>NC_134117.1:61422500-62047500 GCF_040939455.1 Microcebus murinus
CTGATTGACCTAAACATTTCTTGAACTGTCATTTAGCTGGTGCAGCTTCTGGAATAATGATATCCCTAATGAACACCCCAAGTAAAAGGAAATAATAATGATGTTTATTTTGTATTGTTTAATGTTGTCCTTCTAGCTGAAGATAAAAGGTAGAGAGATTAAAATTTGAGGTAATCATAAACTCTGAGCCAGCTGAAGAAGTCGGATTGTGGCTCCATCTGGCACCTGCCTGAGCAGGAGAATGAAAAGACAGGGCATTTATTTGTCAGTGAGATTCCTAGAGCTGTCTTGAAATCCAAGCCACCTTGCAGTTCTAGTCTGCAAGAAGTCCCACCTTGTCATCAGCTTCTGTTCTTGGTGTTCCCAGACAGTCTCAGTTCTTAATTTCTGACCACCTAAACTTTCAACATAACTCCCTTTTACTTTTGCTAGTTCTCCCCTGCAAACAGAGCACTTGACTGGAACAGAGTCATGTGGACCTGGGTTTGAACCCTTGGCTCTTCCCTTATTAGCTGTGACTGTGAGCACAGCTTGAGCATCAGTACACAGCTGATCCTTGTGGTGTTGTGGAGATCCAAGGAAAGCCTAAAAGGAAAAGGGCCTGCAGAGGGTTTAGCACCTAGCCAATGCTCAGAATGTGTGACATCCCTTTATTCTTTCCCTTTCTGTCATGTTTAAATGGCTTTTCAATGGCATATTCCCCTCTCAGGATTAAATTCTCTTAGTGTTTTCGAGTCATCTTACTTATGGTAATCCCTCCACCTGTGTGTGTCTCTGGTCATTTCAATGTCCCCTAAACTATAATTGGAAGTTCATAATGGCAACCACCTTCCCCCTTCTAAATGGATTGACACTGTCACTTCTCTTCATGAGGCCAGGTTAGTAAGGATGAATGACGGATCTATTAATATTAACACAATTGGTTTTAAAGTTGTGAACATTTGTACTTAGATTGACATGGAAATAGCTTGCAGTGAGAGAGGTGTGGGGACCAGGATGGTAGAGTGTGTCCTCCAGATGGTGACTGAAGGAGGAAAGTGGGAGATAAAGCCTTCTCAGAGAAAATAGTTTCATAAGAGGAGACAAAATACGATATAAAAATGGAGCAGAAGTTCTTTCTAGACCTTGGTCTAGCAGGGAAATAGAAATAAGGTCATGTTGGGATTGGGAAGCTGTTCCAGGCAAAGCTCAGTGTCTTTGAAGACAACTCTGTATTCTGGAGCCAAAGAGAACGCTGTTATTTCTTCAGGACAGAACACTATGGCAGGGGCTCTCATCTGTACTGGAAATGGAGGCCAGGGAAAACTAAGAAGCACACTTAAGGTATCTGTAAGGTATGGGTGTGTATGCTCCCCTGTGTATGCTCACTCCTACAAGCTGTGCTCATACTTCTCTGCCTGAGTGCCATGATTTCCACGTGTCCACAGCAGGGTAAAGTGGAGCAGCTGTGGCATGCAAATGCTGCCTTGCAGAGACACGGGAGCAGAATGCTGCAAAGGTCCTCACAGATACCCTCCCTGACCCCAGAGGCGGACATCTTCAAGAGCACATCTGCAAGCCTTTCATAGACGCATTAGAGTGGGATCCAAGCAGCAGGAGAGTGGTAGTACAGGTTTGGTTTTGGGGCTCTCCTAGGCTCCTTCTTGCTATAGCCCCCACATATGTCCCTGGATGGGCTGCATGATATTGGCATAGCTTCATGTGGGCATGGAACGGATGGAGAGGACATGATCTCTGCCTTCCAGGAAATGTACAACCAAGGAGAAACTTGGTAACAAGTATGAAGACTGCTCTTGATTTCAATCCCCTTCTTCCTGGCTCACGAGAGAGCTACAGTATTTATTTTATTCCCAGGACCATGGTTGATAGAACCCAGAAAGTTCATGGCATCGATTTTGCATTTCCCTTTGTGCCCTATTCCATCCTGAAAGGACTTCCTGGCAGGGCTGCTATTCCAGGATTTGGGGGTGGCCAAATGGAGATATTTGAGAGTCCAGTGGGCACTATGTGTGTGAACAGTGAGAGAGCGTGATTACAGCAACTGAGAGGTGGTCTTGCTCCCTGTGACCGGTTGCCTTTGCAGAGATTTTCATGTTAGAGTTAGGCAAAGTAGCCTGTCAGTTTATCTTTCTTTGTAGTAGTCGTTTTGTCTATAAAAATGTTAAACACAGCTGGAGGGTGTGAGGTCAGTTAGGCTCAAGGCAAATGAGGATGTGAATGGCTGTGGACGCCATGCCCCACAGCACTGAATCTTTCCAGATTTCTCTGGACACACAAATGCTTTGATGTTGAGAAACACAAAAATAACTGGCTTCTTCACAGATTCAACATTCTGTCTTAGTCTCCAGGAAGTAGTTGACTGAGCACTGGAGGAATGTGATCAAGGGCCCCTGAGTCTTTCCTCCCTGGCTGGGAGTGAGGGAGGCATTTATTCCAGGTTGGCCATGGAGGAGAGGGGGAGGGCTGTGTCAATGGCCCCCAGCATGTCTCCTGTGTTTATTTCGTTTTATAGGAAGTACTGTGTGCTGGTGAAATGAGTATGTTTCTGTGCGGGGATCTCCAAGAAGACAAGGACCTGTACATCTACATCAATGAGATGATGAAGGAAGAGGACAGCTTTAGCCCAAGCTCCAGGGGTCCCACCTCCAGCCCCAGCCAGCAGCCCACCCTCTGCAGGGCAGGGCAGGGGCACAGGCACCGTGGAGAAGGTGAGCTGGGAGACCTGGACATTGCCACTCAGCCTGAAGCACAAACACTGCCATTCTAGCTGACAGAATAAACTGTCACCCACACAGAGTGAAGCGACACCCTCACCCCGTCCCTCACCCCACTGGGATGACAGGTCAGGGGTGGGGAGTGTAGACTGAGGCCAGAGCTGGGGCAGGGGAGGCACCAAGTTCGGGATGCTGTGTGCGCCCTCTGTGGCACTTGGTCATTACCACTCCTGGTGTCCAGGGTTGGAAAGTGAGGCTCGAAGGCCAGAGGGCGTGTGGGGGGCGGCTATAGTGCAGAGAAGGCTCCCTTCCACCCCTGCTGAGGGCCAAAGGGCTCGGGCTGTGGCCCTAACCCTTGGCCAACTGGCCTGAGGCGTGGGATTCGCTGCCTCAGCACAGCACAGACTGAACCCTCATGCCCAAGGGGTCTCAACCTGGGCCCCCCCCTCCCAAGCCTGGGCCAGACCCAGTGCACTTGGACCCCCCAACCCCCATGGTCTCCCCTCCCTGTACTCTCGCCTGAGGTGGAAGTTACGAGTAGGGGGGCTGCCCCAGGGCTTGTTCCCTCAGAGCCACCTCTATGGCGCTGTCACTCAAGACCACGAAGGCTGAGGTGTCGCCGGGCTCACATAGCAGGCTGATCAGTCTGGGCAAGGACACCTGGGAGGGGATGTGCCAGAGGGTCAGTGCCAGCCCTGACTCAGCACCACCACGTGACCTCCTACCCCATGACCTTGGGTGCTTGTCCTGCAGGGACCTGTGAGGCCTGCAGCCGCCTCTTCCCCAGACAGGCCAATGCTGTCTGTCTCTGACCCTGCCTCTCTCTCCTCTCACCCGGGTTGGTAAAGTGTTACCATGGTGCTTATTAAAATAACACCAGGAAGGACTTGGTCAGACAGAGGGATTTCTTGAAATTTGGAATGGTGTGACTTTGTCATCGCCTTCACTGGGGAACATTATGCAGGCAGAAGAAACACGAGAGGTCAGGACTTAGGGCTTCATGGGAGGCAATGTGGCTGCCTGCAGGGAGGTCAGCACCTCCCAGCAGGGCCCTCCATGGCCTGTTGCCCCCTCCATAGCAGCTTCCCGGGCCCCCAGGAACCCTTGGAGGCTGCTGTGAGCAGAAAGGGATACCATCTCTTCCTTTTGTACACAAGTAAAAAGTAAGCCCATAGAGCAATTTCCTAAAGATGTCACAGCCAGACGCTGGCAGAGGGACTCCAACTCCAGACTCACCACCCAGTGACCATCATGTGCTCTCCTGAAACCCTTATCAGAGGATGCCCAGGCCCTGGAGCGGGAAGAGACAGAGGGGAGAGGGGTGGAAGAAAGAGTACAAGGAGGAGATGGAGGGCAGGGAGAAGAAGGCAGTCTGGGGGACAGAGGAGTGGGCTGGGAGCCAGGAGAGGAGGAATGCAGAGGCCTGTGTGACCCCAGCTGTTTGTACCGTCTGCAGGACTTTCAAAGACATGAGTCCAATGTCCGCTTCATTCTGGAGGAAGAAGAAAAGAACTAAAATCTGGAAGCAATGCCCGTTGACCTGCATGGGACAAGGTTTCCCAGGGCCACTGACCAGGTTTGGGAAGGGCAAAGTCCCCCGACCCCAGTCCTGCCGGCCCAGCCTCTGGTTCCCGCTCTGCTCCGCATCCTGCCCTTTCTCTCTCCCCTCCCCTCAGCCTTTCTGCTGCCTCAGGGCTGCCCTGCTCACCGAGGAGTCCCACTGGCTGAGCTTCAGGAGGTAATCTATGACCACCCTGCCCTCGGGAAGGCTCAGGTAGTCACGCTGCCCCAGCACCTCCAGAAACCTCAGGAGGGCCGGCGCACCTGCAGGGTCAGACAGCATCACATGCAACACAGCAACGGACCTCAGGGACACCATCTGACCCCTTGGGTTCCAAGTGAGGACACAGAGCACCTCAGCAAGTTAGGGAGTACTTCAAGAAACTCAGGTCTCCCGAGTCCAAGTCGACTGTGACTCTTCAGTGGACTCTGTGGCCATGACAGAGCACAGTCACTGAACCTGACCACTTCCAACGCTCCCTGAAGTTCTCACTGACATCCCTGCCACCGTCCTCCTGGAGGACTCTGAGCGCTGGGCTTGTCCACACCGTGTGTCCCCACAGGTGTCTACATAGGGGGAATCTGGGTCCAGGAAAGGCCTCGTGTTCCCGCCTTCATGGGTCAGGCCAGTAACAAATCCTGCAAGTCCCCAGGGCCCAGCCCTCAATGCCCAGACTCTTCGTGAGCCTTCTGGGACTTGGGCCCCTGTCTTTCAAGATGATGCCACTGTCCTACATTTGGTTCTCACAGCCAGGGTGCCCTTTTCTTGCTGCCCTGACGCTCTGTCCGCATGGTCAGAGCTGGGAGGCCCTGCTGCCTACACCCAGGCTGTGGTGCTTGTTCAAAGTATAGCTGCTCAGACCCCACCCCACACATGACACCTGAGGCTCTTCTCCCTCAGCAAACTGTGCATCCAGGCACTGAGGAGTGTCATCTGGAGCTCCATGGCTCCCCTGAGGACACCACAGTGCTGCCCAGAGCAAAGGCTCTGAAGGAGGCAGGTGGGAAACACCTTTCTGCACTCAAACTCTTCCTGGGCTTTTAGAACTCCAAAGTATCCCGATTGCAAATCCTGAGGGTAGGACTGGCTTGGGCAGCCCACTCTCCCTTCCTCCTCCTTCACCAATCCCCTCCCCCTCCGTGAAGAAGACCACAAGGTCTCAGAGGCAACGGCCCTCCCAGCACAAACACGCAGCCCTTCAGCTCACTGGTCTTCGATCCTTCTGTGTCACTGAGATGACCGAGGCCAGCACCTCCCTCTGTGTCTCAGCCTGTAGACCTTGGCCCTGGCTCTTGTTCACTGTGAGCTCCCACTCCTAGCCATGGTGACAACTCTTTAACCTGCCTTTGGTCCATCCCCTCCATGAGCCCATCCCAGCCCCTGAGGGATCCCTCCCTGCATTCCTGCCCAGCGTCGTCATGCACCTGTTTCAGTAACTTAGTGCACGTGGCCTGGCATCATTTCCCTGCAGGAACAGCCTCACCTTGCTGCCCACCAGCAAGCTCATGGACAATGAGGCCTCAGTTGTCCTCATGTGTGTACCTCAGTGCCCAACACTGTGTCACACACACAGACAGTGTTTAACATAAGCAGGTGACTGCAGGTGGAGCCCATTCTTCCAGGCGACAGTCAAAGATAAACTATGGTAACCACCTGCATAGCAAGCGCTGTTCTAAGCACACCACATACTGTCAGTTCATTTAATCATCACTTAAACCCCCTACAGAGAGGTAATATTTTTATCCCCAATTTTCAGAAGAAGCCATAGACGCACAGGATCAAAAATGGTTTTCCCAAAACTGCACAGCTAGTAAGAGGCAAAGCCAAGATTTGAACCCACTGAGTTCACTCTGAGTTTAAAAAAGTGTTTTAACTTCTAGACTTGACTGTTGCCCAGAGAAAGGAATCTCCTAGGAAATACCAAGTCCTGGAACCCCAGCCCCCCACGGCATCCCACTCACCTCCAGGGACCACCTCCCTGAAGGACTCAAGGGCTGACAGCACTGTGGACTCCTCTTTTGATGGGATTGCCCTCTGCAGAACATTGACTGTGGTATCCAGGCATAAGTGTCCTATCAGGAGGGTGTGATGACAGACTCCTGGCGGTTTGTGAGTGGCAGGGAATAAGTAGGAGGAAATCATGCTCCCAGCAACCACTGAGGCCATGGGTGGATAAATCAGGGGCCATCAGGATGGAGAAAGGAAGGAGGAAGGTAGAGAACCAGTGTCTGTCCGCATCACCATGTGCCAGACACAGTGCCAGAGGCTCTCCCTGAGCCAGACCTTGGTCCTGCCCTGCCCCCTGCATTCCCTGCCCTATGCCAGCACACTGTGCTCATCACTGCGGAAGTGACATTATTTGACTTTATTCTGAGCTGCAGGTCCCCACGGAAGAAAGAGAAGGCAGTCCCAGGCTATGTGAGTGGAAACCAAAGGAGTGGGGGGCTAATGCCTGTGCCCTTTCAGATCCATTTCATTTCACGCAGAGCTCTCAGGAACTCCTTTGCATCTTGTCTAGAAGGATGGAAGCCCCCAGGAAGACTTTGGCCCCCCTCCAGTCCTGGAAGAGGCAAAATGGTCCTGAGTACACAAACATACTCATACACAAGTGCATGCAGACACACACACACACACACACACACACACACACACACCCCTGGGGCTAGGGAAAGGTGTTGATTTACTCAGCAGGTTAAATGCCCTCAAGGCTAAGGTTTGGGTCTCTTCACAAATTGGTGGTGGCTGGCTCTCTTTGTCACTCATCTGTAGGGAGAAAAAGGCCTTCAGACTAAAACCAGGGCCCCTGGGTATGGTTGAGGAACTGAGGCATGAAGCTAAGAAAGACATGATACTTGCCTATAAGGAAAGCAGGAAAATGCAACCCAGGAATCCACATTCCCCTCCCCATAGGGAGAAAGACAGTGGCCAAAAAGTCAAATACCAGGAAAGTATCAATTTTGCTAAATTTTGCAGACTGAACTCTGATCTTTTTCTTTTGCTCAAAACTCCTTCCTAAGGAGGCCAGCTGAGTCAGGCTGACAAATGGTAAATCCCCACTAAGCATCTTTTGTTAACCAAATAAAGGGGTCATTTACTTCCTAACCTGATTCAGGTATAGCATTAACCTCACTTAAAAGATAAAAAGCCCCTATCTTAACTCAAGCATCCTAGCAGCTGCCAATCTTAAACTTGAAACATTCTCCTGTCTGGACCTCCCATAGTGCTCACACCTTTATCTTAAATTAAGCATATCCTTTCTGGTCTTTTAGATAAAGCCTAACTCTCTCAGCCAATTGCCAGCCAAAGAATCTTTAAACCCACCTGTAACATGTAAGCCCACCTTTTTGGACCACACCAATGTATGCCTCCCAAGTATTGATTTGACTTTACCTATAATCTTTTCTCCCTGAAATGTATAAAAACCAAACTGTATCCAGCCTCAGCCAGTCCACTTGCCCAAGGCCTCTTGGCAGTGGCTCTGGGTTATGGTCCTCAAATTTGGCTCAGAATAAATCTCTTGAAAACTATTTTACAGAGTTTCGCTTTTTTTCCATTGTCAACACCAATGGTCCTCCTCCACTCCATAACAGGGAAGTCTGCAAATTTCCCACATGCGATGGAGAGGCTGGGGCTTCTGCCCTTTTCCCAAAGTTCAGGGGGACCAACAAAGGCCCTTCACCCCAGGAAACATACAGATGTGTCCAACTGTCCTCACCGGAAAGATCTCATTTTGTGTCCAGAATCCAGGCATGTCACTGTTCTGGGGAAGCCTGAGGTGTGTAAGGCTGAGATCCCCACGTGAAAGACACCTGTGCTGTGTGGAGTGGCGCCCTGGTGGGGGGAAGCCGTCCCCTCCAAAGCAGGGAGAAAGGGGAGTCCAGGATGGCTCTACTGCCGCGGCACTCACCTGCTTCAGGAGGATGCCTGCCAGCTCCTCTGCCCAGGATTGTACCTTGCGACCTCCGTGTTTGCTGCGGTACAGGGCTTTCAGGACGCCGCAGAGACACTGTGTGAGGAAGGACAGTCAGGGTTAGGCTTCCCGGCCCTTCCACAGCCTCAGGGGAAATACTCTTTCCTCACATCTTCTCTTCAAGGAGGAGCCAAGCCACAGTCACTGCACATGGCCCTCCTGGACCTTTTCAAGGCAGGCTCAGGGGCCAGTTCTTCCACAGCTCAACGCAGCCAGAACCTGTCCTTTCGCCTCACCCAGCAAGCTAGACTGATTTTCAAATAACCCCATCTTTCCACAGAAACTGCCAGGGCAATTCCACACTGCAACTGTTGGCTGAATTCAAAGAAACAGGATGACATAACCATGGCCAAAGCAAGAACCGGTTCTATTGTTCTCTGACATTAAAATTTATGAAAACTAACTCTAAAAGCCTGTAGAGCTCCCTTCTGCCTTCTGGATTCTTCTGTTTTCTGGCTTATTCTTACCACTGGAGTGAGGAAACAGCCTTAGATTCCACATGTGAGCACATGCCCTTTGATTTTTTTTTTTTTAAAAACAGCATTGTGGAAGGATAATTGACATATCATAAACTGCACATACTAAATGTACAATTTGAGGAATTTTGACCAATGTATATACACCTGTGAAACTGTCACCACAATTAAAAGAATGAACATTTCCATCATCCCCAAGAGTTGGACCTTTCTCTGTGTAATCCCTCCTTTCCTGCCCTACCCCAGGCCACCAGGGCTCTGCTTTCTGTCAATGTAGACCTGTCCCTTGTATTTTACCAAACCACCAAACTGTTTTCCAAAGCAGTGTTCCCATTTATTCTAATAGATGTGTACTGGAGTCTCAAATATTCCCATTTTCTTAGGACTTTTTCAATGTCTCACAGCAATGATAAGTGAACACTAGGGCGGAACGAACAAACCTCAGGTTACTCAGATTTACAATTCTTGGAAACAGTTTTGGGGTCACATTCCAGTTTAGATTCTTGCTCACTGACCAGCTAATGTGTGGTGATACTTGTCCATCCCCAAGGAAACCAAGAAACAGAGGGAGATGGCGGATGTCCATAAAGTGACAGAAATGAAGACTATATCTTCCGACAGCCTTTTTTTATTAAGAGAAAAAGGACTTTAATGCAAGCTGAAAGGAAGTGAAAATAGACTGCAAGGTGCAGAGTGGGCCATTGTCTGCATGGTCTCTGGTCTTCTGACTGCCTTTAAACTCCCTAATTTCTGCCAGCTGATAAGGAGCTAATCTGCTAAAGTAATCTGTCCTAATTAGGCAAGGAGTGTAATGAGTCATTAGGTAAGGCAAGGAAGGGATATCAAGGACCAGATAAGGCACCTTAGGTAAGGAGCTAGTTTTGGCCACTGTAAACTTAAGCCATCATTCAGTCTTCACTGGTGGGTGGGTGGCAGTCTCTACTTGTTCCTGCAGAATCCTAGCCATGCCTCATTCTTTATCCAAATTGCTGTATGATTTAAATGGCCCTTCCAGACCTAGTGGCTAGTTTTGGAAAATCTTAGCTGCTGATGTCCATCTTCAGCTGCCCTTCCTGTTTTGTGCCCCTCTCTCCCCACCTGGCAAATTCACAACAGCTGCCTCTTGTGTTCCTGAGCTTCATGCCATCTATGAGACACCTATAGTGAGACCCAACCCTTTGACTAGCTGACTCACTGGGTGGAGATGGTTTGGAGAACCAAGAATGATTTTCGAAGTGGTTGTGACAGAAAATGTTGAAAATAAAAGCTCTGGTTCACCAGTCTGGTCTTATTCCCTTGAGCAAAGTTGAGTAATTTGTTGAGTCATCCTGGGGTTTGTTTAACTTTTTACAAAAACTTTTTTAAAAGTCTACTTTTTGAATAGATGATGTGTGCACAATTCTGAAAGGACTAAAGGTACATTGAAAAGTAAGTCTCATTGTGCCCCAGCTCTCCTCCTAGGAGGCAGCCACTGTTTGCTACCTCAAGTATCTTTTCAGGGATATTCTATACATATACGTCAGATCCCACAAGTTGAAGGCTCAGTCCCACAAGACTGAACACCCTCCCCCCGCAATCAGTTCCAAGTCTGATCAAAACTTCTGACGACTGGGTACCGGTTGGGGTTCCACAACCCCTCTTTGTGTTCAACTAATTTTCTAGAGCAGCTCACAGAATTCAGGCAAACGTGTTTACCAGTTTATTACGAAGAATATTACAAAGAATACAGATGATGCACGTGGAGCGCTTTGGAGGAAGGGATGCAGAGCTTCCATGCCCTCTCTGAGAGCACAACCCTTGAGCAACCTTCACGTGTTCAGTTCTCTGGAAGCTCTCTGAACCCTGTCCTTTGGGGTTTTGTGGAGGCGTCATTACATAACGTGTGACGATTGATTAAAGCACTGGTGATCAACTTAACCTTCAGCCCCTCTCCCCTCTCTGTAGGTTGGGGGTGCTGAAAATCTCAACCCTCTAATCCATGGTGAACTTTCTGGTGATCAACCCTGTCCTGAAGCTACCTAGCCATCAGTCAACTCATTAGGATACAAAAAGGTGTCACTTAGGACATTAAGGATTTTAGGAATTGTATGCCAGGTTTTGTAGAGGGGTTTGGGGGTCTCTATGTGTTGCCCAGGTGGATCTGAAACTCCTAGCCTAAACAATCCTTCTGTCTTGGCCTCTCAAAGTGCTGGGATTACAGGTGTGAGCCACTGTACCTGGCCATCTGCTTTTAAATGTTTGAAATTTTTTACCCTGAGGTCAATAAACAATTGCAAAATAAAATAGTAAAAACATTTAAAAGATTACTGGAAATTTCAATAGTCACACGTTGATATTCAGAAACTGGCTGGGCATGGTGGCTCACACCTGTAATCCTAGCACCCTCAGAGGCTGAGGCAGGAGGACTGCTTGAGGTCAAGAGTTCCAGACCAGCCTGGGCAAGAGTGAGACCCCCTTTCTACTAAAAATAGAAAGAAATTAGCTGGCTGTGGTGGTGCATGCCTGTAGTCCCAGCTACTCAGGAGGCTGAGGCAGGAGGATCACTTGAACCCAGAAGTTTGAGGTTGCTGTGAGCTAGGTTCCGCCATGGCACTCTAGCCTGGACAACAGAGTGAGACTTTGTCTCAAAAAAAAAAGTTACTAAGAAGGGTGATAATGACATGCCTATATAGGTTATTTTTCAAGTACAGTACATCATGACATCGAAACATGGTTATATTTTTACAGCAGCCTTGTTAATCATTTTTACAAAGTCTTTGTTTCTAGAGGTATATACTGGGGTATATATATATAGGTTAAAAGGATATAATGTCTAGGATTTGCCTCAGAATAATCCAGTGGAGTGGTGGGGAGAGAGAATATTAAAGAAACAAGACTGTCCATGACTTGGTAGTTGTTGCAGCTGGGTGATGGATCCATGGTTTTATCTTTACTTTTGAATAAGCTTGAAGGTTGCCATAATCAAAAGTTAAATAAAATGCCAGGGCTTAATCTGGGTATGTGTGACTCTAGAATGTTAACTTTTAACCATTATACCATTGTTTCTCATAATATAGTTTCACCATACAAGGGGATTTCTGTGGCACCTAGAAAGCATTTTTTTTTTGATAGTTATGTATTCATTTTAATATTACCAACTATTTGTGGCAAGAGACCTATGGTAAGTTTTCCATTTATGCAAGTGGTATGAAACAAATTTAAGTAAAATATTAATCTGCTTAAGAAAAATATTAAATAATAGTACCAGTAAATTGAGGTATGACAAAAATTGTGTGGTATGACAAGGAATTTGGAACTTTTGCTATACCAACTCCATTAGCTCAAATGGAGCTCAAATGGTGAAATGAAGAAGTATTTTATAAGGTTCTACCACCAGTATCCTTGTTTTAGTACCCGACAGACTCTTTGGAAAGAAGGAATATTTTGCATAAAACCTTGTGTTGTGTGTCTATCTGTATATCTTCAAAATCCTTAACCCTTATAGGAAATTACAGAGGACATGTTTTATTGCTACAGAATGTGGTACCCAGGCTATCCTCCTACAGGCTACCCACCTTTCCCTGGATATCCTGTAAGTATTGCCGCTTATAATATTAAAATAACTCATGTCCTCGAAACAGGTGGTGTATAGGAGTAGCCCGCTACTGCTCTTACAGATATGCTAGATCAGAGGTACTGTGTAGAATAAGTGAGTGAAGGCAGGGGTTATGGGGGAACTCAGAAGCACTCTCGCCTCATCCACACCCAGCTGTAGCTTGATTCGGCCGTGCAGGGAGGCCATCCCAGTGTTGCTAGATACTCTAATTCTTCAGGTAAAGCCAAGAACCTGGATTTTATGCAAAATTACCCCAATTTTGTTTTCTTTTGGTGGAGGTGCTGGGGATTGAACCGGGAGCCTCATGCACCAAATTTTTTAAAATGTGGAAGTTTTTAAAAATGTTAAGTGCTATATGAGCCAATAAGACATTTATGTAAGCTAAGCGCATGCCATGAATCACTGGGTTTTAGCCTTCGTGTTGGAAGGTTATTAAAATAATTAAAAAGGGCTTGACTCAGTAACAAACTACAGTGGATCAGAGGGCCCTGGATTTTGTAGTTCTGAGATTTTTAGTATTTGGAGTACATTTTATAAATGTGCTACAGACTTCCACCTTGTTGATAGCTGTACTACTGTGAGGACTCAACTGAGAGCTGAGGCATAGTAAGAATTAAGCATTTCAGTTTCATACTCTTAAGTATGAAGTGCTGTTATCTAACGCTGGGAGAATAGAAAGAGGCCTATACAGGTTAATGATAATATGTGTATACTCATGCAAAGTGAATAGATAGCTGTTGTGAATTTATCATAGGAGAGATGAGTGCTATGAATATGCTCCCAAGTCCCTGTGTACTAAACTGGACTCTGGCAACCATTTCAGTCAGTGTAGCTGCTGAAACAGACAACCCCCAAACCTCAGTGGCTCATCACAATAAAAACATGTTTCTTGCTTGCTTCAGTCTCCTGGAAGTTAGTGGTGCGGTAGGAGTTGGGTGGGAGGGGGCTTTGTTTCATGTAGTAGTTCAGGTTCCCAGACTCCTCCTTTGTTTGATTTTATAATACCACCCTTTGGTGCCTTAGAATCTTCCACTGCATCCTCTACGTATAGCTGACAGATGAAGGAAGAGAGTGAGCATAGAGGATTTTTTTTTTTTTTTTTTTGAGACAGAGTCTCACTTTGTTGCCCAGGCTAGAGTGAGTGCCATGGAGGCAGCCTAGTTCACAGCAACCTCAAACTCCTGGGCTAAAGTGATCCTCCTGCCTCAGCCTCCCAGTAGCTGGAACTACAGGCATGTGCCACCATGCCAGGATAATGTTTTATATATATATATATATATATATATATATATATATATATATATATATACATATATATATATATATTAGTTGGCCTATTAATTTCTTTCTATTTCTAGTAAAGATGGGGTCTTGCTCTTGGTCAGGCTGGTTTTGGACTCCTGACCTCGAGCAGTCTGCCCGCCTGGGCTTCCCAGAGTGCTAGGATTACAGGAGTGAGCCACCGCGCCATGCCGAGCATAGAGGATTGGGCAGAGGTTTTTAGGGGCTAGGCTAGAAGTGGTGTACATCACTTCTGTGTATGTTTATTCACTGGTATTCAATCATGGTCCTACCCAACTATTAGGGGGTCAGGGAAATGTAGCGTCTCTAGCTTTATGGCGTGGGAAGAAAGAGTTTAGTGAGCAGGTAACAATCTCTGCCACTCTTAGACATTTTGTGGTCTGATCTGTGATGTCCAAAATGTCACACTCTGTTTGTGATTCAGGTCATCTTTTTTTTTTTTTTTAATCATTATGCAGCAAATCCAGGTATGTTGCAAGAAAGCTATGAATTCCTATTTTTTTTTGAGACAGTATCTCGCTCTGTTGCCCGGGCTAGAATACTGTGGTGTTGGTCTAGTTCACAGCAACTCCTGGGCTCACATGATCTTTCTGCCTCAGCCTCCCGAGTAGCTGGGCCTACAGGCTCACACCACCACATGTGGCTAATTTTTTTCTATTTTCAGTAGAGACAGGGTCTTGCTCTTGCTCAAGCTGGCTTTGAACTCCTCACCTCAAGCAATCCTCCCACCTCAGTCTCCCAGAGTGCTAGGATTACAGGCGTGAGCTACCACACCGGCCGCTGAATTCCTCTTTAGGGTAGAGAGAGGAGGATCTTTCTCATGTTTCCAGATGCCTGGAAAATGAAGGAACTGATGAGGTTTGTTAGTTGTTCCTGCTGCCTTGAGGTTTGTAAAGAACCTGGTTCCAACTGCCAAATAGAGAAAAAAAGAAAAAACAAAAAACCTCTTTGCCTGACCCAAGTAAAATTAAATTTAGCCTTATTCTGGCAAACAAGTGTCCTGAGAAAGTAGTATACCTATGAACCAGAATAAGACCCCAAGATTTCTCATAGGACTTTAAAAAAGTTAAAGAACAAGCTATTCCTTAATAGTAATCTCTGTTCTTTATTTGTAGATGGGTCATATTTCTTTATGATCACATTCATTTAAAATTATTCTCATTTTCAGCCTGCAGGTCAGGAATCATCTTGTCCCCCTCCAGGTCAGTGTCCTTATCCTAGTGGCTTTCCTCCAGTGGCAGGAGGTGCTTACCCACAAGCGCCCAGTAGTGGCTACCCAGGAGCTGGAGGCTTCCCTGCACCTGCAGGTTCTCCATCCCCTGGAGGCTGTCCTGGTGCCCCACAGCCAGGGGGAGCTGCATCCTATCCCGGAGGTGAGTTCTGGCTGTGGCACTAGTAATGATTCGGGACTGTTGTAACACTTTCCTTCTGTCCTCGAATCCTGTTCATTCTTGCTTGTTTTGTCTGAGGTCAGAGTCGCTCTTAACTACCCTTAGACAGTAAGGGACCTAGCTGGCACAATAGGGATAAAGTTCTCAGGGGGCATGAAAGCTGGGAGCAGTTTGCGAAATTCCGTTGTGAAGGGAAATGCAATAAACTTAATGGTAATAAAGGACCAATACATAATCCTTTGGTTATTTGTAACCTGTTTTTGTTTGTTTGTTTGTTTTTTAAATGGAGAAGTGGTTGCTTCATATGGTTATTTGTAATCTTAAGACCTGATTAAGACACTCGAATTAACATGACTCTGGCCTTTAGGACAGCTTTATCCAAAGGTTAAAAAAACAGACTTCATGCTTTTGTATTGTAAATTAATAGGAAGATGAACAAAGTAAAATTTAAAATTTTTTTTCGTTTACTGGGGAAGGGATTGGTGAGAAGTTGAAGTTCTCAGTTTATACAAAAAGAGACTGCTGGTACAGCTTTAATCTCATATTTTTTCCATTGTTAACAGTAGAAATTTTTCTAAAGTTATCTATTTAATCAAGGAACTGTTACTGTAGTCGATCAAACTCTTCTTTTCTCTAGTTCCTCCCGGCCAAGGATTTGGAGTCCCACCAGGGGGAGCAGGCTTTTCTGGCTACCCACAGCCACCTTCGCAGTCTCACGGCATGGGCCAGCACAGGTCCCGCTACCTGGTAGGTACCAGCTGACCACAAAAAACGACATCATGCTATTTTGAGTTTTCAGTTGCCATCGAGAGAACTTAGTTTATGTTTGGGATGGTCTTCAGTAAATGTGTATGTGTTTCTACAAGTAATTTTAAATATATGTTTTCATGAAATATATTAATTTGATGGAAAAGCTTAATCAGGAAAATGAAGTAAGGACCCCTTTTACTATTAAAAAATCTGTCCCAAGGCCAAAAAGAAAAACCTTCAGGAACTTTCACTTCTCTGCTGAATCCTGTACCACAAATGAAATGACCGCCAGAATTATATCCTGATAACCATTCCAGATGGAATCAGAATTTAATCTGGTTCAAGTGTGCGTGTGGGGGGAATAAGTATTGTTTGTTAGGATCTTACGTAGAACATGGAATATTAAAACTGTTCTTGGCCGGGTGTGATGGTTCATGCCTATAATCCTTGCACTGTGGGAGGCCGAGGCGAGAGGATTGTTTTAGGTCAGCAGTTCAAGACCAGCCTGAGCAATATCGAGACCCTGTCTCTACAAAAAATGGAAAAATTAGCTGGGTGTTGTGGTATGCTCCTGTAGGCCCAGCTACTCAGGAGGCTGAGGCAGGAGGATCACTTGAGCCCGAGAGTGGGAGGTTGCAGTGAGCTATGATGATGCCACTGCACTCCAACCTGGTGACTGTGAGACCTTGTCTAAAAAAAAAAAAAGAGTTCTTAGGACCAAAGCTTGTTTTAGAGTCAGTAAATTATAATATTTAAAAACTGATCCTACTTAATATACAGTGTGAATGTTCTCATGTTTCCATATTTATAATGCTGTTTTCAAAAATTCGATTATGTAATGCCTATTTGTTATACATTTTTTTTTAAACACATAGGTGGCTTTCCTGGAGGACAGTATCCTGGAGGACAAGCTCCTTACCCTGGTCAGGTATGTTCACTCCTACTTTTTTTGTTTTTGGTTTTTGTTTTTGAGACAGGATTTCACTCTGTCACTCAGGCTGGAATACAGAGGTGCAATCACAATTCACTGTGAGCTTGAACTCCTGAGCTGAAGTGATCTCTTACCTAAGCCTTCCCAGTAGCAGTACAGGCACATGCTATCACGCCTGGCTAATTTTTAAATGTCTTTGTAGACAGGGGGTCTCTTTATGTTGCCCAGGCTGATCCCAAACTCCTGGCCTCCAGCAATCCTCCTGCCTCAGCATCCCAAAGTTTTGGGATTACAGGCATGAACCACCATGCTTGGCATAATCCTGCCATTTCAGTTCAGTCTATGTAAATGGATAATGCCCAAGAAGGGCACCACTCCTTTGCTGACATGAGAGGTTTCCATGAAGCAGAGGAAACAGTCTGTGACAATAACATAACACTTTAATCTTTGCTTCTGATAGAACTTGTGCCCCCTTTAGTCGATCTGCTTTAACCACTTCGGTACGGCGCTCACCGCCGCGAAACCTTGCCCACAGCTGGCACTCATAGTCCGCACGGTAGTTGGTGCTGTGCATTCACGGCGAATCTGTTTTCCTCTTGTGTGATGAGGAAAGCTTTAAAGCACGGAAAGCTTGTTTTACTTTACAGGCAGCTTTACTTGTAATATAAATCAGAATCGGTAACATAAACATATATGCTTTCATTACATTATTTTTAGATGTTCACAATTTTATTTTGATAAATGAAAAATTAGAAAAGTCATCTCACGGCTGTCGGCTAAAGTCGCTGTGCGCGTTCATCTGTGGCTGTTGACTACAGTCGACGCTCGTACCAAAGTGGTTAAATACGGTCCTGATGATTTTGATAAGACAAGCATAGGTCCTTCTCACAGGTGATGATGCTCATAGTTTATCCTAGAGATTCACATTGGCTCTTGGCATCGGTTTTGGTTGTATTAGCTCTTCCTTGCCCTTACTAGCAGTTATAACTATGAACTTGGGC
This sequence comes from Microcebus murinus, assembly GCF_040939455.1. Taxonomy (NCBI): domain Eukaryota; kingdom Metazoa; phylum Chordata; class Mammalia; order Primates; family Cheirogaleidae; genus Microcebus; species Microcebus murinus. The sequence continues at coordinate 61,440,192 of NC_134117.1, forward strand.
AATTTGTTGATTGGATTTCTGGCAGTGGTTTATGAAGGGTGGTTTTTGTTTTCCACTTTTACCTTTATACTTTCCACCCTTCTTTCAGATCAATACAGAGTCCTTTCCTTCCTATCCTGTTTTCTCTCCTGTTTCTTTGGATTATAGCAGTGAAGTGAGTAAGGTTTTCTAATGTTCACTAATCACTAAGTACCCTATATGTGCTTTCAGTTGTTTCTCATTTCTCATATATTTATCTCTCACTATTCCTTTAGGACTCCGATGTATCTGTTTTATCTTTATGTCCCTGTAGTAATTGGTAGGTCTTTAAACATGGTAACCAGTAGGTCTTGATTTCTTAGTAGCCCTAGTGGGAAACATTTCTGATTTCATATATCAAATCTTTACCCTATCTCTGTATAGCTCCTTAACTTAATACTGTTTCATTCTTAAATTGCCTTGTTAACTTTTTAAATCTTGAAAATTTTAAATCTTGAAAGTTTTAAATCTTAAAACTTGAATAGGAATTCAAGTTACTAGGAACATAAGCAGTATAGCTCTATGGTTACATTTGTCTTGATTTTCTTACTGACTTCCATACTGTATATTTATAAAGATCTAGCATTTTCAAGCTTGTTTTAGCCTGGGGTAGGAGAAGGATTACAGTATTGGAAGAGAAACACCTTAGTGATTTTTGTTTGTTTTTGCTCACTTTCCTGATTTTTGAGGAATTTGAGCTTTAGAGAGATTGAGAAACTTGTCTAGGACTACATAGCTACTGAAAGACAAGATTTGTAACTTTAATTTCAAAGGTTTCACCATCTTTTCTCCTACAAGTTTGGTGTCTGGCTATCTGTTAGCAGGAGAAAAATCTGTCTGAAGGAGTATAGGTCTTTCCTATTTGTTCTAGAATGAGCCCTGGCAATACAATGCTTATATCCTTGCCCTAAAACCCAAACACTGGCCTTCTTTCCTAAGAGCAATGTCTGGGGAAGTCTTTAAGTTTCTTTATTAGAAACTTATTGGAAGTCCTGACTTGGATTTTATGCCTTTTGTTCTCAGCCTGCTGCGATGAGTCAGGGCACTCAAGGAACAATCAGAGCAGCTGCCAACTTCGATGCTATGCGAGATGCAGAAATTCTCCGTAAAGCAATGAAGGGTTTTGGTAAGGAAAGCAGATTTTTGTCTTCTATATTAATAATAACTTTAAGTGATTAATTCTAAAGTAAAAATGAACTGTTAACAAACATACAAGGGGGGCTTCTCTGTTGCTTGCTCACAGAGAGCCAGTTACTGAGACAACAAGGATTGTCGAGGAAGAAAGGATTTATTACAGTGGACGTGTCCACTGGGAGGGGGAGGTATGAACTGTCTCAAATCTGTGTTCCCAGTCAACATGGTCAGGGTTTTCTGGAGGTAAAATGAATAATGCATGAGGGGAGTGAGCATCATTACATGTTTGGGGCGGAGTGGAGGGCACCCAAGTACAGTGATAAATCATACTACTACATAGATCCCATGATCCAAAAATGGTGGATAAGTCCCTCCCAGGGTGGGGATTTTAGTAGTATAATGAGCTGGGTGTTAATATTGGTCATTTCTGATGTGTAGGCAGGATGCAGGGAATAGGCTTCTCAGGGGGTCTTAGTATACAGTCTGTGGTGGCATCACTTAGCTTGTCTTCTCCGGACAAACAAGTGGTGTAGGGCTTGACAAGGCCGGGAAAGAAACACAAAAGGGAATTCATCAGTGCAGCAGAAAGTTACAAAGTCCTGATCAGCAAATCTTACTGGTCTGGGAACTTGAAGCCTAAAAACTACAAAAAAACTAAACAAAATGTTTTCTTGTTTATGGAGCTGGTTATAAAACCTTATATCATAAACCAAGTTTATGTGTCAGGCTTGGTGCACACACCTCAATTTAATCTAGGGCCTAGCACCTTGTAAGCCTTCTAAGAGATACCCTCAAGGAGCACCCAGCACAGATTTTGTCGATTCTTAAACCTGTCTGGAGCTGGCTATGGAGGCCCATGCCTGTAATCCTAGCACTCTGGGAAGTCGAAGTGGGAGGATCACCTGAGCTCAGGAGTGTGAGACCAGCCTAAGCAAAAGTGAGACTCCGTCTGTACTAAAAACAGAAAAAATTAGCTGGGTGTGGTGGCACATTCCTGTAGTCCCAGCTACTCAGGAGGCTGAGGCAGGAGAATCGCTTCAGCCCAGGAGTTGGAGGTTGCAGTGAGCCGTGATCACATCACTGCATGCTAGTCAGGGTACTAGAGCAGGACTCTGTCTCAAAAAAACAAAAAAAACAAACCATGTATGGTTCTTCCAGGGACAGATGAGCAAGCAATTCAGGATGTTGTGGCCAACCGTTCCAATGATCAGAGGTAAAAAATTAAAGCAGCTTTTAAGACTATGTATGGCAAGGTATGTTTTTTTGTTGAGTGCACATCAATAGTGGCCCCAGTGAACTCTGCATTCATGTCAGATTGGAATGCTATCTTTTTATTAGTACCTGTGATATAGAGAGATAACTAGTCTTTAGAGACCTCAGAAGTGGTATATTCGCTTCTCTCAAAAGCGTTTTTTGGCCGGGCGTGGTGGCTCATGTCTGTAATCCTAGCACTCTGGGAGGCCAAGGCTGGAGGATCACTTGAGGTCAGGAGTTTGAGACCAGCCTGAGCAAGAGCAAGACCCCATGTCTACTAAAAAGACAAAAAATTAGCCTGGTGTGGTGGTGCGTGCCTGTAGTCCCAGCTACTTGGGAGGCTTGAATTATTCTTTGTTTCATGTATCTCTTGTCTTTGTATCTGTTACAGTGGTAGAACTGCAGGAAGGATTTGTTATTAGTCAGGCGTGGTGGCATGTGCCTATACTCCCAGCTATTTGGGAGGCTAAGGGGGAAGGATCGCTTGCACCCAGGAGTTCCATACCAGCCTGCGCAACATAGTAAGACCTCATCTCAAAAACGAGAAAATAATTATTATTGTTTATTGATAGAATGAATAAAAGTCATCTGCTTGAGTGTAACAAACTTTAAACATATATATTTCTTACATAATCAGATTTGAAATTCATGGTTTTGTAAAGCAATTCTATTTCAGTTTTCCATATATTTTTTTTAAAGACATTGTCTTTTCTCTGTTGCCAAGGGTGGAGTGCACTGGTGTGATCACAGCTCACTGTAACCACTCACTGTAACCTTGATTTCCTGAACTCAAGCGATCCTACTGCCTGGGCCTCCCAAAGTGCTGTGATTACAGGCATGAGCCATTGTACCCAGCCCCATATTTTCTAGAAAAAGATGTCAGTTACAAATTTTGGAGAGCACATGTACTAAGCTTGTGTTTGTAATTAAATAGGATTTAATCAAAGATCTCAAATCAGAGTTAAGTGGAAATATGGAAGAACTAATCCTTGCCCTGTTCATGCCTTCTCCATATTATGATGCCTGGAGTTTACGGAACGCAATGCAGGTACTACATGTCATTTATTGTATTTTACTCTATTTTGTATGTAAAACCCCACAAATGATCACAGTTCTGAATTTACAGTGATAAAGCAATACATTATTTCACATCATCCGAATATATAGTTTTTCGATTCTAGAGAACAAAGAAGTACTGGTGAAACAGTAAGATTTAATTACTTCTAGAAATTTTGATTATCTTTTGTATAATTCTCCCTTCTTTTCACATAGGGAGCAGGAACTCAGGAACATGTATTGATTGAGATTTTGTGCACAAGAACAAATCAGGACATCCGAGAAATCGTCAGGTGTTATCAATCAGAATTTGGACGAGACCTTGAAAAGGACATTAGGTCAGATACATCAGGGCATTTTGAACGTCTACTTGTATCCATGTGCCAGGTGAGTGTAGCATGAATGTATGTGTGTTGGTGAAGGGCACTTTATTGCCAGTGAGCATTCTTTATTCCTTTTGATATTTAGCAATCTTGAAATATTGCCATTTTTAAGAGGGGCAACACTGAATCCAGTGTACAGATGTCTTTGTAGTTACTACTAGGATTTATTTCTGCAAATCTGGCTTTTGTAAGGAATCAGAAATTAACATCTTTAAGGTTGTATGGAATCAGAAACCAGCTTGAGGCTCTGTGGCTAGAATGAAACTGTTCATTCATTCATTCATTCATTTACTTTGGCTCATAGTCTCACTCTGTCAGCCAGGCTAGAGTGCAGTGGCATGGCCATGGTTCACTGCAGCCTTGAACTTCTGGGCTCCAGTGATCTTTCCACCTCAGCCTCCATAGTAGCTAGCTCTACAGGCATGCACCACTACGCCACCCTAATTTGTTTTTATTTTTTGTGGAGAGGAGGTCTTGCTATGTTGCCTAGGTTGGTCTTGAACTCCTGGCCACAAGCAGTCCTCCCACCCCGACCTCCCAAAGTTCTGGGATTACAGGCGTGAGCCATTGCACCTGGCCTGAAAGTGTACATACAAGCTTAGCACTGTCCTGCCTATTACACTGGCCATTAACTGAAGACATGCAGGACTGCTATGGAAGTGCTAGAGGAGATGAGGACTGTGTGAGAAGAACCAGAAATGCAGAAAAATGTTTCAGTGTTCCCAGTAATACTGTGATTAGCACCTTCCTTATTCTAATTCCGCAGATGTGCTAGAGAATTGACAGAAAATACTCTAATTTAGGATATTTGGAATGGTATTAGGAACACACTTGGAATGAGATGATGCAAAAGACTATTCCATATCAGAAGTTATTGGCTATCCTGCTAGTGCACAAGGTTGGACTATCTTGAGAGATCTAAAAGCAGAGGAGGGGCTCCTAAGATCCAGGGGAAGTAGTTGCAGCTCGGGTAGGGTACAAAAGTGAGTGGATGTAGAAATGAAAAGAAAGCAGATGGGCTGAAGGAAACTGAATTTACCTACATCACAGTAACAGAGCAGGGAAGCAGGTTAGGATGTCAAAGGCACAAGAAGAAAAAACAGATACAGACATTTAATGCTAAAGAATGATTATTAAGACTTTATATGAGGTGCATAGTTTTTCTTTATGCAAGGTTCAAGGTCATACCTTTTTGAGGGTATGAGCAGAAGAGTATCTAGGAAAATGAGATTATATATAGTATGTATAAATCAAAAGACAAAAATTGGGGGAGTCTTTCCTGAGAAACTTTACCTGTGCTGTATTCAGTTGCCCATTTAGAATATGCCTGTACATATTCCTTGTGCCAGGTGCTTTTCAGAAGACAGTTCTCCACCTTCAAGGAGCATCTTTCCAATCTTTCTGTTTTGCTCATTGAATGGTCACTGAGACTCTAGAGGGCAGCCTTTCCTTGGTTTGGGTTTCTGTTTTTTTTTTTTGAGACAGAGTCTTACTTTGTTGCCCTGGCTAGAGTTAGTGCCTGGTGTCAGTCTAGCTGACAGTAACCTCAAACTCCTGGGCTCAAGCAATCCTTCTGCCTCAGCCTCCTGAGTAGCTGGGATTACAGGCATGCGCCACCATGCCCGGCTAATTTTTTCTATATATATTAGTTGGCCAATTAATTTCTTTGTATTTATAATAGAGACAGGGTCTCACTCTTGCTCAGGCTGGTTTCGAACTCCTCACCTCCAGCGATCCTACCGCCTCAGCCTCCCAGAGTGCTAAGATTACGGGCGTGAGCCACCGCACCCGGCCCTGGCTTTCTATTTTTGAGAGAAACCAATTGCCTCTTCCCTTCCACCTTGCCTCCTATCCCAGGAGAAGAATTTGGTATACAACCTGGCATGGTCTTGCAGAACTTGAGTTATTTATAGCTTCTAAAAAGCTCATGTGTCATTTTTATATATGTAGTTGTAATATATACGTATTAAGGTTACACTTAGATGAAGGAAAGGAAGTTTATGAAGCCTCCATATTATATCCTTCCTCCCTAGACTTAAACTCCTACAGGGCAGGGACCTTGTCTGTCTTGTGTCCCTGCCACCTAACATAGTGCCTGACACAAAGAAAGTGCTCAATACCTTTCAGTTGTATGAATGAATACAAAGTAGAACTCAGTACAATGCATGTTGATTTTAAATCCAAGCTAAGGAGAGTTATACTTTCTCCATTTCAGTGGTAGTGTATATCTCCTAGTGGAAATATTTTTGTTTAAACGTTTTCTGGTTTCATTTAGCCCTCAAATCTCTGAAAGCCGTCATGTTAACATAACATCATTAAACCATGATCATTTATTTAAATCGTCCCTTTAAATCCTGAAGTGACTAGGTTGGAACAAAAATTTAATAGAACTTTGATTTCCTTTGCTAATTCCTGCCTTCATCCTTGGCAGGGAAATCGTGATGAGAACCAGAGTGTAAACCACCAAATGGCTCAGGAAGATGCTCAGCGTCTCTATCAAGCTGGTGAGGGAAGACTCGGGACAGACGAATCTTGCTTTAACAGGATCCTTGCCACGAGAAGCTTTCCTCAGCTGAGAGCTACCATGGAGGCTTACTCTAGGGTAGGAGCTTTTCTTTGGAGGATTTGGCTTCTATTCTAAGATGTGAAAATATTTAACCCTGTAATTTTTCTTTGCAGATGGCTAATCGAGATTTGTTAAGCAGTGTGGGCCGTGAGTTTTCCGGATATGTTGAAAGTGGTTTGAAGACCATCTGTAAGATACTTTTGTGCTTTGTTTTTAAATGAATGAGAGCTTTGAATAGTCCGTTCCCGTTAAGTGATGATAATTAATACAGCCTCCTGGAATCTGCTTAGGCAGTAGTAGCTGGGCTAATCCTATATTTTTTAATGCAATTTCCTATGAATGGTTGGTGTGATCACATAAGGTTTTTTGGGGATTATTTGGTCTTTATAGGATTTTCTTGGGAACTATTCGACAGTATCTCATAGACTGTAGCACTAGTGCCACAGAAAACATTTTGAGCCCCCAAAACATATCTTTTAAGTACTCAGCCTTATGAGACGCTTTTTCCTTTTGAAATTAAACGATTTCTGGTAGTCTAACACTAGATGTCTAACAAAACGGAAATTTCATTCCCATTGATAATATAGGACTAAAGAGAATATTAGTAATACATTGGTATTAGCAATGGAATGTCTTATAAATGTTACTACAGTAATTGTAGTGAAAGTAAAAACATACAGTTATTACATCTCTGTCATCTGCAGGGGGAGCCTGCTAAGCGAATTTTCCAAAGAGAAACCTGTCAGATTTCTGAGCATCGCTCTGAAGTCTTTGCTCAAATCTGTGTTGTCTCTTTTAAATTGGAGTGTATCTGATATCCTTCTCTGAGCCAGATGGTAGTCTTATCTTTTAGAATTCAGATTTTTGTCATTATTCCTTTTGGTTTGAGGTATTACTAGGGTATAGATGCTACAGATTTTCATACTGTAAAGGGAAAACATGTACAGAATCCTAGTCCCTGCAACTATGGAGAGAAAATAGGATTTATTGGCCAAAGGGGATCTTCTAGAATTGAAGGCAATCTGTCGGATGCAGTTAGGAAGTTGGATGCTGAGAAAAATCAAGGGGGGGGGGAGACCATCCCCAACTCGCCTCAGGTTTTAAGATAATTGCATAGCTAATAATTAATGGTGGTAGCCTGGACACAGTGGCTCTTGCCTGTAACCCCAGGAATTTGGGAGGCCAAGGCAGAAGAATCCCTTGAGGCTAGCAGTTCGGCACCAGCCTGCGCAACATAGCGAGACCTCATCCTTACAAAATATTTTAAAAATTAGCTGGGCAAGGTGGTGTGTGTCTGTAGTCCCAGCTACTCAGGAGGCTGAGGCTGAGGCAGGAGGTCTGAGCCTAGCAGTACGAGGTTGGAGTGAGCTATGATAGCATAACTGCACTCTAGCCTGACACAGTGAGATTCTGTTTCTTTAATATAAAAACAAAAAAAAAAAAAAAGAAAGAAAAAAAAACAGGCCTGGCATGGTAGCTCAGGCCTGTAATCCTAGCACTCTGGGAGGCTGAGGGGAGGCGGGAGGATTGTTTGAGCTCAGGAGTTGAGAGCAGCCTGAGCCACAGGGAGACCCGTCTCTACTCAAAAAAATAGAAATTAGCTGGACAACTAAAAATATAGATATATAAAAAATTAGCTGGACATGGTGGCACATGCCTGTAGTCCCAGCTACTCGGGAGGTTGAGGCAGGAGGATCGCTTGAGCCCAGGAGTTTGAGGTTGCTGTGAGCTAGGCTGAGGCGAAGGCACCCTAGCCAGGGCAACAGAGTGAGACTCTATCTCAAAGAAAAAAAAAAAAAGAAAAGAAAAGAAAGATTCACAGGCAGGCTGGAAGTGGTAAATGAAGTTGGAGGGATAGAGCTGCTTGTCAGGTCATGATTCCATTTCTGAAGCATCTCTACCTTGCAGTGCAGTGTGCCCTGAACCGCCCTGCCTTCTTTGCTGAGAGGCTCTACTGTTCTATGAAAGGTGCTGGCACAGATGACTCCACCCTGGTCAGGACTGCGGTATCTCGAAGTGAGGTGAGTCAGGGCTTTTTCTGTTGGGTCTCTCTTGATGTTGAATGCTGATTTCTTAAAAGTTTCTCAATTGGTTGTTAGTTCCTCAGGAATGATGTTAAGAGCTCTTTGTCACTGGTGAGAGCGGTTGATACTAATATGAAGTACAGTATTCACTTTGTTTGGCTGTGGGAGAGGCTTGTATTAGTGAAACAAGCCGATGTGCCTTGATGAAGATAAAAACCAAGAGGTTTTCCTACTTGAGAAGGTCTGTGGAGATCGCTAGTTTATGGGATGTTGGAAGATACTTATCTTTCGATTTTTACTTTGTGTATTTAAAAAATTACATGAAAGAGCTATGTAAATTAATCCTATTGGATATCAAAGTTCTCAAAATTTAGCATCCCTTATTAATAGTAAAACGATTTTTAAAAAATTTATTATCTTTACCTAAATATAGCCTTAGATTTTTTTACCTTAAATTTATATATTTATCGGACTTTTTTAAATTTAAAGAACATAGACTATTAGATTTTACTAAAGAAGGTAGATCATTTTTTTAAGAAAATCAACATATGTTTTGAAAAACTTTTATTTTTCTTAGGCTTAAATTTTTTAAGTAGGATCTTTTTTTAAGTTGTGATATAATATGCGTAACATAAAATTTACTGTTTTAACCATTTTTAAGTTGCATTTAGTACATTCGTATTGTTGTGCAACTGTTGCCATCATCCATCTCCAGAACTCTTCATCTTGTAAAACAGACTCTACCCATTAAATAATAACTTCCTTCCCTATGTTTGACTTCTCTAGGTCCCTCATATGAGTGGAGTCATTCAGTATTTGTCCTTTTGTGACTGTCGTCTTTAACTTAGACTAATGTCCTTAAGGTTTATCCCTGTGGTAGCATGTGTCCAAATTTCCTTCCTTTTTAAGGCTGAATGATAGTCCTTATGTATATACTGCCTTTTGTTTATTCATTCATGTGCCTAGACACACTTGGGTTGCTTCCACTTTTTGGCTGTTGCGAATACCGCAACGAGTATGGGTGTACAAATACCTGTTCCAATCCCTGCTTTCACTTCTTTTGGGCATACCCAGAAGTGAAATTGCTGGATCATATTGTAATTCTATGGGGCTTTTTTGTTTTTCAGTTTGTTTATTTTTAGGAACCACCATACCATTTTCCACAGCAGCTGCACGCTTTTCCACAACGCACAAGTGTTCCCATTTCTTGACATCCTCACCAACACTTAATATTCTCTATTTTGATAATAGCCATCCTACCACATGTTTGTGAAATGACTAATTTTGGGATTAATAGATGAAACTAGTACCACCCTTATCCAATATTTTATAGAGCAGTGAATCAGACCTTTATTGCGTATGAGTGTAAGCTATAAAATATCAGTCAACTGTTGATTTTTCCCCCCTCAGTTTTCATCATTATTAAGATCTTGTCATTATTTAAATACCAGTTTTCTTTTGACAGATTTTTTTCTAACATCAGAAATATCATTTCTTATGCAGATTGATCTTGTGCAGAAAAAACAGATGTTTACTCAGATGTATCAGAAGACCCTGGGCACAATGATTGCAAGTGACACGAGTGGAGATTATCGAAGGCTGCTTCTGGCCATTGTGGGCCACTAGGAAGGATTTTCTTTTTGTACATGAATGAAGCTATTCATAGTTTATCCTTCAAAGCAGTGACTGACCTGCATGCAGCAATATCAACCATCACCTAACCAAAAGAGGTTTTTACTAAGGACTGTGCCAGGGTAATGTGCTTGGTCAGCACATGTTATTGCCTTAATTCTAATTTTTTCTTGATATACAATCAATGTGAAGCCATATCACTATGATGTAGTAATATCACAATGTTTGTTAAGCTTCATTCTCACTAATCTTATTCTAATCAGGATGACAAATCGAATAAAAACTTAAAACAATCTATAATTCTGTGTAATAATGTATATATTTTTTTCTAAAGTTTAAATTCTAAAGTTTAATGGTTAAGAATAGGTAACAGCCCAGAAATCATTCCTAGCAAGTCTCAGGGAAAATAATTAAAATAACCAAATAGGCTGTCAAAGGAAAATATCTGCAGTATGAGACAGCATAAGAATTTCACTTTTCAGAAGAAAATGATTAGCTGTTTGCAAAGTTACAATTGACTAAATCCATATCACCATAATTTTAGGACTTAAAATATGTACCAGTGGCATGAAATTTTACTTGCCATAAAGAAGCTTAGGACATAGTCACATGGTTAGAGGCATTTGAAAATGAAATAAAGGTCAATGACAAATAGCCATGCATAAAGCAGTTAGTTAAAATAGTAACAGATCTGAAAATGTAAGGAGACACACGATTGCTGCTCAAAGAAAAGTCTGCTTTAAACCGAAGACATAAGCATGAGGCTTAGTGCCGCAGATCATATCCAGTTTGGATGGTTTTTTAAAAGTTTTTAAGACATCACAGATCTGCTGGATAAAGCAGGAAGTCAAACCTAAGGAAATCACAAGCAAAAGGCATTCACTTTATTTTAGCAAAAAGAAAATCTCCAATACCTGTGAAAGAAATTGTTCATATAGTAGTTGAGTTCATTAAAACACTGCAAGTCTACATAAATTGGATACTTGCCCCTTCTGATTTCTCCATCATCTCCTGCAGGGCCCAGACAGAGAGGGACTGTTCTAACATGAAGGTGCAGATGGAGGGGTCTGAGTGGACATTCTGCACAGAAACAGAGAAAGCCATTAGCGTCACCATCATGCAGCATCCAGACACAGTTTACCTTAATATGCTCTGGGTTCCTTCATAGGAAAAGTGAGAGTACTCGTCAACTCTATACTATGAGCTTCTAGATCAGCATACACTGTCATTACTGCTCACATTTAATGCATTTTTAAAATCACAGATAACAACAGCTGCCACTTAGCGAGTGCTTACTGCGATGCACATTGCACTTAACTCCTGTGGTCACCTATACTAAGGATTATTACTAAGACTGGACAAGAAACAGAGAAGTTGGATCATGATGGTCCACTAGGCACAGGTAGCATGTGCCTCCTCCCTGGAAAAGAACCAGAATAGTAATCAGATTCTCCCATTTCAGACAGGTCATCTAGGAGAGACCACCAGGTTTCACCCGACAAGTGACAGGAAGCACCAAAAGCGGGTAAGGATAGGGTTCAGGGCATCTTGCCCGGTCAGGGGCTCACAGCTGGGAGAAGCTGCTGGAAACAAAGAGTCAGAAGACGCCCCCAGGGGATCTCCAAGCTCGTCCAGTCTCCAAGAGGAGCTTTCAGGATCTTGGTTACAAGAGAACCTCCCGACCCACGCAAGTTGCAGCCTCACATAGGGAGCTACTTGGAGAGTTTCAGAGACGTTGTTCCAGAAAGGGAAGCCACGCAGACCCCACAGGCGTCCAAGCCTGGAGCAGCTTGAGCCAGGCGCCATATTCTGAGAGCCAAACGCCAGGCGGCCCGGCAAGCCTGCGCGCAGCCCCGAGGAGGGATGGAGAAGCCCGACACTGCCACGCGCCCCTGAGAGGGTCCCCACCGCCGTGCTGGGGGCTGCTGTTGAGCCCGAGATGTGAGAAGACAGCACTTTCCGTAGTGTCTCACCATGCTGCCGGCTGAGGTGAGGCCCCACCCCTTCGGGCCACAGGTCAAGGCGCCGTTTTGAGACTTTGACACTGGGCGGTGCCGTCGTGTATAATTTTTTACAAAGTTGCTGAGAATTCTGCCTTCCACAATCTTACCAGGTCTATTGGCTAGTTAGAGTTGGTAGTATGTCAAAACTGTATTCCTTTTTTTAAAAGTTCATGTCTTTCGACCTAGAGGAGTAATTTGCATCTTATTTTGAGTAAATTGGTATTCTATATTCGTAAACACATTGCATGTAGAAAATAGATTAGTATTACCTATAGCACTTTTTAAAAAAGGGTCAAATGTATATATGCTTAAAATACAGACTACTTTTTTCCAGTTGTTTTCTTAATTGAAGTATGATTGATAAATTTTGCATATATTAAAGGGATACAAGATGGTATTTTGATATAAGTATTGCGTGTGGAATGATTCATACAATTAAGCTCAAGCTATTTATCTGTCACCTGACGTCATTTTTCACCTTGTGGTGAAAACACTTAAAATCTACATTAGAAAATTGTGTTACAATACCTTATTATTATTTAAAGTTACTATTCTTTCCATTAGAGCTCTAGAACTTAACTACATATGATAAATGAAAGGTTTCTTTTTTTTCTCTATGTAATTTCTTTTACTAATAACTGAAAGTTTCTACCCTTTGACCAGCATCTCCTCATTTTCCACATCCCACCTCTTACAACTACCACTCTGTCCAGGTTTCACTATTTTAGGTTGCATACACAAGCAATATGCAGTAATTATTTGTGTCTGGCTTCTTTCACTTAGCACAATGTTCTCTAACATCTTCATAGTTCTTCAACATTGTCACAAATGGCAGGATTTTCTTCTTAAGATTTTCTTGTTAAAGGCCAAATGATATTCCATTGTGTGTATATATACTCCATAGTCTTTATCCATTCATCTACCAGTGGACAGTTGGGTTGTTTCCATATCTTAGCTATTGTGAATAATGATGCAGTGAACATGGGAGCGCACATATTTCTTGAGATACTGATTTCTTTTCCTTCAGGTATGTACCCAGAAGTGGTATTGCTGGATCATTTAATGTAGTTCTGTTTTTAACTTTCGAGGAAGCTCCATACTGTTTTCCATAATGGCTGTACCAATTTACATTCCTATCAACAGCAAACAGGTTCCCTTTTCTTCACATCTTTGCAAACACTTACATGTTTTATAATAGCCAATATAACGGGTGTGAATATCCCATTTGTACTTTAAAAGAATATTTATGCTACTGCTGTTAGGTAGAGTGTTTTGGATGTGTCTATTAGATCTAGTTGGTCTATTACATAAGGCCTCTTTTTCCTTCTGATTCTTCTGTCCATTGCTGAGAATTGAGGCATTGGCATCTCCAACTATTATTTCTGTCTTTTTTAAATATTAGATGCTCGATGTATTGTCTTTCTTTTTTTTAAATAGTAGTTACCCAACTACTATTATAAAGCTGTTTCTCCTTTCAATTTTGTCAGTTTTTGCTTCATATATTTCAGTGGTATGCTAGGTGTGTAGATGTTTATAATTATCATATCTTACTGTTGTATTGAAGCTTTTATTAACATATAACGTCTTTTGTCCCCTGTAACCTTTTTTTGATTTAAAGTCTATTTTGTCTGATATTACTAGATTTTACTAAAGAGAAAACAACCAAAATATGTTTTGAAAAACTTGTGTATTTGTTCTTAGTCTTAAATTTTCTAAGCAGAATCTTTTTCTAAGTTGTGATAAAATATACATAACATAGTTACTATAGACTTCTCGGCTGTCTTTTGATTAACTATTTGTATGGAATATCTTTTTCCATCCTTTTACTTTTAATCTGTTTGTGTCTTTGGATCAAAAGAGAATCTTTTGTAGACAGCATACAGTTGGATCACTTTTATCCATTCTTCATTCTTCCAATCTCTATCTTGATTGGTGAGTTTCATTTATATTAAAGTAAGTATGAGAAATTTCTGTCATATTGCTATTTTCTATATTCCTTACTGCTTTTTTGTCCCTCATTTCCTACAATGCTGTCTTTCGTGTTTAGTGTTTTTTTGTAGTGAAACATTAAATTCCTATTCCTTTTGTGTATATTCTATAACTATTTTCTTTATAGTAACCATAAGGATTACTTTTATTAGTAATGTCCTAAAGCTATAGCACAGTGGAGGATAAAGCAACTCCATCTTGGATGCTAATCTGCCATGTTGACTTATGATTAACTCCTGTTCCAGCAATGTCTTTAAGATTTCTGCTTTATCTACTGTTACCATAAATCCTCTTAGGATAACTTTGACCATAAATCCTGCCCTTAGGCAGATTCATATAGCATTCTTGCTTACCCTGAGGGGTCAACTTCAATTGTCCCACGCATTCTTTCGCCATGGTATATAAGCCCTGGGTCCTTGGTGGGTAATGGCTCAGGGATCCACCATCTTGTCTTGCTGCTACCGGGAACGTGGCTTCTGTTGGTGAGTCCCTATTAAATGTTTCTGAGAAAATGTATTTGTCAGCCTCTTTCTTTGGCCTCAGCTTCCTTGGACTTTGAGGGTAGGTTTGCATAGACCTTACCACAAGACACACTCTAAATTTATACCTTTTTTTTTTTTTTTTTTTTTTTTAGACAGAGTTTACTTTGTTGCCCGGGCTAGAGCTAGCCCTAGCATCAGCCTAGTTCACAGCAACATCAAATTCCTGGGCTCAAGCAATCCTGCTGCCTCAGCGTCCCAAGTAGCTGGGACTACAGGCATGTGCCACCATGCCCGGCTAATTTTTTCTATGTATATATTAGTTGTCTAATTAATTTGTTTCTATTTATAGTAGAGACGGGGTCTTGGTCTTGCTCAGGCTGGTTTCAAACACTTGACCTCGAACAGTCTGCCCGTCTCTGCCTCCCAGAGTGCTAGGATTACAGGCTTGAGCCACTGTGCCAGGCCAAAATTTATACCTGTTTAACTTCAGTAACACCATAGCTGGGCGTGGTGGCACGTGCCTGTAATCCCAGCTACTAGGGAAGCTAAGGTAGGAGGATTGCTGGAGACCAGGAATTTGATGTTACAGTTACCTGTGATTGGGCCACGGCACTATAGTCTGGGCAACACAGCCAAGTCCCTGTCTCAAAAAAAAAATTTTTTTTAACATTTTTATCACCCCCAGAAAGAAACCCCATACTCAATTAGAAGTCCTTCTCATCCGTGCCTCTTCCACTCAGCACCTGTCAGCTACTAATCTACTTTCTGTCCCTAGGGATTTGCTATTCTAGGCTTTTCACATGAACGGAATCATAAAATATGTGGCCCTTTGAGTCTGACTTCCAATTAGCATAGTGTTTTTAAGGTTCTTCTGTGTTGTAGCAGGAATTAGTACTTTATTCTGTTTTATGGCTGAATAATCCAGTGTATGGTTATACTACATTTTCTTTATCCATTCATCAATTGATGGACATGTAGGTTTTATCATCTTTTGGCTAGTACAAATAATGCTACTGTGAACATTCATGTACAATTTTTTGTGTGGACATGTGTTTTTTCTGTTTTTATTTTTTTTTTGAGCCACAGACTTTCTCTGTTGCCCCATACAGAGTGCAGTGGCATCATCATATCTCACTGCAACCTCAAAGTCCTGGGTTTAAGCAATCCTCCTGCCTCAACCTCTCAAGTAGTTGGGACTACAGGTGCACACCACAACACCCAGCTAATTTTTTGTTTTTTATAGAGACAGAGTCTCACTATGTTGCTCAGGCTTGTCTTGAACTCCTGGCCTCAAACAATCCTCCTGCTTTGGCCTCCCAAAGTGTTAGGGTTACAGCTGTGAGCCACTGTGCTTGGCCTGTTTTCAGTTCTGTTAGCCATAGACCCAGGAGTGGAATTGCTGGATCATGTGGTGTGGGGCGCGGTGGCAACGCCATTCCAAGATGGCGCCCGCTTCTTGGTCAAACCCTGTTGTTAGTCTGACAAACAATTGCTCAGCGCATGTGCAGAGTTTGTCTCCTCCCTTCCAAGTGCCTTATCCAATCAGACAATGCCCAGTGTACTTACTGCCTTTATAAGCAGCCGCCGAGAACGCCTCGGCGTCTTCCGTATCATGTAAGCTTAAAGGGAACCCCATTAAAGCACGGTCAGAAGAACTCCGGTTGCCGCGTCTTCCTTGCTGGCGAGGCGGGCGCGACAAGTGGTGCCGAAACCCGGGACTTGAAACAACTTTGAGGCACCAGCGGAGACGACCTCGACAGAGGTGAGTTCAGAACTGACGTGTGGGACGGCCAAAACTCCCCTGCTTCCAAAAAATGGGTAATATTCTGCTGCGGCACTTTTTGTGGCCTATTATCATGAAATGCCTGTATGATGAGACTTCAGGCCCGCGCGTAGCAGCTAGCCAAAGTGCACTGAGTGACTTGCAAGAAGCAAGCTCAGAGAGAAGCAGTAAGGGAGGTACCGCGGTAAAAGGTGGAAAAAAGGAATATAGAGCTCAAAAAAGGAAAATGCAGGGAGGGAAAGTGCAGCCCGACCTGAAAAGGGAGAAAGAAAGAAGAAAGGGGAGAGAAAGAAAGGAGAAAAAGGGAGAGAAAGAAAGGAGAAAAAGGGAGAGAAAGAAGGAGAAAAAGGGAGAGAAAGAAGAAAGGAGAAAAAGGGAGAGAAAGAAGAAAGGAGAAAAGGGAGAGAAAGAAGAAAGGAGAAAAGGGAGAGAAAGAAGAAAGGAGAAAAGGGAGAGAAAGAAGAAAGGAGAAAAGGGAGAGAAAGAAGAAAGGAGAAAAGGGAGAGGTAGAAGAAAAGGGAGAGGTAGAAGAAAAGGGAGAGGTAGAAATGTAAAGGTACCAAAAATAAAAATGACAAAGGAAAGGACAGGACAGAAGACAGAGGAGTTTCGCCGGAAGCATGCGAGAAGCAGAGAGAGGCCCGCGCGGCTGCGTGCTCCTCGGGCAGAGGCGCCCGCCTTTTCTCCGCGCGGCGTGTGCGGGACACGGGGTGACGGAGACGCAGCCCCGCAAGGGACGCCGTCCAGAGAGGAAGCTGGCCTACTTGCTCTGTTGCCTGGACTAAAGTGGTGTGGCCTCAGCCTAGCTCTATGACTCTGTTTAGATCTCGCAGAGATTTTGGGATCACAGCTGCGATTCATACTGCTCAGGCTCTCAACAATCTATCTGCTGGAGTAGCCGTAGCCCTCGACACTCAAGCCTGAATCAGCGAGTGGATTTAGTACAGGACCAGGTGGACACTCTTTGGCAGTTTGCGCAGCTGGGTTGTGAGTGGAGAATGACCGGCCTCTGTGTCACTTCTGTGCTCTGAGAACTTTACCTTTGCCGCTAATCTTTCTAAACAGCTGTCTAGGCATCTAACAGGCAACTGGTCTGAACAGTTTGATTCCTCACTCAGAGACCTGAGACTGGCCATCATGCACGTGAACTCCACTCGTGTGGATCTGAGCCTTGCCACAGGACTGACAGCATGGATTCAACAAGCCACCCATCATCTGAAGGAATGGTCCGGTCTTGCAGCCGTGGCCGTTTTGCTGATCGTTGCGGCTGTTGGCGGACTGTGGTGCATCTGTAGGCTGCAGGCCCAGAGACAGAGGGACCATGTGGTATTGGCACAGGCATTTGCTGCGCTTGAACTGGGACAGTCTACACAGGTGTGGTTGACCATGCTTAAGGGTTAGCCTAGGTTTGGGTTGCACCCGCTCCTACCCCCAGGCATTTGGCAGACATGGCCTTTGCACCAGAGAAGGCATGTCCTCAGTCCCACAACCAGCCTTTGCACATCTCAGAGTTTTGCTCATTGCACGAGGTAAGGTGGTTGTTGTTGGGTAAGTGAGGCTCTGCATCCTTGCTAAACGGTTGCTCAGTTCTCATTTAATTAATAAAATAGGGGGAGATGTGGGGCGCGGTGGCAACGCCATTCCAAGATGGCGCCCGCTTCTTGGTCAAACCCTGTTGTTAGTCTGACAAACAATTGCTCAGCGCATGTGCAGAGTTTGTCTCCTCCCTTCCAAGTGCCTTATCCAATCAGACAATGCCCAGTGTACTTACTGCCTTTATAAGCAGCCGCCGAGAACGCCTCGGCGTCTTCCGTATCATGTAAGCCTAAAGGGAACCCCATTAAAGCACGGTCAGAAGAACTCCGGTTGCCGCGTCTTCCTTGCTGGCGAGGCGGGCGCGACAATGTGGTATTCCTGTTTAATTTCTTTAGGTTCGGCCAAAGTGTTTTCCAAAGTGGCTGCACCATTTGACATTGCTGTCAGCAATAGATAAAGATTTCAATTTCTCCTCCTTATCAGTACTTACTATTATTGCCTATCTTTTTGATTGTAGCCATTGTAGTGGTTGTGAAGTGGCATCTTATTTTGCTTTTGATTTTCATTTCCCTAATGAGTAATAAGCAGACTTTTTTTGTGCTTATTAATCATTTGCATATGTTCTTTTGAAAAATATTCAAATGCTTTGCCCATTTTTAAATTAGGTAATTTATATTTTTTAAGATTTTTTTCTTTCAGCATATTATGGGGGTACAAATGTTTAGGTTACGTATATTGCTCCTGCCGCACCCGAGGTAGAGCTTCAAGCGTGTCCATCCCCCAGATGGTGCAAATTGCACCCATTACATGTATATATACCCATCCCCTCTTCCCCCCTCCCATCTGCCTGTTACCCGATGAATGTTATTACTATATATGCACTTCAGTATGGATCAGTTAATACCAATTTGATAGTGAATACATGTGGTGCTTATTTTTCCATTCTTGGGATACTTCACTTAGTAGAATGGGCTCCAGCTCTATCCAGGATAGTAGAAGAGGTGGTAGATCACCATTGTTTTTTGTGGCTGAGTAGAACTCCATGGTATACATACACTACATTTTATTAATCCACTCGTGTATTGATGAGCACTTGAGTTGTTTCCACATCTTTGCAATTGTGAATTGTGCTGCTATCCACATTGGAGTGCAGCTGTCTTTTTTATAGAATGCCTTTGTTGTTTTGGGTAGATGCCCAGTAATGGAATTGCTGGATCAAATGGTAGTTCTACTTGTAGCTCTTTGAGGTATCTCCGTATTGCTTTCCACAGAGGTTATACTAGTTTGCAGTCCCACCAGCAGTGTATGAGTGTTCCTATCTCTCCACATCCATGCCAACATTTATTATTTTGGGACTTTTTGATAAAGGCCATTCTCACTGGGGATAAGTGATACTTCATTGCGGTTTTGATGTTTATTTCACACACACACACACACACACACACACACACATATATATATATATTATTTATTTATTAATTTTGAGTACACTCTTAAAAAGCACAAAACTGAACTGATCCAGGAAGCAACAGTCTATTTTTGTTGGATCATAAGAGTTGTTTATTCTGGATAGTTGACCCTTATATATAATTTACAAAATATTTTCTCCCAATGTGTGGGTTGGATTTTGTTTTCTTGATGGAATCTTTTGATGTACAGAACATTAAGATTTTTTCTACAAAACTTACGTATATGTATCTGTATATATATATATATATATATATATATATTTTTTTTTTTTTTTTTTTTTTGAGACAAAGTCTCACTTTGTTGCCCAGGCTAGAGTGAGTGTCGTGGCGTCAGCAACCTCAAACTCCTGGGCTCAAGCAATCCTACTGCGTCAGCCTCCCAAATAGCTGGGACTACGGGCATGTGCCACCATGCCCGGCTAATTTTTTTCTATATATATTAGTTGGCCAATTAATTTCTTTCTATTTATAGTAGAGATGGGGGTCTCGCTGTTGCTCAGGCTGGTTTCGAACTCCTGACGTTGAGCAATCTACCTGCCTCGGCCTCCCAGAGTGCTAGGATTACAGGCGTGAGCCCCTAAGCCTGGCCATCATATATTTTGAGACAGTATCTCTTCTGTTTCCCAGACTAGAGTGCAGTGGTGTCATCATAGCTCCCTGCATCCTGAAATTCCTAGGCTCAAGTGATCCTCTTGCTTCAGCCTCCCAAGTAGCTGGGACTACAGGCACATGCCACCATGCCTGGCTAATTTTGTTGCATTTTTTTCTAGAGATGGGACCTTGCTATGTTACTAGGCTGGTCTCAAACTCTTGGCCTCAAGCAATCCTCCTGCCTGTGCCTTCCCAAAGTGCTGGGATTATAGATGTGAACCATTGTGCCTGACTTACAAAATATATATTTAATTGACACATAATTGTACATATTTATGGGGGACAGTGTGTTTTGATATGTGCATATAATATGCATAATCAAATTAGGGTTAT
Organism: Microcebus murinus; assembly: GCF_040939455.1. NCBI lineage: Eukaryota > Metazoa > Chordata > Mammalia > Primates > Cheirogaleidae > Microcebus > Microcebus murinus. The sequence goes on from NC_134117.1 coordinate 61,460,505, forward strand.
TAACATGTCTATCACCTCAGACATTTATCATTGGTGGTGAGAACATTCAAATTCCTCTCCTGGCTATTTTGAAATACATATTACTGTGAACAGTAGTCACTCTTCAGAGCATTGGAACACTAGAACTTACTCCTCCTATTCAGCTGCAACATTTACCCATCGATCAACCTCCCCATCCACTCTGTGCCCCCTTCCCGTTAGCCTCTCGCAACCACTATTCTACTCTCTACTTGTATGAGATAACTTTTTGTGGCTCCACATATCAGTGAGGGCATGCAGCGTTTGTCTTTGTGTGCTTGCCTTATGTCACGTGACATAATGTCTTCCATGCTTATCTATGTTGCTGCAGATGACAGAATTTCATTTCTTTCTTTTTTTTTTTTGATAAATAGTATTCCATTGGGTGAATATACCACATTTTCTTTATCCATTCATCCATTGATTCCATATTTTGGGTATTGTGAGTGCTACAATAAACATGGTGTGCACATATCTCTTCAATGTACTGATTTTATTTCTTGTGGATATATTACCCAGTAGTAGGATTCCTGGATCATATGGTAGTTCTACTTTTAATTTTGATGTTTTTGAGGAACCTCTATACTCTTGCTCCATAGTGGACTGTAGTAATTTACGTTCTTCACCAACAGCATACCAAACTGATGTTTCACTCCATGATATTCCTCATATTTGACTCTGGTTCCAGATCAAAATGGAGCTGAAAAATTCCTATCACCTAGTATTTCCTTGTTAAAAAATTGTGCTTTTTAGAGAGAGGGTCTCTCTCTGTTTCCCAGGGCTCAAGTGATCCTCCCACCTCGGCCTCCCAAAGTTCTGGGATTATAGGCATGAGCCACCATGTCCATGTCCGGCCATTATTAATTTAGAGTATACGCCTTCTACTTAGGAAAAGAAAGCAAAGGGTAAGACAGCCTCAGCGGGCCCTTCAGGAGGTATTCCAGAAGGTCAGCATTGTTACCATAGGAGACTACAGCTCCATGTGTCACTGCCGCTGAAGACCTTCCAGTGGGACAAGATGTGGAGGTAGAAGACAGTGATATTGACAGTCCTGGCCCTGTGTAGGCCTAGACTAATGTGTGTGTTTGTGTCTTTGTTTTTAACAAAAAAGTTAAAAAAAAATTAAAAGCTTATAAAGAAAAAAAATTTTTGTATAACTGTACAAGGTGTGTTTTAAGCTAAGTGTTACTACAAAAGAGTAAAGTTTAAAAAGTTAAAGTTTATGAAGAAGTTACAGTAAGCCAAGGTTAATTAATTGAAGAAAGTTTCAAATTAGCCAAAGTGTACAGTATTTATAGAGTCTACAGTAGTGTACAGTAATGTCCTGTGTCAGGTTTCAGTGTGAAAATGTCAGTTCTTGGCATGCTCATGGCCAAAGAATGACCAGACAAGCCAAAGTTAGGCGAACATGAAAATGAGGTTTATTGAGGAGAGAAAGATAGGGTTATAGGGCAAGAGCAAAACACAGGTTTATAGAGCATGATACATACGCCATGGGTGACGACCAGACACATTGTCCCGCAAAGGAAGCGTTTGACACGGATTCCAAGTTGCCATCAGTCCCTCCAACATGGGACGAGACCAGCGCCAGGAAAGGTCCATCCTGGCACTGAAGGATAATCACATCCTAGACGCAGGATGATTGATCAGTGATGCTGGAAGACAAAGGTGTTAATCAAAAGGGAGACACAGGAAAGTTGTCAAACTCAAAATGGAGTCACATGTGTTAAACAAAAACAAAAAACCTGACAAATTGGGCTGAGGGAGCCTATGAATAGAGGGTTCTCCTGCTTGCATACGTAATCACAAAAACTATCACAAAAGTTTTCGCAAAAACCAGAAACTTGCACAAAGGCCACTGCAAAGCTTACACAAAAAATACTTCTGCAAGAACGTCTGCCCAGCAACTGCCTGTTTAACACCACTTTGGTTTCACCCACGTTATTGATCTTTGTAGACAATAATAGTGAGCTCAAACATATCGGAAATCCTCCTCATTTTTACCCTAAAGACTACTTTATCTCCCTGAATTCGCGCATAGTTGACTATGGCATGCATATTCCCATTGTAATGCTCTATTCCTGAATAAACAGTTTTCTTTTAGATAGCCTTTCTGTTTGTTATTTAGGTAGACTCATGTTACAAGAAAGTAACACTAAGGCTGTTTTGGGAATTCTTGGAGATAGTGCATGTAGGGACTGGGCACAGTGTCTGATACAAGAAGTACTCAGTAAACGTCGCTCTCTGTAGGAAGGGGTTGCTCAGTCCTTAGCCACTCCTGAGAAAGTACATTCCAATGAAAACCTAATTCCCTGAGACCATCCACACGGCTGTGCCCAGTGAGAATGTGGCAGTGACGGCCCCTGCCCCGTTCTCTGCACTCATGGAAAGAGGGGAGATGGCCAACAAGCCTCCTGGGGGACAGGGGTCATTCTGGGTTCAGCAGATGGCCCTGGAATCAAAGACGTCATGGAACATAATATAATCAGATCCAATGAGTGTATCGAGGGCCAGGTGAGGAGGCTGCCGGAAGTCCAGCTGTGCCCAGGAGCTCGTGGGGAGGAGCCCTCCCACGTCAGCGCCGAGGCCGCTGCACTGTGGACAGGCCACGCCCTGTGGTAGAAGCACCCCTCCTGCCTGACAGATGCCAAATTATAGGAGATTCTTTAAAAAGTGTTAAGGCCTTCCACCTGCTCGACACCTGCAACGGTGCCTACTGCAACCACTGTTTTGGCTCCATTTTGCAGTAGAGAAAACAGAGGCTCAGAACAGAACACTCCTCTGGTCGAGGTGACACACAACGTGTGCCTGAGCCGGGGTTCCAGGGCCCAGGCCTGGCGGCCGGCATCCTCTCTCAATCCAGGGCAAATACCCCGGCCTGGGCAAGCTACTGGTACACCCGGCCAGGCCCAGAGCCCGGGCTGCTGCCACTTGGCAGGAGCAGACACACGGGCTGGGGGGCCTCAGCGCTCCAGGGAAGGGAGAGCTGGGAACAGGGTGGGCAGGTGCAGCTGAGACGCAGACCCAGCCCCCAACCCAGCCTTGGTGGGCTCAAGCCCTGATCTGGGACGCTCTTGTGGCCCTGGGGGATTTACTCCTCCCCACTCTGCAGATGAAGGGAGGGGTGGCCAGGCTCTGAGTCAGGTCCTCCTTCCACCTGTCCTCACCGCTGTCACCCACAGTGTCCACAGGGAATGGGCACCACGCACTTGAGTCTTGGCTGGCTGTGGAGAAAGGCAGCGTTGTGTGGGGAATGTGTGACTCAGCGGTACCAAGAGGACAACTTTCCAACGAAGTTGTTTTTCCCAAACTTGAGTGTGCAAATGACTTGGTCTTGCCCCTTCGCATTCAGAAAGCCAGTTCCACGAATAAGCACTTGGCAGGCTTCTACAGGGGCGACAGCCAGAAGTCTGAGTGAGGACGGGTGGGGCGCTGTGCGCACGCACGCCTCGCCCTTCCCGGCGGTCCACCCAATACCGATGGCCAGGGCGCTCCTGCAAGGGAGAAGCTGTGCCTCTACCAACATGTGTGTCCACCAGGCTGAGTCCTCATCTGGTGTCACTGAGGGTGCATGAGGAGGCGGCTGGGCCTTGAGCACTCAGAGCCCTCTCCCCACCCTCCCTGGCCCAAGGAGCCGTGAAAGGCACCTGCACAGGGGCCGACTGAGCCGGGCCTTCCCCACCCTGGGGTCCCACGGTGCACCCTCAGGCCAGAGGGCAGCAGGCCAGGCCCTCCCTCTTGTAAGGCGTCAGAGGAGCTAGGACAAGGCGACTGAAGACACCCTGTCTCCTGCCTGAGCTGGGCACCCGGGCCTGATGTCTGCTGGGCTGCTGCCCATGTGGGGGTCTACCCTTCTTTCTTTCTGTGTGCCTGTGGCAGGCTGGAGACCCCAGGGGCAGGGCCAGGACTCAGTGTGGCAGGTGAGACACCCAGGACACTGCTCAGGAGAACCCATCCCAGAACAAGTGCTGTCTTGGCTGAGCTTCCAGAGACCTACAGATGATTCCTGCTCCCCTGCCTCTTCCTGGCCCACCGCACCGCCCCCCACCACGCTGGGGTTCAGCAAGCACTTCTCCCCAAGCGGGGCTCCTGTCCCTCAGGCAAGTCCCACAGAGAAACGGGACGTAGTGAGAGGGCTGGCCCAGGAGCCCGGAGGCTTCCCGCAGGACTCCAGGTTGCTCCAGGGCACTGGGCTCTGCCCGTCCAGGGGGTGGCTCATTCCTACCCCTGATGGGGCCAAAGGCACCCCAGGTGCTCCCCAAGGAGCACTGCCTCTGGATCCTGCATGGTCCCAGCCTGGGCCAGGTGCTTCTGGGCCACCTCAAGTGGGAACTTTCATCCTGAACACACTATCAGACAGCGGGAGTTTATAGGTCCACAGCGATGACTGTTGTTGCATCAACAATTAGGACTTGTTTTCTCTTCTAGACGAAAAGTCCATAGAAGCTGTAACATCTTCAAATGTGTCACTGCACGGGAACGTCAGTCTCTGAGCCTGACCCTAGGTCCGGCCTTGTGGCACCTGTCCTAACTCAGACATGCCCAAGCGTTGGTGGTTCCTGACCATTTGCTGGTCATCACTCCTGCAGGTCAGGCACGATGTTGGGGGCATGGCAGGATGAAAACAAACGGTCTGAAAGAGCTCACACACCTGTAAAGACCTCACACACCGGTATGGGGCTAGTGCACCTGTGAAGAGCTCACACACCTGTGTAGGGCTCCCACACCCACATGGGATCACATGCTTGTGTGGAGCTGCTGCAGGCGTGTGGCCTCACACCATCCACAGGGCAGTTGCTGTGCCCTAGGTGCATCCTCCCTCAGCCTCGCACCCTCCCCAGGAGGCAGAGCCCACTGACCCCTTACAGACAGGGAGGCAGAGACAGGAGGTCAGTCACCTGCTGGCCACAGTGGATGGCTGCGTGAGTAGTGGGGTTGGCAGCGAAGTGACATCTCGGCCAGGATGCATGTGGCCCACGGAGGCCAGCCCAGACCACGCCTGGGAGCAGCCAGGCCCACTGCCCTGGGAAGAGGAACGCCCCCGTACCTCTGCCGGCGCCTCCTGACGGTGTGCAGCAGGTGGGGAGCAACGTTGGCCCTGTGGAGACGCAGCAGCTGGGTCACCCCCCTCGTCCCCTGACTTCCCCAGGAAACTGTGTCGGCTCTGTGGCCCTGTGCTGGAAGGGGACCTATGTGGTGGCCGCCAGCACCCGCCTTGGCTTCCTGGACTGGGGGACGCAGCAGGTGCAGTGGGTGACCTGGCTGGTTAGGGTCAGGCCCCAAAACGGGTTCCACAATGGAAAGGGGGACCCCACTGGGAGGTTTATGACAGGTGAGCTTCCTAAAGGTGAGGGTGTGGCCTCGGCCCTCTGAGGCTTGGGTCAGTGGAGACATGAGGAGGCCGGTAGTTCTATGCTCACAGCAGGTGCGGGCAGAGCTGGGGGCTGTATGACGCTGTCCCCTCATTCCTGGAGGAAGGAGTGGGGACGAGCAGGCCACGCCCTGCCCTGCACTGCCCTCCTCGGGCTGGGCCGCCATTCTGGCAGGTTTCCTTCAATGCCAAACCCAACTTTTCCCCCCTTATGCCCCCTTAGTTCCCAGCTATCCACAGACAGGGCCGCGGCCTCCCCCTGGGAGCGTCAAATCCACCAGCATGTGGCAGTGGCCTAGAGCGTCTTTCCGAAGGCGTTCCATGTTTTGTGAGGGCTTCATGTTTGCCCTGGGTGTTATGGGGTGGGATTCAAAAGTTTACGTGGTGCTGCATTTGGCAACTCACAGAAATAACCATTTTATACGAATACACTATCCATTACACTAGCATTTCAAACAACAGAAATATGACACTAACGTCATAGATACTTGTACCACCTTTCACATTGAAAGGTAGTTTTAATCATCTCTGTATGCCTACCTGCATTCTAGGTCGATCATGCCTCAACAGACACATTGTGAGTGAACAGCTCCTCAATTCAAAATAACTCCATTCCCCCTAAACTTTCCAACTAATTATTGTAAATCTGTGGTGAGAGGTTTTGCCTGAATTATCTACGTATTTGCTTTAATTCTTTACTTCCATTTGGAGAAGCAGACATGGTCTCCAGTCTAAATATCTTTTGATAAAAATGAAGAACTTTTCTTCAAAATTCCTTTAGAGAAAACTCTTATGGGGATGGATTAGAGAAAACTGACGGGCAGTGGGGGGTGCATTGAGGAGGAATGGGGTGTCTGGCAAGGAGAAATTCAAACAATCACTAGGTTTAGCAAAACTTTTAGTGGTCCCCTTGTCAAGTAGTACATACTCAGTGGTTAGAGAGTGTGATGATTAATATTCCAGATCCTAAACATGTATCCAGTGAAGCATCTATTCACAGTTCATTCGGATTCGGTGACTGAGACTACCTTAAAAGCACGGATGTCCTCAGTGACAATTCGCATCCTAGCTGCAGAGTCTGGGGAAGTTCCCTGCAAGCTGTCTGTGGGACCACTAGTCCCAGTGGACACATCCAGAGCACACATGGGAGAAGCATTTTTCTTTCTTTGTGGCCTCTGTCTTAATGCAAAAGTAAAACATCCAATCACCTCAGCCCCCAATGCATTTTCTTTTGGATTGTTTTGGGGAGTGGCCAATTAGTAGAGTTAGAGCTAAGTGGTGGGTGGGAAACAAGGGGGAGAGGGCAGAGACTTCCCCAGAGGTGTGAAACAAGATCCAAAAGTGCTGCAAAGTGTCCCGTGGGCAGAGGGAGAAAACTCAGGGGCCTCCAGATTCACTTGTTTCCTTAGATGAATTCAAAAAGTACAACTGTCAGGTTTTCTAAAATGCACAGGCAAGCCAACAGTGTTCAACTTCTGCACCTTGCTCTCAAGCAGCTTAGGGACTCTAGGATTATTATCTAATTGGTCTATTGGCCAGGAAGGAAGCGATTTAAGGCCAAGAAGCCAAGAAGAAGATTTCAAGCCCAAGGAAGTGGAGCTTAAATGTTCTCCATAGGAACATGGCCATGTAACCCTGCCCACCCAGGCTTGGAAATTGCAGCCAACCAAACTGAACCCTGGGATCTGGGCAGCTCAGGAAGAGCTGGCTGCTGGCTGAACCTGCTGCATCTGCAGATAAAACCCTTCACTCAGCTGGTCTGGGCTCCCCTCAATCATCCCCTCCCACCCCCCAGCCGCTTGCCTAGGAGAAGAACATTTAATGTCTGCAGCTCTGTACAATGCTTGGAACAAAAAAAGAAAAAAGAAAGAAGTAAAAAATAATTTTAAACAATGTCTGCAGCTCTGAGGAGCCGGATTCGGGGCAAAAGGGGAACTGGGCGCCCCAGCAGCAAGCAACCCTAGCTACTGTGCACCCTCTCTGACACCCTTTCAACTCACCCTTTACCTAAGGAGTTCACCTCCTCCCCCTGGGCCCAGGCTCCCTACCCCTCCTTGCGGAGCTACCTCTGGGGGCTGAGGCATTGCTTTATAACAGTCTCAAGAGGACCAGGCAGCCCGGACCGCACGCGTGCTTCCTCCGGAGGGCGGGAGTCTTGGGCCACCGAGAGTTTGTGGAGGGCACCTATGGGGTGACTACTGGGCACCCGCACCTCGCCAGGGAGCAGCCACAGGAAGAGGGACAAAGAGCCCCGTCCCCAAGACTAAGCCCCTTTAGCCCAGATGGGCCAGAGCACCCGGGGTCGTGGCACCTCCTTCTCCCCAGGCAATTGCAAAAGCTGCACAGAAAGCACTGGGGAGCTCTGGTTTGTGGATCCCAGGGGCTTCCAGTCATTAGGCGACACCATCTGACTCAGGACTGAGCATGATAGCCACAGTCTTAGGAAGTGCTTCGCCTGACCTCACCTCCCTCCATCCCCAGGCTGCCCGCCCCTGTGCTCCACCTGGCCATCCAAGGGATGCAGAGCCCCCCAGGCTCTGCGTCTCAGACATGGGGGGACTCCACCACCAGCGAAGACCCTGAGGTGGCCGGGGGGACTGTGCTCCCTCACTCTGGTAGCCTGTCAAGTCCTGGTGGCCTGGCCGGGGGAATCGGGCTGGGCAAGTGCCCGCGCCGCGCCCGCCTCTGGAATTACTGCTGCTTGGCCTGTGGGCCGTGTCCTCTCTTCTGAAGCGCCAGGGCGGCACGTGGTCACTGGGCTGGAGCTGACAGCTGCCTGGCGCCTTAGTCACCTGTGCTCATCCCGCCTCCCTCAGCAGCAGCGCCTCTACCGCCACTGCAGCCACTTTGCCTCCACTGCCCCCATCTGCTCAACACCTTTTCTGGGATCAGGTGACGGGGCTGGAGAAGCAGGCCATGGCTGGTGCCGGGGCCGGTGTGCTGCCAGGGCTGCTGTGGCTTAGGCTGCCACCATTGCCACTGCCAAGCCCTGAAGTCCAGCAACTGCCAAAAAGAAGGAGGCAGGAGGAGGCAGAGACAGGTGGCTCTCCTGGGGGCTGGGAGGTGGCTGTGGAGGAGGAGGAGGGGAAGGGAAGGGCAAGGAAAAGAAGGCTTGGGGTTGTAGAGCCTCTTCTCTGTGTTTGGGAGTTGAGGGCACTGGGAACACTTGGAAGGTGACTTGGAAAAGGAAGAGACTGGAAATGAATTTGCGTCCCTTGAAAAGTTAGACAGGGGAAGAAATTCCTCCTCCTTTCCTGAGAGAGAGAGAGACAGAGAGAGACCACGCGCTCTAGCAAGCGCCTTGGCCAGTTGGAAAGTAAAGAGAGGATGAGGAGATTCCCCCAGGATAGGGTCAGGCAGCCCTGAGCACAAGCAAAGGACAGAGCAGTGGGTGTCACTGGGCCTCCCAGGGTGGCGGGAGCAAGAGGCAAAGGCACAGCAGAGTCTGAGGGGAACAGGCCACTGGCTCCTGTGTCCTGCACGGAGCTCCTGCTCCTGCCAGGGCTGGAAGTTTCCTGAGTTCCTGCCCCAGGACTCAAGTGGGATGAGTGTGTGTGCTTGGCAAGGGGGTGGCGGCTGGGTGGGGGTGGGGAGTGCCCACCTCTCATCTTGGGCAGATGAAGGGGAGGGACTGAGCTTGGAGAAAAGGAGAAGGAGGAGGGAGGCCAGGCTGACCCCAAGCCAAGGCGACTGGCCAAGGCACAGAGGCAGCATGTGACATGGTCCGGAGGGTCAGCTGAACATTTTCAACTCTCCTAAGCAAGCAAGCAAGCATAATGCAGAGGCTGATGGCTGGTTATTGGCTACCTGTGGTCTCTAGGCCCTAACACACAGGCAATATGACCGCCTCGGTGCAATGTTGACTGCACCTGGGGGCGCTTGTGTGCCACCCTGAGCCTCCCCCATGCTCCTGTCCAGAGACGGGATTAAAGAGACAGGCCAAGGATCTGGGGCCAACTCCCCTCTGGCCTCGCCCGACCAATCGCCTGAGGGCACCCCTGGGCAGTAGTCCTAAAAGGTGGAAAGGCAACTCTCCCAGAGCCACCTTTCGGGGATCAGCCACTACCTGGGCCTCCACGTGGGAAGGCTGCAGGAGTCTGCAGGAGCCAGACTGCGGGAGTCTGGCTGCACCCACGGCAGCACTCTAGTTTCCTGAGAGAGGGAAGGGACTGCAGAGGAGTAGGGACGGCCCCTGACAGCCCTGCTGGGTCTCAGAATGCCCTTCCCACAGAGCATGCTGCCACAACTCATGCACGTGTAAACACGCACACAAGTGTAAACACACACACTTGCACACAGATACACGTGCACACTCACCAACACAGACGCACTCGCAAACACAGGCACATTCACTACACACGTACACACAGGCACGTGCAACGTGCACACGCACACGGGGCGCGCCAGCGGCTTCAGGGAGCTTTTCCCGGGTTGAGGCGCCATGCTGTGAAAGGGAGGTAGCAGGTCCTGACCCCACAGTTGCACCAACTGCCCAACTGCCCTTCAGTTCACCTGCATCTAACCTTCTCCCTGAGAACTGCCTTTCTGCCAAGCCCTGACTGTGTAGCCCGGGCTGTTTCTCAGATGTGTGAACACGCTAATGGCCACAGTCCCTGGTAAAAGGCGGAGTACATTTTAATATGAACGTCTTTCATCCTTGAATAACACAAAGCTCTGAAAGAATTAGGTTTAGGTTTTCACATATCAACCCAAAAATATTTTGGACTAACTCCAAAATAAAAACATTCACCTGGAGAGGAAATTTTTCCCCCAAATAGAGACCACCTAGAAATAGAAGCGCTACTTCACAGCCCTAAGCGGGACTTGGGCACCGCCAGGCTCCCCTGTGCACGGGGAGGAAGCTCAGGGAAACGCCTGCTTAGGCGGGTGGCGCTGATGGGGCAGAGCTGCCACTTTACATCCATTTCCAGCTGCCCTGGACAGAGCTGGGACACGTGACTGAACGTTGAGTCCTCTGCGGGTCCCCAGTTTTCTCCTGGGTCCAAATTTAGCTGTGGTGGAGAGCCAGAGCTGCCATCCTTCGCGCCAGAGCCCAGCAGCTGACTGGGAGGGAGGCATCTGACAGGAACCAAAGGTTTTCTGTCAGGGCTTGGCTGACAGGATGGCTTCCCGCATGCGCGACCGGGGGCGTGGCCTCGAGGTCAGTGGAGCAGCTGTGCTCACCTGAGAGCATGTTGGCAAAGGGGCGGGGCAAGCAGCTCCCTAAAACAGTCAGTAACCGCAGGGGCGGAGCCAGTGTCTGATTGACAGTCGAGAGGCCAATGAGAGAAGGCAGGCCCCACCAAGGAACCTGTCAGTTAAACTGTCAGGGCACGTGGGAAATCTAACGGGTTTTGCCTGTCAGGTTCCTAACTTGGCTGTGCTAGGCCTAGCGCTCTCAAAACTGACCTTTTCTGGCGGTCTTAGAACCCATTCGTGGACTGTCTCCTCCGTCGTCTGTACGTTTCTCCACAGGCGCTGGTGAGCACTATTACCACGTCCATTTCACAGGTGCGGCAGCTGAGGCTTAGAGGTAGGAAGCTCAGCAAGGCCACAGCTGGGATCCCACTCTTGGCACCTGACCCCAGAGCCCATCCTGTCCAGCGCGCTGCAGTTCCACTGGCCCGGACACCTGGGAGTCAAGGTGGAGCAGGGCCGGTAAAGAGACCCGGATGAGTGCAGTTGAGCAGATTGCTGGCGGCAGTGTCCTCGGAGTGGACGTAGTGATAAGTAGCTGTTGGGTCCCACACGGCGTGAGAGCTCAGAGGATGCAGATGGGAGGGGAGACAGGAGACAGGAAGGTGAGAATGTGGGTGTCATGGGCCAGGCTGTCCCGCAGCTGGCAGAGCCTGGCAGCACTGCAGTCTGATGTGGCTTTGGGTTAACCCCAGGTGCAGAAAAGCTGTTCTCTCGGGGCTGTGGTGTTTCCCAGGTGTGAAGTTCAGCATTTAGGAGCACAGCAGTATTATAGTCCCTAGGAGACAGTTGCCTCTGTCTGCTAGGGCTGCGACTACAAAATACCAAGAGAAGGTGGCTTAGACAACAGATTTCTTTTCTCATAGCCCCAGAGGCTGAGAAGTCTGAGATCAGGGTGCTGGCAGGTGTGGTTCCTGGCCAGGCCTCTTTCTGGCTTTCAGAGGGTCACCTTCCATCTGCGTCCTCACATCGTGGGAGGACTCCCCTCTCTCTCTCTCTGTCTATCTCTGTCTCTCTCTCTCTCCTTATAAAGCCAGCAATGTTGTGGTCTTATGACGGCACACTTAGGACCTCATTTAATCTTATCTGCCTCCTTAAAAGCCTTATCTCCACATAGACTCACATTGGGGGTTAGGCCTTCAACACAGGAATTTGGGCACACACTGTGCATTTCATAACAACGGTTCATACTCAGTAAGCATGTAATAGTGATAGTAGAGCACTGAAGAAATTGAACAGTTTGAGAACTCACATGCACCTGAAGTCCTTTCACAAATCTTAGCTAGTATAATGGGCATGAGATTCCCTGTGCCTGGGTGAGCCTTAGCCGTGGGGGAACATTCTGAGGAGAACTTGCATGGGAGATCATGGTTGTCCTCTAATAGCCACCACGAGGAGATCTCAGAATGTTATACCACGTGTCCTTGATGGGCCTTAGTGAATCCATTATTCTCTCATTGACCTAAACATTTTCTGATCTATTATTTACCTGGTACAGCTTCTGGAATAATAATCACCCCCAGTGAAGTGAAATAGTAATGACTTTTATTTTGTATTGTTTAATGTTGTCCTGCTAGCTGAAGATACGAGGTAGAGAGATGAAAGTTTGGGGTAATCAGAAACTCTGAGCCAGCTGAAGAAGTCAGACTGTGGCTCCATCTGGCACCTGCCTGAGCAACGAATGAGAAGACAGGGCATTTACTTGTCAGTGAGGTTCCTGGAGCTGTCTTGAAATCCAAACCCCCTTGCAGTTCTAGTCTGCAAGAAGTCCCACCTTGTCATCAGTTTCTGTTCTTGGTGTTCCCAGACATGCTCAGTTCTTCATTTCTTACCAAGGATACTTTCAGCATAACTCCCTTTTACTTTTGCTAGTTCTGCCCTGCAAACAGAGCACTTGACTGGAACAGAGTCATGTGGACCTGGGTTTGAACCCCTGGCTCTTCCCTTATTAGCTGTGACTTTGAGCACAGCTTGAGCATCAGTACACAGCTGATACTTGTGGAGGTGTGGAGATCCAAGGAGAGCCTAAAAGGAAAAGGGCCTGCAGAGGGTTGAGCACCAAACAGGTGCTCAGAATGTGATGTCCCGTCTTCCCCTTTCTATCATGCTTAAATGGCTTTTCAATGGCATATCTCCCTCTCAGGATTGAATTCTCCTAGTGTTTTTGAGTCATCCTTCTTATGGTAATCCCTCCACCTGTGTGTGTCTCTGGTCATTTCAATGTTCCCTTAACTATGATTGAAAGAACTTAATGTCAACTACCTTCCCCCTTCTAAATGGATTGACACTGTCACTTGTGTTCATGAGGCCAGATTAGTAAGAATGAATGATGGATCTATTAATATTAACACAATTGGTTTTAAAGTTGTGAACATTTGTACTTAGATGGACCTGGAAATAGCTTGCAGTGAGAGAGGTGTGGGGACCAGGATGGTAGAGTGTGTCCTCCAGATGGTGACTGAAGGAGGAAAGGGGGTGGCCAAAGCCCTCTCAGAGAAAATAGGTTCATAAGAGGTGAATGAATATGATATAAATATGGAACAGAAGTTCTTTGTAGACCTAGGTAAGCTGTTCCAGGCAGAAATAAGGTCATGTCGGGATTGGGAAGCTGTTCAAGGCAAAGCTCAGTGTCTTTGAAGACAACTCTGTATTCTGGAGCCAAAGAGAACGCTGTTATTTCTTCATGACAGAACACTTTGGCAGGGGCTCTCATCTGTCCTGGAAATGGAGGCCAGGGAAAACTAAGAAGCACACTGAAGGTATTTGTAAAGTATGGGTGTATATGCTCCCCTGGGTATGCTCACTCCTACAAGCTGTGCTCATGCTTCTCTGCCTGAGTGCCATGATTTCCACGTGTCCACAGCAGGGTAAAGTGGAGCAGCTGTGGCATGCAAATGCTGCCTTGCAGAGACACGGGAGCAGAATGCTGCAAAGGTCCTCACAGATACCCTCCCTGACCCCAGAGGCGGACGTCTTCAAGAGCACATCTGCAAGCCTTTCACAGATGCATTAGAGTGGGATCCAAGCAGCGGTAGATTGGTAGTGGAGTTTTGGTTTGGGGGCTCTCCTAGGCTGCGTCCTGCTGTAGCCACTTACTGCCCCTGGATGCGTTGCATGATTCTAGCGTAGCTTCACATGGCCATGCAAAGGATGGAGAGGACATGGTCTCTGCTTGAAAGGAAATGTACAACCAAGAAGCAACTGGGTAACAAGTATGAAGACTGCTCTTGATTTCAATCCCCTTCTTCCTGGCTCATGAGAGAGCTATTATAGTATTTATTTATGTTTTTCCCAGGACCCAAGAACCCAGAAGGTTCATGGCATTCGTGTTGAATTTCCCTTCGTGCCCTATTCCGTCCAGAAAGAACTCCTGGCAGAGCTGCTATTCCAGGCTTTGGAGGTGGCCAAATGGAGATATTTGAGAGTCCAGTGGGCACTATGTGTGTGAATAGTGAGGTAGCGTGATTACAGCAACTGAGAGGTGGTCTTGCTCCCTGTGATTGGTTGCCTTTACAGAGATTTTCATGTTAGAAGTTAGGCAAAGTAGCCTGTGAGTTTATCTTTCTTTGTAGTAGTCACTTTGTCTATGAAAGTGTTAAACACAGCTGGAGGGTGTGAGGTCAGTTAGACTCCAGGCAAATGAGGATGTGAATGGCTGTGGACACCATGCCCCACAGCACTGAATGTTTCCAGATTTCTCTGGGCACAGAAGTGCTTTGATGTTGAGAAACACAAAAATAACTGGCTTCTTCACAGATTCAACATTCTGTCTTAGTCTCCAGGAAGTAGTTGACTGAGCACTGGAGGAATGTGATCAAGGGCCCCTGAGTCTTTCCTCCCTGGCTGGGAGTGAGGGAGGCATTTATTCCAGGTTGGCCATGCAGAAGAGGGGGAGGGCTGTGGCAATGGCCCCCAGTATCTCTCTCAGTTTTATAGCAAGTACTGTGTGCTGGTGAAATGAGTATGTTTCTGTGCGGGATCTCCTAGAGGAGAATGACCTGTGAGCCACCTCACTGTGTCCCTGTCCTCTAGGGGGATTGGCTAAATTGGCCCACAGGAGGCTCCTGATATGTGTGTGCTGAGTGAAGGAATGAGAGAATGTGACTCATTCTTTTTCTCACTGTTGGGAGCCTGTCACTCTTTCTGGAGATAACACAGGGATCTCTAGGGACAGGAAAAGTGCCCAGTTGGATACTCTGTTTTTCCATTTTGTTCTTTCATATGCAGTGAGTGGGAGAGATTAAGGCCCTCCAGTTAACAAAGAGAGCTCCCTGTATGTGGTGTGCATGGTTTTCTTAGGCAGTATGCTGTTAGCATTCTCACCTTCCATCTAAACCCAAAGCCAGGTGCCTTCTTCCCATAGCAACTCAGTGAAACATTGTTTTTAGGGTCAGTACTGACTTCCTGGCTAAGAGACTTGGATATTTCAAGTCCTTACTTAACTGTTTGCTACATTTAATATTGTTGAACATGTCTTCCTTTTTTCTGTTTAAAGTAATTTTAAAAAGTTAATCAAATATAATACATAAAATTGATGAAATGAGAGAGATTTGACACCTTAAAATAGTGTGTATCAATCCATGACCATGATATAGTCCTGTAATCATTTAGGCATTCTTTACTTTTTTCTCCAGGAATGTTGTATGATTTCCAGTGTAGAGATTTTGCACAGCCCTTACTAGATATATTCCTTCGTATTTTTGGTTTGGGTACTATTATAAATGCTCTTTTCAAAAGTTTATTTTCTGATTGTTTATTGTCAGTATATAGAATGCAATTGATTTTGGGTGGCAGTTTCTTTAATTGTGATAAAATATACCTAACAGAAAATTTACCATTTTAACCATTTTAAGGTGTATAGTTCTGTGACATGAAGTACATTCGCACTGTTGTACAACCACTATTGATTTTTCATATCAACTGTATTGACATAAAACTTATACGTGTTTAAAATTCACCAATTTCAGGTGTACACTTCAGAGAGTTTGGATACATGTGTCCACATCTAGAACATTTCCAGTGCCCCCAAGGGTCACCTATTTCCCTTTACATGTAAAAAAATAGAGGCCCTAAAAGTTAAGCCAATCGCCTAAGGAAATGTTGGTGGGGAGGTGCAATGTCTTGTCTAGAGGCAAGCTTCCATCTCCTGATTCTTAAGCATTAGTCTTTGCATGTTTTCACCATCCATGATGAAATACCCCGAAGAAAATCACCACGTCCACCAGAAGAGAAACACCCCCCCCTCTTTATTCCTTACAGAAACATCAGCAGCCATGGGTACCACAGCATCTGTAATGTGCTGCCCAGCAGCTGTGTGTTCCTTGTGCTCTGGAGAGGAGTACACAGAGGAGGTTCAAAGAAGAATGTTGGAATGGTACATGCACAACATGCCAAAGAGCAGCTTTGTGGGGTGCCTGCAAAGAGCTGGTGAGGTAAGGCTATCTGAGACATCTTTCTGGCTCCAGCCAAGGTGGGACACCTCCATCCACATAGCTGGTTGGGCACCTACCCAGTCAAACTTCCTGTGAGCAGTGCATGACTTGGTCCAGTTCATTCACAGCTCCATGTCTGATCCCCATGTCCCTTGCGTGACCCATAACTTCTCCACTCCCACAACCACTGGTCCAGCTGGAATCCCCTCTCCACACTCACTCCTCTTCTTCCTTTCTCTGCCAGAGATTGTCATTTCTTTATTATTTCCTCCCTCTAACCTTCCCTCCTTCCTGAGTACCCTCTCTCTCCTAGGTTTATGCAGAGAATATATTAATCACCTTTCAGAAGCTGCAAGCAAAAATCATAAAAAAGGAGCTGGCAAATACACGATGCCAGATGGTGGCTGACATAACCATCCTGTTCCTCAAGAGAATGGTGAGGAGCCCTTGCCCCTAGGCTGGAGGAAAAGAAAGAAAGGACCCCGGGTCTGAGCCCAGGAGTTCTCTTTTGGTGGGCGATGACATTTGGACCCAATTGGGACCTGGGAAATAAGCACCTCCAGTTGCTAAACAGTGTGATCAACCACGTATCCTGCACCCTGAGTGCACCTCAGGAAATGTGACCTCGGCAGAATGGAAGACACAGTAATGGAGGGAAGGGTGAGGCAAGAGAGATGAGATGGACAAGGGAAGGATCTGTGCTATTGGCTTCAGCACCTGACTTGATCCTCAGACTGCGTCCACAACTCCCTTGTGGGATACCATAGATGGTCACCTCCGTTATTGTGACTCAACTAGTTTTCCCACTCAATTTTCTAAGCTATTTAAATCCATCACCAGTGTGCTAGCCCACCTCTGCACTGAATGTTCATGCCATCAACCTGTCTATCCATCCACATAGTTTTGCAGTAACTTTCCTGACACTGGGTTAATGTGCCTTCTTATTTTCTTGGATAACTGCTACTTGGGAGGTACCCTTCTTCCAGTTTACCTGCCTTCCCTTGGCACAGTTGTCTGGTGACCTAGACCACTGACCTCCCAGGGACTTTCCAAAGTTGCTTCCACCACTTCCATCAACCTTCCTGATGATTCACTTGCAGCTACAGGGGACACTCTGTGCTTTGGAACCTCCTTTCCCCACCCTCACCCCAGTACACAAGCCAGAGACATTGCAGGCTGAGAACTTGTCCCTTCTTGTCTTCTCATCCTCCTGTGTGCACTCAAGGAAGCTGTCGCCCTCCAGCACCATTAAGGTGAATGTTGGATGGGTGGTGGGTTGAGGTGAGTGAGCTCCTGCCCATTTGAGAGAAGACAATCACTTATTGATGAAATGTGGTTCTCAGAAGCTTGGGGACTTGTCTTGGGGATGACCCTGGGAACAGCTAGTCCTTGTCTTTCTAGAATCCACAGAGAGAAGTGGAGGACGCGTGTACATCAGTCCTCCTGGCTCTGGGGTCGCACAGCATAGAGATGGTCATCGATATGCTGTTGTATGACATCGAGGAAAACATGATGCCCCCAAGGAGCCTCCTGCTGGCATTGAAGGAACTCAGCCTGCGCCCAGGTCTGGACCCTGTGCTGGGAGAGTTTGTGTGAGAAGACGATGGGGCAGCAGGAGAGGGGTCACTGTAGGGAGTCTTGATTCTCCTTATTCTTTTAGTGGGACAGCTGGGCATTTTAGTGGACACTTGGGCCACCACTTGGGGGTATTGGGGAGGAGGGGGATAATCCAGGCTCCGTGTGGGGCAGATGGGAACTGGGGAGCTATTTGTGGGGACCAGGAATGGCTCAGAAGAAAGAGTATTAAGATATGGGAGACTGGAGCTGGAGGAAAGACTGAGGAACAAAGAGGAATGAGAAGGTGGATTAGAAAGCCCCATTCCCCAGAGGCAGGAGGGGCAAAGGGGGCAGTGAGGAGATATTGCTTAGGGAACACTGGGGGTGTGGATTGGATGAGAGGCTTGGAAGGGTAATTGAGTAGCAGGAGGAGGTAGAGAATCACCACACAGTCTTCCTCTTCCATGCTGTCCCTGTGGCACCTGGTGACAGCAGTGGTTCTCTTACCCATTCCACTTCTGTCCCTCAATCCAAAACAAATCAAGTCACGGACAAATGACAGTCCCTGCCCTTTGTTGACCAATTGAGCTGGGGCCAAGGAGAGGCTGGGGAGTCAGCCGGCCTTCTGGGCCTCAGGTTCCAAAGGACAAGGCACGAGGGTTGGGCTACCAGACAAGCCCACAGAAATGCAAATCAAAACCACAATGAGATTTCACTAAACTCCAGTGAGAATGGCCTTCATCAAAAAGTCCCCAAACAACAAATGCTGGTGTGGATGTAGAGAGAGAGGAACACTCTTACCCTGCTGGTGGGACTGCAAACTAGTTCAACCTCTGCGGAAAGCGATATGGAGATACCTCAAAGCGATACAAGTAGATCTACCATTTGATCCAGTAATTCCACTACTGGGCATCTACCCAAAAGATAAAAAGTCACTTTATGAAAAAGACACCTACACTCGAATGTTTATAGCAGCACAATTCACAATTGCAAAGCTGTGGAAACAACCCAAGTGCCCATCAATTCATGAGTGGATTAATAAAATGTGGTATATGTATACCATGGAATACTATTCAGCTTTAAGAAACAATGGTGATATAGCACCTCTTGTATATTCCTGGATACAGCTGGAACCCATTCTACTGAGTGAAGTATCTCGAGAATGGAAAAACCAGCAGCACATGTACTCACCAGCAAATTGGTATTAACAGATCAACATCTAAGTGGACATATAGAAATAATATTTATCGGGTGACAGGGGGGTGGGAGTGGGGAGGAAGTGATGGGTATATACAACCACAACGAGTAAGAGGGGCAACGTTTGGGGGATGGACACGCTTGAAGCTCTTACTCGAGGAGGGAAAGGGGCATGGGCAATATACGTAACCTTAACACCTGTACCCCCATAATGTGCTAAAAAAATTAATTAATTAATTAAAAAAAAAAAGACAAGCCCAGAGGACACAGCAACAGAGGCAGGAATTGTGTCTCCCGATCTGATCATGCCAAATGCTCTCACATCGAGCTCAGACAGCACATGTCTTTGGTTCTTCAAGTGTTCCTGAAAGGGGGCGTGTGTGCAGGTGGTGGCAGCCCCCGGCTTCTGTGTGCTGTGCTCACACTAACATGGAGCTTCACCTTCCGCGCTGCTTCCCAGAGGCAGCCAGGTCGGATCCCCTTTCATAGCTGCAGAAACTGGATTCAGGTCAGCAAAGTACCTTGCTCCAGCTTACCCAGACTCTTTGCCGGCAAAGCTAGGGTCAGAAGCCAGGCCTCGTGGCCCCTAATCAGTGAGGCCTCCTACACTACAGCATGGCTGGAAGGCCCCCCTCGCTAGGATGGGGGTGTCATCTTGCTCTCTCCCTCCCAGACATAGACAGCTACCGGGATGCCACGTGGGCCCGTATCCTGAGCCTGCTGAGGAATAAGCGCAGGGAGGAGGACATGTTGTTGCTGTGTCAGGGTGAGGGTCGGGGTGTGGGGAAAGCTCTGTGGGGATCAGGGAGGGAGCAAAGAAGGGCAGGAAAAGATGGGGTCTCTGAATGTGGATCCCAGAAGCCCAGAGAAGGGGCGGGAGGTGGCTGGGAGCAGGCCAGCGTGTCAGCAGATGTTGTGCTCCGTCACCTGGTTTGTGGCCAGGACCCAACTTGATCGGGATGCGGGGAGTGTCGGCAGCCTCACCCATTCCCTTGCCCCTCTGGGTGGACCAGGTGCCATGAGGGGAGGATAGCTGGGGAGACGGTGAATGGGCAATGTTGCCAGCACAGGGCCCCAGGGGCCCTCTTGGGCAGCAGGGGGGACTGTGTGCACACGTCTGTGTGTCTGTTTCCTCCGTGGGGAGGGAAGGGTGATGGCAGCTCCAACTCCCTGCTCCCCTCATAGTGCTCCATGGACTGGCCACGGGTGCCCAGGATCTCCTGGACGATGCCTCTCTGCAGAAGGAAGTGACGAACAGAACGCCCATGGAAGTGGCCACCAGGGCTGAAGAAACCCTCCAGGTTTTCTTCAATCATCAGCTCCTGGGAAGCAAAAGCAAGGTGTGAGTGGGAGGTAGCTGGGGTTGGGGGATGGGCTGAAAGGGAGAGGCTGGAGCCAAAGGTGGGGAGGGACTGTGTGTGTCCACTCGCTTGTGACAGGCTGACTCACCAGGCCCTTGTGGGGGGGGGGGAGAAGGACCCTCTTCAGCCACCTCTTCCTGTTGACCAGAAAAGGGGACAATCAGAAAAGACTCCCCTGTCCATTCACTTACTCAGTAATGACAGGATTCTGTCATTTGCCTTTGCCTGGCCCCCTCTGCCTTCCAGGCACTGTGCTAGGCCCTGGGGATACTAAGAGGAATGACGAGCTGAGGCAAACTCATTGTGTCTCTTTGGACACAGGTGGCAGAGGAAGCTCTGGAGACCATTGGCCACCTCTTCTGTCTGCTGTCAGTTGAAAATCTTGAGAGTCGTGTTTACTGGTTAACCAAATGGTTCACGACTCTGACTTCCACAGCAGTGAGGCCACTCTACATGTGCAAGGTGACTGGGGGGTGAGAAGGAAACGTGTCTAGTTGGTGCATTCCGTATTTATTGAGTACTTGGTGCTGCAGAGTTTGTTTGTAAATAAGCTTTCACCGGAACTCGGCCACGTCCACTCACTCACACACAGTGTGCGTGTCCTCCAAGGCTGCCTCTGACTACCGCAGTGGAGGGGCAGCCGCCACAGAAACCCCATGGCTGGCAGAGCCTAAAGCATTTCCCATCTGGCCTTTTACACAGAACGTTCGCTGAGCCCTGAGTGAGTGCAGCCCACATTTACTGAGAAGCTGCTAGAAGAAGGGCTGGGGAGGTGGAGTTGGATCCGCCATGGTGCTTGTGTCAGAGCTGCTTTCTACCTATGGGGATGGGGTGACTAGAAGAAGCAGAGAAACCATGATCAATTGGGCCTGCAGGGATTTAAGGAAGCTTCTCAGAGGGGGTGACATTTGAATTGTACCTTGAAGAATGAGGCAGACAGCATAGACCAATAATGAATAAGGAGGTTGAATCAGCACTAAAAAGTCCCCCAGGAAAGAAAAGCCCAGGACCTGATGGCTTCACTGCCGAATTCTACCAAACATTTAAAGAACTAATAAGAACACGTGTCAAACTCTTCCCCAAAATTGAACAAAATGGAAGAAACTCCTTGTATGAGGCCGGCATTACCATTATGCGAAAACCAAGCAAGGACACTCTAAGAGAATGCAATCATAGGCCAATATCCCTGGTGAACATACATGCAGAAATTCTCAACAAAACACAGACAGCCAATTCAGCAGCACATTAAAATCATCGTTCACCCTGATCAAAGGGGATGTTCTGTACACACAGATTCATGAATATGACAGAACACATTAAGACAATGAAGGAAAAGGACCATGTGATTATCTTGAGTGATGCAGAAAAAGCATTTGACAAAATTTCACATCCTTTCATGATAAAAACTCTCAACAATTAGGTACAGACAGAATGTGCCAGAACACAGTAAAGAGCACACGTGACAGGCCAAAGCCAACATCACACTCAGTGGGCAGATGGTGAAGGCTTTCTCTCCTTTTGTGTCACAGCCTTATGCACAGTAGCCAAGGCAGGGAATCCATCCAAATGAATGGGTGACGGAAACAGGGCACACGCACAGTGGGATACTATTCAGCCTTTCAACAGAAGGACATTCTGTCACTGTGACCACATGGATGAAACTGGAGGGCATTACTTTAAGTGACAGAAACCAGGCAGAGAAAGGCAAATAGCATATGATGTTACTTCTGTGTGGAAACTGAAAGAGTTGACGTAGTAACACCGTATTGTGTAAATGAAAATTGCGTGTAGGTTTTAAGTGTTCTCAGCACATACAATACTGAGTATGTGAGGTGATGTGTGTTAATTAGCTCAAAGTTCAGCCATTCCACAGTGTCTCCATATTTCAAAACACAAAAATGCCTATGGTTGTGGTTTGTCACCTTAGAGAAGCAGGCAGCTCTCCCCCCGGCAGACTGAGCTGGGAGGGATTGAAAGGAGAGGGAGCAGCGAGGGCAGCTCGAGCCTTTGCTTGCAGAGCCCGGTTGCTGGGACAAGCTCTGGGTAGATGGGAAGGGACTGGCTCCCACAAGTGAGGAAAAGGCCACAGACAAGTCCTTCCTGTGGCTTGGAGATGCACCCACGTGTGGAGCATCCTCACGTATCTGGGCCCCATGCTGTTGCCAGTTCCTGCAGAGCCTGTGAGGACGCCGCCCAGGACTGGACACAGCATGTTGTTAGTCACACACAGGAAGCCCCGAAGACCCCAGGTTGCCTGGGGCTCTGGAGTAATGGCTTCATCCAGTGCTTCTCAGACTGTTTTAACACTCGGATCCTTGGGGAATCTTCTGAAAGGCACATTCACATGGAATTCTGCATTCACTTTTGGGGAGTCACAGACCCTCTGAAACTCATCCCTGGTGCTGGGATTAAGAACTGCTACTCCAAGCTGCTGAGATTTAGGCGTTAGCAAGAAAGAGGGATCTAAGAATCCGTCTGCAGGATCTAAGGACTATCTGTAGTCAGGATGTGGGGAGGGCAGCAGATTGCCGCGGGGAAGTAGGGTTAAGGAGTGAGGAGTGTTCCTGAAGGAAGAAGAGGAAGGTACAAAGGGAGCAGTGTGCCCCAGGAGACCTCTGGGTCAACTTGACCCACTGGCTTGAGGCCCAGGCTAGTCAGAAACAACCTGGCCTGAGTGGCCCTGCCCCCTTTCAAAAGGCCACCGTGTGTGAGGGGGAGTTTCTGGGGTCTCCCTAGGATGTACCCTCCCGTTAGATAGGAAAGCTGTCAAAGTTCCGTAACAATAACTGAAAGTAGATTATGGGGAGATGGAAATCCAAGAGCAGTCATGAATCCTCCTGGGGTGACTGGGCGGTGTCCTAGGGGAGAACAGCCTGAGACACATAGGGCCCTTGCGAGAGCACTCAGCCTTAACTGGGAGCCACACCCTCCTGTCCTGTGCCCGGTCCTCTGCAAGGTGCCTTTAGATACCTCTGGTCCTTCCAGCAGCCCTGAAGGGAGGACAGCGCAGGAAGGCTTTTGGCCCATTCTCCCCTCCCCCAGTGCTTTTTGTGCTGGCAAGGACCACAGGCGCAGAGGCTCGCCTGGCTGGGAGGCAGGCAGCGTGCCAAGGCTGGCTGTGGAGGCCACTGGCACGCGAGCCCCAAATGGTATTTACCAGCTGTATTGCTGGAGCCACTCACTCACCTTCCCTGACTGTCCCGTTTCCAGTCAGTCAAGGGGTAACAGAACAGCTGCCCCACAGGGTCAGTGCGGGCTTCCCACAAGTGACGGCCATGGACGCGCAGTGCGCGGTGTGTTCCCTTTCTGTGCTGCGTAGCACATGGCCACGTGGATTCCTTACAGTTGTGGGACAAGCTGCCTCTGCCCTTGCTGGCTGGCAGCCAGGGGCAGCCCTCCTCTGGTAGAGGCCACCCAAGCTCCTTGTCCTGAGGCAGCCCCCACTTCAAAGCCAGCAATGCCCTCCTCCCGGGGTCCCTCTCATCCTTTGAGTCTCTCTGACCTGCTTGTCTCTGACCTCTCCACCCAGATGTAAAAGGGCTCCTGGCTTAGGTCCAGCCCAAGGGGATAATCTTCCTAGTCTAAGGTCAACTGATTTGGGCCCTTAATCACCTCTGCAAAATCCCTTCACAGCACCACCTAGAGGAGCGCCTGCCCGAGTAACTGACAGAAGGGTGTGTACACCAGGGCCTGCAATTTTGAGGGTGATCTCAGAATTCTACCGACCACAGGAAGATTACACCAATATTAGAGAATTTTTATTAGCAGAGACCCAGAACTAAAACCCCCACTTTCTAGTTGTTATTTCAGGCTCTTTCCTATGATATTTCTCAGTCCCAGTTCCTACCACCTCTTAATGGCTATTCCAAGAAGAATAAGGTGTATTATTTAGCAAAATGGGTGGGAAACACTGAGTTAAGTGAGTTTCTCAGCTGGAGGACTTCTCAGAACTTCTAATGCGTGGCTTAGTCTGGTCCTCCGAGAAGCAAATCCCAACATGGGACTAATAGTGTGAGAGATTGATTTCTTGAAGAAAATCCGAGGAAAGAAAACAAGGAAGGAGCCAGAGGAGGGCGGGACAAGCCATCAGACTGTGATGCAGGTCTGATTTTTGATAAGGAGAAGGACAGAGGAAGACAGGAAGGTCCTTCAACCTCCTGTAGTTCTAAGAGAGTGTCAGCAAGGCCAACAGGCAGTGATCAGACCAAAGTCACCCATCAGAGAAGTCCCAGGTCTTGCTGGACTAGGCCTGCCTCAGTGGACCTGCCATACTCAGTCATTGGCCAGAGAAAGCCCGTGGGAGTCTTGCCTTGGTTGTAACACAGCGATGGAGTTTGAAGCATGGTAGCTAGAGATGCTGGTCAATTCTGCCCCTCTGAGTTGGCATCCGAGGGGCACACTTGTCACTGTTGCTGCGCATGCTAATGTGCATTGCTGAATGTTCAAGAGGAAGAATTTTTTAATGGGAACCCCCATTAGCATCAGGTTTCTAGAAGTCGCAGGAGCAGTCTGTCACTGCACTGCCACATCGAGTGCCCTTCCCTTGGTGTGTGAGGAGGCGACCTTCCTCACTGGTTTGCTGTGAGTTTTCTCCAGTAGTGACCGACTCTCCCTACTGGCACATTTACTCTCCTATTTCCTCTCCCTCCTGGCACGTGTCCGTGTGCTGCGTAAGGGTGAAGTCTGTGAGCTTGGAGCAGAGGTTTGCTTTGTGCAGGAAACATACCGCTGGGAGGATGAAAGCTACACCCTGTGCGTGAATCTGCAGGTTGGTCAGGTGCCCGGATGCCACCCCGTGTCTTGGCTCGTCCTGGAAATGTTTTGGCTACTCTCTTCCTCCTTCTCTCACCTCCTCTCTCACTCCAGGGGACAGTGACTACGAGTCTAGATATTTATCAGTGCATCGTATCCTTTGTTTGGACAATAACTGGCACTAACCAGCTCTGTCTGAGGAGGCTGGCCCAAGGTGGGGGCCATCAGGCAGGTGGAAGTGGAATAATGGTTCCATAATCAACATGCAGTGGGGGGACTTGTGCTTCTGGCAGAGATGGAGTAACAGCGCCCAGACTCACTCTCCTGCCTCACCACCTAGACAGCTGGGCACTGGGTATGAAACGATGGTCTGCAAGACACCGGGTAACTGGTATCAAAGAAGAGTGACCCCTGAGAGGCAGGAAAGAAGTGAAATAGCCCTGTAATTGCCCTAGCTTCCTGGAGAGAGTTCCAGGCAGTGGCAGAGGGAGGGAAACTCCAGGCAGAGTCTGGTGGAGTCCCCAAGTTGAGGAGACGGGGCTGAGAGTTCAGGGAGACCAAGCAGCTGGAGTTTACAGGGAAGAGTGCTCAGCAGTGCCTGCGTGTGGAAACTGGGCCAGGTAAAGAAAAGAACCAAGAACCGAGGGACCAGTAGCCATAACTCTCACAGGGCCTGCAAGAGATCCTGTTCCTAGCAACTAGCCCGGAAACCCTCAGAACGGTACACAGGGCACTGGGCAGAGTCCTTGAGAAGCAGGACAACTAAGCAGTATGCTAACTGTTGTTCTCATCCTGCCTAACAAATCTTAAAAGCAAGACCCAAAGGATCACACAGTTTTCAAGTAACTGTGTCCCAGAACAATCTCAAGAATAAAACTCAGGAATACAATAATGTTTGGCATCCAAAAAGATAAATTTACCATGCGTGACAGTAAATAAAAAGTCACGAGGCATGCAGAGAAGCAAGAAATATGACCTATCATAAGGACAAATATCAACCCAAACCCTGGGTGAGACCCAGGACTCACACAGGGGTTAAAAGTATGAGACAAGCACATTGCAACAGATACTCTTACTGCATTCTACAGGTTTCCAAGCTAGAGGAACTATTAGGTAAGTTAAGTAGAAACAGGGAAGACATTTTGAAAAGACACACATTGAACTTCTAGAGCTAAAAATTAGAATGTCTACAATGACAGAAATACTAGATGGGATTAAAGGCCGTTTAGACATCAGAATGTAAAATATTGGTTAATTTAAAGACATAGCAATAGAAATGACACAAAATGAAAACACACAGAGAAAGAAGACTAAAAAGAGAATAAAACATCCATGAGGTGTAGGACCCCTTCAAGCAGCTTAGTTTTTGTGCAATTGGAGCCTCCATAGAATGGGGAAAGCAAGAAAGAAACACTTGCAGAAATATTGGTGGAAAAGATTTTAAATCTGAAGAAATTTATGAACACCCAGATCCAAGATCCTCAATGAACTCCAAGCACAAGAATCATAAAGAACCTATATCCGGGCATATCATAATCAAATTTCTCAAAATCAGTGAAAAAGAGAAAATCTTCAACGTAGCCAGAGGAAAAACTTTAAGAAAACCAGTAGCAACAACAAACAGCTTATTTCATAAAGAGGAACAGAGATAAAGAGAATAGCAGATTTCTCACTGGAAACAATGCAAGCAGGAAGATAGTGATCTAACACATTCAAAAGACTGAAAGGAATGCACTGTCTCCTAGAATTCTATTTTTTTTTCAGTTTTAAAATATTTAGCGGGTACAAAAGTTTTCGTTACATGGATACACTCTGTGATGCAGACCTTTCAGTGTTCTGCCACCAGGACAGTGATTGTTGTACCCGGTAGGTAAATTTTTACTCCTCATCCCCATCCCCCTTCCAACCTCCTCCCTTCTTAGTTTCCAATGTCCTTTGTGCCTTGTGTGTCCATGTTCACTCAGCCTTTAGCTCCCACTTATTAGTGAAAACATGTAGCATTTATTCTCCCATCCTGAAAGACTCCACTTAAGGATAATGGTGTCTAGTTCTATCCAAGTTGCTGCAAATGACATTATTTCATCCCTTTTGTCTGGCTTAATAGTAGTCAGTGGTGTGTGTGTGTGTGTGTTTACACACCACATTTTCTTTATCCACTCATGTGTCAGTGGACACTTAGGCTGATTCCATATGTTTGCAATTGTGAATTGTACAGTCATAAACATTTGAGTGCAGGTATCTTTTTGATAAAATGATTTCTTTTCTTTTGGGTAGATACCCAATAGTGGGATTGCTGGATCAAATGGTAGGCCTACTTATAGGTCTTTGAGGAGTCTCCATGGCGTTTTGCATAGAGGTTGTACTAATTTTCAGTCCCAGCAACACAATATCCGTGTACGTTTTTCTCTGCATCCATGCCAGTTTCTGTTCTTTTTTTGACATTGGTAATGGCCATTCTGGCAGGGATAAAGTGGTATCTCATTGTGGATTTAATTGCATTTCCCTAATAATTAGTGATATTGCACATTTCTTCGTATCTTTTGGCCATTTGTCTACTTTGTTTTGAAAAAATTCTGTTTATATCTTTTGCCCACTTTTTGATACAGTTGTTTGCTTTTTTTCTCACTATTTTGTTCGAGTTCTTTGTAGATTCTGGAAATTATTCCTTTGTTGGATGTATAGTTTCTGAATATTTCCTCCCATTCTGCAGGTTACCTATTTACTCTGTTAATTATTTCCTTTGCTGTACAGTAGCTTTTTAATGTAATTAAGTCCCATTTATTTATTTTGCTGCTGCTTTATTTACCTTTGGGGTCTTAGTGAAACATTCTTTGACTAGGCCTATGTCCAGAAGAGTATTTCCTATGTTTTCTTCTAGAATTTTTAAGGTTTCATGCCTTACATGTAAGTCTTTAACTGATCTTGAATGAATTTTTGGTAAAGGTGAGAGAGAGAGCTCCTATTTTGTTCTTCTGCATGTGGCTATCCAATTTTCCCAGCACCATTTATTGAACCGGGCTTCCTTTCCTCAGTACACGTTTCTGTCTGCTTTGTTGAAGATCAGTTGGTCATAGCTGTATGTTTTTATTTCCATGTTCTCTATTAGGTTGTATCGGTCTTTGTCTCTACTTTAATACCAGGACCGTGCTGTCAGGGTACTGTACACTTGTACTAAAATTTGAAGTCAGGCGATGTGATGTTTCCAGACTTGTTCTTTTTGCTTAATAATACACTGGCTATTCAGGCTCTTTTTTGGCTGCAAATGAAATTTAGGATTATTTTTTCTAGATCTGTGAAGGAAGACATTGATATTTTGATGGGGATTGTACTGAAGCTGTAAATCACCTTGGGCAGAATAGACACTTTAACGATGTTATTTCTACCAATCCATGAGCATGGAATATTTTCCATTGATTTGTGTCATCTATGATTTCTTTCATCAGTGTTTTGTGGTTCTCCTTGTAGAGATCTTTCACCTCTCTTGTTAACTGTATTCCTAAGTATTTTCTTTTGATCATAGCTCTCATAAATGGTATCGAGTCCTTGGTTTGACACTCTACTTGGCTGTTGTTGGTATACAGAAATGCTATTGATTTGTGTACATTGATTTTGTAACCTGAGAGTTTCCTGAATTTATCAATTCTGGGAGTCTTTTGGTGGAATCTTCAGGGTTTTCTAAATACAGGATCCTACTGATGGCAACCAGGGATAGTTTGACCTCCACCTTCCTAACTTGGATTCCCTTTCTTTCTTTCTCTTGACTCATAGCTCTGGCTAGGCCTTCCAGTACTATGTTGAATAGAAGTGGTGACAGTGGGCATCCTTGTCTTGTCCCAGTTGTTAGGGGAATGCTTTCAAGTTTTCCGCATTCAATATAATATTGGCTGTAGTTTTGTTGTATACAGCTTCTATAATTTTGAGGTATACTCCTTGTATGCCTAGTTGATTGAGGGTTTTTACACAAAAAGGTGCTGGATGTTATCGAATGTTTTTTTCTGACTCTATGGAGATGATCATATGGTCTTTGTTTTTGCTTCTCTTTATGTGGTGAATCACATTTAATGATTTCCACATGATGAACCATCCTTATATCCCTGGAATGAAATGCACATGATCATGGTGACTTATCTTTTTGATGTGCTGCTGAATTCAGTTTGCTAGTATCTTGTGGAAGATTTTTGTGTCACTTTTCCATGGGGGATATTGGTGGTCTGTAATTTTGTTTTCTTGTTGTAGCCTTTTCTAGCTTTGGTGTTAAGGTGATAGTGGCTTTTTAGAATGAGTTAGGGACTATTTCCCCCTGGACATTATGGAACAATTTCTGTAGGATATGTGCCAGTTCTTCTTTGTAGGTCTGGTAGACTTTGGCTCTATATCCATGTGGTCTGGGGCTTTTTTCTGTCAGGAGACTTTTCGTTACTGCATCAATCTCGCGCTGGCTATGGGTCTGTTCAAGTTTTCTATTCTTTCCTGATTCAGGCTTGTGAGGCTGTGTGTTTCCAGGAATTTACCCTTTTCCTCTAGATATTTTAGTAATTTTTGTAGTAATCCTGGATGATGTTTTGTATATCTATTGTGTCAGTTGTAATGTCTCCTTGTTTATTTATGATTCAGGTTCTTTGAGTTCTCTCTCTTCTATTCTGCATGATTGGGCTGTGGTCTATCAATTTTATTTTCATAGAACCAACTTTTTGTTTCGTTGATCTTCTGTTGTATTGTTTTGTTTGTTTGTTTCCCTTTCATTTACTTCCATTTGTAGCTTAGTTATATCCCTTCTTCTACAGGCCTTGGGGTTTGGTTTGTTCTTCTTCTCGTTCCTTGAGATGTGATATCAGGTTCATAAATTATGATGTCTGTATCTTTTTAATGTAAGCATTTAAGGCTATGAATTTTCCTCTTAGCACTGACTTTTCTGTATCTTGTAGATTTTCTTTTTTTTTTTTGAGAATCAGTCTCACTTTGTTGCCTGGCATAGAGTACCCTGGCATCAGCCTAGCTCACAGCAACCTCAAACTCCTGGGCTCAAGCGATCCTCTTGCCTCAGCCTCCCGAGTAGCTGGTACTATAGGCATGCACCACTATGGCCAGCTAATTTTTTCTCTCTCTATATATATTTTTAGCTGTCCAATTCATTTCTTTCTATTTTTAGTAGAAACGGGGTCTCGGTGTCTCTCAGGCTGGTCTCGAACTCCTGAGCTCAAACGATCCACCCACCTTGGCCTCCCAGAGTGCTAGGATTACAGGCGTGAGTCACTGCACCCGGCCTATCCTATAGATTTTTGAAAGCTTGTGTCCCCTCTGTCATTCAGTTTAAAGAACATTTTGATTTCCTTCTTACTTTCATCATTGACACAAGGATAATTCAGCAGTAGTTTGTTTAATTTCTCTGACTTTGTGTGGATTTGAGAATTTTCTTGGACTTGATTTCTAGATTTATCCCACTGTAGTCTGAGAAAATACATGATATGACTGTGATTTTTTGAATTTGCTAAGACTTGCTTTGTGGTCTAGCATAGGAACAATCTTGGAAAATTTCTCATGTGCTGATGAGAAGGATGTACATTCTAGAGTTTTTCGGTGGAGTGTTCTGTAAATGATCATGAGGTCCATTTGTTCTAGGGTTCCATTTAAATTCAGTATTTCTCTGTTGGTTTTCTGCTTTTATGTTGTGTCTAGTTTTGTCAGTGGGGTATTGAACTCCCTGGGGAGTATGATGCAACTGTTTATTTCTTTGCTTTGCTCTTATAGAATTTGCCTTATGAATCCACGAGCTCATGTGTTCAGTGAACATATAGTAGATTTGTTATATCTTCTTGATGAATTGCCCCTTGATCTTTATGTAATGAACATCTTTGTTTTTTTGATTTTTTTTGACAATCTGACTTAAAGGCAATTTTATCTGGTATGAGAATGGGTACACCAGTTGACTTTAGGTTTCCATTTGCAATGGATATTTTTTCTACCCCTTTACCTTGAGTCTGTACATTTCCTTGTGAGTGAGATGGGTGTCTTGGAGTCAACACATACTTTGACAATGACTTCTTATTCATTTAGCTAATCTATGTCTTTTAATGGGAGCATGAAGACCATTCACATTCAGTGTTAGTAATGATATCTATGGTAACGTTCTGTCCATCATGTTGAATGATACCTTTTTGTTTTGTTTTCCCTCTTGTGATATTGTTTTATAAGGGCTGTGAGCTTTGGCTGGGCACAGTGGCTCACGCCTGTAATTCTAG
This sequence comes from Microcebus murinus, assembly GCF_040939455.1. NCBI lineage: Eukaryota > Metazoa > Chordata > Mammalia > Primates > Cheirogaleidae > Microcebus > Microcebus murinus. Next base: position 61,491,628 of record NC_134117.1, read on the forward strand.
CACTCTGGGAGGCCGAGGCGGGTGGATCGCTCAAGGTCAGGAGTTTGAGAACAGCCTGAGCAAGAGCGAGACCCCGTCTCTACTCAAAATAGAAAGAAAATTAATTGGCCAACTAAAATAGATAGAAAAAAATTAACCGAGCATGGCGGCACATGCCTGTAGTCCCAGCTACTTGGGAGGCTGAGGCAGAAGGATCACTTGAGCCTAGGAGTTTGAGGTTGCTGTGAGCTAGGCTGATGTCACGGCACTCCAGCCGGGGCAATAGAGTGAGACTCTGTCTCAAAAGAAAAACAAGAGCTGTGAGCTTTAATTGTGGGGTGTTTTACATCGGAGGGTATCTATTGTGCTATTCCATATATAGTGCACTATTAAGCATTTCCTGTAGGCCAGGTCTAGTGGTGACAAATTCCCTTAGTGTTTCCTTGTCTAGAAAAACCTTTATTTCTCCATGACTTATGAAACTTAGTTTTGCAGCACACAGAATTCTTGGCTGGCTGTTGTTGTGTTGAAGAAGATTAAAAATGGGCCCTGGTCCCTTCTGGCTTACAAGGACTTGGCTAGGAACCTGTTGTTAGCCTGGTGGGCTTTCCTTTGTAGGTCAGTTGTTGCTTTCATCTTGCAGCTTGTGGAGTTTTCTCCTTCATTTTGACTTTGACCAGGTTGGTGGTCAAAGACTATGTCTTGGAGGTGTCCTCTTTGCTGCTGGTATGTAATGACAGATTGTATGTGGATATCTGCATCTCTGGTGATATCAAATATTGTGGCACATGGGTCTGTGGTGTCATGGCCCCCCACACGGTGCATGGGTACATGTTTTCATGGATGTATACATGGCTCACAGTGCCAGCAGCTTGCTCCTCTGGTCGGCATGGAAGCTCATGGTGCCTAGGACCTCCATGCAACACACAAGTTCCTGGGGGTGTGTACTTCAGCACTGTGGCACATGACGTCAGGGAGCCTATTCTGCTGGTTGGTGCATGGGGCTGCATGGGCTGGGCTGCTAGATGGCTGGCTGGCTCTCCTCACACAGATTCTACTGGGGCTGCTCCTGTGGGACCTCTCAAGTGGCAACATCACCCACTCTATTCAAGTGGGTAGTATGCTTGGCTCTCAGTCACAGGCATGCAAGGGCTTTTGCTCTCCCTGCTCCCTCCCAGGATCAGCAAGGGATGCTGCAGGGGCATCCGCAACAAAGCTGATCCATGTGTAGATTGGGCTTTCTGGACCTGAGAGCTTAAAGTGGTTTCAGCTGTGGCAACCTGGGAACAGAGGCCAGCAGGTCATTGCTGAGCTTGCTCTCTGTTGCAACTTTACAATACAGTTTCCAGCTAGTTTCCTGATCAAAATGGAGGTTGTGCTAGGGCCCCCCATGATGGTGCTAGGGCCCCCCACCAGCTCAAGTCACAGTGTCCATGCACACAGGGTGTGGTTCTGGGGTTCTCTCCTCTTCCTTCCCCATGTGTACATATGCCCTCACGGTACCTTCAGATCTTGGCAAGTGGATCTCCCCATCCCCATCTCCTTCGCTCTGAGCGTCTCCCATACCTTCTCTGATGATTGATAATGCTCTCTCCAGCAGTGTCCATGGGTAGGTGGGTATCTACTTGCAGTGTTCTATCCTCTATTTGAAAGTAGCATGTCCGGGCTTCTACTAGTTCACTATCTATGCCCTGTGTCCTGTCTCATAGAATTCTATACACAGAAAAATATCTTTCAGAAATGAATTGGAAATAAAAATGCTTTCAGGCATACAAAAGCAGAGAGACTTGATCATCAATAGATTTGCAGTGTAAAAAATGTTAAAGGAATCTTTCAACCAGAAATAAAATGATACCAGTTGAAAATACATTATAGCTTTAGTCCCCAATCCCTATACCATGGCCTGCTATCAGTCTGTGTCCTGTCAGGAACCAGGCCACATATCACTGCCTGAGCTCTTCCTCCCCCCCCCCCCCCAGCCCCAGCTGTGGAAATATTGTCCCTGGTGCCAAAATTGTTGGGCACAATTTTTTGCCTGTGCAAAGGGGTGAAGACAAGCAGAAATTATAACTATGTAGATAAGTACATATTTTTTCTTATATTTAAAATATGTATCTTAGATAGTTGTTTAAACAAAAATGAAGCTGGGCATGGTGGCATGTGCCTATAGTCCTGCTCTCAGGAGGCCTAGGTGGGAAGATGGCTTGAGCCCAGTAGTTCTAGGCCGGCTTGAGCAACATAGTAAGACCCTGTCACAAAAAGAGAAAAAGAAACCAAAATAAAGAAACACAAAACTAAACAGCAAATATAATAATGTACTGGGGACTTGGTAACATGGAGAAGTGAAATATATGACAATAGCTCAAAGTATGGTTATAGTGCAAACATAGTAATTCTTACTGTGCATAAGATAGTATACTATCCTTTGAAGGTTGACTGGGACAAGTTAAAGATGTGTGCTCTCAACTCTACCAAGCACTGAAACAATAATGTGTTGTAGCTAATAAGCCAATAAAGAATATAAAGTGGAATTATTAAAAATATTTGATTAATTTTGAAGAAAGACTGAAAGAAAGGAGAAAGGGAACAAAGAATTGAGACTAATCGAGAACAAATAGTAAGATGGTAGACTTTTTTTAGCGTATTATGGGGGTACAAGTGTTAAGGTTACATATGTTGCCCATGCTCCCCTCCCCCCTGGAGTAAGAGCTTCAAGCGTGTCCATCCTCCAAACGTTGCACATCTCACTCATTGTGTTCAACATCTCTAATCATCAGGGAAATGCAAATCAAAACCACAATGAGATATGACTTAACTCCAGTAAGAATGGCCTTTATCAAAAAGTCCCCAAACAACAAATGCTGGCATAGATGAGGAGAGAGAGGAATACTCCTACACTGCTGGTGGGACTGCAAACTAGTTGAACCTTTGTGGAAAGATGGTAGACTCAACCACATAAACCATCACGTTAGAGATCAATGACCTAAACATCCCAATTAAAAGGCAGAGATTGTCAAAAGGATAAAAAAGCAAGACCCATGTGTCTGCTACCCTCAGGAAATGCACTTGAAAGATCAAGCAACAAATAGGTGAAAAGTAAAAGGAGAGAAAAAGATATACTGTGCTAACACTTCTCAACCAAAAGGCTGTATTGGCTATATTCATATCAGAAAAAGTAGATTTCAGAGCAAAACTGTGTTCAGGGCTAAAGACGGTCATCTCATAACCACACAGGGGTCAATTTACCAAGAGCACATAAGAGTTCTAATGATTTTGTACCTAATAGCAGAGCCCCAAAATACATAAGGCAAAAACTTATAGAACATTAAGAAGAAATAGACAAATTCATAATTGCACTCAGAGATTTCAACATGCCTCTTTCAATAACTGATAGAATAGCTATACCACCAGTAGACATATGAAAGATTTAAACAATGCTATAAAACAATTTGACCTGATTGGCCTACACATCAGAAAGGAAGCAGTACAACTGTCTTTATTTTCAGTCAGCATGATCAACTATTAAAATATGAAATACTAGGGAATAAATATGAATATAGGCACATAAAACCTGTATCCTGGAAACTACACAACATTGCTGTGAGACATTAAGAAAGGCCTAAGAAAATGGGAATATTTGAGATTCCAGTACACATCTATTAGAATGAATGGGAACACCGCTTTGGAAAACAGTTTGGCGGTTTGGTGAAACACAAGGGACAGGTCTATATTGACAGAAAACAGAGCCCTGGTGGCCAGGGGTAGCGCAGGAAAGGAGGGATTACACAAAGGAAGGTCCAACTTTTGGGGATGATGGAAATGTTCATTCTTTTAATTGTGGTGACAGTTTTACAGGTGTATACATTTGTCAAAATTCCTCAAATTGTACATTTAGTATGTGCAGTTTATGATATGTCAATTATCCTTCGACAAAGCTGTTTTTTAAAGAAATCAAAGGGCATGTGCTCACATGTGGAATCTGAGAGTGTTTCCTCACACCAGTGGTAAGAATAAGCTACAAAATGGAAGAATCCAGAAGGCAGAAGGGAGCTCTACAGGCTTTTAGAGTTAGTTTTCATAAATTTTAATGTCAGAGAACAATAGAACCGGTTCTTGCTTTGGCCATGGTTATGTCATCCTGTTTCTTTGAAGTCAGCCTACACTTGCAGTGTGGAATTGCCCTGGCAGTTTCTGTGGAAAGATGGGGTTATTTGAAAATCAGTCTAGCTTGCTGGGTGAGGCGAAAGGACAGGTTCTGGCTGCGTTGAGCTGTGGAAGAACTGGCCCCTGAGCCTGCCTTGAAAAGGTCCAGGAGGGCCATGTGCAGTGACTGTGGCTTGGCTCCTCCTTGAAGAGAAGATGTGAGGAAAGAGTATTTCCCCTGAGGCTGTGGAAGGGCCGGGAAGCCTAACCCTGACTGTCCTTCCTCACACAGTGTCTCTGCGGCGTCCTGAAAGCCCTGTACCGCAGCAGACACGGAGGTCGCAAGGTACAATCCTGGGCAGAGGAGCTGGCAGGCATCCTCCTGAAGCAGGTGAGTGCCTCGGCAGTAGAGCCATCCTGGACTCCCCTTTCTCTCTGCTTTGGAGGGGACGGCTTCCCCCGACCAGGGCGCCACTCCACACAGCACAGGTGTCTTTCATGTGGGGATCTCAGCCTTACACAGCTCAGGCTTCCCCGGAACAGTGACATGCCTGGATTGTTTTTTTTTTTTTTTTTTTTTTTTTTTTGAGACAGAGTCTCGCTTTGTTGCCCAGGCTAGAGTGAGTGCCGTGGCATCAGCCTAGCTCACAGCAACCTCAAACTCCTGGGCTCAAGCGATCCTCCGGCCTCAGCCTCCCGAGTAGCTGGGACTACAGGCATGTGCCACCATGCCCGGCTAATTTTTTATATATATATCAGTTGGCCAATTAATTTCTTTCTATTTATAGTAGAGACGGGGTCTCGCTCTTGCTCAGGCTGGTTTTGAACTCCTGACCTTGAGCAATCCGCCCGCCTCGGCCTCCCAAGAGCTAGGATTACAGGCGTGAGCCACAGCGCCCGGCCTTATGCCTGGATTCTTGACACACAGTGGGATCTTTCCCATGAGGACAGTTGGACACATCTGCATGATTCTTGGGGTGAAGGGCCTTTGTTGGACCCCCTGATCTCTGGGAAAAAGCCAGAAGCTCGAGCCTCTCCATCTGCCTGTGGGAAATGCCTAGACTTCTCTGTTATGTAGTAGGAGGAGGACCATCGGTGTTCAGCAAAAGGGTGATACTTTCCTAGTATTTAATTTTATGGCCACTGTCTGTCTCCCTATGGGGAGGGGACTGTGGATTGCTCGGTTGTATTTTCCTGTTTTCCTTATAGCCAGGCACCGTGTCTTTCTTGGCTTCATGCCTCAGTTTCCTCAGCTATGCCCAGGGTCCCTGGTTTTAGTCTGAAGGCCTTGTTCTCCCTATAGATGAGTGACAAAGAGAGCCAGCCACCAGCTCTTTGTGATGAGACGGAAACATTATCCCTGAGGGCATTTAACCTGCTGAGTAAGTCAACACCTTTCCCTAGCCCCAGGGGTGTGTGTGTGTGTGTGTGTCTGCATGCACTTGTGTATGAGTATGTATGTGTACTCAGGACCGTTTTGCCTCTTCCAAGACTGGAATGGGGCCAAAGTCTTCCTGGGGGCTTCCATCCTTTTAGATAAGAGGCAAAGGAGTTCCTGAGAGCTCTGTGTGAAATGAAATGGATCTGAAAGGGCACAGGCATTGGCCCCCCACTCCTTTGGTTTCCAATCACATAGCCTGGGACTGACTTCCCTTTCTTCTGTGGGGACCTGCAGCTCAGAATAAAGTCAAATAATGTCACTTCAGCACTAATGAGCACAATGTGCTGGCCTAGGGCAGGGAATGAGGGGGCAGGGGAGGGCCAAGGTCTGGCTCAGGGAGAGCGTCTGGCACACGGTGATGCGGACAGACACTGGTTCTCTACCTTCCTCCTTCCTTTCTCCATCCTGATGGCCCCTTATTTATCCAGCCATGGCCTTAGTGGTTTCTGGGAGCATGATTTCCTCCTACTTATTCCCTGCCACACACACTTCTACAAGTCTCTTGTCTTCACACCCTCCTGATAGGCCACTTATGCCTGGACACCACAGTCCATGTTCTGAAGAGGGCAATAACCGCAGAAGAGGAGCCCACAGTGCTGGCAGCACTTGAGGCCTTCAGGGAGGTGATCCATGGAGGTGAGTGGGATGGGGTGGAGGCCCTGGGTTCCAGGACTTGCTATTTCCTAGGAGATTTGTTTCTCTGGGCAACAGTCAAGTCTACTAGTTAAAAGCACTGTTTTAAACTCAAAGTGAACTCACTGGGTTCAAATCTTGGCTTTGCCTCTTACTAGCTGTGCAGCTTTGGGCAAACCCTTTTTGATTCTGTGCCTCTATGACTTCTTCTGAAAAACGGTGATAAAAAAATTACCTCTCTTTAGGGGGTTTTAGTGAGGTTAAATGAACTGACAGTATGTGGTGTGCTTATAAGTGCCCTAGCCATGCAAGTGGTTATGGTAGTTTATCTATGACTATGGTCTGGAAGAATGGGCTCCACCTGCAGTCACCTGCTTATGTTAAACACTGTGTGTGCGGGCGACACAGTGCTGGGCACTGAGGCACACACATGAGGATGAATCCTTTCCCGCTGTCCATGAGCTCGCTGGTGGACAGGAAGGTGAGGCTGTTCATGCAGGGGAATGATGCCAGGCCACGTGCACTAAGTTGCTGAAACAGGTGCATGATGATGCTGGGCAGGAATGCAAGGAGGGATCCCTCAGGGGCTGGGATGGGCTCATGGAGGGGATGGACCAATGGTAGGTTAAAGAGTTGTCACCATGGCTAGGAGAGGGAGCTCACAGTGAAGAAGAGCCTGGATCAAGGTCTACAGGCTGAAACACAGAGGGTGGGAGCACAGCTTGGTTGCACAGGGGCATCTGTGTGGGCAGCCACGGGAGGCTGGCAAGGGTGGAGGCTCCAATACCAGCTTGCTGAGAGGACCGCTTCAGGGCACATTTCCATCTAGGCTGGTTGATCTCAGTGCAGTTGGCAGGCAGAGGGGTGGCAGAGACAGACACCATGAAGATGCCACCTGGCCTCTGAAGGCCGAGACTGTACCTGGAAGTCCTCCCACCTGTGTGTCTTATGTCACCTGAAGCAGCAGAGGAGGGGGAGGAAGCTGACCTTTGGCTGCATGCCTGTGTTTTCTCTAGCACCACAAGCGGAAACGCTGAAGAGGGAGGTGCTGGCTTCGGTTACTTCAGTGATACAGAAGGATCGAAGACCAGTGAGCTGAAGGGCTGCGTGTTTGTGCTGGGAGGGCCATTGCCTCTGAGACCTTGTGGTCTTGTTCACGGAGGGGGGGCAGTAAAGGAGGAGGAAGGGAGGGTGGGCTGTCCAAGCCTGTCCTAGCCTCAGGACTTTCCCTCGGGATACATTGGAGTTTTCAAAGCCCAGGAAGAGTTTGAGTGCAGAAAGGTGTTTCCCACCTGCCTCCTTCGGAGCCTTTGCTCTGGGCAGCACTGTGGTGTCCTCAGGGGAGCCATGGAGCTCCAGAACACTCCTCAGTGCCTGGATGCACAGTTTGCTGAGGGAGAAGAGCCTCAGGTGTCATGTGTGGGGTGGGGCTGAGCAGCTGTACTTCGAACAAGCTCCACAGCCAGGGTCGCAGACAGTAGGGACTCCCAGCTCTGACTGTGTGGGACAAAGCATAGGGACAGCAAGAAGATGGTACTGTGACTGTGAGCACCAAATGTAGGACAGTGGCATCATCTTGAAAGACAGGGGCCCAAGTCCCGTTCCTGGACTCAGATTCCCTCTATGTAGACACCTAGGACACCATGTAGACACCATGTGGGGCACATGGTGTGGACAAGCCCTGAGCTCAGAGTCCTCCAGGAGGACGGTGGCAGGGATGTCAGTGAGAACTTCAGGGAGCGTTGGAAGTGTTCAGGTTCAGTGACTGTGCTCTGTCATGGCCACAGAGTCCACTGAAGAGTCCCAGTCGACTTGGACTCGGGAGACCTGAGTTCCTTGAAGTCCTCCGTAACGTGCTGAGGTGCTCTGTGTCCTCACTTGGAACCCAAGGGGTCAGATGGTGTCCCTGAGGTCTGTTGTTGTGTTGCATGTGATGCTCTCTGACCCTGCAGGTACGCATGGCCCTCGTGAGGTTCCTGGAGGCGCTGGGGCAGCGTGACTACCTGAGCCTTCCCGAGGGCAGGGTAGTCATAGATTACCTCCTGAAGCTCAGCCAGTGGGACTCCTCGGTGAGCAGGGCCAGCCCTGAGGGTGCCTGAGGCAGCAGAATGGCTGAGGGGAGGGGAGAGAGAAAGGGCAGGGTGCGGAGCAGAGCAGGGACAGGCGGCTGGGCCGGCAGGACTGGGGTCTGGGGACTTTGCCCTTCCCAAACCTGGTCAGTGGCCCCGGGAAACCTTGTCCCATGCAGGTCAGCGGGCATTGCTTCCAGATTTTAGTTCTTTTTTTCTTCCTCCAGGATGAAGCGGACATTGGACTCATGTCTTTGAAAGTCCTGCAGACGGTACAAATAGCTGGGGTCACACAGGCCTCTGCATTCCTCCTCTCCTGGCTCCCAGCCCACTCCTCTGTCCCCCAGACTGCCTTCTTCTCCCTGCCCTCCATCTCCCCCTTGTCCTCTCTCTTCCACTCCTGTCCACTTCCGTCTCTTCCCGCTCCAGGGCCTGGGCCTCCTCAAGAAGGGGTTCAGGGGAGTACATGATTGTCGCTGGGTGGTGAGTCTGGAGTTGGAGTCCCTCTGCCAGCGTCTGGCTGTGACTTCTTGAGCAAATTGCTCTATGGGCTGACTTTCCCCTTATGTACGAAAGGGGGATATGGTATGCCCTGTCTGCTCACAGCAGCCTCCAAGTGTCCCTGGGGGCCCTGGGAGCTGCTGTGCTATGGAGGGGGCAAGAGGCCAGGGAGGGCCCTGCTGGGAGGTCCTGTCCTCCCTGCAGGCAGCCACTTTCCCTCCCATGAAGCCCTGAGTCCTGACCTCTCGTGTTTCTTCTGCCTATGGAATGTTCCCCAGTGAAGGCAATGACAAAGTCATACCATTCAAAATTTCAAGAAAGCCCTCTGTCTGATCAAGTCCTTCCTGGTGTTATTTTAATAAGGACCATGGTGACATTTTACCAAGATGGGGTGAGAGGAGAGAGAGGCAGGGTCAGAGACAGACAGCATAGGCCAGTCTGGGGAAGAGGCGGCTGCAGGCCTCATAGGTTCCTGCAAGACAAGAACCCAAGGTCATGGGGTTGGAGGTCACGTGGTGGTATGAGTCAGGGCTGGCACTGACCTTCTGGCACATCCCCTCCCAGGTGTCCTTGCCCGTTCTTATCAGCATGCTATGTGAGCCCGGCAACATCTCAGCTTTCGTGGTCTTGAGTGACACAGCCACAGAGGTGGCTCTGAGGGAACAAGCGCTGGGGCAGCCCCCCTACCTCAGCAGCTTCTATGTCAGGAGTAAGTACAGGGAGGGGAGACCACGGTGGGGGGTTGGTCGACCACAGGCACTGGGGCTGCCCCAGGCATGGGAGGGGTAGGCCCAGGTGAATCCTGTGAGCATGAGGGTTTGGGTCTGTGCTGTGCTAAGGCTGGGAACCCCACTCCTCAGTCCTGTTTGCAAAGGGTTAGGGCCACAGCCCGAGCCCATTGGCCCTCAGCAGGGGAGGAAAGGAGCCTTCTTTGCAAGATAGCTGCCCCCCACAGGCCCTCTGGCCTTCCCATCTCATTTTGCAACCCTGGAGGCCAGGAGTGGTAATGATCATGTGCCGCAGTGGGTGTACACAGCATCCCCACCTTGGTGCCTCCGGTGCCCCACCTCTGGCCTCACTCTACACTCCCCACCCCTCACCTTTCATCCCAGTGGAGTAAGGGATGGGGTGAGGGTGTCCGCTCCACACTGAGTGGGTGATGGTTTATTCTGTCAGCTGGAATTGCAGTGTTTGTGCTTCAGGCTGAGTGGCAATGTCCGGGTCTCAAGGCTCACCTTCTCCACGGTGCCTGTGCCCCTCCCCTGCCCTGCAGAGGGTGGGCTGCTGGCTGGGAATGGAGGTGGGACCCCTGGAGCTTACATTGACGCTGTCCTCTTCCTTCATCACCTCTTTGATGTAGCGCCTGAGTTCGTCTCCCCACAGCACCTGCTGAGCCATCTGGTGGTAAGTGATGCCAGGATGGACATCTCCCGCTGTCTACCTGTCTACCGGATTGTTCCACAGTAGCTGCATCCTGCGCTGTCCCAGCCATTGCCCTGGGGATAGAATAAGGAGCTGGGGCCAGGGATCCTGGAGGCCCTGGGCAGGGGCAGCCCAGGCTACAGGGCTTGGAGGGGGCACTGGGCACAGGTGCTGGGGCCCGCGGAACCTGAGAGATGGCAGATGGGGAAAGCCCAGCCATCTCCGTTGCGTCCTCCTTGTGAGCTTCTGTCTGTGAACTTGGGCCAATCCCCGTGCCTTTCCAGAGCTCATTTTCTCAGCAAGTACATTTTTAGTTTCTCTACTGGCCCTGCACTGTGCTAGACATTATGAACCCATGGACAGACAAGGGACAGATGGCCCTTGTACTTGCCCTTGAGCTATTCACAGTGTGAGTGAGAGCGGTGACCCTGGGGATGACCTCGCCATCCAGAGTGAGGAGTGACCGTGCACTAACAGAGGAGCCTATCGGGGAAGGGACTCAGCAGAGCAGTTGCTGTCTGGCCCCCACCCATGGTCGGCGGCAGTATCGCAGAGCAGGGACAGCTGAGGGCATGCAGGGAACACGGGCGCAGGTGGAGAAGAACAGGAGTGCTGAGCTTGGGCTCTGCCGTCCCGTGGGTTTGTTCTCATGCTCTTCCTTCCCTCCCCTTCATCCTTCTGCGTCTCCTGGGGCTTCTCTCGCCTGCCAGCTGTATGCTGTGAAGCCCTATCGCGAGAACACATTTGGAGTCAGCTCCCTGAGGCTCCTCCAAGCCCTGGGTCCCATCACCGCCCTGCGCCTTGTCGCCAGCGCAGACGTGGACCAGCTGTGGAGCACGGAGATCCCCCAGATGTTGCAGATGCTGTATGGTGAGGGACAGTGGGAGCTGGAGGAAGGGAGCTGGGCAGTGGGCTCACTCTCGAAAGGCGGGAGTCCTCAGGCATAGGGCGAGACTCCCTGGGGCGGGAGCACTGGGACCAGCCCCTCTGCCCTGGGTGCTGTCTGGATGGGTGTGCGCACGGGAAGGCCAGAGCTCTGTGGCTCCAGAGTTCCCAGACCAACTGCTGCCCCTTCCAGTGCTGGAGGACCAGGGGAGGCTGGGCCTTGGGACCAGAAAGACCCAGATTCGAATCCTTCTTGGACATTAACCAGCTGTGTGTTTGACTTGTGATTGTTGCTCTCACCTTGGGGCCTCTGAGAAGTGGGACAGCAGTTCTGGTGTAGAATTGTGGTGAGAAGGAGCCGAGAGGCTGGGCTTGTGGCCCCCAGTTTAGTGTTCCAGCATGGGCTCTCTTCTTGCTGGGCCCTTGGTTTGGTAGCAGCCATGCTCTCTCCTGTCACAGAACACACAGAGAAGAGCCTGGATCAGGAGGAGTGGGAGGACAGGCTGCTCCAGGTGAGCCCTCCCTGAGACCCCTCACTCCCCCAGTGTGGCTTCCTCCTCAGGGCCCTTAGTGAGGAGAGTCCCTGGGACCCCACCATCAAGGGACCTCCCTTAGCACAGGAACCTCGCTCTGGCACCTGTGCTCCTGGTGCCTTCAGCAGAGTCTCAGACTCTGCTCTCAGCCCCAACCTCCCTCTTCGCTCTCAAGGCCCCTCCTTCCATGGAGAGGGAAGGGAGGAGCCCTGGTGGGGTGTCCTTGGGCAAGCGGTTTCACCTTTCTAGACCTCAGCTACTCCGTCTGTCATATGGGAATGTTCAGTCCTATCACCAGAAGCAAACAGGATAATATGGGAGAGGGGCTTGTCAACTGGAAAGGGGCCTGCCTCCACGTGCGGGTGGCATTACCTTCCTTGTCACTGTATTGTCATTCTCTGTCCTGACCACACCTTTGCCCCTGGTTTTTCAGCTCTTCCCGTTTCTAGAACTCTTTCTCCCTCTTTCCAGATAGCACCCCCTGTTGCTAGATTCTTTCTTCCCCCACTTCCAGGTGCAGAAAGCCCTTCCACAGTTCTGAGTGGGCCTCTTCTCTCTTCCTCTTCCTCAGTTTTATAGCAGGTCACTGGAGGCCATCAGTGATGACAGCTGGCTGGAGCAACAGACTGTGACCACCCTGGAAAGGATAGAAAATGGCAGTGACGAGGAGGAACAGAAGGTGCGTCTGTGTGTGTGGCTGGGGAGGGGAGGGCCGTGCTTGGGTGGAGCGGGTGGTGGAGGCGCCTGGCCCGAAGGGCTGTGGACGTGCTCATGAGGACAGGCTGTGGAGGAAGAGCACAGCGGAGTCCCCGGGCCCCTAGGCACTAAGGGACAGGAGGTCAGGGAGCTGGTGTGTCACCAGGAACATGAGTAAGCTCGAGCGTGTGACATGTGCATGGTGTTTAGGCTTCTTCAAGCACGATGCCATCTGTCGTCTTCTCTGGCCCCCAGCTGGTGTGGAGCAGAGTGCAGCTGGCGCTTGCGTGACGTGTTAAGGTTATTGCCCCTCAACTCAGATGCGGAAGTTAATCCCTTAATGTTTGAGAGCATCCCATGGATTAGGGATCGTGCTTGGTGTTGGGGGTCCAGGGCTGAGTAAGAAGCTGGGGAACCTCCCTCTGAGAGCTCGAGGTCTGTGTTGGGGAAGGCCTGGGTCCCGTCCCCAGCTCTTCCAAGCGCTCCGGCGGCAAATGTCCTAAGATCTGGGAGGTCTCAGCTGCCTCCCTTGGGAAGAGGCAGAAATAACTGTTCATCTCAGGAGAGTTGACCAGGATGAAACCGGAGGATCCCTGTGCAGGTGCCTTGTAAAGTCCAAAGGCTAAACGACCCTGTCACTGTCACTATCCTCGTGTCCACAGTGAACAGACAGAATCCGGGGGAACTTAGAGTCTGAAGCAAATGCTTGGTGGGACCGGCACTCGGATGCAGGTTTCAGTTCCTAATCTTGTTTTCCTGTCACTGAGCAACACTTCATCTGGGCTTAGGAAGGGTCTCTAGGAAAGAGTCCTCATTTGTAGGACTGGCTGGTTGCTCTCCTGTTGTTGACAAGGATTTATGAATACCTGGTGTATGCAGGCCTTTGTGGAGGGTATGATTAGAAATGCAAAGTAAAGCAAGCAGGATTCCCCATCTAAAAATTCAGCAATTTGAAACATGCACGGAGTGCCCACGGCACAACAGGCACTGTGCTGGGCTCTGGGTAGCGTATGGAAGACCCAGACCCTGCCTTCAGAAGTCCCTCGTCAGCCTGAGTGCATAGCTGAGTAAATGGCCACAGGGAACTGCTCCTGGGCCTCTGTGTGGCGCTGAACAGAGAAGTTTCCTAGAGTAGCTCACCCGTTTACTGAGGACAGTCCTGGCTTTGCACCAAAAGTCTAGCGTTCTGTGCAGCCCCTCAGCACTGGGCAACGTGGGTAGATTGGCCCCCTGCAGAGGAGTGTATCTGTCTGGGAAGATGAACAGGAATTCGCCAGCCCAGCAGAGAAGTAGGAGCTTCAGGTCAGGCTTTGTGGAGGCAGAGCCTGAGGTGGAGATTCCTGTGCAGTGAGGTCTCTGGGGAGCAGCCTCAGAAAGCTGGAGCAGAGGGAAGGAAGCAGGGGAGGAGAGGGCAGAAGCTGAGCGAGGGTGTCTGCTGCCGTGGGAGCTCTGCAGGGAAGTCGCACTGCAGCCTCTCCTGCCTGGAGCCCAGGGAGGGGGTGTTTGTGCCTACCCTCTCGCCCCCACCCCTGAGCCACTGACTTCTGTGGCTGTTCTGGAGCAAGGCGCGGAGAGGGGGGACTCAACTCCCAGGCAGTTCCGGGCAAGGAGGCCGCCATGGACGTGGGGCAGCGCTCTTGGGAAGGCTGCAGCCACCAGAGAGAAGGACCCTCGGGTCTGCAGGGGCACCAGCAGCCTCTCCCAGAGAGGGGAGAGGCGCTCGTGGGCAGCGGCCTTAGGGGCTGAGCTGAGCGCAGGTGAGACGTCATTGAACCACTGGCACGTCCTGTGAGCGCTGTGTCAGACGCTGCCTTGGGCACTGGTGAAGGGCGAGGCACACGGTGCTCCTGAGAAGCGCTTCTGAGCTCCTTTCCGGTCAGAGATGTGGGGTGGAGAGCCAGGAGCTGACATGACAGATGCAGAAGGGAGATGTCAGTGGCTGTGGCGAGGTCTGAAGGAAAGCGCCTTGCGGTTGCTGGAGAGGAGCCGGGAGCCCAGGGGAGGCTCCTAAGGCAGTGTCTGAGCTGTGAGAGGGACATGGCCCTTTGCAGGCCCAGGGACGGGAGAAGCAGGTGGAGAAAACAGGAAACGCCAAGGCCCTGGGGGGCGAGCAGGCACAGCACACACCTCTCAGCAGTGCAGGGTAGACAGGGCACGAAGGCGAAGGCCCGTCAGCAGGGACAGGGTCATGACACTCAGAGGAGGGAGAGAGAGAGGAGGGAGATGCCCTTATTTGATGATGCGGTGGTGACTTCCACGTTATGCGAATGTGAGGCGCTGTTTCCATTTCTGGCTGGACCTGGGCAGAGTGTGGACAAGGGAAGGTTCCTGATGGCACGAGGCCCCTCCCCTGAGAGGCTGAGGAGTTAGAAATGCAGTCTTCTCCTCCCTCTAGCTTGAAACCCTGCCCTGTCACATTGTGACTTATTCAGAGATCCTGTGGAGACCGGGGGAGGGAGGTGGCTGGCATGGAGGACAGGATGCTGGGAGAGTGAGGGCTGAAGGGTGTGGAATCTTAGGGCCCCCCCCAGCTGCCCTGGCCTCATTCCTCACTATCCCTGAACTCCCCCTCCCACCACCCTAGGCCTTCCTCTACAAATTCTTTGCCTTCACCCTGCGGACCTCAAGCAGTCCGGACCTGGTGCGGAGGATGCTCTCTGCAGTGCTGAACGCCTCCCACGAGGAGCCGCAGCAGAGGGAGGTGAGGTGGAGGTCCCTGGCAAAGAGGGTTGCTCAGTGTTGTAGAGGGAGGATGGCCTAGTGGCCAGAGCGGGACCTGGCAAGGCAGACCGCCTGGGTTGGAATCTCAGCTCTGTCACTTACTCGCTGTGCACCCTGGGGGCTGTTCCTGTGTCTGTGTGTGCCTCTGTTTCCTCCACTGCCAAATGAGGCTTCGGGACCTTCCTCATAGAATATTTTCTAAAATGCCTTTATTTCACTGTTGGAGGAAAGTTACAAAACACGAAAACAAGCAACAGCACAAGGAACTTCTGTAACCCTTCCCCAGTTTCCTGAAATCTTTACATTTTCCCATGAGTGCACCCTCTTTCTCTCTCTCCATGTATATGCACGTTATTATTTTCCTTTGTGACTCATTCCCAGAAGTTGCAGCCATGCATGATTTACCTCGAGTGTGTCCGTGAGTGTTACCTAAAAATGAAGGTATTCTCTCATGTAATGTGAGGACAGTGACCAAAATGAGGACCTTAACATTACTACAGTGCGATGATCTAACTTATAGAGCCGATTCAAAAATTCCCAATTGTCCAAGCAGTGTTCTTTAGGGCAAATGGAAAAATGACTTTTCTGGTGCAGGATCTAATTTACAAGTAGGTAGTGCATTTAGTTGTCCTACCTCTTTAATCTTTTCAAACCTGGAACAGTTCCTCTGTCTTCATCTTTTACGATCTTGCCATTTTCAGGTATAAACCATTTATTTTGTAGAAACTGCCTGCTTTCTGGTCTGTCTCCTGGTTCCTCTTGATGAGATGTGTGTTTTGTGGGAGAAACCACAGAAGATCTGCGTGTCCTAGGGCAATTTTGAGGATGAAAGGTGTAAGGGGACTTATAAAAATGCCTGGCATAGCCCTTACTCTGTGTTGGCTGCAGGTGGAGTTGACAGCAACACCCTCTGACCTCTTATCTGCAGGGCCCCCAGAGCACCCTCCCTCACCACACGCTATGGTCAGCTTGTCCTGAGCCCAGGTAGCAGACAGTGTCACTTGGGAGACAAGACATGGACAGGACAAAACTGCTCACTACACAGGAGGGTCTCACAGAAGGTTCCAGGGGGTCCCTGAGAGACAGAGCTTCATGGGCTGGTCCAGGCTCGTGGAGGAGAACGGGGGACGCAGGTCTTCCTTTGTGACAGTGACATTCTGAGCCAAGACAGAGTAGCAAGAAAGTTTGGGGTGTTCCTAGGGAGCAGTGCATGGTCTGCTTGGACTGGAATGCAGAGTTCTGTGACAGGGAAGTCACAGTGAGCCCTCTGCCAGCACTTGGGGCAGACTGCATGCAGGTATGAGGATAAAGGCAGGAGGTGTCCAGATGTGTCCAGGTTTCTGGCATGTTCTGTGGGGAGGACAATGGTATCTCTCCGAGTCAGGAAATCTAGGAGAAAAGGGGCAGGAGCATGATGCCTTCAGTTTTGGACAGGAGGGGTTGGGGTGCCCTGGGACAGCCAGGGGGAGAGATCCATCGCCATGTGGGGCTCAGATGGAGGTGGATGTCTAGGCTTGGGAACCATTATATTTTCAGTGTCTGTGATATTGGGATGAAAATATCTCCCCAGAGCTTTAGCGAGAGGATCAGTGAGATAACAGGTGCGAGGGTGGCACAAAGCCAGCGCTCAGCTGGCAAGTTATTATGATGGTGACAACCAGGCTTCGTGGAAGCCCTCAGCTAAGCAGGGCATGAGAAGATGGACAGAATAGAACCCCGTGTGATGCTCCACTGGTCCTTGCTTCCTAACCTGGCAAAACCTTCCCTTTATCTACGTGGGGGCCAAACGATTCTGAGTCCCACGAGCACCTCTCTTCATCCTGATGACCTGTGTCCTGGGCCGCTATTGCTGTGCCCATTGTCCCCACACTGCCCCCTCCTGCTGCAGAGTCTTCATGGTGCCACCTCCCATGGGAAGAAGACACCATCTGGTGGCAAACACCAGGTGCCGCACCTATGCCATGGGCGTCCTTTAGCTGGGTGCTCAGCTCCCCTGTGCAGGGAGCTCCAGGCACACTTGGCTGACAAACACTCAGGCAAAGCCCCTGCCAGGATGTGGCCGGGCTTGAGTTAAAGGCTGATCCTGTCAGGGCCTGCCCATCCCCAGGCTGCCTCTCGCTAGGTTGTGGATTCCCACATCTGCCCTTGGAGCCCCAGCTTTCAGTCCCGTCAGCCACTGATGTGTCCTGTCCCTGCATCTCACAGGACGCACCCGGGACTCCTGTTGTTCTCTCCCCCGCCCATGACAGGCCCCCTGTTCTCCCTGACCCTGGGATCAGAGCCCCTGCTGTGCCCTGTCCTCCTAGACCAGAAACACTGGCACCGTCTGGAGTCTTCCGTTTGCCATCTCCCCTCCTCTCTCTGAGGCCCCCTGCCCTGCGGAAACACGCCCCGGGTTTGCGCTTCTCTTCCGTTCCCCCTCAGCCGTCCCCTGAGTTCCTGGTGGGAATCAGTGCTCTCCCTTCTGCAGTGCAGGGCTCTCACCTGCAAGGTTCCCACGTCTGTCACTCTGACTTTCAATGTCTGGATTCCCTTGCTTTGAAAATCTCCTCTTGTACAGATGTTGGCTTCTCCATCTGGATTTTACACAGTTCAAGCCCCGGAGCCAAAATCCCCTGCGTGTGTTTTCTTGCCTTTTCCTCCCCCCTCTGGATCCCTGGTTCTGGAAGCACAGCAGGGGCGGGGCTGTCCTTGTTACAGGGCATCGCCGTGGCACTCGCTATCGTGTCCCTGAGACACCTGAGGGTAGCTCTGGACCAGCTGGAAGTGTACGGCGCGAACCTCACCGACAAGGACAGATCGTGTGTCCTGACACTGACCAAGGTGACGGCATTGGCAGGAGTGCTGCCAGCCTCCCGCACACGGCCTTCCAAGGCCTCCCCTCGCCAGAGCCTCTGCCCTTCTCCAGGCCTTTGATTCCCCCAGAAAGCCTCCTGTCTCCCTCTGATTCTCTCCTGCGCCCGCCCTGTCCCGGGCTCCCCCGTGCCCGGGATTCAGGCCCTGTCATTAGCAGCTCCCTGCCCAACAGTCATTCCTGTTCCCCAGCCCTTCCTCCCTTCTGGGTCCCCTGGGCAATCCTCTTCCCTCCGAGCCTCCATGTCCCCATCAGGTGAGGAGGATGAGGAAGGAGAAGGCAAGTCCCCCTTCCCCCCACAGGAACATCAGCACAGGGAGTGGGGGCTGGTCTGTAGCACCGTCTACCTAAGCTACAGGAAGATAATCTCAGTGACTGAAGATGCCCTCTCACTACCTCTCGATTCCATTCTGGCCTTGGCCGTGGAACACTACGGCCACTGCATCGTGGAAAAGGTACTTCCTGCTAACTCTGCTTCGCCCACACCCCAGCCCTGCTGTCCCTCTTTCCTCCATGGGAAAGAGGCCCGGCCTGGGATGGAGCTCGGGGGCAGGGCTCTTGCCGACACTGCCACTCCCACCCCTCTGTCCTCTGTGCCTTGATCCTGCCACTCTGATCCTCTGACTGGCCTGAGGGGACACAGTAATTGGAGGTCTGTTGAAAGTGTCTCCTTACCCCTGGGTGCTCTGTGCCCTGGCTTTGTGCTTCTAGGGAGGGAGGAGCAACACCCAAGTCTCCCAACTCGTCATTAGGGAGTAGCATTCAGGGGACACAGAAGGCGCTCCACGCACCTTTCCTGCCTCTGCTGCTTGTCCAGAGCATGTCATGTGTCCCTAGGGCACGGGCAGCCACCGTTCCAACTCCCTGTCTACCTGCCACCCAGCTGGCCATGCTCAGGGTGGAATGTCCTCAGGGGGGAGATGCTGTCTTGAGAGACAAGGAGGCTATTCCCACCCTAGTGTCAGAGCTCCATGGAGGGGAGCTCCCAAGGGTGCCAAGGAGAGGGGTGGCCCATTCCCCCCAGAGCTGCCACAGGCTGTCCCTGTTTCTTACCTGCATTCAGAGGGCAGATGCAGGGCCTCAGGCTAGGGTAGCCCCTGCTGGGCTTTGCTCCTCATCCCCCGATTGCGTGTGGGTGGATGCCCCTGGCCCCAGGGTCATTCTGGCCCTTGGAGGACTCTGAGCACACCGGTTGGTTCAGGATACGACTCTGACTCTGGCCTACCTGGACGCCCTGACGCAGATGACCAGCTTCCTGGGCGAGCGGCCCATGCCCTTGCCATGCGAGGTTCCCCACAAACTAGACCTTGTAGCCTCCATGGTGGTAAGTGCCTCTCAGGAGGAAGGGGGAGAGCAGAGGGCAGGGAGGGTGGTCTTCGTGGAAACCCTCAACAGGGTCCTGAGCTCGGCCTGGAGGAGAGAAGCCCAGATTTTCCAGTTTCCTCTTCCTGCCGTAGTTCTCCCTGTCCTGTCCTCAAGGTAGGGGTGAGTACTGTGGGGCAGGGATGCGTGGGAGTGGGTGGAGCTTCTGTCCTTCTCAGCCTGCTCATTGGAAGGCCCTGAAGGTTTCAGGTCTCACCTTCTTGTGAGCAGGGCATGGGGTGGGAGCAGGTGGTAGGAAGGCAAGATGAACATGTTCATGGTTCCCCTGGTCTTCGGGGTGGGGCTGTCACAGGAGCTGATCAGGGACGAGCCACTGGGCCGCATCTCCAGCCCCATCCGGCAGAAGGCCATGGCCATCATCGCCGACGTCAGGTAGCAGCGTGCCGCTTCTCTGTCTTCCTTGCTCTGGCTTGATTTCCACTCTTGTCCCTGGTCCCTCCTCACCTCTCATTTCCTGCTTCAGCTTCTTGTATGAGAGTCCCCAGTCAGTAGGGGACGTGTCCTGGACAGTGTGTGCCCTTTCTTTTGTGTCGATTTTGTGGGTGGGATTTCACGCGCACTTGCTTCTCCCCTGTCTGCGGGGCCTTGCTGTCCCCTCTGTCCCAGGCTTCATTCTGCTTCCTGGGCTGTCCCCAGCTTGACCCTCCACGTCCATCCCTGCCCCCTGCATTCCCTATGGACATCTGGGGATCCAGAAAGCAATATGTCACGCCCAGCCCAGATGCCATTGCCTCTAATGGCGGTTCCTGCTCTCACTCCCCTGGTTCCTGTCTTTCCTTTCCCTGGTCCTTGTGCCAGTGGCTGTGGTTTGCTCCCTTTTCCTCTTTCAGTGCCCTTTCTTTCCTGAACGTCCCTGGTTCTTGCTCTGCCTACCATTCTGCCCCCACCACCATCTCCCTCTGCACCGTCTGTCTTCCTTTCCTCAACTGTCATTTCTGGCCACTGCTCGCCGGTCACACTCTGCTCTCCCCTGGGCCTTAGGAATCTCAGGCCGGTCTTGGACGCAGACAGCAGAGAAGAGCTCCTCGTCACGTGCTGGGAGAGTGTGCTCTGCCTGCCCGCCTCCGAGGGCCTGGCCGAGGAGGTGTCCGATCCCAGCGAGGGCCGGGCTAACGTGGTAAGGAGCTGTCTGATGGTCGACCCCTTGTGTTTATTATTTGTTTTTGAGAGGGTGCAAAGGATAGGTTTGGCAGTTTTACGGAAGGGTCTTCCCCCACCTTTAACAGAAACAGATCTTGTCCTAGGAGGAGGAGCTGGCCAGGTCAGGCAGTCTGGGTGAGCCAGGGGATTGGCTCCCTCCTTGGGGGCACTCACTCATGGCCACTGCTACCCCTTGAATATTCTGTCCCAAAGGCGCACACTCAGTCCCGCCCTTTATAACTGTCACCCAGTGGAAACCAGTCTGGAAGGTTCAGTGTGGATTTACTCTCAGCCCACGGATACGGGCCTTCCGGGAATGCCAGCAGGAGGAGATCTGACTCCATGTCCCACAGGGCCCGGGTGTTCCCTAGAGGGAGGGAAGCGGGCTGGGCGTTTGCATCTGCAGGCTCGCGCTCCATGCCTGGGAGCTCTGGCCTGTGTTCTGTTCCTTTCTCTTGGCTGCTTGTTCTTATTTTATGGATGCCACAGTCTCTTGAACTTCTCTGAAGATACTCATAAGAATTTTTTGGAACTATGTTTTCTACTGTTTACTGAACTAGATCGTGTCGAGTGGTCACTTGGCCTATGTGACTTGGGCCTTCTTTGTATCAGATGTCTGGTGACCGTTCTTTGTCAGTTCACAGTAATTTGTGTTCCGAAGGGAAGACGGCCACATCTAGAGAGAGCTCAGTGGGATTTCCTCTGGCTGTGCCCCCCGAGGCATTCCTCAGTGCGGTTCCACTTGGGAGTGGGGCATTGGGACAGGGCTGGGAATCCCGCTGCCCAGGAGGAATGGCCTCACCTTGGAGTGGATTTCTTTGGAGCACGTCATTCACCAGGGAGCTGCGTTCCCTTCTTGTCAGTGTGGAGGCCTTGGTATCTTGCAGGAGCCCTCGCAGGCAGCTCACCTACTTTCTTTCTAGGGTTTTACCTTAAAGGCAAAGAGGTACTGTTGCTGGGCAGGCCATGCGGTCTGTGTGCGGGGAAAGGGGAAGGGCACTGCTGCTGTTTGTGAATCGGCTGTGCACAGACGGCAAGGCCAGCCCCCTTCCCTCCGTGGGGACAGCTGGCCACCAGTCATGGCTCCAGACCACAGCACCCCTGGGAGCAGAGCCCCAGAATGTGCACAGTTAGGGAGGGGAGAATGGCGGGGTTAGGGAGCTGCGTGTCAGGGAAATCCCATTCCACTAGGACAAACCACACACCGGGCAGACTGTTGCACTCTGGTCAAAAAAGCAGAGGATTTATTCAAGTCCGCGGTAGGCTAGCAGCACCTGGAAATGCAGGGAAAACATGAGCAAGGGGCCTTTCTGGGGGTGGGGGTACTGAGCCGAGTGTAGAAGGAGGGGCAGGCTGCTACCTCAGTAGTCCTGTGAGTCCCTCTTCATCCATCAGGGCCTGTTCAGCATGACCATGCAGTCTCTCCGGAGTCTCCTGGAGGCATTGGTCACGGAGAAGCCCACTGAGATCCAGTCCTGCTTGGAGGTGAGTGAGGAGGAACCCTTGAAAGTTGGTGTGTTTGTTTCCTAGGACTCCCGTAAAATGGCACAACTGGCTGGCTTGTACAGCAGGAATTTATTCTCTCTCAGATGTGAAGGCATCTTCACCTTCCAAATTCAAGGTGCTGGCAGGGTTAGTTCCCACTGCAGATCCTGAGGGAGAGTCTGTTCTTCCATTCTGTGCCTCTCCCCTGCCTTCTGGTGGTTCCTGCCAACCCTCGGCATCCCTTGCGTTGTACACATGTCGCTCCAATCTCTGCCTCCATTTTCACATGGTGTATTCTCCCGTGTGTGTGTGTGTGTGTGTGTGTGTGCATGTGTGTGTCCTGTGGTGTGTGTGTGTGTGTCTTTTCTTTATAAGGATGACAATCATTGGAATTAGTAGGGCCCACCATAATTCAGTATGAACTCACCTTATCTTGGTGACATCCACAAAGACGCTATTTCCAAACAGGATCACATTCTGAGGCTTGGGGTGGATGTGAATTTTGTCACCCCAGTATAGCTGGGAACAGAACGATCGGGGACAGGAGAGAGGCAGAACTGAGGATGAAGGCTGGGTGCAGAGCTTTGTGGGAAGGTGATCAGGGCTCTCTAGATGTGGTGTCTCTTAATTGGTGGGTTAAACATTTATGTTTTAGAAAATTATTGATATGCTTTTAGGTCTACCATTTGATTATTTGTGTTCTGTTAGTTCCCTCTTTTCTTCATCTGTTTCCTCTTTCTTACCTTCTTTGGCTTATTTTCCCATTTTTCATATTATATTTTAATTTACCTATTGTGTTTTCAACTGTGTCTCTTTGTATAGCTTTACAGAGGCCCCTCTAGGGATTATAATACACACACATAGCTTTTCACAGCCCGCCTACAATCAGTGCTTTGCTTTTTCAAGTAGAATGTGGAGACTCGCTGAGCATATAGACACCTGGACTCTTCCCCCACTCATGTTGGAATGGGCACACGTGTTACATCTGCACACATTAAAATGCCATCTGACAACATTATAATCTTTTCTTTGAGCCAGTCAACATATTTCACACAGTTCCATGAAAGAGGAGTTACTATTTTACCCAGATATTTACCATTTCTGTGTCTTCCTTTATTCCTGATGTTCCCAATTTCCTTCTGGTATCATATCTCTTCCTTTAACAGTTTAGAGTCCCTATGTTTATGGTTCACAATTTTGCATCCTTAGTGTTTAAGTTTCTTATAAGTCTCAAGCATCTACCAAACTGGAGAGAAAGGGTTCCGAGCCCCGTGTGCCACCGTCAGCTTCAACGGTCAGCCACGGCCTGTGTCATTTTAATTAGACCCCTCACAGTCCCCAACTTCTTTCCCCTGAGTTACTTGGAAGCAAATACCATGTCATTTGATCCATCCGTATTTTTCCTTTTTTATTTCCTCATTTCATCCCAGTAGAGATTGTTCCATTGCCCATAAACATTTTAGTATGTTTATCAAAGATAGGGATCTGTTAAAATATATAAATATGCTGTCATTATTATATTTAAAATGTAACATTGTTTCAATGTCTCAATGTCATCATTATTCAAACAACGTTTAGTTTGGCCTGCTGGTCTTAGAAATATGTTTTTTAAAAGGTCTGTTCACTTGAATCAGATCCTAAAAGGGTACAAACATTCCCATTGACGGTCACTTAAGTCTCTTCATCTGTAGATTCCCCTTTCATCACATTTTCCTGGAAATGTATTTATTAAAAGAACCAAGTCATTTTGTCTGTAAATTTTCCACATGTGGGTTGCACTGGTTACATCCTTTTAGGGTCCTGCAACAAATTCCTCTGTCCCATGACTTCCTGTAGATTATTAGATCTAGAGGCTTGATGGGATTCAGAATTACTTTTTAGCAAGATTACTTCACAGGTAAGTCCTGTTGTATCATTGGAATCTAAAATGAATTTTTAAGTATTTGATGTGTCTGGATCAATGAGAACTATTTTTCCTATTAATGCTTTAATTGTCCCATCTTTTGTCAGCGGGAGCCTCTTCAAGTTGGCTCCTGAGTCCTTTTAACATGGCTCTAGGAATCTGCAGGAGCTTCTTTTCTTTCCAGTATAATATTTTGTGGACTTTCCTTCCCTGGCCAGGAATGAACTGTTTTCTGAAGGAACTTGAGTTCCTTTTTGTATCAGCTGGTTAGTAGAAACACAGTGTTGGCTCGGGGATGTCATCAGAGTCTGGCCACAAGAACATATGCAGAGCTCCCACTGGAGGGCCTCCTCTCTTCCGGAAGGGTATTTTGTGTTTGCTTGTTTTTAATCAGTGTAGCATCAATATTGTGTGGAGTCGGTTGTGGAGCTTTTCATCTGCTGCTATTCTTCCTTTTCAGTTCTGAGTTGCCTATTGTTTACCTGCATCACTGTCAGATTAGTGGCTTCCAGCGGACAGGGAGTGATGTGTATTTGGATCAGTGGTATTTGGGGCCTGTCATTTTCCGGTGGTGAGACGCTTACGCATTGCCTTTCAAATAGGAACCACCCAGAACTATATTTCTCCAACAAACTCACACATAATTCACCATTGAATTTGTGAATACAGTTGACACTTTCTTGTTATTGCCAAGTTCTTTTTGTACTGACGAGTGGGAAGAAGTAGGTAGGGCAACTGTGGGGCATGTTGACCCATTGCAGTGAGCCCAGGTCAATATCATCTGAGAGTCTCTGCTTTCACCTGGAAGAAAGCGGCACTAGTGGAGAGATTTCTAGCACCTAGAGAAGGGGCAATTGGGGCTGGTGGCAGACCCACGTACAATGTGCCTCTAGGCCATAGAAATCCTACTCTCACAAGTCCAGCCCTGATACTGTGCAGAAGCCAGGCTCAAGGTTCCCTTCCTACCGCTGGGATGCAGCTGACTGGGCTTCTCCTGTCCTCGTCTCCCTCCAGCTTCTAGAGATGTGGCTGAATTCCAGGAACGACCACGAGCGGGAACGGGCCATGTGGTGTGCTACCTGTCTTCTTGGCTTTACTGTCAAAATGAATAACTTCCAAGTGAGTGGCCACCTGCCCCAGAGCCTGCCCTCACCCCTATCCTTGTCCCCAGCTTCATCACATCTGTGCCCTGGCCTCGGTCACTAGGCCTCAACCTCTGCCTCCACTTCCTCCTGTGTATCCCGTCTGTTCTCTCCTTTCTTCGTCTTTCCTCTCCCCCACCCCCACATCTTCCGTGTCATCTTTGTCCATCTGCCAAGTCCATGTGACTCCACATGCTTCAGTCTCCATTCTGATCACCAAGCAGTCACTGGAGACTCGCCGTGGCCAGGCACCGTGCCAGGTGCTAGAGCGGAAATGGAGATGACCAGGACAGTTCCCTCAATGCCCTGATGCACGTGCAAGCCCAGGGAGGTGTGAGGAATATATGGAAACACATGATGCAAGTGAGGGAATCATGGAGAACTTGATAGAGGGCAGGTCTGAGCTGGGCTCAAAAAGGATGGGGGTGTGGAGTGGCAGAGAAGGGGCACAGTGTCAGGTCCCGCCCCAGCTGTGTGGGCGAACGCGCTTTCCATCCGGCCCTTAACGCATTCCTTCCCTTTTCCCTCACCTAGTCTCACAGCTCAGGTCTCTGGCACATGCGTCCCCTCCTCCTAGCTTTTCCCCTCTGACAGCCCCGTCTGGAGCAGTGGCTGGGATAACTTGTGACTTCCCGCTCTTGTCCCCAGGTGGAAACTCCGTTCCCCCGGCTGGGGCACCTGGTGCGGATGCTGGCCATGCACTGCCAGGACCCAGTGGACGGCGTCCGCTCCTTGGCCGCCGAGGCCGTCTACAACCTCTACCGTATCCTCCTGCTGCAAAAGCGTACGCACAGCCCTGTCTCGTCCCCTCCAACCTCCGCACATGCTCGTCCAGAAGAGTGAGGGCCTAGAATTTACCTGAGCACATCATTTCCCTGCCGTGACCTGCCTCGAAACACCTGCAGTGACCCTCTTGGGACAAAATACCTGCTCAGGAAAGAGTTCTTTTGGATCAGTTCCTCCATCTGGCTGAGCTCCATGCTCATACCCAGTTCTGTCTCTGCTCTGAGGAAGCAAAGTGGGGACTCCCTACACAGGAGCCATCGGCATTCCTTATGGTGATGTCCCCTCCTCCCCTGCACACCCCACCAATCCCTAAGCCGGCTTAGCTCTGTAGGTGCCTTGGGCCAGGCCAGGCAGCCTGGGAAGCCTTCTGAGTGCCTGAGGGGTGTGCCTGCGGTCTTTGTTTCAGAGATGACGAGGGAAACACAAGGGCCGTTGGAGGGAGAGGGCACGAGTGAAGCCTACAGTCCCCACAGCTTCTATGACAACACCATTCAGATTGGCAAGGTGAGGGCGTGGGGCCAGACACAAACTGGGGAGAGCCTGGGCCTCTCATTTACGTGATGTTCCAGCCCCCTCGGGTGGGACTCTTGTATCCCACCTGCGTTCCCTCTCTGACTGGCTGTGAAGGTTTCCTTTGGGGGACTGTCCCTTTGTGGTAGAAGGTCCAGTCCTGGGGTTCAGAACACTCTCCCTTGAGCATCCTGGGTCCTGGTCGTTTGTCATGGCCTGTCCCCAGAATTATTGGTTTCATTCTCTTGATGCTTCCTGTGCAATGTGTATCCCAACTCCTGCCTCAGAGTGGTGACATTAAGAACCCTAGCGCCAGCCCCTCTCTCCCACTGCTCAGCCTCTGACCTCTGAGCCCTGCATTGCACCTGAGGTCAATGTTTCAGCCTCCCACCCCGAAAGACTCCGGCTTTGGGACAGTGTCCTCTGGAAGCTCGGCAGACAGCACAGGCCTAGGACAGAAGGGCATCTTGCTCCTGAGAGGGGTTCCCCCTCGTCCCCTTGCCAGGAGGGGTGGTCTGGGCCATCTGAGGCAGGCCATCTGGAAGCTCGGCAGACAGCACAGGCCTAGGACAGAAGGGCATCTTGCTCCTGAGAGGGGTTCCCCCTCGTCCCCTTGCCAAGAGGGGTGGTCTGGGCCATCTGAGGCAGGGTGTCCAGGCAAGCCCAGACTGATGGCCTGTGTTGCAGGTGTTTGCAGAGTACTTCACCGAGATCCAGCTCTGCGACCTGGTGCTGGAGGCCATTGAGGGCCTGACCGACGACAAGGCCAAGTTGTCTCTGGCTGCTGCCCAGCTGATGAATGCTGTCATAGAAGAGCGGGGCAGAGACATGATAAAGGTAGTGTGGCATTATAGCAAGAGCTCTGCCCTATAAGTCAGGAGCCCCGGGCTCTCTCCTGGCTCTAGTACTAACCAGATGAAGGGAAGTCCCTTCTCCTCTGTTGGTCTTACTTCACTCACCTATAAAATGTAGGCTTGCACTTGATTTTCTCTGTGGTCGCACTGAGCTGTGACGTTTGTATTCCTGAGCTCAAATCTGCCTCCTGTGTTGGGATCTGGTTCCTCACTTAACACCAGGACATGTAGGGCGGGCTGTATTAGCTGGAGAATCTACTGGATCCTCCATTTCATGGGGAGGCATTGCTGGGGGCATTCACCTGATTCCCTGGGGTATCAGGGATAAGACTGTGGATTGCAAATCAACAAGCTCATGGGGTGACTCTGACCTTTGTATGTATTGTGTTTTTTTCTTTTTTTAGTTTAACAGGAAAATTTTGACATAAAAATGTTACATCTTCCACTTCAACAACAAAAACATTTTTTTTTTTTAAATTTGGCTACCTAGGGTATCTGTCTGAGTGGACACTGTCCCTTTAAAGGTAGGGCCTGGGCTCCCTCAGACCATCCTACTCTCTGAGCCCCTGAACCCGTTGCCCTCACTCAAATATGTGGCTAGCCTGGCTGGGGCCCGGCGCTGAGGGTGTCGAGAGGCACTGCACTGGAGTGGGCTTCCCATCGCTCTATGTCAGGGACTTGAGGGCCAGGACAGAGCCTGGGGTCCCCACCTTCCATGCCACTTGTCCCTGCAGTGTTGAGGATGGAAAGTTGATCCCAGCTGTTAGGGGAACTCCTCAAGTGTCTGCAGGGCCTTTGCCTTCCGTTCTGGTGGACCCGCACCTCCTGAGTAACCTGGGGAGTCACCCACAATCTTCGGGGCTGTGGCAGGCATTTGTTGCAGTGTCCTTGGGCCTTTGCTGCACCATCTTCTGCAGTTTATTCTGTGGCCCCTGCTGGTCTGGCCTCTGGCACCCTAGAACTCTGCCTTGGGAAGGGTATCACTGGCAGGATTGCAAATAGGCCCCTTGGGTTGGGAGTTGGTAGAGGAGGAAGGTGGGAAGGAAGCATGGAAAGAGTTATGGGGACTTCTGGCTCTGTCCTGTAGGTTGAGGCAATTGTGGAGGGCATCCTTGGACAGCTCAACAAGAATCTGGAGGCCAGGACAGAGGAGGAGACCCTGCAGGCCATGTGCTCTCTGACAGGCAGCAACACCCGTGCTGTGGTCTCCGTGTTGCTCAGCAAGCCCTGGCCCTGGGACAGGTACCGCTGCCCTGGCCCAGGGGCACATTCTGCAGCCCAGGAAGCCCCCTGTGCCTGGCCCCAAGCCCAGATGAAAAGTCACTCCGTAAGGATGTTGTTTTCTTCCCTCGCTTCTCTTTGATTCCAAGCGAGCCTCCTCTTCATGTCCTCTGGCCAATTTCTCTTTGGTCTCCCTTCCTCTAGCCCCTGAGGACTGGCTCTTCATGGGCCTGAGATGAGACTAGTCCTAGGACTGTGATCACCAGAGCCCATGACATTGCTGTCCCTGGATCTTGCAGCTCCACTCTGGCAATGTGGAAGGCATTTGGCGCCCAGTGGGACACCATACTCAGTGTCGTGCAGCTGTTCACAGACATCCTGGAAAAGAAACGCTCCAGAGAGGATGCAGAGGAGCTCGATGCCCAGCCTGTGGCGGTCAGTAGAGGGAGGAGGGGACCTAGGACTTCCTGTTCTGGGAGTCTGGGGCAGAGTTAGGGATCACAGGGCTTGACCTCAGGGGCCAAGCAGGTACTGGGGAGGGGCCAAAGGAGAGGGTTCACACTGGCTCCTCACAGGAACACTTTAACCTCCTTTTGGTGCTTTTGGATCTAAGAATGCATGGTGGAGAAAGGGTGGGGAACCAACTCATTGCACAAATGAGGAAACTGCCACCAGTTTGTGCTCTCTCCTGATTCTGTGGTTGGCATTTTACGGGAAGCCTGGGGGTATGGCAAGGGGCATAGGAGAGGAGGAAGTTTGGTTACCTGGAGTTAGTGTGGACACATATGCCAGAAATGATGTTGTGCTGAGCATTTAGAGTCAATTTGTTTTCCATTTTGAATGTCAAGTGAGCAGAAGAGGAGGCAGATTGCATGTGGGTGGCCCCCTCATTTCCCTAGGGGTGAGGTGTGGGTGTTCAGTCTTTGGATGTTTCTTCCAAGCCTGGCTCAGAGTGAGCTGTGCCCGCTGGGCAGTGACAGGGAGGGACAGAGTGGGCTTCTGGCCCAGACTTTCACTGCCCAGGCCTGGTCCATTCTGACTCCCCCTTCCCCAGGTGACATGTGTCTTGTGTGAGATGCTGTCAAGATCCCTGTGCCTGGAGGCTGTCCAGCAAAACTTCCCACGGCTGTTGCTGGCAGTGCTCTATCATCTCTACTGGGTGACTGAGCAAAATGCTCGCCAGAAGATGGCAGTGTCCAGAGAAGAGGGGACCCTGGACAGCGAGAGCGAGTCCTTTGACCCCGCTAGGTGAGCCTCACCTCCAGGCGGTGGAGAAATGCAACAAGTCAAATCCTGAGAGCCCTGGACAACTAGATGCTGATCTCTTAGGGACGCAGGAAGAGAAGTGTATGACACGGTGTGGGGTCGCAGCACTGTGCACTGGCATAGTCTCTCCGATTCTCAGATTGCTCATTACTCCTTTTGTCCTGTGCACTCTTCTACTGACGTACACCCCTGCTCCTCCCCATGTTCATAATTCTACACGCGAAGAGGTTCAGTTGGATGGTAGATGGCAGGGCCAAGACTGTGTCACCGTCTTCACTCAGGGTTGGCCATTTGAATCAGCCTGTTGGCCTCTGCCTTGACTTCCTCACCAGCTGCCCCATCCTGTGCAAGTGCCTCCTGGAATTCAGTTTTCTCACCTGTGCCATGGGGGTTGGACTCCTAAATAGGTGGCTGACATACTTTTTATTAACCTCAGTACATTTTATTCCAATGAAATCTGAAATGAAAATGAGAACAAATGAAACCAATGGAGGAGGAACACTGTGATTATGTGGGTGTGGAGGTGAAGTTTAAGAGCAAAATTCGGGAAGCCCGAGGGAAGTGTCTTTCAGAGGACTCTGAGGTTGGAGGAGAGTCGGGGTAAAGGGGTGAGTGGACGGGCAATTGGAGACGGGGCTATGAAGTCATGACCTCTTGTCAGCTGCAGAGCAGAACCCAGCTACCAGGTCTGAGAACTGTCTCCAACTTGCCAGCACAGGAATGCGACCCCAGACCTAACACCTTGTCTATCTTTCTGTTTCTTC
The DNA here is from genome assembly GCF_040939455.1 of Microcebus murinus. NCBI lineage: Eukaryota > Metazoa > Chordata > Mammalia > Primates > Cheirogaleidae > Microcebus > Microcebus murinus. The sequence goes on from NC_134117.1 coordinate 61,521,959, forward strand.
TCTTTTCACAAACCTGATGGCGGTGTCCTTCAGTTGTGCCCTGGAGGTGGTCAAGTTGGTATTGGCAGCTGCGGACGAGCGAGTGGTGTCCCATGCAGATGACCTCCACTGCTGGGACCTTCTTTCCAGCTCCACGTCTTTCCACACTTGGGTCATGGACCTGACAAGGTGGAACCACTTCCCCAGTGTCCCTGGCACTACTCTGACCCCTGACCCTAGTCTCCCAGGTCCCAGCACTCAAATAGAGTAGCATCCACCCTCCCTCCCCACCCCCTAGCCCTCTGCCCTCCTGAGTCCTCAGCCCGCATGTCTTCCCTGTTGTGTGCACACTGGCCCTGGCCAACTTCAGCCCCAGCCCCAGCAACTGTTTGCTTCTTGTGTCCCATCCCAGAGCAATGGTAAAGACGTGTGACCCCTCCCTCCTTCATGAACTGATGGCCCTTGTGCAGAAGTCCCTCCACAGCGTCGATGAGGGTCGGAAAATCCTGGCCAGGGCTGTCTATGCGCAGGTGAGAGCAGGGGAGAGCCCAACGGGGGCAGCTGTCCCATTCCTGTAGCTGAGGGACTGACTCTTTAATGGGATGTTAACTTACTTGTCCCAGGAAGGAGAAAAAAGGAAAATCAAGCCCTCTGAAATAGGGCTCCTTTCCCTGGCATGTCAGGGGACTGGTTCAAGGAGGCCAGGGTACCTGGGAAGGGGTTAGCAGTTCTAGTCCTCTGAGAAGGATTGGGCTCTCAATTGAAGTCTTACCAGCATGACCAACCAAGCCCTTCCCTGTAGTCTCCCCCCTATGTGACCAGATATGCCACTGCTCTCTCTGCACACAGTCCTTGCCTGAGCAGGGGCTTAGGGAGGGCTGGGGGAGCACAGGGTCCGCATGACCACTCCTCTATCCATAACCGTGGTGTCCTGCCCCACAGCTCCTGTGGCACCCATCAGTGGGGCACACCCTGATGCCCCAGTCTCTGGGTACTGTCACCGAGTGGTTCAAGGACCCCGACATCAGCATGGTGGAAATCAGCCTGCGGGGCATCACCAACCTGGCCTTGTACCCGGAACTTGTAAGAGTCAGGGAGGGCCCAGAGGGACCCCCTGGGAGTCCCTGAAGCATTTGGTTTACCCCCTTGGGTCCCGCACTTGTCCCAGGGCTAGTACATCCCCCAGCCTCATCCGAGAGCATCGCAACATCCAGTGCGTGGGCCTCCCTAGGCGCGTCCTCAGGCTGCCTGAGCCTTCATTTGCTCGGCATGTCCAGCCCCAGGTCTCCCACGTCTGTTTCCCTTAGGCGCCATCTGCGTGCTCTAAACCCTGTCCCCAGAGTGCTGCCTGACCCCCAGGTGGTGAGTGGTCTCTGCCTTCTTCCAAATAGTCAGAGGCTCTCGGGAGGCTGGTTCCATACTTACGCGGCTTCCTGAGTGCTGAGGCGCGGGTGGCCGTGCAGGCGCTGGAGGGCCTGCAGAACATCATGCAGCACACGCGGGACAAGGACATCCAGGGAATGTTCTGCAGCATCTGCCAGCACCTGCGTCCCCTCATCAGTGATGTATGTGCCTGCAGCGCTAGGAGCCCTTGGGAACAAGATGAGCTGGGGCTGAGGGTGAACCCTGGGGTTTAACTACAGGTTGGGCTAGGCCAAGGGCCTGTGGCCCAAGGCTGAGATGATGGAAGGGCAGACAAAAGGAGACCTGGCCACGTGGAGCCGTGCACAGGACATGTCCCAAGCATGTTCCCACCACATCCAGATGCCCCACACACGTCCAGTTACTCTGCCCTAGAAATTCCCTGGCGGAGCCACTGGACCCACAATGGAAAGTGAAGTTGGGTTTTTCTCTGAGGACCCAGACTCCACTTACAGAGTGAAGAGGGGAGAGAACTGATGGCTCTACCCTTCTGCCAAATCACACAGGACTTTAGAATGCCAAGGTCCTTGTGAGTCAGAAATTTGCACTAATGGACCAATACCAACTCCCCATCTCTCGTCCTCCTTACAGATCATGGCATCTGAGGGCAGGAGGGAACTCCATGTCCCTGAGACACTAGCTGATAGTAGTCCTATTCTGGCATTTGTAACCTTTTCGGATTGGAAGCTAGTGTTGCAAGAATTTTGATATAGGTCTCATCTCCGCTATGACCCTGGAACTCCTGAATGGCTAGGTCACTGTCTCCCTCATCCATATTTCTGTGACCTTTAAAATTCATCATGCTTACTTTTCTTGACCTAAACAGGCCTAAGGTAGTGTCTTTTCCCTCCATCCAAACAACATCAAGATGGGAATGCTTTAATTCTGATCACACTTTCCCATGTTAGGCATGAATGTTGTCTAGCACTTTAGTTCCACCTTCTTGTTAGATATGCAATTGTGGTCTTTATATCATCATCATGTTCATGGTTGTTATTAATTTATACAGTCAGTACTTATTTAGAATTACCCACATGTTTACAAATCTCCTTGCTCATCTTTCCTTCTTACAGCTCTTTCCTCCCTCCTGGAGTCTGCTTTCCCCTCCCTTTCAGGTTCCTTGATTGAGGGTCTGAAAGAGGAAACATTTTCAGCCTTTGTATGAAGATGTCTTTATTTTGCCTCATAATTGTCTTTAGTTGTTAGCAGTTTACGATGTCAACATCACGCTATTTCTCGAATGTGGTCCCTTTCTTTTGTAGTGCTGGTTTTCCTCACTGTTTGTGGGTCCATTTCATGCTAGAGATTCTTGGGGGACCCTCTGTGAAAGCAACGCCCATCACGCCCGCCCGATTTCAGTAATCGTGGGGAGCATCGAGGAATAAGGGGACAGTCAGATATGCCAATAGCCAGCCTTTCGACTCCAGGGCTCCCTACACTCCTTGGGGGATATGAAACACCCACGGAACTTTCCTCTCTCTGTGGTGTAGACACCATACTCCCTGCTCTGCTGGGGTGTTTCATGCCCTGCTCCTTGGTCATTGATTAGGGGATATCAGGAGGGGGGAAGCGAAGGAGGTGGCTGACTACACCACCAGAACACCAGCTGTTGGCTGCCCAGGATCATCCCTCCCTCCCTATATCCACAGCCCCTGAGCTTAGAGCAGTCCCGGAACCCCTGCCACCTCCTGCAGTAGGATTTTCTTGCCCACACCCTGGGCTATAATTTCTACCTCAATTCCAATTGTGTCTATTGTTCATCTTTCAGGGATACTCTAGTTCTCTGGAGGGGAATGGAGGAACTCCATCTAATACTTCGGATCCATTATGAGTTGTAAAAACATATTTGCACTCTTTCTCCTAGGGATGGCACGACTGTACAACGCTCAATTGCCCATTTGAGCTACTGTGCGTGGGACACAGTTCTCTTTGTTTTTGTCCTTAAAGTACTAATAAGGAATCATCTCTCTGTGTAGCTCTTATATATAACATGCACATCCCACTTGTTGAAAAGTCTCCCTCTGTGTTCAGGAAGTATCTGTCTTGTCCTGCTATGCCTCTATCATTTGGCACTGAGCCTAGCTCAGGATAGATGGACAAGAAATATTTGTTTCATTAATATATAGTATCCTCCTGAAAGTGTAGAAAGCTTTGCTCTTTGTGGTCATTATGAGTGCACATAGGCTAATATAGACTTCAACAGTTTTATGTGCAACATAACTAGGGTAAAAATATGCATTTAAAAAATCTTGGCATGCTTGAGTTAAATCCTTAGAAGGGATGGCAGTTATGAGCTGTTGATACGGTCCATGGTAGCATTAAAGCTCGGCTGTTGGTTTCCCTGGCACTGAGTCTTCATGATCTGACTTCTCGGCTCTGGGGATCTGAAGAGAGTTACTGTGAGACACAGCACTGTGGTCTCCACAGGGAGGAAGCGGCGTGGCCAGCGCACTCTGGCCACGCTCACCGCGGTGGGGTTGGAAGGAAGCGCGGCCAGGCAGGGCCAGGGCAACCACCACCTCCCCATCTCCGTTCTGTGCTCCGTGGCAGGAGAGGGAGCCGGTGAGGATCGCAGCCACCTCTGCCCTGGGCCACTTGCTGAGCCGGGACATGAAGTACAAGCTGGGAGCCACAATGAAAAGGGAACTGTATACATTTCTGGTCCCGTTGCTGCTGAACATGCAGGAGGAAAACAGCGAGGTGGTCAAGGTACACTGGTTGTCTCTGTCCTGCCAACCCTAGGCCCGCTTGATGTCCCTTTTGTGCCTGAGCAGAGCCCCTTCCTTGGGCTCTTTGTTCATGGGCCTGGCTGTGGCCATACACTCTGCAGCCACCACTGGCATCGTCCTCTGTGCTGGCCCTGAGTACTGTCACCCTCTCTTTGTGATGTGTGAGCTCCCACTCAGCCCCTGGCCTGGGCAGTCCTAAGAGTGGGCTTGGGGGGTTCCCTTCTCTCCACCCATAGGCCTGTGGAGGGGCGCTTGCTGAATGGGCAAAGCTGATTGGCTGGGCGTCTCTGACCCACACCTTGCAGCACACCACCCTCGGTGACCGCCTCCAGGTGTTACAGGACACATGCGCCTACCTGGTGAGTGAGAGTCTCAACGTTCATCCCGGGGACAGAACAGCGGGCTCTTTGGATAGTGGGGACAGGTGACACGTGTGATCCTTCAGTTCCCTGATTCTCATTCTTTAGCATCAGTTGCCTCTGAGGACCCTCCCCTGGCCCTGGTTCTCTGCATGTGAACCTCATGGCATCCCGGTCCCTTCCTCAGAGGTTAGAGACATCGTGCGGAGTTACTGGATGGCCAGAGGACAGAGGTCTTCCGGTGAGCAGGGCAGGAAGCCCTGCTCTTTTTCCCGTTTGTTGGCACTATGCATTTCCCTTTTGCTAATGAATAGTCAAGAACAGGCCAGAGGGCAGGAACCGGGTTGGCAAGTAACCGTGTAAGGGCTGAGCAAGGAGGTGAGGAAGTGGCACGGTAATTCAGGTGTCATGAGTCCCTTCCACAGTTAGAGCATGTCACAAAGCACTTTTACAGCCATTTCCCCACTGACGCCTGACAGTTACGGGAGGGAGGTTGGGCAGGTTTTCCCTCAACTCTATAGACAGAACTGGGAAGCCAGGATGTGCTGGGGCCAGGATTGAAGCCAGCGTCTCCCTTCTCCTGCCTGTGGCCAGGAACAGCGTTCTCTTTATGGTGGTCCTGCCGCCCCTGTGCTGCTGCGGGGCCGGGAGGGGCTGGGTTCTGCTGTGCAGGGCCGAGCAGTCCACGCTGCCTGGAGAGGGATGGCTGCTGCTGTGCTTGGGCTGGGGGTGCGGCTGCTAGAAGGTCTTTAGTGGAATCCCCAGTGGCCCCTCTCTCTGGTCAGCACCACCCCCTCTTTGGCTCCGCAGGTCCACGAGGGCAAATACCAGCTGGTGGGGCAGTTACTGTCCCAGAGCTTTGAGTTCCTGGAGAGCCCGCAGACCTCCCTCAGGGCAGCTGCCCTCAATTTCATAGGTAAGCGGAGGCTTCTGGTGATTCCTCCCTCCTCTCTGCAGCAGGGGCACCCTCTGTGACCTTCCGCTAAAGGCCAGGTCATGGCATGATGAAGCAGGTCACCTCCTGTCCCAGCATTGACCTGATGAGGGAGGTTGACCTGTGGCCAAGCCTCAAATCCTGCTTTGGACAGGCTCAGGGAGGAAGAGGAAGCTGTGTGTCCTAGCTCCGTGGGGGTCTCCCCACTGTCTGGGCTCTGCTTGGTGGGCCCACAGCCATAAGCATTGGAAATGGGGAAAACTATTGCTTTAATTGGGGCCCTATGGGTGTTCCAAAATATTTTGATTTCAATTACAGTAGTAGTGAGTATTAATGTCAGAAAAACTAAAAAATTCTGATTTGCAAAAGGAAGAAAATAAACAATGCCTCAATTTCACCATTTGGATGTAACCACTGCTACCATGCTGGAGTTTTTTCTAAGACTATAATTACATACACAAACAAACACATACACATATACATAAGCACTTTGTAACACTGCAGTTTGATGTATTGTTTTGCTACCCTTGCTGGATCAGAAATATATACCATTATATATTCTTCAACATTATCGTTAATGACTGCATATTATTGATTCCATTTTTATGGATAGACTTATGTGTCAATTTATTAAATCAGATCATAATGTTGAATACACAGACTGTGTCGTTTTTTATTTTTATAAGGAGGGATGCAGTGGTTAAGTCTCTGCATGACATTGTGATTATTTTGTTAAGATAAATTTCAAGTAGAATGGCTGGATCCAAAGTGTATGCACAATTTTAAGGCTTGTGATGCCTATTGCCAAATGCTCTCTGCAATGGTTGACTCATGTTCTACACCCACAGTACTGTCCATGAGCATCCGTTTCTGCAGACATCTGCCAAGCCTGGGTAGTATTTTAAAAATCATTACCAGTTCTATAGGTAAAAACAGTCGTTTTGATTGTTAATATTTGTTGTCAGCGGTAAGGTTAAATCATTTTCCTGTTTGTTGGCATCATGTATTTCCCTTTTGCTAATTAATAGGCGTGTGACCTTTGTCCATCATCCCATGGGTGTGGGGGCACCATGCAGTTAGCATCCTGGGCTCATGCTCTACTTGTCACGTGCTGACAACTATGTCTGGGTCGCAGCCACTCTGAGGTTTGTTGTTTTACTAAGATGCTGCTGTCGAGGCTACAAGTCATCTCTGAGGAACCCTCCTTGCTAGGACTTCTTTAAACATGTCCTTATTGACTAGTGGATGTGAGGAAAGAGGCAGCCCAAAGGTGTAGGAGCTGTGGTGTGATGTTACATCTGCCTTATCTGTAGGATGCACACTGAGAAACATTGATAGGAACCGCATCCACGAGGAGGACCTGCAGGTGATCAGGACTGGTGAGTCTGGGCCTGGAGCCAGGCGTCTGCATGGCACACCTGGGTGGGGTGGGAGAGAAGGCAGCGTGGGTTCATTTCCCAAGGACATGTTTTATCCTTTTCTTTTTACCATGACCAATGTAATATAGAAAAGTAGAAAATGAAGAAAAGTAATAGAAAGAGACACATTTTTCCATTGTCCTACTCGTCGAGAAAACACTGCTAATGTTTTGGAGATAGATCCTTTCCGTCAGTGAACACTTATTATGTGCTGTAGCTGCTTACACTGCAATGGTGTTCAAGACAGACACGGTCCCTGCCCCTGAAAATCTGGTAGTTTTTTGTTTTTATTTTACATTAAACTTTTTAAAAGGAGAAATACACAAATAAACTTTTTGTGTCATAAAAATAAGGAATTAGCAGTAAAGGTAAAGTCCCCTTTACATGCCCTGCCATGTCATACCCGTCTCCCCTCCCACACTGGTTTGCTGTAGACATCTGTATTCTTTTTCTGTGCATACATTACGTGTATATGCGAACAGTTTCTGAAACTTGCTTTTTTCTCCACTATTAGATGGGTATTTAGGGAATGCAGATCTACTGTATTCCCTACACTGCAACGTGATCTTCCATAGTATTGATATACTATAGTTCATGAATCTCCCGTATTCATGAACATTTAAGGTGTTACCAATGTTTTGCTATTAAAATAAAATCTCCCGAAACATTCTTATCTATATCCCTTTATATACACACACACACATACACGCACATATACAGATATATACATGTATCTGGAAAAGTTTCTATAGGCTCCATACCAAACATAGACTGTTGTCATGCATATATAGCTTAACAGAGTGTAAAGTAAAACCACGTTTTAAACTTCCCTCTTGTCTTGACTTTCATTCCAACCCCTGTCCTTCCCAACTTACAGGCTTTTGTTCACTGATATTTTAGTTCCATTTGTTAACTCAGAATTCATATGCTATGATTGTTGCTGTTCTTCTATGCAAACACTCTAGACTTACATCCATCCCTCAATATCCCATTCTGCGTTTCTGACCATCCTTTGGGGACCATTTGTCTTCATCCTGGAGAATATATTTTAGAAGATTCTTCAGTGCTGGTATCTTGAGGTGTGCTCTCTTGGGATTTGTTTGTAATGATGTTATGTTATTCTCCTTCTTTTTTGCATTTTTTTATTTTAGCATATTATGGGGGTAGAGGTATTAAGGTTATAGATATTGCCCATGGCCCTCCTACCCCCTCGAGTAAGAGCTTCAAGCTTTCATTTTTTATTTAATTTGATTTAGGGGGTATAAGTGGTTTTTTTCCTTACATGGATGAATTGTATAGTGGCAAAGTCAGGGCTTTCAGTGTGCCAGTCACCCAAAGTGTATGCGTTGTACCAGATAGGTAGTTTTTGATCCCACCGTCTTCCCACCCTCCCCCCTTATTAGTCTTCAGAGTCCCTTATAACACTCCGTGTGACCATGTATACCCATCATTCAGCTCCCACTTATAAGGGAATATTGGCAGTATTTCTTTTTCCATGCCTGAGATACTTCCCTTAGGATCGTGGCTTCCAGTTGCATCCAATTCACATTGCTGTGAATGACATCCTTTCATTCTGTGTTATAGCTGAGTAGTATTCTATAGGGTGTGTGTGTATATATTGTTGTTATCTCCTCATCGGTTGCTGGGCACCTAGGTTGATTCCATATCTTTGCAATTGTAAATTGTGCTGCAATAAACACAGAGTGAGTGTGTCTTTTTGATATAATGACTTCTTTTCCTTTGGGTAGATACCCAGTAGTGGGATTGCTGGATTGAATGGTAGGTCTACTTTTAATTCTTTCAGGGGTCTCCATACTGTTTCCTATAGACTTTGTACTAGTTTACATTTTGATCAACGGTGAATGCGCATTCCGTTTTTACCACATCCACACCAACATCTATTGCTTTTGGACTTTTTAATAATGGCCGTTCTGCCAGGGGTAAGGTGGTCTCTCATTGTGGTTTTAGTTTGCATTTCCCTGATGCCTAGTGATGTTGAGCGTTTTTTTAATATTTTATATTTTTGTTGGCCATTTTTTATCTCTTCTTCTGAAAAATATATGTTTATATAATTTGCCTGCTTTATAATAGGGATATTTGGGTTTATTTTCTTGCTTATTTGCTTACATTCTCTTTAGATTCTGGACACGAGCCCTTTGTTGGATGTAGAGTGTGCAAATATTATCTCCTGTTCTTAAGGTTGTCTACTCTGTGCATTATGTCTTTGGCTGTGCAAAACCTTTGTAGTTTAATTAAGTCCCCTTTGTTTATTTTTGTTTTGGTTGCATTTGTTTTGGGTCTTAGTCACAAATTCTTTTTCAAGAAAATGTCTGGAAGAATTTTTTCTAAGTTTCCTTCTGGAAATTTTTTGGTGGCAGGTTTTCCATTTAAGTCTTCAATGCATCTTGAGTTAATTTTTCGGTATGGTTAAAGGTAGCAATCAAGGTTCATTCTTCTACATGTGGCTCTCCAATTTTTCCCAGGAGTATTTATTGACTAGGGCTTCTTTTCGCCAATGTATGTTTTTTGTCTGCTTTGTCAAAGATCAGTTGGCTGTAGGTATGTGGTTATATTTCTGGGTTCTCTATTCTCTTCCATTGATTTATGTACCTACTTTTATGCCAGTATGATTCTGTTTTGGTTACTGTAGCCTTGTGATATCACTGGAAATTAGGTAATATGTTACATCCAGATCATTCTTTTTTTCTTTTCTTTCTTTTTTGTTTTTTTTCATAGCATTGCTTTGGCTATTGAAACTCTTTTTGGATTCATATAAAATTTATGATTTTTTTTCTAATGATGTGAAAAGTGTCATTGGTGTTTTGATGGGAATTGCATTGAGTCTGTAGAACACTTTGGGCAGTATGAAATTTTAACAAGATTGTTTTTTCCAATCCATGAGTATGGGAAACTTTTCCATTTGTGTCATCAACAATTTTTTTCATGAGTGTTCTATAGCTCTCCTTGTAGAGATCATTCACCTCCCTGGTTAAGTATGTTCCTAGGTACTTTATTTTTTCTTTTGCAGCTATTTGGAAATGGTATTTAGTTCTTGATTTGATTCTCATGTTGGGTGTTATTAGTATATAGAAATGCTACTGATTTGTATACATAAATTTTGTAACCTGACACTTTGTTGAATTGATTTATCAATTCTAGGAGTCTTTTGATGAAGTCTTTGGGATTTTCTAGATACATGATGGTACCATTGGAAACTAGGGATAGTTGGATCTCTTCTTTTCTGGCTTAGATGTCCTTTGTTTCTTTCCCTTGCCTGATTGTTTGGGCTAGGACTTCCCATATGATCTCAAATAAGTGGTGAAAGTAGAACACTTGTACTGATCCAGTTTATAGGGGGAATGCCTGTCAACTTTACCCCATTCAGTATGAGCTTGGCTGTGGATTTGTCATATATGGCTTTTACTATTTTGAAGAATGTTCCTTCTATCCCTAGTATGTTAAGGGTTTTTATCATGAAGGGGTGGGGTGCTGGACTTCATTGAATGCTCTTTCCAAAATCTCTTATGATGATCATATGATTTTTGTTTTTAATCTTGTTTTTGTGATGAGTCACATTTATTGATTTGTGAATATGGTGTGATCATTGTATCCCTGAGATGAAACCGACTTGATCGTAGTGAATGATTTTTTTGATGTCTTGTGAGGTTCAATTTGCCAGTATTTGGTTGACTATTTTTATATCTGTCTTCTTGAAGAATATTGGTCTATAGTTTAGTTGTTGTTGTGTCCATCCTGCTTTTGGTTTCAGTGTGATACTGGCTTTGTACAATGAGTTAGGGAGGACTCCCTCCTTTTCAATGTTATGGAATACTTTCAGTGGGATAGGTACCAGTTCTTCTTTGTAGGTCTGGTAAAATACATCTGTGAATCCATCTAGTCCTGGGCACTTTTTTTCTTGGGAGTTTTTAAATTATTATTGTTATCGCTGATTCAGTCTCTCCACTTGATATTGATCTGTTCAGGATTTCTATTTCTTCCTGATTTAGGCTTGGTGAAATTTTTATAAATTTATGTATTTCCTCTACGTTTTCTAGTTTGTTTGCAAAGAGATATTTGTCATAGTCTTGGAGGATGTTTAATATATTGACAGTATCAGTTGTAATGCCTCCGGGTTCATTCATGACTGAGCTTATTTCAATTCTCAATTTTCTTTCATTGCATAATCTAGCTAGTGGTCACTCAATTTGTTTATCTTTTCAAAGATACAACTTGATCCTTGTCTGTGTGTGTGTGTGTGTGTGTGTGTGTGTAAAATTCATTTAATTTTGCGCTGATCTCTGTTCTCTCTTGTCTTGTGCTGGCTTTCTGTTGGGTTTGTTCTTGTTTTTCTAGTTCTCTAAGGTGTGACATTAGGTTGTTAACTTGTGATCCTCCTGTCTTTTTGATGCAGACATTTAGTGCTATGGACTTCCTTCCTAGCACTGTTATAGCTATATCCTAGAGATTTTGGTAGCTTATGTCACCATTGTCATTCAGTTCAAAATGGGTTTGATTTTTATCTGGATCTCATTATTGAACTAAAGATCGTTCAGCAGCTGATGGTTCAATTTTCATGTATTTGTATAGTTTTGAGATTTCTTTTTGGAATGGATTTGTTCATTGATTCCACTGTGGTCTGAGAAGATACATGGTATGATTTCCATTTTTTCAAATTTGCTAACACTTGTTTTGTGGTACAACATATGTTGTATCTGGGACACATTCAATATGTGGGTGAGAAGAATGTATATCCTGGACTTTTGTGGTAGAATGTTCTCTAAATGTCTGTTAGATTCATTTCTTCTGGAGTCCCATGTAAGTCTAGGGTGTCTGTTGATTTTCTGCCTCCACAGTCTGTCTAGTTTTGTCAGCGGAGTGTTGAAGTCTCCTACTATTATTGTGTTGCTGTTTATTTCGATTCTTGGGTCTATTAGTATTTGTTTTATGAATCTGGAACTCTAGTGTTGGGTGCATATATGTTTGGAATCATTATCTGTTCTTGTTGAATTGATTCCTTTATCATTATACAATGAGCACCTTTGTCTTTTTTCACTGTTGTTAATTTAAAGTCTATTTTTTTTCTGATATAAGAATAGCTACTGCTACTCTTGCTCACTTCTGGTTTCCATTTCTTGTACCCTTTTATCTTGAGTGTATGGAACTCTTTATGAATTAAATGGGTTTATTGGGCACAGCAGATGTTTGGGCTTTGTTTTTTTTCCCCCAGTCCTTTATTCTATATCCTTTACGTGAGACATTTAGAATGTTTAGATTTAATGAGGTACTGTTCTGGTCATCATATTGATTGTTACCTGCTTGCTTTGTATTCTTCCTTGTGATACTGTTTTATAGGAGCTGTGAGTTGCCACTCTTTGGTGTTTATACGCTGATGCATAGCAAACATCCTTTCTGGGGTTTTGAGCACTTTTCAGTATTTCCTGTAGGGCACTTCTAAGGGTGACAAATCCACTTAGAGATTGCTTGTGTGGGTAGGATTTTATCTCTCATTCATGTATGAAACTTAATTTTGTAAAACATGCAATTCTTAGCTGACAGTTATTCTGTTTAAGATTACTAAAGATGGGGTCTGGATGCAGTGGCTCATGCCTGTAATCCTAGCAATTTTAGAGACTGAGGAGGGAGGGTCACTTGAGAGCAGGAGTTCAAGACCATCTGGACAACATAGTGAGAAGTCAGCACTCTAAAACATCTAAAAGAAATTAGCTGGACATGGGAGCACATACCTATACTCCTAGTTCTATCAGTGACTGGCCTTGAGAATGTGGGAACATTACTTAATCTCTATGCCTGAGTTTTTTTCATCTGTATCACAAAGACAATAGTGCTGATCTTGAAAGTTGTTTTAAGTACTGAATAAAAATATACATAAAACACTGAGGTTTGCATGAGACATAGATGTCCCACAATACATTAGTGTTTCATTGCTTCAGACTTCTGGGCTACCGCAAGGGATAGTGTTGTTAGTGGCAGGTAGGGAACATCCTGATAGCTGTGGTCAAGTAAAAATGAGTTTCCTGGTGGTTTCTCAGAGAGTAGCCATGCTACATCTAGAACACTGAAAACTAGGCAGCAGTATCTTTTTCCTTTGGCCTCTAACTCTGGTTTCAATTATGACCCTTGACCTTTGGAATGCCTCCAGCCTCTAGAAGTCCAATGTGCTATCCATTGCACCATGGATCCACCTTGACCCTTGATATTCTATACCTCTTAAGCCCTCTGGCCTTGGTTTCAAAACTGAGGTCTCTGCTGCATCTTGTAGACCCCTCAGTCCTCCAGAGATTTCACCTTGCCTTCCCATCGCACCCTGCCTCCAATTTAGATTTTCTAAACCACCTGGACAAGGGGAAGACTTTCCCAAAGAAAGCACTTCTAGTTATCCTGTGCCCTGGGGTCAAGAACCCTGGGGTCAAGAAATCTTTTTTCTAATGCCTTACCTCTTTGCTGTTAGATTCGAAGCCCAGCTCATTTCTTGTGATCTAGGTTTAAATTAACAGGATGCTATAGTCGGATGGGTTTGTAGCCTACAAGCAAAAAGTTTTGTTGAGCCAAGATTCTTTCTGTTGTCTTTCTACTCTTCATGCTAATGAATTTTCTGTCTCCATTTACCATGTTCCCATGCCTATGTAACCCACACCACTTTAACAACCTTCCAACACCCTGTTCCTCTTCTCTGCGGTGTTCTCCACATAGCAGCCAGAGTCTCTGTAAAGATGGGACACTGGATCCTGCCCCTCCCTCACTTTAAACCCTCCGTAGCCTCCCACTGCTCTGAGGCTCACAGGCTGGCCCCGGGGGTTCTGGCCTCTGCCTGCCCCCCCCCCACCTCAGCCTGCATCACTGCCTAATTCTCAGAAGCTACAGCCAACTGGAACTTTGTATAGCATGAATACATCCCTCCCCCACTGGGAATGCTTCTGCCCTCAGGCTGCACATGGCAGGCTCTCAGGCTTTAGATCTAGGCTCAAATGCCACTTTCCCAGAGAGGCATTCCCCAACTGGCCTGTCTGAAGGGGTCCTTCCCAGTGATTCTCTCTCATTAGTCCATTCAGCTTCCTTCTCTGGGCTGAATTCATGTTTCCTGATGATTTTTTCTTTCCCCCACCTGTTAACTGCTTGAGGTTGGGGACTCTGTCTCTATGAGTCACCACTCTATTGTCAGCACCTAGCACAGTGCCAGGTGATAAGAAGTACTCAGTAAAGAGTTGATGACTGAATTCATGATTATTTATATTAATAAAAGTGAAAAATTGCAAATAATCTAAGTATTTACTAGTAAAGTATTCATCTAAAAATATATGCTAGAATCATGTGATTGGATTTTATGGTGTTTAGAGTACTATTTTGTGGGAGGAAAAAATGTTAAAGCTATTTTTGTAAATAAATGTTTTATCCATATTAGGTATTTGTCCATATTAGGTATTTAAATATAGGTACCAAGTTATTAGCAATGTTATCTCTGGGGGTGAGAGATTTTTCTTCTTTTCCTTTTGTTAAAAAATAATTTTTATTATCCATATTTCCTACAATGAAGCAAGTATGGCTTTGATAGTGATAAAAATGACTATAAATGCAATCATGTGATAATGACCTGGTGTGTGAGGTGGAGAAGGATGAGGTTGGGCCGACGGTCCTCAGGGTCTGGAGCCTTAGTTGACCTCCTTCTTCTTTCAGCTCTAGAACGTGTAGAAGACGATGGGGACCAAACCATAACATCTTTGGCCCAAGCCTTACTAGAAGAAGTTGGGAGCAATCCTGCCTCCCAGTTCCCCACTCCAAGAAAGACCATACTGGGCATCAGAATCCCACAGAGGAAGACACACCTCTTCAAAAAAGGAAAAAACAACCCTCGTCGAAAGAGCTGTCCCCGAAAAATTCGCGCCTTCTTTCACAGGTGGCGCAACAGACGCGTTATGGATGCTCCACCGTGAGAGGCTACAAGAACTGAGGCACAAGAACATCTCAAGGTCCACACGAGGCCAGGCACGGTGGCATGCCCCTGGAGTCCCAGCCACTCAGGAGGCTGAGGCAAGAGGATCGCTTGAGGCCAGGAGTTCCAGCTGCAGTGAACAACCACCACCACCACCACCACCACCAGAACAACAACAACCAAACAGAAACCTACTGCGTCTGCCAAGATCAAATCTGCCTCCTCAATTGTAATCCAAAGCAGCCCCTTGCCTGGGACCAAAACTAGTCTCACTGACATCTGAACAAACAAGTGGGAGCAGCTTTATCGCCCCGATCTCAGTATTCACAGTGACTCACAAATGGCTTTTAAGCACAAGCAATTCTTTAGGTGGACTCTTATCGTTTTTACTGTTTTAAGTGACACAGTGTTGCTCTGTCACCCATGCTGGGACGTGGTGCACTGTCATAGCTTAGTGTAGCCTGGACCTCCTGGCCTCAAGCGATCCTCCCAGCTCAGCCTCCTGAGCAATTGGGACTCCAGGAACACGGCACATGTCCACCTACTATATTTTTCACTTTATTTTCAAGAATGCGTGTGTGGCTATATTGCCCAGGCTGGTGTCAAACTCTTAGCCTCCAGTGATCCACCCATGTCAGCCTCCTGAGTAGTTGGGACGCCCATACCAAGCTAGTTTACTTTTTACATTTTATTTTTTATATTGTTAAAATACTTTTCCAAACCAAAGTGTTATGAACAGCACAAGGCCACAGATAACAAGGCCAGCACACATTTGTGTTTCTCCACAATTGGAACAAACTGGTAAATATTTGTTTCTCTTAACAAATATAGATTCTACATAGTTAATGTAGAAAAGGCATAGTTAAAATACGGTATGAAAGGCTAAAATGTTACACACATTTAGGACATTATGATATGATGATGTATATATATTTGTTTTTGTCTCTGGTTCCTGGCTTATAACTCCCATAGCCCTTCTACAGTCTTTTGTTATAATGATGGGGGATTTAGGCCCCAGAAGTAGGACTCTGAAAACAGAAATTTCACTTTGACCCTCTCCCGTCCTCCTTTCACTTGCTGGAGAGAGCACTCTAATCTGCTTGTGGGTCACAAGACCCTCATTCCAGAGAGGGTCCTGCCCCATTCCTAGGCAGAAGGAAAGCTGTGCAACGAGTTGAAGAGGGATCTCTGCACAGGGTTTGCTGGGTTTCCCACTCAGTGTAATAGTGTTAGGGCATATCCTTTTTGTCCGATCACATTTCTACGTGGTTGTCAATCATTCCTATCCAATGAAGTCTCCCTAAAAGGCTCAAAAGGACAGGATTCAAGGAGCTCCCAGACAGTTGGACAGCTGGAGTCTTACAGGAAGGTGAGCCAGAACTCATCCACCCACATGCCAGGAGGGTGGTGCACCCTAACTCCACCAGAAGCTTCAGCACTGGGGACCTTTCCACACTGCAGCCTATGTGTCCCTTCATCTGGCAGTTTATTGGCATCATATAAAATGTCCTTTGTAATAAGTCATCAGGGGCACGTGTTTCCCTTAGTCTGTGAGCTGCTCTTGCAAATGAATGAAAATTACTTAAAATTAACAAGAAGTAATGAGAATAGGTAAAACAAAGTATCAAAAAAATGCCAGTGAAAACTAAAACAATGCACAATATATACCTTGGAGATTACAAGTAGTGAAGACAAAGAGCAACACAGAATGTATAAACAGGCCTCACTGCTGAGTTATAGAAAGCCTGTGTGTGCATTAGGAGGAAAATTATTCTTCCCAGCTCTGAGTTTTGAGAGGAGTTTGTTAAGAAGGTCTTTGAGGTAATTCTATGATGTCACCATCTAGTGTAGTTTAATAAAAATTGCAGGGTCATCCACATTGGGCTAACTTCTGCTTTTACCTTTGTGACTGTTGGGGCTCAGAAACTGATGCCTCCAACTGTGGCACTTTGACAGGCTGAACTGAAGAAGCCTCCAGGTCTCTCTGACCTCACCCTCCCCACTGTCTCCCCCAGAGGAGTGGAAGTTTCTGCAACTGCCTAAGACCCAGACCCGCCAAGGAGAATAATTGTTCCTTTTCTTCCCCTCCCCATGAGACTGGGAGACTCAGCACATCTGCCCAGACTCATTTAGAAGATGATGTTCTGCCCTTAAGACTCATTCAGATTCCACAGAGAGCCCCCTGGGGGTCACTTTCCCTTCCCCAGTGAATCACTCTCCCTAGTAATCATTCATTGCCCCTCCACAGAATCCTCTTCTTCCCATCCCATAGCCTTTTCTTCCAGGGCCCAGGCCCCGCCCCTTCAGTCCCCTCAAGGTGGTGTGGAAGTGTCTGTGCCTCCCTGGGGTGGGGTCTCCATCCTGAAGCTGCTGTGTATGCAGGTCAAAGACATGTGTTTGCCTTTTCTCCTGTTCATCAATCTGCCTCCTGTCAGTGCTTGTCCCTGAACCTCCAGGAGGCCAAAGCCCTTGGCCCTCACTAGGCCCAGCCTGAGTCCAGTGTTGGCAGAGTGGCTGTCAAAACACAAGCCCCTGGGGGGGAGACAGGGGAGGCAGGGACAGGACTCACAGCCTGGTGCTAACTGCCTCTGTCCTGTCCCTTCCTACTGCCTCTTGTGCTCCACTTCCCATGGCATTGCCTGTTTTCCTGCATGGGCTAACTTGTTTGCTTTTTTTCTCATCTCTTCCCCCCAAACCATCCTTCACACTGTTTCTGGCTTAGTGTTTCCAACACGTTGCAATTTGATCCCTCTGTTTGCAATGTTCTCATGACTTGCCAGTTTCCTACAGTGTGAAGTCTAAACTCAATGGCTTGCTGCTTAAAGCCTCCCACAGCCAGCCCCGGAAGGACCCAACTGACCAGCTTAAACTGGAGAGTCACAGCCTGGGACTGTGGGGGGATTTGAAGCAACTGGGTAAAACCTGCTGTGTCTTCTATTCTGGAGGTGTCCTTTTACCACACAACAATTACTTTAAAATGTTATTTTGTATACTAAAGCGCACACCGATGTCATAGGGTAGATTGTAACATTTACATGGATTTTAAACTTAAAGTTAAGATGTTAAAATGCCTTTTTAGGATTTTGCTGAACCACATTCCAAGACCCAGAAGGGTGCCAGTTCATTGTAGGCTCCAATCTGCCACAGTCAGTGGTAGTTGTAAGCAGATGACAAAAACCTGAGCCTGGGATCACCTTTTGTCCACTCCCACTTCCAATCTTTTAGACAGCTTGTAACACTGATTGTAGAAATTATTTACATTAACACTTGATGAGTAGTTTGCCTTTGCCTGAGACTCCAGTGGAAAATTCGCTACTTAGCAGTGGAGATGGGTGTGTGGTTCTCATAGCAGTCTGTTGTAAAATAATTTGTTCCGTCCCTGACTTCCTTGCATGTCTTTGTTTCCCAAAATGTGCTACCTAGACGTGCCATACACGTATATATCCAAATGAACTTTGTTCTGCCTCCTGGTTATTGAGACTGTTAATTGAGCCATGTTTTCAAAGGAGCTATCTAAACATTTTTGTTCAAACATTGACCTAATCTCTGGCTGTCATTATCTTCCCAATCATGTCTTTAGTGTGTCAGCCGTGTTTAACTTGAACTCCAGCATAGTCCAGTTATTAATGGATGTTCTCTTTTTGCATTCTTCCTTTAGCACCTGAATATGTCCTAGCGGCTCTGACATGCGAGTATACTTCCAAGGACACATGGAAAAGGTCAACAAGAAATTTTGAAATGGTATCTAAATAAAATAAATACAGTTTGATAAGCATAAGTCTAATTCTACAGTATAAACATTATTATATCTATAAAATGGCAAAATATCCATCGACCCTGTTTCTGGTCCTCATATGATAAATGTATTAAAAGACCAGTTTAGTTTTATGTCCTTTTCCACCATTTACACATCATTTTACAAGTCTGTTCCTTAGTGTATATTGAAGAGAGTCTATTGCTTTGAATTCTGATTCCAAAGAAAGGTTTCTTTTAGAGTACTGAGACAGATAATATTTGAAGATCACACACACACACACACATATATATGTTTTTATTTTTTGCATATATCTCTAACTTTTATTTTAATAAAAATTAATTATTTGTTTGTAATTTTAGTTTGAACTACGCTACGCATAGTTTCTGTAATTTTTTTCTTCACTTAGCAATAGACCTTGAACAGCCTTCTCCGTCATTGCTTTGTGGCAGAGTAATTGCAATGGCTGCACAGTGTGTGTCTGTCCATTCATGAATACTTATGTGTCTCCAGGCAGGAGGTAGGCACAGGAGATACAGCAGTTAACAAAATAAAGTTTTGGCCCTCTAGGGTTGGCTTTTGTTAGAGTAAAAGACTTAAAATTTCTGATAAAAATTATCACCAGGATAAAATAAAATTGAACATTTCTCAAGTTGCAGAAGCAGAGAAGACTTTGGGTGGAGAAAATCACAAAATAAAAGATTTATGGATTTATTTTATTATTTTTTAAATGTTTTTTGTTTCAAATCTTAGGAGAGTACAAATGTTTTTGATACATAGCTGAGTCAGGGCTGTAAATGTGCCCGTCACCTGAATAGTGTTCCTTGTACCCGTTAGGTGGATTTTCTTGCCCCCTTCTCCCCTTCCCCTGCTTGATTCCTGTGACGTGTACTGTCATCTGTGCACCTGTGTGCCATCGGTTAGTGCCATTTTATTAGAGTGTACATGTGGTGTCTGTTTTTCCATTCTTGACACATTTCACTTAGGATGGTCTCTAGTTCCTCCCAAATTGATGCAAGAGGCATTAATTCATCCTTTTTTATGGCCGAGTGGTACTAAATGCTTAAAAGATGAGTCTAAAAGACAGAACAGTAGAAAAAGTTCCAGAAACAGCAGCTCGTGACAAGGTCAGTTTGGGGACAAGAAAAGAGGAAAGCAAACCATAATACAAAACCTGTGGAACTGACTGGAGTAATAAATGAAGCTCTTACAGATGCAGTATTTCAAAGGTGGCTGGATCAATTCAAAAATTAAATACATTTCCTACCATAAAGGCAGGTTTTATGTGCAAAGTGTTTCAGCATGTAATTCAGAGAACAGGATGTTATCTGTGAGTTTGCTGTTTCTGTGAGTGGTTAGCCTAGTAAGGATAAAGGGCATATCTGGCCAAGCACAGTGGCTCATGCCTGTAATCCCAGCACTCTGAGAGGCCAAGGCGGGAGGATCCTTGGACCTCAGGAGTTTGAGACCAGCCTGAGCAAGAGCTACCCCCATCTCTATATTTAAAAAGAAAGAAAAAAGAAAAACAGAAAAGATAAAGGGCATATCTGAAGTTTCTAATTCATATTAGGTAGCTCCACATTGCTTTTTCCTCCATAAACTTATCTAAATTTAAGCATGTTTGTGATTTGTCCCAATACCCATTTTGGTGGCATTTTTGGGCTCCTTTCCCTAAGAATTTTAATGAATTAAGTTTCTTTGAGTTTCAAGGTAAATATTTTAACTTATAGCTCAGAATAGCTGTTTTCTTTTTTCCTTTGTCATGTGAGTTCTTTGTGAAGTGCTTTGTTTTAGCTGTTTTGGACTTTTAGTGTTATGTTGTCTTTTTACATTAGCTGTTCATCCAGAAATCACAGCTCGAGGTCCTATTGGCTTTCCTAGGACAGAGTTGGAGAATCCTGTGAACCAAACTGCATTGAAGGCCACTGTTGATAGAAAAGAAATGGTTACCATGAAGAAACTTGATTTTTCCAAAGACAAAATGCTAATGGGTAGGTTTTCTTTATGTTTTTTTCTACCTTTACTTTTCATTTATTAGATAATAAATTATTTTCTTGGCAAATATGCTATTTAGGCAGCGAAAGCTGTGTTGAATCTCATCTGAATCTAAACTTAATCTAAAACCTTCCTGCCTGAGTACATACATGTTGCAATAAATAACTTCACACAGCCCTGGCGTTGGCCTGAGATCCGAATGGTGGAACCGCCGCTCCGAGACGCTCCCTGAGGTGTCCTGAGCCCGGCTGGTCCCCTCTCTTGCTGGGCTGGTCTACTGGGCAGCCATGAGGGGGACAGGTGCCCAGGAGGAGGCCTGAGGCCTGTGGCTGGACACCGCGGTGTTGAAGAGACAAGAGTGCAGGTGGGACACTGGCAGGTGGCAGGCCCTTGGGCGTTCACAGCGTTACGCCCATTAGTTCTTCTTAGAAGACCTTTTCATCTGACTGAAGAGAGAGGTTAAAAAAAGAAAGGTTATCGGAACATGAAAATATATTCTTGAAAACGACAAAATTAGGCTTCTTAAAGAGCAAATATATTCCGGTTGTTTATATAATTATACTTGTGACCAGGCACGGGGTCCCCAGGCATTTCCTCTTGTCCAATATTGCCGTTAGAAAGGCTGGCTAGTTTTATTCTTTCTTTAATTTTTATTTTAAATTTCAGATTGTCTTAACAGCTGCTTACATAGGACTTTCTTATTAAATAGTAAGTTTATTTTATAAAATAGAATTATTCCATCCCTTTCGATGTAAGGATTAAGATGATAGTTCTGACAGCTGTGGTTTGTAGTTGCAAATTGTTATAGTTTGCTGTGTTGTGGAGTGAATTCTACCCATTTTCTTTTTCAAAAACCTTTACTCTGTTCAAAATATTTATTAATAATATTAAATTATGTTACTCTAAAATGACTTTAAGGAGAATGATTTTTTTTAAGATTAATCCCATATCAGATACATTCATCCATCCCTCAGTATCTGTGGGAGGGACTGGTTCCAGGAACCCCTGTGGACACCAAAATTCAGGGCGGCTCAAGTCTCTTATGCAGAGTGGCAGACTTTATGTATATAACCTCTGCTCATTCCCCCAAATTCATTACATCATCTCTAGATTGCATATAATACCTAATACCATGTAAATGCTGTGCAACTTGTTGGTATCCTGTATTTTATTTTATTTATTTATTTTTTTTTCCCCTCTGGATGCTTTCAAAGTATTTATTTGGTATCTAGCTTTTAGCATTTTTAATATGATAATACTTATATATGCTTTATTGTTTATTTGGTTTTTTTTGTTTAGTTTTGTTTTTAATTTTTTTTTATTTTGGCATATTATGGGGGTACAGATTTTAAGGTTTCAATAAATGCCCATTTCCCCCCCCTCCCCCCAAAAGTCTGAGTCTCCATCATGACCATCCCCCAGATGGTGCACATCTCACTCATTATGTATGTATATACCCGCCCCCCTCCCCCCTCCCACCTCCCCAATACCCTATTACTGTAGCACCTATGTGTCCACTTAGGTGCTACTCAGTTAATACCAGTTTGCTGGAGAATATATCTGGTGCTTGTTTTTCCATTCTTGGGATACTTCACTTAGTAGTATGGGTTCCAGCTCTAACCAGGAAAATATAAGATGTGCTATATCACCATTGTTTCTTAGAGCTGAATAGTACTCCATGGTATACATATACCACATTTTATTAATCCATTCTTGGATTGATGGGCACTTGGGCTGTTTCCACAGCCTTGCAATTATGAATTGTGCTGCTATAAACATTCGAGTGCAGGTGTCTTTTTTGTAGAGTGTCACTGGATCATTTGGGTAGATGCCCAGCAATGGGATTGCTGGATCAAATGGTAGATTCACTTGTATCGCTTTAAGGTATCTCCATATTGCTTTCCACAGAGGTTGAACTAGTTTGCAGTCCCACCAGCAGTGTAGGAGTGTTCCTCTCTCTCCGCAACCACGCCAGCATTTATTGTTTGGAGATTTTTTGATAAAGGCCATTCTCACTGGGGTTAAGTGATATCTCATTGTGGTTTTGATTTGCATTTCCCTGATGATTAGAGATGTTGAGCATTTCTTCATATGTTTGTTGGCCATTCTTCTGTCTTCTTTAGAAAAATTTCTGTTCAAGTCCTTTGCCCACTTTTTAATGGGGTTACTTGACTTTTTCTTCCTAATTTTCGTGAGTTCTAAGTATATTCTAGTTATCAGTCCCTTATCGGATACATAGGATGCAAAAATTTTCTCCCATTCTGTAGGTTGTCTGTTTACTTTCATGACTATTTCTTTGGCTGTGCAGAAGCTTTGTAGTTTGATCATGTCCCATTTATTTATTTTTGTTGCTGCTGTGATTGCCTTTGGGGACTTCTTCATAAACTCTTTGCCCAGGCCGATGTCTAGGAGAGTGTTTCCAACTTTTTCCTCTAGAGTTCTAATAGTTTCATATCTTAGGTTTAAGTCTGTTATCCAGCGTGAGTTGGTTTTTGTGAGAGGTGAAAGGTGTGGGTCCTGTTTTAGCCTTCTACAGGTGGCTATCCAGTTTTCCCAGCACCATTTATTGAAGAGAGATTCTTTTCCCCAGCGTATGTTTTTGTCTGCTTTGTCAAAGATGAGATGGCTATATGAGGATGGTTTTATATCAGGATTCTCACATCTGTTCCACTGGTCAATATTCCTGTTTTTGTGCCAATACCATATTGTTTTAATTACTACAGCTTTGTAGTATAGTTTGATATCTGGCATATTAATGCCTCCCATTTTGTTTTTGTTGCCCAGAATTGCTCTTGATATTCGGGGTCTTCTTTGGTTCCATACGAAGCGTAAAATTATTTTTTCTATATCTGTGAAGAATGCTGATGGGATTTTAATAGGTATTGCATTGAATCTGTAGATCAGTTTGGGTAGTATAGACATTTTGATGATATTGAGTCTGCCGATCCACAAGCATGGTATGGATTTCCATCTGTTTACATCCTCTGCTATTTCCTTCCTCAGTGTTTCATAGTTCTCCCTGTAGAGGTCTTTTACGTCCTTGGTTAAGTAAATTCCTAGGTACTTTAATTTCTTTGTTGCTATTGTGAAGGGAATTGAGTCTTTGATTTGGTTCTCAATTAGATTGTTGTTGGCGTATATGAATGCCTCTGATTTCTGTGTATTGATTTTGTATCCTGAGACTTTACTAAATTCATTGATCAGTTCCAGGAGTTTCTTGGTTGAATCCTTGGGGTTTTCTAGATACAATATCATATCATCAGCAAACAGTGAAAGTTTGATCTCTTCTGCCCCTATTTGGATACCTTTGATTCCATTTTCCTGTCTGATTGCTGTAGCCAAGACTTCCAGCACTATGTTGAACAGAAGTGGAGATAGTGGGCAGCCTTGTCTGGTTCCAGTTCTAAGTGGGAATGATTTCAATCTTTCCCCATTCAGTATGATGTTGGCTATGGGTCTGTCGTATATGGCTTGTATCATTTTTAGGTATGTCCCTTCTATGCCTATTTTCTTAAGTGTTCGTATCATGAAAGGGTGTTGAATTTTGTCAAAAGCTTTTTCTGCATCTATTGAAAGAATCATGTGGTCTTTGTTTTTGCTTCTGTTTATGTGGTGAATTGCATTTATAGATTTACGTATGTTGAACCATCCCTGCATCCCTGGGATGAAGCCCACTTGGTCGTGGTGGATTATTTTTTTGATAAATGTCTGGATTCGGTTAGCTAAGATTTTGTTGAAAATTTTTGCATCTATATTCATTAGGGATATTGGTCTGTAATTTTCCTTTTTTGTTGCATCCTTTCCTGGTTTTGGTATCAGAGTAATATTCGCTTCATAAAAGGTGTCGGGGAGGTTTCCGTTCTTCTCGATGTTGTGGAATAGTTTCTGCAAGATAGGTACTAGTTCTTCTTTGTAAGTATGGTAAAATTCAGGTGTGAAGCCATCTGGACCGGGACTTTTCTTTTTAGGGAGATTTTTAATTGCTGTTTCTATTTCAGCTGTTGAGATTGGTCTGTTCAGGGAATCTATTTCTTCCTGGTTGAGCCTAGGGAGGCTGTGTGTTTCTAGAAATTTGTCCATTTCCTCCACATTTTCCAGTTTGTGTGCATAAAGATTTTTGTAGTATTCATAAATTGTATCTTGTATCTCTTTGGGATCAGTTGTGATATCTCCTTTTTTATTCCTGATGGAGCTTATTAGAGATTTCTCTTTTCTGCTTTTCGTTAGCTTAGCCAATGGTGTGTCAATTTTGTTTATTTTTTCAAAGAACCAACTTTTTGTTTTATTAATCTCCTGAATAGCTTTCCTGTTTTCAATTTCGTTTAGTTCTCATTTGATCTTGTTGATTTCACTTCTTCTGCTGGGTTTGGGGTTGGTCTGTTCTTCTTTTTCCAGCTCTTTGAGTCGTTTCATTAGATTGTCTATTTGTGATCTTCTTGTCTTTTGGTTATAGGCATTTATGGAGAT
Organism: Microcebus murinus; assembly: GCF_040939455.1. Lineage (NCBI taxonomy): Eukaryota > Metazoa > Chordata > Mammalia > Primates > Cheirogaleidae > Microcebus > Microcebus murinus. The sequence goes on from NC_134117.1 coordinate 61,546,964, forward strand.
AAACTTTCCTCTCAGAACTGCTTTAGCTGTGTCCCAGAGGAGTTGATAACTTGTCTCTCCATTGTCGTTTTCTTCATAGAAGTTTTTTATTTCTGTCTTGATTTCTTCATTTACGAAGTAATCATTTAGTAGGAGGTTGTTTAATTTCCACGTTTTTGTGTAGAAATGTGAGTTTCTGTTAGGGTTGATTTCTAGTTTTATTCCACTGTGATCTGAGAAGGTACATGGTATGATTTCTATTTTTTTAAATTTCTTGAGATTTTCTTTGTGTCCTAGGATATGGTCAATCTTAGAGAATGTCCCGTGAGCTGATGAGAAGAACGTATATTCAGTGGATTTTGGGTAGAATGTTCTGTAGATGTCTGTCAGACCCAATTGTTCTAGAGTTTTGTTTAAGTCCATTATTTCTTTATTAATTTTCTGTTTCGAGGATCTGTCTCGTGCCGTCAGTGGGGTATTGAAATCTCCGGCGATTATGGAGTTGCTATTAATCCATTTGCTTAGCTCCAGTAAGGTTTGCTTTATGAATCTGGGTGCACCTAAGTTGGGTGCATATATATTTAAAATTGTTATCTCTTCTTGTTGGACTGTGCCCTTCACCATTATATAATGACCCTCTTTGTCTTTTACTACTTTTGTTGGTTTAAAAACTAAATCGTCTGAAATTAGAACTGCCACACCAGCCTTCTTTTGGCTTCTATTTGCTTGGAATATTGATCTCCACCCTTTTATTTTTAGTCTATATGCATCCTTGCAGGTTAGATGTGTTTCCTGAAGACAGCATATACTTGGCCTGTATTTTCTTATCCATTCAGCCAGCCTATGTCTCTTGAGTGGAGAGTTTAAGCCATTCACATTTATTGAGAGAACTGATAGGTAAGGTAGATTACTGATCATTCTGTTGGGTTGGATGTTGTTGCTATGATTTTTGTCTTGAGCCATTGTAATATCTGGCCTTTAATATCTTTGGGTTTTGGTTGTTTTTATATTCGTGGGTTATTATTATGATGTTCCGTGCATAACGCGGTTTTAAGTACTTCTTGTAGGGCTGGTCTTGTCTTGGTGAATTCTCGGAGCCTTTGCTTGTCTGAGAATGTTTTTATTTCTCCTTCATATACGAAGCTTAGTTTTGCAGGGAATAATATTCTAGGCTGGGCATTGTTTTGTTTCAAAAGAGTGAGAATGGGGCCCCAGTCTCTCCTTGCTTGTAAAGTCTCATTAGAGAAGTCTGATGTTATTCGAATTGGCTTTCCCTTGTATGTTACTTGCTTCTTTTGTCTTACAGCTCTTAGAAGGGCCTCTTTAGTAGATACTTTGGTTAGTCTGATGACTGCATGTCGTGACGTCTTCCTGTTTGCGTTGAATCTCCCAGGGGTCCTCTGAGCTTCTTGAACTTGTATATCAAGATTTTGAGCAAGGCCTGGGAAATTTTCCTCTATTATATCTTCAAACAGCTTGTCCAACCCTTGAGTGTTGTCTTCTTCCCCTTCTTGTAACCCTATGACCCTCACATTAGGTTTCTTCACATAATCCCACAGCTCTTGTAGGCTGTGCTCTTTTCTCTTGTTTCTCTGCTCTATTTCTGTGACTGATTTATTTAATTGGAGGGTGTTATCTTCAAACTCTGAGATTCTTTCTTCTGTTTCATCTACCCTGTTCTTGAGACTTTCCACTGTATTTTGTAGTTCCTTGAATTGATTCTTCATTTCCAGGAGTTCGGTTACACTTTTCTTCAATGTGTCTATTTCTTTTCTCATATCCTGGAGACTTTTTGTGGTTTCTTGGTGTTGGTTATTGAGTTGTTGTTGCAGCTGGGTGAGTGTTCTTATGTTCCACATACGAAATTCCTCTTCTGTCATATTGGTTGCCTGATTTTGGTCGGTGTCCGTTTCTAGGGGGCTGGTGCTCCTCTTTGTGGTTGTGTTTTCCATTTGGTTCTTCATATTTCCTGAGTTCTTTCGCTGATTTCTTCCCATGTCGATCAGTTGTTGTTTCTTTCCTTAGGTTATTGTTTGGGTATTCACACACCTTGTTTAGTTTCTGAGGTGTTAGGTGGTGTCTGTGGGTGAAATTGGACCACTCCCTGTATATTGAGTCAGTGGGCGCCGTGGAAAGGCTGTGCAAGATGCTGTCCCTGTCAGTAGGTGGCGTTTGCTTGGAGGAACAGGCTATGGTGTTGATTTTGAGTCCTGTTATCAGCTCTCGTTCTGAGTGGAGCTGGGTTGGGTAAGCCTGCCCTCAGGCCGTTAGCAGGGGTCAAAGTTCTGTTCTATGCTTCCAGGGAAAGCTGTCAGGGTGGGGCTGGAATGGTCCCGCTCAGCCAGAAAGTCTGGGTGTGGGGGTAGGTCTGTCTGAGACCTGCAGTCTGCAGCAGGCCTCGCTTCTTTCCACCCTCCCCAACTCCGCAGCTACTCCTGGGCCTCTGCCAGCAGGCCAGACCACAAGCCACCAGGCCTCCCCGGACTGTGATGCCGGCGGGGAGGTTCACTGCACAGGAACGCCACCTGGGTTGGGCGCACGGCCTCCTCCTGGGAGGAGGGTTGCCCTCTAGGACGCCGATCCGCCCCAGGAGGCACACACACCTCAGTAGGCTGTTCACGTATAACCCTTCTGTGCCCCGGGCAATGCTAGCCCTCGGTGCAGGGGATCTGGTCTGCAGGTCCGACCTCTGGGTCCCAGAGTTCAAACTGTATTCCCACCAGGGAGAGGATTTCCGGACCTAATTCACCCACAGGGAGCCCAAGCTGGGTCTATGTCTCTCACCCTCTGAGTTGGCACCGTTTTCCTAGGAAGCCGGTGTCAGCAGCACCTGGGAGGGCGGGCGGGGTCCCAAATGGGAAGGTCCCGTTCCCTGGAGGTGCCTCCGGCTGGTGGCTGTATTGTCTCTCTGGGCAGCCGCGGGTAGGGTCGGCGGAGGGGAGGAGGAGGCAATATGGCGCCTGCCGCGCGGCTTGGGTCCATGCACACGGAGGTGCCCGGAGGAAGTTGGGAACCTGGTGCCACGTCTGCTACAGGCTCACCGTTGGCAGGCGGCGGCAGTCTCTGGGCTGGTGTCCGCAGGTCTCTCCACCCGCTGGGGAGCCCACCAGCAGTCCCGAATGCAGGGGAGGGGAAACAGCAAATCTACCTACCCTTGCCACTGGTCTCCGGGCTGCTCCGGTGGTCTCAGCCTCCAGTTCTCCTCTGCAGCCTCCTCCGGTGGAGTCTCCCGGGGTCTCAGGTACCCCTCCTTCCGGCCCTTGTCCACTGTATGCTCGTCTTCTTGCTTCTTTCCTCTAGTTTCTGCTAGAATCTGTCTTTTCTGCAGAGACCCTCTGTCTGGCAGTGTCATTCGTCCGCCATCTCCTGTATTTTATTAGTATGTTTTTTACTGATTTCCCCCTATATTTTCAATCCCCAGTTGGTTGAATCGATGTATGAGGAACCCATGGATAAGGAGGTCTGACTGTATTTGATTTGCAAAGGAAAATGGGTTTCATTGATTGAAATGCTCCCTTTTAATGCAGTATTTTGCTCAATTAAATATTTAGCAGAGGGTCTGAGGGAGGAAGTGTGGAAATTGATAACCAAAATCAAACCATCACACCAATCTGGTGGTGCTATTATTGCATATTGCACAGAAGATGCGACACCTATCAACAAAGCTACAACCATGACATGAGGGCCAACCGTTGGACATGCAAATTTTTTGTAGTTTCTTGTTTTGTTCTCAAATCAAGCCCTCCAGAAGGTTATGTAGGAAATTGCTGATAAAAACATTTATAAAAAGAATTCACCTACTTCTTATGTTTTTAAATACCTTCTTCTTTAACTTCCTTGAAGCCTCTTGAAATCACATAGAGGCATTTGTGGATTTTTTTTCTCTTAATAAAGAGTATTATTTAGACTTATAATATATATTATATGTGTTGTAGAGTGATTTCTGCCCATTTTCTTTTAAAAATGTTTTAAAGTAATATATATTAAAAAGACTATTATAAGGATTTAATATATTTCATGTTACATATGTGTGTTACAAAATTTAATTGATTAATGGCAGCAAGCTATAAGGCTTAAATGTCTAAATGCTCAATTCCCCCAAAAGAGAGAAATTATGTGTCCTAATAATGGATTCAATAGTTTTTCTAAGATTTTTCTCACTTAGTAAAGGTTTCCTCATCATGTCTTTCCAGTTGTAAATATCTTAAACATTTCTATATAACTAAGGAGAAGACAGTGCTATTGCCATATTATGCACTTATTGTTTTAAAAATGCATTTTTGCTATGTAAGCAATTATTTTTTGTTGTCTACATTGCTTGTTTTGCCATCAGTCATCTGATAGTCATTTCTCTTAGTGTCTTTCATTAGTCAGCATTATGGTAGTAAGTGTTTACTTTAGTGAGAGCCAAATGATCATTGTGGTTTCTAATGTCACTATTTCAGAACTGTACGTGAAGGTCCTTCTTTAGTTATCATCTGATTATTTTTCAGTTATCCAAGTCCTTGTGTTGCCTGAGCATGACAGATGGAATGCTGTTGAGCCCAGCTGCTTGCACAGACATGTGTCAGCATGGGAGAAAGAGTGGCGGACGAGCTTGTGTTTGGAATGGACCCCATGACCACAGGTAGCTGGAAAGAATGGCTTTAGTTCAAAAATAGTGTTTGTAGGTTTAAAGACATTATTTAAATTGAGTTATTTGTTTTGAAATTTATTTTACTTTAGGTGCTTCCAGGGATTTTGATAATGCACCTAAAATAGTAAAGCAGATGCTAACCGGATTTGGAAGCAGTGAAAAGGTAATAGCTAATTTTCATCCTTTCCACGTGTGAAATCATGGGTCAAGTGTCTCTTTCAGAGATGCTTCTGATTGTAAGTTACTAGCATTTACTTTTGCTTGTCTTATTTCAGGTAGATCTGAAGTGATTTATTGTAAATAGTATTCTAAATGTTATTCTCTGAATAACAAAAATAGAGCATTCTCTTAGGTCAGAATTAGCTTGTGAGATGTTAACTATGACTTCATGAGTTCAGCAAGTGCCGAAGTAAATTCTTAGCCTTTTCACGTGGGCTAAAAAAGAGCCCACTTTCTGAGCTTGCTTACTTTACGCTGTCCATGAATTTCAGACTCCCACACTGTCATGGTTGCTCCTTGAAGCACTTCAGTACTCTGGACTTTGGATTTCTGTATTTAGAGTGGCTCACCCAGGTTCTCCAGGGAGTACTCAGAACTAGATTAAAATGATTTTAAGTTTTCTCTCTTGCTCACACATTTCCTAATTGATTTCAGTCTTCATTCTTTCAGAGGAACAATGAAATTTCTTGGGGCTTAAAAGCAATTTTCTATTGTATTTCTTCCATTTCAGCCAAGATATTTATTCCTTTATATATTAGATTGTACTTTCTCTGTTAAATGTTGGTGTTGGGAGGCTTTTCTGTTCCATTAGTTTCATCATTTGGGTTATAGCTTGAAGTTATGATCTACAGTAATACAGGGAAACTGAGTCCAGACACTGAATCTGCCATTGCATAGGAAAGAAGAGTCCTTCTAAGGATAATGAAAATATTTTTCTATGTTTATTTTTTCATTTATTAAAATAACATAAATATATAATATTCCTAAATAGGCACTTGAAAATGGTAAAAGCTGTAGGCCCTCTGTTCACCAGAAATATCCCTCCAAGAAAGAAAGATAATATCTCATGCCTGTCATCCTAGCAGTCTGGAAGGCAGAGGCAGGTAAGTCATTTGAGTTCAGGAGTTTGAGACCTGAGCAAGAGCAAGACCCCATCTCTACTGAAGAAAATGGAAAGAAATTAGCCAGACAACTAAAAATATATAGAAAAAAGTAGCTGGTCATGGTGGCCCATGCCTGTAGTCTCAGCTACTTGAGAGACTGAGGCAGGAGGATCGCTTGAGCCCAGGAGTTTGAGGTTGCTGTGAGCTAGGCTGATGCCACGGCACTCTAGCCTGGGGAACAGAGTGAGAGACTCTGTCTCAAAAAGAAAAATAAAAAGAAAGAAAGAAACATAATAGATGCATCATTATAGCAGTGCTTTAAATATGTCAGTGAGGCACTTTGATCATCAACTGGGTCTTCATTTTATTCTAACCATGAGCTAAGAACAGTTATATTTGTGGCGATAAAAATTCAATATTGCTTTGTCTACAAAACCACAACCAGTGGTATAAAGGGGAAGATTGTTTACTCATTCCCTGTGTCGCTGGTTTCCCATTCTGACATGTGTTTTTTCAGGAAATATTACAGATGATTTGCTTTGCACCCACCAGTGTGCATGTGCTAAGAATTTAGAATAGGCAAAACAAGTGTTCCTTTGGGTACAATGCACATTACAGCCTAGGGTGAGAATAGTAAGAGTAGATTCAGTGAGATGAGTTAGTAAGCACTGCAGTAGTCCAGGCATGATAGAACAGACGCTTGAATGAGCTTGGTGAAAGTAGGAATGGAGAAACATGGTGAGTTCAAGAGATGTGTATATTGTAGAATCAATGTGTTTTTGTGATGTTCTGGTTGTGAGGGCTGAGGGAAGTTAAAGGTCTTTTTAAGATTTCCACCTCATGCATGTACAATTGTTGGTGCCACTCCCTGAGGAACCTGGAGACTAAGCTGGGCTAAGGCTGGCAAGTAGGGAGATCATGAGTTCAAGGGGAGGGTTGTTTTTAAATGTTTTTTAGAGCTGGAGTCTTGCTATGTTTCCCAAGCTGGATTTGAACTGCTGGGCACAAGTGATTCTCCTGCCTCAGCCATCGGAGTAGCTGGGGCTCTAGGCATGTACCATCATGGGGGATCCATGAATTCTGTTTTGTTCAGGTTGGATTTGAGGTACTTTGGTAAAGATTTCAAGTTAGATGTGTGGGTGTGGAGTGTGGTGGAGAGGTTTGGATGTTGAAGTTCCCCATTCATTAAGGCAGGGCTTGGCATGAAGAGGAAGACCAGGGTCAGTTCCAAAGTCTTTGGTGAATGGGAATATAATGAGGGTATTTGTTAGATGGCACATGAAGGGACTTGGATAGGTCTCTAGTCAAATGGTTCTGGACTTGGAAGGAATAGCGCTTTAGACAAGAGGTGGGGTTAGACATGGTCTGGGAGTGGTGGTGGGAACAAAGAGCTCACTTCTTCACCCTGAAACAGCTGGGGTGAGAGTGAATAGATTACACCTGAGAGGACTTAGGGAAAGCAGGATCAGCAGGAGAGAGCCAGGTTTTGACTAATTCAGAGGAGTAGAAGGAATGCTTTAGAGCAGTTGAGGACATGGAAAGTTTCTATAACGGAAAAGGTCTAGACCGTGTTTGAGACGAAGAGCTCTGTCCCTTCACTGAATGTTTATTCTCTTGTTCTGAATATTCATGTTATGATGTACAGATTCTCTCTACTGTAGAACCAAGCTTTTAAATGGGGTTATATGCCAATAGATTTTCCATTATCTAGGTACATAACATTTTTATATTTTCTCCCATTGACTGTGGTTTTATGCCTCTCCTGCATTTTCTACTTCTTACATATCTGCTTTTTATTTGGGACTCATATGAAAGAGCAAAATGTATCTTGAAAATTCATGCAAAAGAGCACAAGAATCTAGCAGAACCTTGACTGACCTATGAGACTTGAGATGCCAAAGAATTCCAATTGTTCTTGAGGGGAAGAAATTGGAAGTGAAATGACGTGGAGAAACTGTAACTTTACACTTATAGTTATACATCTTTTGCAGTATTTCTTATAGTCTGCCTTTTCTCTTTTATCTTTTTTTTGTGGACACATACTCTCACTGTGTCAGCCCAGTAGAATGCAGTAGCATCATCATAGCACACTGCAACCGAAACTCCTGGGCCCAAGCAATCCTCCGGCCTCAGCCTCCCCATTAACTGGGACTACAGTCACACACCACCATGCCCAGGTAATTTTTCTGTTTTTTGTAGAGATGGGGTCTTGCTCTTGCTCAGGCTGGCCTTCAACTCCTGAGCTCAAGCGATCCTCCCACCTTGTCCTCCTAGAGTGCTAGGATTATAGGCAGGAGCCATCAGGCTTGGCCTGCCTTTTTGACTATGTTCATTCTATTGAATATTCTGTGAAGGGAGAGAGCTCTTCTATTGAATATGAAATGGCATCTTATATCATTGACATTTAAATTCTTCTTGCCAAAATGTTAATGCCATCCCCATTAGATCATTTTCCTAGTGACTGGTCATGTTGAGCATCTTCTCCTGTGCTATTGGTCATTTGTATATCTGCCTGAGAATTGTGCATTCAAATATTTCTCCTCCCTTTCTTAGTTGACTTGAGTCAGTGGAGTCTAGTCTGCACTCTCAGCATTTGTTTTTGCAAAGAATATTTGCATGTTTACAGATGACCAAATGCTGGTCAAGTGCAAAAGAGCAAGAGAGGCATTGTGGGGATGGGGTACTTATTTGAGATCCTATGACAAAGGCCCTGTTAAGGGTGTAAACAGGCTTCAGAACAGGACAAGGCAACGTGGGCCTCTGGTGTCCTTAGGAGCTCAGAGGAAAGAAAGGCCAGAGTGCAGGGCATTTGCTCAGGCCAAGGTCGTTGCAGGTGGGAACAGGGGTGGGCACGGAAGAGCCCCTGAGAGGGGCAGCTCTAAAACGAATGCCATATCCAAACTGCTGAAAATCACCTCACAGCAGTGCCAGGCAGATAAGAACTCAACCACTCTCTGCCCTTGTGACCGTGGCAGGATCAGAAACCATACCACCACGTTTAGGCTGCTGAGGGAGGACGTACGCAATGAAGCAGGGAAGAAGAAAAGGAGCATGTCTGCTGTCCACCCTCCCCGCAGGTGGCCGGCCTGCAGCACTGCCCAGCTGACTGACGCTGACTTTCGGGCATTTATATGATTGTATTGGGCTGGCATTCTGTGTCATGGCTTTGTCAGTTTAAGCAACAGCACAGCTTTTTATAACTCGAGAATCATGTTCCCAGCCTGGGGCAGATGAGTACATGAATATGTAATTGAAAAGTTACAGTGAGAGATAATGTTGCATTCTGATTACAACCCATGAGTCAAAGATAGTGGTGACATTTATTAATACATTATTATTTGAACATTTTGTTATTGATATAATTCCATTCCTATAAATTTTAACATCTCAAATATTTTTATAATCTCCATCACAGCAAACATGTATTTGATATGTGTGTGAATATACATCACATTTAAATTATGTTTATTATTTTAACCAAAGTTCTCTTGTCTTGGTATTTATTTCTTTGATATGATTTTTTATTGTACTCTATGGCTCAGTTTGCCTCTTAAAATTTCTATGCAATTTAGTCATGTTATTTTTCCATAAACATTACTAAAAATCATACTGCTAATACTGAAAGAACGAATCTATGGGTTTAGTACAATTATCCACACTATTGCTAAACTGATAACTAGAATAAGATACAATCTCATCTGGTAACTGCGTTTAGTCAAGTAGAGCTCCTATTTCCCCTTTTAGTCTATTGAAATCGTTTCTATAGATTATTCTATTGAAAGTGTTTCTATATGATTGTGTTAAAATTCAGGAATGACCTTGTGAGGTCCTTATTCTTTGCTGTCCCCGTCATGCTGGTTCACTGTGGTGCCATGTCCTTGGTTATTTCCCCACCTCTCCATGGTCCTCCTGTCCATGTTGATGCTTCTTAGTCTCTCCCCCGGCCCCTTCTGTTCAGGATGCATCTGCAGTTGCTTTCTCTGCTCCTCCCCAGCATTTCATTTGCACTGTGTAAGAAGCTACTGTCTAGTTTATTATTTCTGTGTCTGCCTTGCCCTACCTGATGAGTTCTAGAAAACTTGAACAGCTTCACCTCTCTAAGGCTCACAGAATGCTTTAGACGTAGCACCTACTACATGTGAATATTATAGATATTCAGCCGATTAACTACCCTAATTCCCTCACCATCAGGCAGAGCACTTGAACACATGAGCCAGACTCTCTGAAGAGTGATAAAATGCTGTAGAGAATGGGAATGTTAATGACTTTATTCATCTCTGATACCCTGGTGAGTATCACAGTCAAAAGACTGGAGGGATGTCTCCTTGTAGCGAAATGCCTGATTTCTTTTTAAGAAGAAAAAATACAAGGTAGGATAGTGACCCAGGATAGCAGAGTATCTGCCACATCAAAGGATCTGTCAGGGGGACACAAGGATAAATTTCAGATCTCTAGCATGGGAGATTCTGTGGGGTGTTCTGGATTCATTTCACTCAAGAAGCACTTTATCTTTGCCCAGCCAGTCACTGCCATTCAGGGTCAAAATCATATATGTTGCATAAATGCACTACTAATTTCTTACTAAAATTCAACCTCGTGGGATACAGAGTTACATGGATCTTTCATATGTCAATGTTTTAATGCCGGAAGCCTTCAGACTTCATTGCAAAACTAGAAGAGGTTGTTGATGGGCTTACAGGGACTGGGGCAGATGGAGAAACAGTGAAACCGAACTCGTGTTTAATGATTTCTAGTCATTAATCACATCCATGTCAACTCCCTTCCACACCAAGCTTGCATAAGTAAAACCCACAGTTTCCCCCTATTATGAGATAGGACAATATAGTTAAAAATGGGTGGCCATCACTTTGCCTTCCCTTAGGAAGGAAGTAGTAATGCTGGGCTTTCTTTACTAGGTACCTAATAAAGTTTTCCAGTTGAATTGCTATCCCAGTAGCAATCAGATACAGATTTTCTGGACTTATAATAATGAAGTAGAGTATTTCATGTCATCAAAAGTGGAAAATTATCTCATATTTTCTATTTTCCAGATCTCATGTTTGTCTTGTTTCATGTATGTTGTTCATGTTTCTCTTTGTATACTGTGAACCTAACAAATGTTCAAATCAAAGGAGGACAGTTTTGTTTTTGAGTAGATGGGTATGTACTGAGCAGGGTCTACATTTAAATAGGAATATTATGATGTAAAAAGGAAGAATGGATCACATGGCCTCTGAGGGAGATGGACATATAGAGGGAGCCTGTCTTTAACGGCCCTTCCCACTGAAGAAGTCCGTGAAAGTGGACACATTTCACGTAAATGTGCTTATCTCTTAGGATTTCTCTTTAGTGCTCTACAGCAGTGGTCCCCAAGCCCTGGCCATGGACCAGTTTGGGTCCGTGGTCAGTTAGGAACTGGGCTGCACAGCAGGAAGTGAGTGGTGGGCTAGTGAGCAAAGCTTCATCTGTATTTTCAGCCGCTTCCTGTTACTCTCATGAGCGCCTGAGCTCCGCAGCATTGGATGCTCTCAGGAGCACAAACCCTACTGTGAGCTGCACGTGCGAGGGATGCAGGTTGCGTGCTCCTCATGAGAAGGTAATGCCTGATGAGCTGAGGGGGAGCCGAGGCGGTGATGCTAGTGCTGGGGAGCAGCTGCAAATATAATGAATGCAATGTACTTGCTTCATCCCGAAGCTATCCCACTCCCCAGTTGGAGAAATAAACTTTGTCTTCCATGAAATTTTTCCAAAAAATTTTGGAAATGGAAAAAATGTTTCCATGAAACCAGTTCCATTTTTCCATGAAACCAGTCCCTAGTGACAAAAGGTTGGGGACCACTGCTCTACAGCAATGATTTTGGATACTCATCTCATATTTTGCCATGATTGTTCTGATACATATTAAGAACCAGTTGTTTTATCCTAAACCTGAGAGGCTAGTTATTTCTGTATAATTTCCTAGATACTATGAGCCAGATGATGAAAGAGGCAGAAGTGGGAGAAGATGGAGGACGAAGAGAAAAAAATGACAGTGGCAATTCAAGAAACTGGTTGTTAAAGGATTTCCAAGAAGAAATAAAGGACTGTTTATATTATTTTCAATAATCACTATTTGCGGTTATTTAAAAACAAAACCAAAATCAACCACAGCCACAAAAATGAAATGACTGAATGGCTGTAAGAAATTTGTCAATCATGCCATGCAAAGGCTTGCATAATGTGTTCATGAGTACAGAGAGCATAGCACAAGCCACGGAGAAATGGCATGTTTAAAGTGTAACTATTAGCTCTGCTATGCTCAAAGTCTCATAATCGTTTCTTCTTTTTCATTTGAGGAAGAGCAACATGTTTAATATTGTTATAGCACAAAGAAAATACACTTGTTTTCAATTGTGCACACCTAATTTCACATAAGGTGTATGGATGGACATATTGATCATTACATTATGTAACCACAGGGCATCTTTTCCTGTTTTGGAAGTTGGCACAAAAGCGTGTCCTTGCCCGTGTCTGCACTCTGTGTACTTTCCGTGTGCTTTTTCATCCTCATGTGATTTGAAGATTGTTAAATGAACAGTGCTCCTTAGTGTTGCAAAATGTCCTCGAATCCTCTCACATAAAACTTGAAGCAAAAAATGGCTGATAGAGGAATATGTAGAATGTAAGAAAAGGTCCTTATTGATAAAGTTTTATACAAATTACACTATTTTCAGCTGGACATAGCACTCTGTACATTTGTCCCATGTATTCAGGAAGCTGAAGACAGAGGCTCAAATGAGCCCAGAAATTCAAGTCCAGCCTGGGCAACACAGAAAAGCCTCATGTCTGAAAATAATAAAAATGAAAAGTAAAGAACACCCAGAGCAGTGAACAGTCACTGTGGGACACACCTTTGCAGGAGGCGGTGGTGGAGGTTCCGGCCGCCAGGAGCAAAACAGCTGTCTGCCTCCTTGTCTGGCAGACTCTGGGCAGCAGGGACGTGGGGTCTGTGGCCGCAGCACCTGGCACAGGGCTGGCTCCTCAGCAGACACCGGTCACTGAATGAAAGCACCAGTGAGGGGCACCCAGCACGGGCAGCGTCCTCCGCGGGAGAAACGCGCACACTGCTCAGGGCTGCGCACACGGCTCTTCCCCTAAACGCCAACGGCTCGGCCTGTGCCCTCCCTGCTTCCTCAGCCACTGACGTTGGCGGAAGCCTGTCCTGGAGGCTGAGTGGCCGTCCCTGCCCACGCCCTCTGCTCTGCCCCTGCAGCCACAGTGTCCCCAGGCCCACGCTGCCCGCGCAGAGGCAGAGACAGCCAGGCTGTTTCCACCGCAGCCCAGCCAGGGCCTCCTGCCTCAGCCACCCTCCACGGCCACTCACGGCCCTGGGGTCCCCAGCCCGGGTGAGCCACAGCCGGCTCCTGCCCTTGGTCCCTGTGCTCACTGGGGCTGGCGTCCCTGCCACCCCAAGCCCTGCAGTCCCTGGATGCTGAGCCCAGCCAGCGCTGGGCCCTGCCAGGAGACGGGGATCAGACGCATCTCACGGAGCCAAGCCTCCATGCAGAGCCTGGGCTGGGACCAGGTCCCCAAACTGGAGGCTCCTTCTCCAGAGCTCACCTGGGTCCTCACATCCCACCACAGCCCTTTGGGGACCACACTAGAGCTCCACACATCGCAGCAGGGACCCTGGCAGTTGCGGAACCTGGGGCCCAGGCTGCACTTTCCCTGACAGAGGCTCATGACAGGCGGTTCTGGGAGCGGAAGGGCCTTGTCTGGGTGACATCACTGTGTGTCCCGCGCTGCTCCCAGGCCACTCCCTGCCCCTCTGTGACTCTCTGCTTTTCCCAGGAAGGTGGGAGCTCAGGGGCACAGGCTTCACAGAGCCTCCTCCTGAAGGGCAGCGCCCCCCTCAGGCGACAATGTCAGGACCAGAACCACGACTTACCTGTTCTGGTGTCTGAATAGGTGGGGGCTTCTTCTAGAGTGTTCAAAACAGAAAACTGTGGGATGGGTGGGAGTGGGGTGGGCTCTGTCTGGTCCCTGCCCACAGATGGGACCCTGGTCTGGAGCAGCAGGACAGGTGCCATACTTCGGGTGTCAGTCCAGGGACCCAAGCCTATGGCGCTGCGGCCAGCAAGCCCCACCTTACCCCAGGGGAGCCCCTGCACCCATGCCCTGGCGTCCTCAGGTATCAGCCAGGCCATGGGCCCGCGCCCTGGAGAGACCCAGCCCAGGACATGCCCCTCATCAGCCCAGAGCCCACATGGGGAGGAGGACATAGGGCCCACTGCTCTTCCCCTGGGAGAACTTCTCTGTCCCTGACCTCCCAGCCCTCAGGGACTGTCCCTCTCCTGGTCCCTGCAGCTTTCTCTCATTGCTGCTTCCCATGCAGAGGTTGGACCCTCTTGGTCTCTGTGGCCGTGCCCTGTCCCTCCCTCCCTGTGGTCTGTCCCTTGTCTTCTCTAGCTCTCTGGGTGGGTCCTGTCCACCCGAGCTCCCAACCAACACCGGCCAACCCCGGGCGAGTGTCTGACATTTTTCTTGGGCTCTGCTTCATGTGGGGCACGGGCCACATCATACAATGGTGGACGTTTCACCCTGGGGGTTAGACCAGAGCCAGGATGAGCCCTCGCAGGTGACAATGGTGGTGACTTCATTTCTGTCCCTCCCCAGCCCTGCATGGGATCCAGGAAGAACTGGTACATAGTAAGGACAGAGGAAGGCATGGGGAAGGCACTAGAAATTGGCCGAGATCGATGCTGGGTTTTAAGGCACAGCCGGACCAGAAGTTTCCGTCCCTCCCTGGTCAGCCCCGTCCTGCACTTGGAGCCATCAGTGCTTCACGCCCCTCCCACCCTCCCTCAACATGGAGCCCCCTCCTGGCCCGTTCCACCTGGGGCTTCCAGAAGACAGGCTTGTGTGAGGCAGCCCTGTTCCAGGGGCTGAGGTCACTTCTCTCAGGACCAGGGCAGGCCTTGGCCCCATGTCCAGGGCGTCCCAGGCCACTATCTGTGGCAAGCCGGGGGTGAGGCGTGGTGGAAGCCCAGGCTCTCCATGGCCTGCTATTGCAGGGACCGAAACTGCCTCCCCTGGCTCACGTGATGACCTCGGAGGCAAAGGGAACCTGCCCAAAGGCAGGATCATGTGGCTGTCACATGTTCGGGTTCCTCAGAGACTGGGCATGTTTGGGGGCCCCAGGGCCAGGTGGCAGGAAGCACTTACCTTCCTGCTGCACAGACAGCAGAGCCCAGAGCAGCAGCGGCACAGCAGGGGGGATGAGCCAGTAGCAGTCCTGGAAAAGGCTCTGGGGGAGGGGAACATCCCTGACAGTCCAGCAGATAAGGCAAATGTCAGCAGCTGGGGAGCCTGGGTGGCCTCTTCCCCACCAACTGCCACCCATCTGCCCCCAATCCCTTGGCCCCAGACAGCCCCACCTAAGGGGCCACAGTGGGGCAGGAGCTGGGGCTGGTCTCCACCTTTCGGGGATCAGCCACCACCTGCGCCTCCACGTGGGAAGCCAACACTGCAGAAGAGTCTGGCTGCACCCGCGGCAGCGCTCTAGTTTCCTGAGAGAGGGAAGGGACAGCAGAGGAGTAGGGACGGCCCCTGACAGCCCTGCTGGGTCTCAGAATGCCCTTCCCACAGAGCGTGCTGCCACGCACCCACACACGTGTAAACACACACGTGTAAACACGCACATAAGTGTAAACACACACATTTGCAGGCAGATACACGTGCACACTCACCAATACAGACACACTCACAAATACACGCACGTTACTACACACGTACACACAGGCATGTGCAACATGCACACGCACACGGGGCGCGCCAGCGGCTTCAGGGAGCTTTTCCCGGGTTGAGGCGCCAGTGCTGTGAAAGGGAGGTAGCAGGTCCTGACCCCACAGTTGCACCAACTGCCCAACTGCCCTTCAGTTCACCTGCATCTAACCTTCTCCCTGAGAACTGCCTTTCTGCCAAGCCCTGACTGTGTAGCCCGGGCTGTTTCTGAGATGTGTGAACACGCTAATGGCCGCAGTCCCTGGTAAAAGGCGGAGTACATTTTAATATGAACGTCTTTCATCCTTGAATAACACAAAGCTCTGAAAGAATTAGGCTCAGGTTTTCACATATCATACCCAAAAATATTTTGGACTAACTCCAAAGTAAAAACATTCACCTGGGGAGTAATTTTTTCCCCAAAATATAGACCACCACGGAATAGAAGCGCTACTTCACAGCCCTAAGCGGGACTTGGGCACCGCCAGGCTCCCCTGTGCACGGGGAGGAGGAAGCTCAGGGAAACGCCTGCTTAGGCGGGTGGCGCTGATGGGGCAGAGCTGCCACTTTACATCCATTTCCAGCTGCCCTGGGCAGAGCTGGGACACTTGGCTGCACGTAGAGTGCTCTGCGGGTCCCCAGGTTTCTCCTGGGTCCAAATTTAGCTGTGGTAGAGAGCCAGAGCCGCAATCCCTCCCAGCAGAGCCCAGCAGCTGACTGGGAGGGAGGCATCTGACAGGAACCAAAGGTTTTCTCTCAGGGCTTGGCTGACAGGATGGCTTCCTGCATGCGCAACCGGGGGCGTGGCCTCGTGGTCAGTGGAGCAGCTGTGCTCACTTGAGAGCACGTTGGCAAAGGGGCGGGGCGAGGCGAAGCAGCTCCAGAAAACGGTCAGGAACCGCAGGGGCGGAGCCAGTGACTGATTGACAGTCGAGAGGCCAATGAGAGAAGGCAGGCCACACCAAGGAATGCGCCACCTTCAGTTAAACTGTCAGGGCGCGTGGGAAATCTAACGGGTTTTGCCTGTCAGGTTCCTAACTTGGCTGCGCTTGGCCTAGCGCTCTCAAAACTGACCTTTTCTGGCAGTCTTAGAACCCATTCGTGGACTCTCTCCTCCTTCGTCTGTACGTTTCTCCACAGGCGCTGGTGAGCACTATTACCACGTCCATTTCACAGGTGCGGCAGCTGAGGCTTAGAGGTAGGAACCTCAGCAAGGCCACAGCTGGGATCCCAATCTTGGCACCTGACCCCAGAGCCCATCCTGTCCAGCGCGCTGCAGTTCCACTGGCCCGGACACCTGGGAGTCAAGGCGGAGCAGGGCCGGTAAAGGGACCCGGATGAGTGCAGTTGAGCAGATTGCTGGCGGCAGTGTCCTCGGAGTGGACGTAAATAGTGATAAGTAGCTGTTGGGTCCCACACGGCGTGAGAGCTCAGAGGATGCAGATGGGAGGGGAGTCAGGAGACAGGAAGGTGAGAATGTGGGTGTCATGGGCCAGGCTGTCCCGCAGCTGGCAGAGCCTGGCAGCACTGCAGTCTGATGTGGCTTTGGGTTACCCCCAGGTGCAGAAAAGCTGTTCTCTCGGGACTGTGGTGTTTCCCAGGTGTGAAGTTCAGCATTTTAGGAGCACAGCAGTATTATAGTCCCTAGGAGACAGTTGCCTCTGTCTGCTAGGGCTGCGACTACAAAATACCACAGAGAAGGTGGCTTAGACAACAGATTTATTTTCTCACAGCCCCAGAGGCTGAGAAGTCTGAGATCAGGGTGCTGGCAGGTGTGGTTCCTGGCCAGGCCTCTTTCTGGCTTTCAGAGGGTCACCTTCCATCTGCGTCCTCACATCGTGGGAGGACTCCCCTCTCTCTCTCTGTCTCTCTCTGTCTCTCTGTCTCTGTATCTCTCTCTCTCTCCTTAGAAAGCCAGCAATGCTGTGGGCTTATGACGGCACACTTAGGACCTTATTTAATCTTAACTGCCTCCTTAAAACCTTGTCTCCACATAGAGTCACATTGGGGGTTAGGCCTTCAACACATGAATTTGGGCACACACAGTTCATTCCATAACAACGGTTCATACTCAGTAAGTATGTAACAAATAATTGAGCACTAAAAAATTGAACAGTTTGAGAACTTAAATGTACCTGAAGACCTTTCACAAATCCTAGTGGGTATAATGGGCAGGAGATTCCCTGTGCCTGGGTGTGCGTTAGCCATGGGGGAACATTCTGAGGAGAACTTGCATGGGAGGTCATGGTTGTCCTCCAATAGCCACCACGAGGAGGTCTGAGAAAGTTACACCACGCGTCCTTGATGGGCCTTAGTGAATCCATTATTCTCAGATTGACCTAAACATTTCCTGATTGTAATGTAGCTGGTGCAGCTTCTGGAATAATGAGATCCCTAATGACCACCCCCAGTGAAGTGAAATAGTAATGACTTTTATTTTGT
Source organism: Microcebus murinus (assembly GCF_040939455.1). NCBI lineage: Eukaryota > Metazoa > Chordata > Mammalia > Primates > Cheirogaleidae > Microcebus > Microcebus murinus. The sequence continues at coordinate 61,564,886 of NC_134117.1, forward strand.
ATTGTTTAATGTTGTCCTTCTAGCTGAAGATACAAGGTAGAGGGATGAAAGTTTGGGGTAATCAGAAACTCTGAGCCAGCTGAAGAAGTCAGATTATGGCTCCATCTGGCACCTGCGTGAGCAGGAGAATGAAAAGACAGGGCATTTACTTGTCAGTGAGGTTCCTGGAGCTGTCTTGAAATCCAAGCCACCTTGCAGTTCTAGTCTGCAAGAAGTCCCACCTTCTCATCAGCTTCTGTTCTTGGTGTTCCCAGTCTCAGTTCTTCATTTCTTACCAAGGATACTTTCGGCATAACTCCCTTTTACTTTTGCTAGTTCTCCCCTGCACACAGAGAACTTGACTGGAACAGAGTCATGTGGACCTGGGTTTGAACCCCTGGCTCTTCCCTTATTAGCTGTGACTTTGAGCACAGCTTGAGCATCAGTACACAGCTGATACTTGTGGTGTTGTGGAGATCCAAGGAGAGCCTAAAAGGAAAAGGGCCTGCAGAGGGTTTAGTACCTAGCAGGTGCTCAAAATCTGTGACATCCCTTTCTTTTTCTCCTTTTTGTCATGCTTAAATGGCTTTTCAATGGCATATTCCCCTCTCAGGATTGAATTCTCCTAGTGTTTCGAGTCATCCTTCTTATGGTAATCCTTCCACCTGTGTGTGTCTCTGGTCATTTCAATGTCCCCTAAACTATAATTGGAAGAACTTAATGGCAACTACCTTCCCCCTTCTAAATGGATTGACACTGTCACCTGTCTTCGTGAGGCCAGATTAGTAAGGATGAATGATGGATCTATTAATATTAACACAATTGTTTTAAAGTTGTGAACATTTGTACTGAGATGGACCTGGAAATAGCTTGCAGTGAGAGAGGTGTGGGGACCAAGATGGTAGAGTGTGTCCTCCAGATGGTGACTGAAGGAGGGAAGGGGAAAGTTAAAGCTCTCTCAGAGAAAATAGTTTCACAAGCGGAGACTAAATATGGTATAAATATGGAGCGGAAGTTCTTTCTAGACCTTGGTCTAGCAGGGAAATAGAAATAAGGTCATGTTGGTATTGGGAAGCTGTTCCAGCAGAGCTCAGTGTCTTTGAAGAGAACTCTGTAGTCTGGAGCCAAAGAGAAAGCTGTTATTTCTTCAGGACAGAACACTATGGCAGGGGCTCTCATCTGTACTGGAAATGGAGGCCAGGGAGAACTAAGAAGCACACTAAAGGTATCTGTAAGGTATGGGTGTGTATGCTCCTCTGTGTATGCTCACTCCTACAAGCTGTGTTCATGCTTCTCTGCCTGAGTGCCATGATTTCCACGTGTCCACAGCAGGGTAAAGTGGAGCAGCTGTGGCATGCAAATGCTGCCTTGCAGAGACACGGGAGCAGAATGCTGCAAAGGTCCTCACAGATACCCTCCCTGACCCCAGAGGCGGACATCTTCAAGAGCACATCTGCAAGCCTTTCATAGACGCATTAGAGTGGGATCCAAGCAGCGGTAGAATCGTAGTGGAGGTTTGGTTTGGGGGCTCTCCTAGGCTCCTTCTTGCTATAGCCCCCATATATGTCCCTGGATGGGTTGCATGATTTTACATAGCTTCACATGGGCATGCAACGGATGGAGAGGACATGATCTCTGCCTGCAAGGAAATGTATAACCAAGGAGAAATTCGGTAACCAGTATGAAGACTGCTCTTGATATCAATCCCCTTCTTCCTGGCTCACGAGACAGCCACAGTATTTATTTATTTTTTCCCCATGGCCGTGGTTGATAGAACCCAGAAGGTTCATGGGATCTATTTTGAATTTCCCTTCGTGCCCTATTCCATCCTGAAAGACTTCCTGGCTAAACTGCTATTCCAGGCCTTGGAGGTGGCCAAATGGAGATATTTGAGAGTCCACTTGGCACAGTGAGTGTGAATAGTGAGAAACCGTGATTACAGTAACTGAGAGGCAATCTTGCTCCCTGTGACTGGTTGCCTTTGTAGAGATTTTCATATTAGAAGTTAGACAAAGTAGCCTGTCAGTTTATCTTTCTTTGTAGTAGTCACTTTGTCTATGAAAGTGTTAAACACAGCTGGCGGGTGTGAGGTCAGTTAGGCTCAAGGCAAATGAGGATGTGAATAGCTGTGGAAGCCATAACCCACAGCACTGAATCCTTCCAGATTTCTCTGGCACACAAGTGCTTTGATGTTGAGAAACACAGAAATAACTGGCTTCTTCACAGATTCAACATTCTGTCTTAGTCTCCAGGAAGTAGTTGACTGACTGAGCACTGGAGGAATCTGATCAAGGGCCCCTGAGTCTTTCCTCCCTGGCTGGGAGTGAGGGAGGCATTTATTCCAGGTTGGCCATGGAGGAGAGGGGGAGGGCTGTGGCAATGGCCCCCAACATCTCTCTCTGTTTCTTACCTTTTATAGCTAGTACTGTGTGCTGGTGAAATGAGTATGTTTCTGTGCGGAGACTCCTAGAAGGGAAGGACCTGTACATCTACATCAAAGAGGTCATGAAGGAAGAGGACAGCTTTAGCCCAAGCTCCAGGGGTCCCACCTCCAACCCCAGCCAGCAGCCCACCCTCTGCAGGGCAGGGGAGGGGCACAGACACTGTGGAGAAGGTGAGCCGAGGGACCCGGACATTGCCACTCAGCCTGAAGCACTAACACTGCCGTTCCAGCTGACAGAATAAACCATCACCCAGTCAGTGTGGAGCGGACACCCTCACCCCGTCCCTCACCCCACTGGGTTGACAGGTCCGGGGTGGGGAGTGTAGACTGAGGCCAGAGCTGGGGCAGGGGAGGCCCCAAGTCGGGATGCTGTGTGCGCCCACTGTGGCACTTGGTCATTACCACTCCTGGCCTCCAGGGTTGGAAAATGAGGAGTGAAGGCCAGAGGGCCTGTGGGGGACAGTTCTGTTGCATACAAGGCTCCATTCCATCCCTTTTGAGGGCCAATGGGCTCCTGCTGTGGCCTTAACCCTTGGCCGACCAGCCTGAGGTGTGAGGTTCGCAGCCTCACCACAGCAATGACCGAATCCTCATGCCTGAGGGGTCTCAATCTGGGCCCCACTACCATGCCTGGGGCAGACCCAGTGCCCATGGGCCCCCCAATCCCCGTGGTCTCCCCTCCCCGTATTCATACCTGATGGGATGTTGCTGAGGTAGGTGGGCTGGCCTAGGGCCTGTTCCCTCAGAGCCACCTCAATACCACGAAGGCTGAGGTGTTGCCGGGCTCACATAGCAGGCTGATCAGTCTGGGCAAGGACACCTGGGAGGGGGTATGCCATAGGGTCAGTGCTAGCCCCGACTCAGCACTACCACGTGACCTCAACCCCTATGACCTTATGTGCTAGTCCTGTAAGGTCCTATGAGACCTGCAGCCGCCTCTTCTTCAGACAGGCCTATGCTGTCTGTCTCTGACCCTGCCTCTCTCTCCTGTCACCTCATCTTGGTAAAATGTCACCATGGTCCTTATTAAAATAACTCCAGGAAGGACTTGATCAGACAGAGGGCTTTCTTGAAATTTTGAATGGTGTGACTTTGTCATCACCTTCACTGGGGAACATTCCGCAGGCAGAAAAAACACGAGAGGTCAGGACTCAGGGCTTCATGGGAGGGAAAGTGGCTGCCTGCAGGGAGGACAGGACCTCCCAACAGGGCCCTCCATGGCCTGTTGCCCCCTCCATAGCACAGCAGCTCCCAGGGCCCCCAGGGACCCTTGGAGGCTGCTGTGAGCAGACAGGGCATACCATATCCCCCTTTCATACATAAGGGGAAAGTCAGCCCACAGAGCAATTTCCTCAAGATGTCACAGCCAGATGCTGGCAGAGGGACTCCAATCCAGACTCACCACCCAGCGACCATCATGTACTTCCCTGAACCCCTTCTCAGAGGAGGCCCAGGCCCCAGACTGGAAGAGACGGAAGTGGAGAGGAGTGGAAGAGAGAGGACAAGGGGGAGATGGAGGGCAGGGAGAAGAAGGCAGTCTGGGGGACAGAGGAGTGGGCTGGGAGCCAGGAGAGGAGGAATGCAGAGGCCTGTGTGACCCCAGCTGTTTGTACCGTCTGCAGGACTTTCAAAGACATGAGTCCAATGTCCGCTTCATTCTGGAAGAAGAAAAAAGAACTAAAATCTGGAAGCATTGCCTGCTGACCCACCTGAATGAAGGCTTCCTGGGGCCAAGGACAAGGTTTGGGAAGGGCAAAGTCCCCAGACCCCAGTCCTGCCGGCCCAGCCTCCTGTCCCCGCTCTGCTCTGCACCCTGCCCTTTCTCTCTCCCCTCCCCTCAGCCTTTCTACTGCCTCAGGTCCCCTCAGGGATGGCCCTGCTCACCGAGGAGTCCCACTGGCTGAGCTTCAGGAGGTAATCTATGACCACCCTGCCCTCGGGAAGGCTCAGGTAGTCATGCTGCCCCAGCGCCTCCAGGAACCTCAGGAGGGCCATGCGCACCTGCAGAGTCAGAGAGCATCACATGCAACACAGCAACGGACCTCAGGGACACCATCTGACCCCTTGGGTTCCAAGTGAGGACACAGAGCACCTCAGCAAGTTTGGGAGGACTTCAAGGAACTCAGGTCTCCCGAGTCCAAGTTGACTGTGACTCTTCAGTGGACTCTGTGGCCATGACAGAGCACAGTCACTGAACCTGACCACTTCCAACGCTCCCTGAAGTTCTCACTGACATCCCTGCCACCGTCCTCCTGGAGGACTCTGAGCACTGGGCTTGTCCACACTGTGGGTCTCCACAGGTGTCTGGGTAGGGGGAATCTGAGTCCAGGAAAGGCCTCGTGTTCCCGCCTTCATGGGTCAGGCCAGTAACAATTCCTGCAAGTCCCCAGGGCCCAACCCTCAACGCCCAGGCTCTTCGTGAGCCTTCTGGGACTTGGGCCCCAGTCTTTCAAGATGATGTCACTGTCCTACATTTGGTGCTCACAACCAGGGTGCCCTGTTCTTGCTGCCCCAACGCTCTGTCCCGCATGGTCAGAGCTGGGAGTCCCTGCTGCCTGCGACCCTGGCTGTGGAGCTTGTTCGAAGTACAGCTGCTCAGCCCCCACCCCACACATGACACCTGAGGCTCTTCTCCCTCAGTAAACTGTGCATCCAGGCACTGAGGAGTGTCATCTGGAGCTCCATGGCTCCCCTGAGGACACCACAGTGCTGCCCAGAGCAAAGGCTCCGAAGGGAAACACCTTTCTGCACTCATACTCTTCCTGGGCTTTGAAAACTCCAATGTATCCCAAGGGAAAGTCCTGAGGCTGGGACAGGCTTGGGCAGCCCACCCTCCCTTCCTCCTCCTTCACTGCCCCCCCTCCGTGAACAAGACCACAAGGTCTCAGAGGCAATGGCCCTCCCAGCACAAACATGCAGCCCTTCAGCTAACTGGTCTTTGGTCCTTCTGTGTCACTGAGATGACCAAGTCCAGCACCTCCCTCTTCAGCCTTTCTGCCTGGGGTGCTAGAGAAAACACAGGCATGCAGCCGAAGGTCAGATTCCTCCTCCCTCCTCTGCTACTTCAGGTGACATAAGGCACACAGGTGGGAGGACTTCCAGGTATAGTCTCGGTCTTCAGGGCCAGGTGGCATCTTCATGGTGTCTGTCTCTGCCACCCCCTCTGCATGCCAACTGCACTGAGATCAACCAGTGTAGATGGAAAAGTGCCCTGAAGCGGTCCTCTCATCAAGCTGGTATTGGAGCCTCCACCCTTGCCAGCCTCCCGTGGCTGCCCACACAGATGCCCCTGTGCAGCCAAGCTGTGCTCCCGCCCTCTGGTCTCAGCCTGTAGACCTTGGCCCTGGCTCTTCTTCACTGTGAGCTCCCTCTCCTAGCCATGGTGACAACTCTTTAACCTGCCTTTGGTCCATCCCCTCCATGAGCCCATCCCAGCCCCTGAGGGATCCCTCCTGCCATTCCTGCCCAGTGTCATCATGCACCTGTTTCAGTAACTTAGTGCACGTGGCCTGGCATCATTCCCCTGCAGAAACAGCCTCACCTTCCTGTCCACCAGCAAGCTCATGGATAGTGGGTCCCGAATTATCCTCATGTGTGTGCCTCAGTGCCCAGCACTGTGTCGCACACACAGTGTTTAACATAAGCAGGTGACTGCAGGTGGAGCCCATTCTTCCAGGCAACAGTCATAGATAAACTACGGTAACCACCTGCATAGCAAGCCCTGTTCTAAGCACACCACATACTGTCAGTTCATTTAATCCTCACTAAAACCCCCTAAAGAGAGGTAATATTTTTATCCTCATTTTTAAGAAGAAGTCATAGATGCACAGAATCAAAAAGGAGTTTTCCCAAAGCTGCACAGCTAGTAAGAGGCAAAGCCAAGATTTGAACCCACTGAGTTCACTTTGAGTTTAAAAAAGTGCTTTTAACTACTAGACTTGACTGTTGCCCAGAGAAAGGAATCTCCTAGGAAATACCAAGTCCTGGAACCCCAGCCCCCCACGCCATCCCACTCACCTCCAGGGACCACCTCCCTGAAGGACTCAAGGGCTGACAGCACTGTGGACTCCTCTTCTGATGGGATTGCCCTCTGCAGAACGTTGACTGTGGTATCCAGGCATAAGTGGCCTATCAGGAGGGTGTGAAGACAGACTCCTGGCGGTTTGTGAGTGGCAGGGAATAAGTAGGAGGAAATCATGCTCCCAGCAACCACTAAGGCCATGACTGGATAAATCAGGGGCCATCAGGATGGAGAAAGGAAGGAGGAAGGTAGAGAACCAGTGTCTGTCCGCATCACCGTGTGCCAGATGCTCTCCCTGAGCCAGACCTTGGCCCTCCCCTGCCCCCTCATTCCCTGCCCTAGGCCAGCACATTGTGCTCATCAGTGCTGAAGTGACATTATTTGACTTTATTCTGAGCTGCAGGTCCCCACGGAAGAAAGGGAAGGCAGTCCCAGGCTATGTGAGTGGAAACCAAAGGAGTGGGGGGCCAATGCCTGTGCCTTTTCAGATCCATTTCATTTCACGCAGAGCTCTCAGGAACTCCTTTGCATCTTGTCTAGAAGGATGGAAGCCCCCAGGAAGACTTTGGCCCCACTCTGGTCAAGGAAGAGGCAAAACGGTCCTGAGTACACAAACATACTCATACACAAGTGCATGCAGACACACACACACACACACACACACACACACACACACACACACCTGGGGCTAGGGAAAGGTATTGACTTACTCAACAGGTTAAATGCCCACAGGGATAATGTTTGGGTCTCATCAAAAAGAGCTGATGGCTGGCTCTCTTTGTCACTCATCTGTAGGGAGAACAAGGCCTTCAGACTAAAACCAGGGACCCTGGGCATAGCTGAAGAAACTGAGGCATGAAGCCAAGAAAGACATGGTGCTTGGCCATAAGGAAAATAGGAAAATGTAACCCAGGAATCCACATTCCCCTCCCCATAGGGAGAAAGACAGTGGCCAAAAAATCAAATACCAGGAAAGTATCAATTTTGCTAAATTTTGCAGACTGAACTCTGATCTTTCTCTTTTGCTCAAAACTCCTTCCTAAGAAGGCCAGCTGAGTCAGGCTGACAAATGGTAAATCCCCACTAAGCAGCTTTTGTTAACCAAATAAAGGGGTCATTTACTTCCTAACCTGATTCAGGTATAGCATTAACATCACCTAAAAGATAAAAAGCCCCTATCTTAACTCAAGCATCCTAGCAGCTGCCTATCTTAAACTTGAAACATTCTCCTGTCTGGACCTCCCAGAGTGCTCACAACTTTATCTTAAATTATGCATATCCTTTCTGGTCTTTTAGATATAGTCTAACTCTTAGCCAATTGCCATCCAAAGAATCTTTAAACCCACCTATAACCTGTAGGCCCACCTTTTTGGGCCAAACCAATGTATGCCTCCCAAGTATTGATTTATGACTTTACCTGTAACTCTTTTCTCCCTGAAATGTATAAAAACCAAACTGTAACCAGCCACAGCCAGTCCACTTGCCCAAGGCCTCTTGACAGTGGCTCTGGGTCATGGTTCTCAAATTTGGCTCAGAATAAATCTCTTTAAAACTATTTTATAGAGTTTCCCTTTTTTTCCTTGACAACACCAATGGTCCTCCTCCTACTCCATAACAGAGAAGTCTGCACATTTCCCACAGGCAGATGGAGAGGCTCAAAGCTTCTGCCCTTTTCCCAGAGTTCAGGGGGACCAACAAAGGCCCTTCACCCCAGGAATCATACAGATGTGTCCAACTGTCCTCATGGGAAAGATCCCACTGCGTGTCCAGAATCCAGGCATGTCACTGTTCCGGGGAAGCTTGAGGTGTGTAAGGCTGAGATCCCCACATGAAAGACACCTGTGCTGTGTGCAGTGGTGCCCTGGTCGGGGGAAGCCGTCCCCTCCAAAGCAGAGAGAAAGGGGAGTCCAGGATGGCTCTACTGCCGCGGCACTCACCTGCTTCAGGAGGATGCCTGCCAGCTCCTCTGCCCAGGATTGTACCTTGCGACCTCCGTGTCTGCTGCGGTACAGGGCTTTCAGGACGCCGCAGAGACACTGTGTGAGGAAGGACAGTCAGGGTTAGGCTTCCCGGCCCTTCCACAGCCTCAGGGGAAATACTCTTTCCTCACATCTTCTCTTCAAGGAGGAGCCAAGCCATAGTCATTGCACATGGCCCTCTTGGAACTTTTCAAGGCAGGCTCAGGGGCCAGTTCTTCCACAGCTCAACTCAGCCAGAATCTGTCCTTTCGCCTCACCCAGCAAGCTAGACTGATTTTTAAGTAACCCCATCATTCCACAGAAACTGCCAGGGCAATTCCACACTGCAAGTGTAGGCTGACTTCAAAGAAACAGGATGACATAACCATGGCCAAAGCAAGAACCGGTTCTATTGTTCTCTGACATTAAAATTTCTGAAGACTACATCTAAAAGCCTGAAGAGCTCCCTTCTGCCTTCTGGATTCTTCCGTTTTGTGGCTTATTCTTACCACTGGTGTGAGGAAACACTCTCAGATTCCACATGTGAGCACATGCCTTTAGCTTTGTCGAAGGATAATTGACATATCATAAACTGCACATACTAAATGTACAATTTGATGAATTTTGACCAATGTATATACACCTGTGAAACTGTCACCACAATTAAAAGAATGAACATTTCCATTATTCCCAAGAGATGGACCTTCCTCTGTGTAATCCCTCCTTTCCTGCCCTACCCCAGGCCACCAGGGCTCTGCTTTCTGTCAATGTAGACCTGTCCCTTGTATTTTACCAAACCACCAAATTGTTTTCCAAAGCAGTGTTCCCATTCATTCTAATAGATGTGTACTGGAGTCTCAAATATTCCCATTTTCTTAGGACTTTTTCAATGTCTCACAGCAATGATAAGGGAACGCTAGGGCGGAACGCACAAACCTCAGGTTACTCAGATTTACAATTCTTGGAAACAGTTTTGGGGTCGCATTCCAGTTTAGATTCTTGTTTCCTGACCAGCAAACGTGTGGTGATACTAGTCCATCCCCAAGGAAACCAAGATACAGAGGGAGATGGCTGATGTCCACCATAAAGTGACAGAAATGAAGATGTATCTTCCGACTGCCTTTCTTTATTAAGAGAAAAAGGACTTTATTGCAAGCTGAAAGGAAGTGAAAATAGACTGCAAGGTGCAGAGTGGGCCATTGTCTGCATGGTCTCTGGTCTTCTGACTGTCTTTAAACTCCCTAATTTCTGCCAGCTGGTAAGGAGCTAATCTGCTAAAGTAATCTGTCCTAATTAGGCAAGGAGTGTAATGAGTTACCCATCAGGCAATGAAGGGGTTTCAAGCACCAGATAAGGCACCTTAGATAAGGAGCTAGTTTTGGCCACTGTAAACTTAAGCCATCTTTCAGTTCTCCCTGGTGGGTGGGTGGCAGTCTCTACCTGTAACTGCAGAATCGTAGCCATGCCTCATTCTTTATCCATATTGCTGTCTGATTTAAATGGCCCTTCCAGACCTAGAGGCTAGTTTTGGAAAATCTTGGCTGCTGATGTCCATCTTCAGCTGCCCTTCCTGTTTTGTGTATCTCCCCCACCCCTGGCAAATTCGCAACAGCTGCCTCTTGTGTTCCTGGGCTTCATGCCATCTATGAGACACCTATAGTGAGACCCAACCCTTTGACTAGCTGACTCACTGGGTGGAGATGGTTTGGAGAACCAAGAATGATTTTCGAAGTGGTTGTGACAGAAAATGTTGAAAAGAAAAGCTCTGGTTGACCAGCCTGGTCTTATTCCCTTGACCAAAGTTGAGTAATTTGTTGAGTCATCCTGGGGTTTGTTTAACTTTTTACAAAAACTTTTTAAAAAGTCTACTTTTTGAATAGATGATGTGTGCACCATTCTGAAAGGACTAAAGGTACATTGAAAAGTAAGTCTCATTGTGCCCCAGCTCTCCTCCTAGGAGGCAGCACTGTTTGCTACCTCAAGTATCTTTTCTGGGATATTCTATACATATACATCAGATCCCACAAGTTGAAGGCTCAGTCCCACAAGACTGAACACCCTCCCCCCCCAATCAGTTCCAAGTCTGATCAGAACTTCTGACGACTGGGTTCCAGTTGGGGTTCCACAACCCCTCTTTGTGTTCAACTAATTTTCTAGAGCAGCTCACAGAATTCAGGTAAACGTGTTTACCAGTTTATTACGAAGAATATTACAAAGAATACAGATGATGCACGTGGAGCGCTTTGGAGGAAGGGATGCAGAGCTTCCATGCCCTCTCTGAGAGCGCAACCCTTGAGCAACCTTCACGTGTTCAGCTCTCTGGAAGCTCTCTGCACCCTGTCCTTTGGGGTTTTGTGGAGGCGTCATTACATAACGTGTGACGATTGATTAAAGCACTGGTGATCAACTTAACCTTCAGCCCCTCTCCCCTCTCTGTCGGTTGGGGGTGCTGAAAATCTCAACCCTCTAATCCATGGTGGACTTTCTGGTGATCAACCCTGTCCTGAAGCTACCTAGCCATCAGTCAACTCATTAGGATACAAAAAGGTGTCACTTAGGACATTAAGGATTTTAGGAATTGTATGCCAGGTGTTGTAGAGGGGTGTGGGGGTCTCTATGTGTTGCCCAGGTGGATCTGAAACTCCTGGCCTAAACAATCCTTCTGTCTTGGCCTCTCAAAGTGCTGGGATTACAGGTGTGAGCCACTGTACCTGGCCGTCTGCTTTTAAATGTTTGAAATTTTTTACCATGAGGTCAATAAACAATTGCAAAATAAAATAGTAAAAACACTTAAAAGATTACTGGAAAGATTTAATAGTCACACGTTGATATTCAGAAACTGGCTGGGCATGGTGGCTCACACCTGTAATCCTAGCAATCTCGGAGGCTGAGGCAGGAGGACTGCTTGAGGTCAGGAGTTCCAGACCAGACTGAGTAAGAGTGAGACCCCCTTTCTACTAAAAATAGAAAGAAATTAGCTGGCTGTGGTGGTGCATGCCTGTAGTCCCAGCTACTCAGGAGGCTGAGGCAGGAGGATCACTTGAACCCAGAAGTTTGAGGTTGCTGTGAGCTAGGTTCCCCCATGGCACTCTAGCCTGGGCAACAGAGTGAGACTCTGTCTCAAAAAAAAAAAAAAAAAAGTTACTAAGAAGGGTGATAATGACATGCCTATATAGGTTATTTTTCAAGTACAGTACATCATGACATGGAATCATGGTCATAGTTTTACAGCAGCCTTGTTAATCATTTTTACAACGTCTTTGTTTCTAGAGGTACAACTAGGGTATATATATAAGTTAAAAGGATATAATGTCTGGGATTTGCCTCAGAATAATCCAGTGGAGTGGTGAGGAGTGAGAATATTAAAGAAACAGGATTGTCCATGACTTGGTAGTTGTTGCAGCTGGGTGATGGATCCATGGGTTTATCTTTACTTTTGAATAAGCTTGAAGGTTGCCATAATCAAAAGTTAAATAAAATGCCAGGGCTTAATCTGGGTATGTGTGACTCTAGAATGTTAACTTTTAACCGTTATACCATTGTTTCTCATAATATGGTTTCACCATACAAGGGGATTTCTGTGGCACCTAGAAAGCATTTTTTATTTTAATAGTTATGTATTCATTTTAGTATTACCATCTATTTGTGGCAAGAACCCTATGGTAAGTTTTCCATTTATGCAAGTGGTATGAAACAAATTTAAGTAAAATATTAATCCGCTTAAGAAAAATATTAAATAATAGTACCAGTAAATTGAGGTATGACAAAAATTGTGTGGTATGACAAGGAATTTGGAACTTTTGCTATACCAACTCCATTAGCTCAAATGGAGTTCAAATGGTAAAGTGAAGAAGTATTTTATAAGGTTCTACCACCAGTATTCCTGTTTTAGTACCCGACAGACTCTTTGGAAAGAAGGAATATTTTGCATAAAACCTTGTGTTGTGTGTCTATCTGTATATCTTCAAAATCCTTAACCCTTATAGGAAATTACAGAGGACATGTTTTATTGCTACAGAATGTGGTACCCAGGCTATCCTCCTATAGGCTACCCACCTTTCCCTGGATATCCTGTAAGTATTGCCGCTTATAATATTAAAATAACTCATGTCCTCGAAACAGGTGGTGTATAGGAGTAGCCCGCTACTGCTCTTACAGATATGCTAGATCAGAGGTACTGTGTAGAATAAGTGAGTGAAGGCAGGGGTTATGGGGGAACTCAGAAGCACTCGCCTCATCCACACCCAGCTGTAGCTTGATTCGGCCGTGCAGGGAGGCCATCACAGTGTTGCTAGATACTCTAATTCTTCAGGTAAAGCCAGGAACCTGGATTTTATGCGAAATTGCCCCAATTTTGTTTTCTTTTGGTGGAGGTGCTGGGGATTGAACCGGGAGCCTCATGCACAAAATTTTTTAAAATGTGGAAGTTTTTAAAAACATTAAGTGCTATATGAGCCAATAAGACATTTATGTAAGCTAAGCACATGCCATGAATCACTGGTTTTTAGCCTTCGTGTTGGAAGGTTATTAAAATAATTAAAAAGGGCTTGACTTAGAAACAAACTAGAGTGGATCAGAGGGCCCTGGATTTTGTGGTTCTGAGATTTTTAGTATTTGGAGTACATTTTATAAATGTGCTACAGACTTCTACCTTGTTGATAGCTGTACTACTGTGAGGACTCAACTGAGAGCTGAGGCATAGTAAGAATTAAGCATTTCAGTTTCATACTCTTAAGTATGAAGTGCTGCTATCTAACGCTGGGAGAATAGAAAGAGGCCTATATAGGTTAATGATAATATGTGTATACTCATGCAAAGTGAATAGATAGCTGTTGTGAATTTATCATAGGAGAGATGAGTGCTATGAATATGTTCCCAAGTCCCTGTGTACTAAACTGAACTCTGGCAACCATTTCAGTCAGTGTAGGTGCTGAAACAGACAACCCCCAAACCTCAGTGGCTCATCACAATAAAAACATGTTTCTTGCTTGCTTTAGTCTCCTAGAAGTTAGTGGTGTGGTAGGAGTTGGGTGGGAGGGGGCTTTGTTTCATGTAGTAGTTCAGGTTCCCAGACTCCTCCTATGTTTGATTTTTATAATACCATCCTTTGGTGCCTTAGAGTCTTCCACTGCATGCTCTACTTATAGCTGACAGATGAAGGAAGAGAGTGAGCATAGAGGATTTCTTTTTGAGACAGAGTCTCACTTTGTTGCCCAGGCTAGAGTGAGTGCCATGGAGTCAGCCTAGTTCAGAGGAACCTCAAACTCCTGGGCTAAAGTGATCCTCCTGCCTCAGCCTCCCGAGTAGCTGGAACTACAGGCATGTGCCACCATGCCTGGCTAATGTTATATATATATATATATATATATATATATATATATATATATATATATGTATATATTAGTTGGCCAATTAATTTCTTTCTATTTCTAGTAGAGATGGAGTCTTGCTCTTGGTCAGGCTGGTTTTGAACTCCTGACCTCGAGCAGTCCGCCCGTCTCGGCTTCCCAGAGTGCTAGGATTACAGGAGTGAGCCACCACGCCCGGCCGAGCATAGAGGATTTGGTCAGAGGTTTTTAGGGGCTAGGCTGGAAGTGGTGTACATCACTTCTGTGTATGTTTATTCACTGGTATTCAATCATGGTCCTACCCAACTATAAGGGGGTCAGGGAAATGTAGCGTCTCTAGCTTTATGGCCTGGAAAGAAAGAGTTTAGTGAGCAGGTAACAATCTCTGCTACTCTTAGACATTTTGTGTTCTGAACCGTGAAGTCCAAAATGTCACACTCTGTTTGTGACTAAGGTCATTTTTTTTTTTAAAACATTATGCAGCAAATCCAGGTATGTTGTAAGAAAGCTATGAATTCCTCTTTTTTTTGAGACAGTATCTCGCTCTGTTGCCCGGGCTAGAATACTGTGGTGTCAGCCTAGTTCACAGCAACTCCTGGGCTCACATGATCCTTCTGCCTCAGCCTCCCGAGTAGCTGGGCCAGAGGCTCACACCACCACATGTGGCTAATTTTTTTCTGTTTTCAGTAGAGACAGGGTCTTGGTCTTGCTCAAGCTGGCTTTGAACTCCTCACCTCAAGCAATCCTCCCGCCTCAGTCTCCCAGAGTGCTAGGATTGCAGGCGTGAGCTACCACACCGGCCGCTGAATTCCTCTTTAGGGTAGAGAGAGGAGGATCTTTCTCATGTTTCCAGATGCCTGGAAAATGAAGGAACTGATGAGGTTTGTTAGTTGTTCCTGCCGCCTTGAGGTTTGTAAAGAACCTGGTTCCAACTGCCAAATAGAGAAAAAAAGAAAAAACAAAAAACCTCTTTGCCTGACCCAAGTAGAATTAAATTTAGCCTTATTCTGGCAAACAAGTGTCCTGAGAAAGTAGTATACCTATGAACCAGAATAAGACCCCAAGATTTCTCATAGGACTTTAAAAAAGTTAAAGAACAAGCTATTCCTTAATAGTAATCTCTGTTCTTTATTTGTAGATGGGTCATATTTCTTTATGATCACATTCATTTAAAATTATTCTCATTTTCAGCCTGCAGGTCAGGAATCATCTTGTCCCCCTCCAGGTCAGTGTCCTTATCCTAGTGGCTTTCCTCCAGTGGCAGGAGGTGCTTACCCACAAGCGCCCAGTAGTGGCTACCCAGGAGCTGGAGGCTTCCCTGCACCTGGAGGTTCTCCATCCCCTGGAGGCTGTCCTGGTGCCCCACAGCCAGGGGGAGCTGCATCCTATCCCGGAGGTGAGTTCTGGCTGTGGCACTAGTAATGATTCGGGACTGTTGTAACACTTTCCTTCTGTCCTGTTCATTCTTGCTTGTTTTGTCTGAGGTCAGAGTCGCTCTTAACTACCCTTAGACAGTAAGGGACCTAGCTGGCACAATAGAGGGATAAAGTTCTCAGGGGGCATGAAAGCTGGGAGCAGTTTGCGAAATTCCGTTGTGAAGGGAAATGCAATAAACTTAATGGTAATAAAGGACCAATATATAATCCTTTGGTTATTTGTAACCTTTTTTTGTTTGTTTTTTTTTTGTTTGTTTTTTTTTTTTGAGACAGAGTCTTGCTTTGTTGTTCAGGCTAGAGTGAGTGCCGTGGCGTCAGCCTAGCTCACAGCAACCTCAAACTCCTGGGCTCAAGCAATCCTTCTGCCTCAGCCTCCCTAGTAGCTGGGACTACAGGCATGCGCCACCATGCCCGGCTAATTTTTTTTTTTATATATATATATATCAGTTGGCCAATTAATTTCTTTCTATTTATAGTAGAGACGGGGTCTTGCTCTTGCTCAGGCTGGTTTTGAACTCCTGACCTTGAGCAATCCGCCTGCCTTGGCCTCCCAGAGAGCTAGGATTACAGGCATGAGCCACTGCCCCTGGCCTGTTTGTTTGTTTTTTAAATGGAGAAGTGGTTGCTTCATATGGTTATTTGTAATCTTAAGACCTGATTAAGACACTCGAATTAACATGACTCTGGCCTTTAGGACAGCTTTATCCAAAGGTTAAAGAAACAGACTTCATGCTTTTGTATTGTAAATTAATAGGAAGATGAATAAAGTAAAATTTAAAAATTTTTTTCTTTTACTGGGGAAGGGATTGGTGAGAAGTTGAAGTTCTCAGTTTACACAAAAAGGGACTGCTGGTACAGCTTTAATCGCATATTTTTTCCATTGTTAACAGTAGAAATTTTTCTAAAGTTATCTCTTTAATCATGGAACTGTCACTGTAGTCGATCAAACTGTTCTTTTCTCTAGTTCCTCCCGGCCAAGGATTTGGAGTCCCATCAGGGGGAGCAGGCTTTTCTGGCTACCCACAGCCACCTTCGCAGTCTCACGGCGTGGGCCAGCACAGGTCCCGCTACCTGGTAGGTACCAGCTGATCACAAAAAACGACATCATGCTATTTTGAGTTTTCAGTTGCCATCGAGAGAACTTAGTTTATCTTTGGGATGGTCTTCAGTAAATGTGTATGTATTTCTACAAGTAATTTTAAATATATGTTTTCATGAAATATATTAATTTGATGGAAAAGCTTAATCAGGAAAATGAAGTAAGGACCCCTTTTACTATTAAAAAATCTGTCCCAAGGCCAAAAAGAAAAACCTTCAGGAACTTTCACTTCTCTGCTGAATCCTGTACCACAGATGAAATGACCGCCAGAATTATATCCTGATAACCATTCCAGATGGAATCAGAATTTAATCTGGTTCAAGTGTGCGTGTGGGGGGAATAAGTATTGTTTGTTAGGATCTTACGTAGAACATGGAATATTAAAACTGTTCTTGGCCGGGTGTGATGGTTCATGCCTATAATCCTTGCACTGTGGGAAGCCGAGGCGAGAGGATTGTTTTAGGTCAAGAGTTCAAGACCAGCCTGAGCAATATCGAGACCCTGTCTCTACAAAAAATGGAAAAATTAGCTGGGTGTGGTGGTATGCTCCTGTAGGCCCAGCTACTCAGGAGGCTGAGGCAGGAGGATCACTTGAGCCCGAGAGTGGGAGGTTGCAGTGAGCTATGATGATGCCACTGCACTCCAACCTGGTGACTGTGAGACCTTGTCTAAAAAAAAAAAAAAGAGTTCTTAGGACCAAAGCTTGTTTTAGAGTCAGTAAATTATAATATTTAAAAACTGATCCTACTTAATATACAGTGTGAATGTTCTTATGTTTCCATATTTATAATGCTGTTTTCAAAAATTCAATTATGTAATGCCTATTTGTTATACATTTTTTTTTAAACACATAGGTGGCTTTCCTGGAGGACAGTATCCTGGAGGACAAGCTCCTTTCCCTGGTCAGGTATGTTCACTCCTACTTTTTTTGTTTTTTGTTTTTGTTTTTGAGATAGGGTTTCACTCTGTCACCCAGGCTGGAATACAGAGGTGCAATCACAATTCACTGTGAGCTTGAACTCCTGAGCTGAAGTGATCTCTTACCTAAGCCTTCCCAGTAGCAGTACAGGCACATGCTATCACGCCTGGCTAATTTTTAAATTTATTTGTAGACAGGGGGTCTCTTTATGTTGCCCAGGCTGATCCCTAACTCCTGGCCTCCAGCAATCCTCCTGCCTCAGCATCCCAAAGTTTTGGGATTACAGGCATGAACCACCATGCTTGGCATAATCCTGCCATTTCAGTTCAGTCTATGTAAATGGATAATGCCCAAGAAGGGCACCACTCCTTTGCTGACATGAGAGGTTTCCATGAAGCAGAGGAAACAGTCTGTGACAATAACATAACACTTTAATCTTTGCTTCTGATAGAACTTGTGCCCCCTTTAGTCTATCTGCTTTAACCACTTCGGTACGGCGCTCACCGCCGCGAAACCTTGCCCACAGCTGGCACTCATAGTCCGCACGGTAGTTGGTGCTGTGCATTCACGGCGAATCTGTTTTCCTCTTGTGTGATGAGGAAAGCTTTAAAGCACTGAAAGCTTGTTTCACTTTACAGTCAGCTTTACTTGTAATATAAATCAGAATCGGTAACATAAACATATATGCTTTCATTACATTATTTTTAGATGTTCACAATTTTATTTTGATAAATAAAAAATTAGAAAAGTCATCTCACGGCTGTCGGCTAAAGTCGCTGTGCGTGTTCATCTGTGGCTGTTGACTATAGTCGACGCTCGTACCAAAGTGGTTAAATACTGTCCTGATGATTTTGATAAGACAAGCATAGGTCCTTCTCACAGGTGATGATGCTCATAGTTTATCCTAGAGATTCACATTGGCTCTTGGCATCGGTTTTGGTTGTATTAGCTCTTCCTTGCCCTTACTAGCAGTTATAACTATGAACTGGGGCAATTTGTTGATTGGATTTCTGGCAGTGGTTTATGAAGGGTGGTTTTTGTTTTCCACTTTTACCTTTATACTTTCCACTCTTCTTTCAGATCAATACAGAGTCCTTTCCTTCCTATCCTGTTTTCTCTCCTGTTTCTTTGGATTATAGCAGTGAAGTGAGTAAGGTTTTCTAATGTTCACGAATCACTAAGTACCCTATATGTGCTTTCAGTTGTTTCTCATTTCTCATATATTTATCTCTCACTATTCCTTTAGGACTCCGATGTATCTGTTTTATCTTTATGTCCCTGTAGTAATTGGTAGGTCTTTAAACATGGTAACCAGTAGGTCTTGATTTCTTAGTAGCCCTACTGGGAAACATTTCTGATTTCATATATCAAATCTTTACCCTATCTCTGTATAGCTCCTTAACTTAATACTGTTTTATTCTTAAATTGCCTTGTTAACTTTTTAAATCTTGAAAATTTTAAATCTTGAAAGTTTTAAATCTTTAAAACTTGAATAGGAATTCAAGTTACTAGGAACATAAGCAGTATAACTCTATGGTTATATTTGTCTTGATTTTCTTACTGACTTCGATACTGTATATTTATAAAGATCTAGCATTTTCAAGCTTGTTTTAGCCTGGGGTAGGAGAAGGATTATAGTATTGGAAGAGAAACACCTTAGTGATTTTTGTTTGTTTGTTTTTGCTCACTTTCCTGATTTTTGAGGAATTTGAGCTTTAGAGAGATTGAGAAACTTGTCTAGGACTACATAGCTACTGAAAGACAAGATTTGTAATTTTAATTTCAAAGGTTTCACCATCTTTTCTCCTACAAGTTTGGTGTCTGGCTATCTGTTAGCAGGAGAAAAATCTGTCTGAAGGAGTATAGGTCTTTCCTATTTGTTCTAGAATGAGCCCTGGCAATACAATGCTTATATCCTTGCCCTAAAACCCAAACACTGGCCTTCTTTCCTAAGAGCAATGTCTGGGGAAGTCTTTAAGTTTCTTTATTAGAAACTTATTGGAAGTCCTGACTTGGATTTTATCCCTTTTGTTCTCAGCCTGCTGCGATGAGTCAGGGCACTCAAGGAACAATCAGAGCAGCTGCCAACTTCGATGCTATGCGAGATGCAGAAATTCTCCGTAAAGCAATGAAGGGTTTTGGTAAGGAAAGCAGATTTTTGTCTTTTATGTTAATAATAAGTTTAAGTGATTAATTCTAAAGTAAAAATGAACTGTTAACAAACATACAAGGGGGGCTTCTCTGTTGCTTGCTCACAGAGAGCCAGTTACTGAGACAACAAGGATTGTCGAGGAAGAAAGGATTTATTACAGTGGACGTGTCCACTGGGAGGGGGAGGTATGAACTGTCTCAAATCTGTGTTCCCAGTCAACATGGTCAGGGTTTTCTGGAGGTAAAATGAATAATGCATGAGGGGAGCGAGCATCATTACATGTTTGGGGCGGAGTGGAGGGCACCCAAGTACAGTGATAAATCATACTACTACATAGATCCCATGATCCAAAAATGGTGGATAAGTCCCTCCCAGGGTGGGGATTTTAGTAGTATAATGAGCTAGGTGTTAATATTGGTCATTCTTTCAGCCTGATGTGTAGGCAGGATGCAGGGAATAGGCTTCTCAGGGGGTCTTAGTATACAGTCTGTGGTGGCATCGCTTAGCTTGTCTTCTCCGGACAAACAAGTGGTGTAGGGCTTGACAAGGCCGGGAAAGAAACACAAAAGGGAATTCATCAGTGCAGCAGAAAGTTACAAAGTCCTGATCAGCAAATCTTACTGGTCTGGGAACTTGAAGCCTAAAAACTACAAAAAAAACTAAACAAAATGTTTTCTTGTTTATGGAGCTGGTTATAAAACCTTATATCATAAACCAAGTTTATGTGTCAGGCTTGGTGCACACACCTCAATTTAATCTAGGGCCTAGCACCTTGTAAGCCTTCTAAGAGATACCCTCAAGGAGCACCCAGCACAGATTTTGTCGATTCTTAAACCTGTCTGGAGCTGGCTGTGGAGGCCCATACCTGTAATCCTAGCACTCTGGGAAGTCGAAGTGGGAGGATCACTTGAGCTCAGGAGTGTGAGACCAGCCTAAGCAAAAGTGAGACTCTGTCTGTACTAAAAACAGAAAAAATTAGCTGGGTGTGGTGGCACATTCCTGTAGTCCCAGCTACTCAGGAGGCTGAGGCAGGAGAATCGCTTCAGCCCAGGAGTTGGAGGTTGCAGTGAGCCGTGATCACATCACTGCACGCTAGTCAGGGTACTAGAGCAGGACTCTGTCTCAAAAAAACAAAAAAAACAAACCATGTATGGTTCTTCCAGGGACAGACGAGCAAGCAATTGAGGATGTTGTGGCCAACCGTTCCAATGATCAGAGGCAAAAAATTAAAGCAGCTTTTAAGACCATGTATGGCAAGGTATGTTTTTTTGTTGAGTGCACATCAATAGTGGCCAGTGAACTCTGCATTCATGTCAGATTGGAATGCTATCTTTTTATTAGTACCTGTGATATAGAGAGATAACTAGTCTTTAGAGACCTCAGAAGTGGTATATTCGCTTGTCTCAAAAGCGTTTTTTGGCCGGGCGTGGTGGCTCATGTCTGTAATCCTAGCACTCTGGGAGGCCAAGGCTGGAGGATCACTTGAGGTCAGGAGTTTGAGACCAGCCTGAGCAAGAGCAAGACCCCATGTCTACTAAAAAGAGAAAAAATTAGCCAGGTGTGGTGGTGCGTGCCTGTAGTCCCAGCTACTTGGGAGGCTTGAATGATTCTTTGTTTCATGTATCTCTTGTCTTTGTATCTGCTACAGTGGTAGAACTGCAGGAAGGATTTGTTATTAGTCAGGCGTGGTGGCATGTGCCTATACTCCCAGCTATTTGGGAGGCTAAGGAGGAAGGATCGCCTGCACCCAGGAGTTCCATACCAGCCTGCGCAACATAGTAAGACCTCATCTCAAAAACGAGAAAATAATTATTATTGTTTATTGATAGAATGAATAAAAGTCATCTGCTTGAGTGTAACAAACTTTAAATATGTATATTTCTTACATAATCAGATTTGAAATTCATGGTTTTGTAAAGCAATTCTATTTCAGTTTTCCATATATTTTTTTAAAGACAGTGTCTTTTCTCTGTTGCTGAGGGTGGAGTGCACTGGTGTGATCACAGCTCACTGTAACCTTGATTTCCTGAACTCAAGCGATCCTACTGCCTGGGCCTCCCAAAGTGCTGTGATTACAGGCATGAGCCATTGTACCCAGCCCCATATTTTCTAGAAAAAGATGTCAGTTACAAATTTTGGAGAGCACATGTACTAAGCTTGTGTTTGTAATTAAATAGGATTTAATCAAAGATCTCAAATCAGAGTTAAGTGGAAATATGGAAGAACTAATCCTTGCCCTGTTCATGCCTTCTCCATATTATGATGCCTGGAGTTTACGGAACGCAATGCAGGTACTACATGTCATTTATTGTATTTTACTCTATTTTGTATGTAAAACCCCACAAATGATCACAGTTCTGAATTTACAGTGATAAAGCAATACATTATTTCACATCATCCGAATATATAGTTTTTCGATTCTAGAGAACAAAGAAGTACTGGTGAAACAGTAAGATTTAATTACTTCTAGAAATTTTGATTATCTTTTGTATAATTCTCCCTTCTTTTCACATAGGGAGCAGGAACTCAGGAACATGTATTGATTGAGATTTTGTGCACAAGAACAAATCAGGACATACGAGAAATCGTCAGGTGTTATCAATCAGAATTTGGACGAGACCTTGAAAAGGACATTAGGTCAGATACATCAGGGCATTTTGAACGTCTACGTGTATCCATGTGCCAGGTGAGTGTAGCATGAATGTATGTGTGTTGGTGAAGGGCACTTTATTGCCAGTGAGCATTCTTTATTCCTTTTGATATTTAGCAATCTTGAAATATTGCCATTTTTAAGAGGGGCAACACTGAATCCAGTGTACAGATGTCTTTGTAGTTACTACTAGGATTTATTTCTGCAAATCTGGCTTTTGTAAGGAATCAGAAATTAACATCTTTAAGGTTGTATGGAATCAGAAACCAGCTTGAGGCTCTGTGGCTAGAATGAAACTGTTCATTCATTCATTCATTTACTTTGGCTCATAGTCTCACTCTGTCAGCCAGGCTAGAGTGCAGTGGCATGGCCATGGTTCACTGCAGCCTTGAACTTCTGGGCTCCAGTGATCTTTCCACCTCAGCCTCCATAGTAGCTAGCTCTACAGGCATGCACCACTACGCCACCCTAATTTGTTTTTATTTTTTGTGGAGAGGAGGTCTTGCTATGTTGCCTAGGTTGGTCTTGAACTCCTGGCCACAAGCAGTCTTCCCACCCCGACCTCCCAAAGTTCTGGGATTACAGGCGTGAGCCATTGCACCTGGCCTGAAAGTGTACATACAAGCTTAGCACTGTCCTGCCTATTACACTGGCCATTAACTGAAGACATGCAGGACTGCTATGGAAGTGCTAGAGGAGATGAGGACTGTGTGAGAAGAACCAGAAATGCAGAAAAATGTTTCAGTGTTCACAGTAATACTGTGATTAGCACCTTCCTTATTCTAATTCCGCAGATGTTCTAGAGAATTGACAGAAAATACTCTAATTTAGGATATTTGGAATAGTATTAGGAACACACTTGGAATGAGATGATGCAAAAGACTATTCCATATCAGAAGTTATTGGCTATCCTGCTAGTGCACAAGGTTGGACTATCTTGAGAGATCTAAAAGCAGAGGAGGGGCTCCTAAGATCCAGGGGAAGTAGTTGCAGCTTGGGTAGAGTACAAAAGTGAGTGGATGTAGAAATGAAAATAAAGCAAATGGGCTGAAGGAAACTGAATTTACCTACATCACAGTAACAGAGCAGGGAAGCAGGTTAGGATGTCAAAGGCACAAGAAGAAAAAACAGGAACAGACATTTAATGCTAAAGAATGATTATTAAGACTTTATATGAGGTGCATAGTTTTTCTTTATGCAAGGTTCAAGGTCATACCTTTTTGAGGGTATGAGCAGAAGAGTATCTAGGAAAATGAGATTATACATAGTATGTATAAATCGAAAGACACAAATTGAGGGAGTCTTCCTGAGCAACTTTACCTGTGCTGTATTCAGTTGCCCATTTAGAATATGCCTGTACATATTCCTTGTGCCAGGTGCTTTTCAGAAGACAGTTCTCCACCTTCAAGGAGCATCTTTTCAATCTTTCTGTTTTGCTCACTGAATGGTCACTGAGACTCTAGAGGGCAGCCTTTCCTTGGTTTGGGTTTCTGTTTTTTTTTTTTTTGAGACAGACTCTTACTTTGTTGCCCTGGCTAGAGTTAGTGCCTGGTGTCAGTCTAGCTGACAGTAACCTCAAACTCCTGGGCTCAAGCAATCCTTCTGCCTCAGCCTCCTGAGTAGCTGGGATTACAGGCATGCGCCACCATGCCCGGCTAATTTTTTCTATATATATTAGTTGGCCAATTAATTTCTTTGTATTTATAGTAGAGACAGGGTCTCACTCTTGCTCAGGCTGGTTTCGAACTCCTCACCTCCAGCGATCCTACCGCCTCAGCCTCCCAGAGTGCTAAGATTACAGGTGTGAGCCACCGCACCCGGCCCTGGCTTTCTATTTTTGAGAGAAACCAATTGCCTCTTCCCTTCCACCTTGCCTCCTATCCCAGGAGAAGAATTTGGTATACAACCTGGCATAGTCTTGCAGAACTTGAGTTATTTATAGCTTCTAAAAAGCTCATGTGTCATTTTTATATATGTAGTTGTAATATATACGGATTAAGGTTACACTTAGATGAAGGAAAGGAAGTTTATGAAGCCTCCATATTATATCCTTCCTCCCTAGACTTACACTCCTACAGGGCAGGGACCTTGTCTGTCTTGTGTCCCTGCCACCTAACATAGTGCCTGACACAAAGAAAGTGCTCAATACCTTTCAGTTGTATGAATGAATACAAAGTAGAACTCAGTACAATGCATGTTGATTTTAAATCCAAGCTAAGGAGAGTTATACTTTCTCCATTTCAGTGGTAGTGTATATCTCCTAGTGGAAATATTTTTGTTTAAACGTTTTCTGGTTTCATTTAGCCCTCAAATCTCTGAAAGCCGTCATGTTAACATAACATCATTAAACCATGATCATTTATTTAAATCGTCCCTTTAAATCCTGAAGTGACTAGGTTGGAACAAAAATTTAATAGAACTTTGATTTCCTTCTACGAATTCCTGCCTTCCTCCTTTGCAGGGAAATTGTGATGAGAACCAGAGTGTAAACCACCAAATGGCTCAGGAAGATGCTCAGCGTCTCTATCAAGCTGGTGAGGGAAGACTCGGGACAGACGAATCTTGCTTTAACAGGATCCTTGCCACGAGAAGCTTTCCTCAGCTGAGAGCTACCATGGAGGCTTACTCTAGGGTAGGAGCTTTTCTTTGGAGGATTTGGCTTCTATTCTAACATGTGAAAATATTTAACCCTGTAATTTTTCTTTGCAGATGGCTAATCGAGATTTGTTAAGCAGTGTGGGCCGTGAGTTTTCCGGATATGTTGAAAGTGGTTTGAAGACCATCTGTAAGATACTTTTGTGCTTTGTTTTTAAATGAATGAGAACTTTGAATAGTCCGTTCCCGTTAAGTGATGATAATTAATACAGCCTCCTGGAATCTGCTTAGGCAGTAGTAGCTGGGCTAATCCTATATTTTTTAATGCAATTTCCTATGAATGGTTGGTGTGATCACATAAGGTTTTTTGGGGATTATTTGGTCTTTATAGGATTTTCTTGGGAACTATTCGACAGTATCTCATAGACTGTAGCACTAGTGCCACAGAAAACATTTTGAGCCCCCAAAACATATCTTTTAAGTACTCAGCCCTATGAGACGCTTTTTCCTTTTGAAATTAAACGATTTCTGGTAGTCTAACACTAGATGTCTAACAAAACGGAAATTTCATTCCCATTGATAATATAGGACTAAAGAGAATATTAGTAATACATTGGTATTAGCAATGGAATGTCTTATAAATGTTACTACAGTAATTGTAGTGAAAGTAAAAACATACAGTTATTACATCTCTGTCATCTGCAGGGGGAGCCTGCTAAGCGAATTTTCCAAAGAGAAACCTGTCAGATTTCTGAGCATCGCTCTGAAGTCTTTGCTCAAATCTGTGTTGTCTCTTTTAAATTGGTTGTATCTGATATCCTTCTCTGAGCCAGATGGTAGTCTTATCTTTTAGAATTCAGATTTTTGTCATTATTCCTTTTGGTTTGAGGTATTACTAGGGTATAGATGCTAAAGATTTTCATACTGTAAAGGGAAAACATGTACAGAATCCTAGTCCCTGCAACTATGGAGAGAAAATAGGATTTATTGGCCAAAGGGGATCTTCTAGAATTGAAGGCAATCTGTCGGATGCAGTTAGGAAGTTGGATGCTGAGAAAAATCAAGGGGGGGGGGGAGACCATCCCCAACTCGCCTCAGGTTTTAAGATAATTGCATAGCTAATAATTAATGGTGGTAGCCTGGACACAGTGGCTCTTGCCTGTAACCCCAGGAATTTGGGAGGCCAAGGCAGAAGAATCCCTTGAGGCTAGCAGTTCGGCACCAGCCTGCGCAACATAGCGAGACCTCATCCTTACAAAATATTTTAAAAATTAGCTGGGCAAGGTGGTGTGTGTCTGTAGTCCCAGCTACTCAGGAGGCTGAGGCTGAGGCAGGAGGTCTGAGCCTAGCAGTACGAGGTTGGAGTGAGCTATGATAGCATAACTGCACTCTAGCCTGACACAGTGAGATTCTGTCTCTTTAATATAAAAACAAAAAAAAAAAAAAGAAAAAAAAAAAAACAGGCCTGGCATGGTAGCTCAGGCCTGTAATCCTAGCACTCTGGGAGGCTGAGGGGAGGCGGGAGGATTGTTTGAGCTCAGGAGTTGAGAGCAGCCTGAGCCACAGGGAGACCCGTCTCTACTCAAAAAAATAGAAATTAGCTGGACAACTAAAAATATAGATATATAAAAAATTAGCTGGACATGGTGGCACATGCCTGTAGTCCCAGCTACTCGGGAGGTTGAGGCAGGAGGATCGCTTGAGCCCAGGAGTTTGAGGTTGCTGTGAGCTAGGCTGAGGCGAAGGCACCCTAGCCAGGGCAACAGAGTGAGACTCTATCTCAAAGAAAAAAAAACAAAAGAAAAGAAAAGAAAGATTCACAGGCAGGCTGGAAGTGGTAAATGAAGTTGGAGGGATAGAGCTGCTTGTCAGGTCATGATTCCATTTCTGAAGCATCTCTACCTTGCAGTGCAGTGTGCCCTGAACCGCCCTGCCTTCTTTGCTGAGAGGCTCTACTGTTCTATGAAAGGTGCTGGCACAGATGACTCCACCCTGGTCAGGACTGCGGTATCTCGAAGTGAGGTGAGTTAGGGCTTTTTCTGTTGGGTCTCTCTTGATGTTGAATGCTGATTTCTTAAAAGTTTCTCAATTGGTTGTTAGTTCCTCAGGAATGATGTTAAGAGCTCTTTGTCACTGGTGAGAGCGGTTGATACTAATATGAAGTACAGTATTCACTTTGTTTGGCTGTGGGAGAGGCTTGTATTAGTGAAACAAGCCGATGTGCCTTGATGAAGATAAAAACCAGGAGGTTTTCCTACTTGAGAAGGTCTGTGGAGATCGCTAGTTTATGGGAAGTTGGAAGACACTTATCTTTCGATTTTTACTTTGTGTATGTAAAAAATTACATGAAAGAGCTATGTAAATTAATCCTATTGGATATCAAAGTTCTCAAAATTTAGCATCCCTTATTAATAGTAAAACGATTTTTAAAAAATTTATTATCTTTACCTAAATATAGCCTTAGATTTTTTTACCTTAAATTTATATATTTATCGGACTTTTTTAAATTTAAAGAACATAGACTATTAGATTTTACTAAAGAAGGTAGATCATTTTTTTAAGAAAATGAACATATGTTTTGAAAAACTTTTATTTTTCTTAGGCTTAAATTTTTTAAGTAGGATCTTTTTTTAAGTTGTGATATAATATGCGTAACATAAAATTTACTGTTTTAACCATTTTTAAGTTGCATTTAGTACATTCGTATTGTTGTGCAACTGTTGCCATCATCCATCTCCAGAACTCTTCATCTTGTAAAACAGACTCTACCCATTAAATAATAACTTCCTTCCCTATGTTTGACTTCTCTAGGTCCCTCATATGAGTGGAGTCATTCAGTATTTGTCCTTTTGTGACTGGCATCTTTAACTTAGACTAATGTCCTTAAGGTTTATCCTTGTGGTAGCATGTGTCCAAACTTCCTTCCTTTTTAAGGCTGAATGATAGTCCTTATGTATATACTGCCTTTTGTTTATTCATTCATGTGCCTAGACACACTTGGGTTGCTTCCACTTTTTGGCTGTTGCGAATACCGCAACGAGTATGGGTGTACAAATACCTGTTCCAATCCCTGCTTTCACTTCTTTTGGGCATACCCAGAAGTGAAATTGCTGGATCATATTGTAATTCTATGGGGCTTTTTTGTTTTTCAGTTTGTTTATTTTTAGGAACCACCATACCATTTTCCACAGCAGCTGCACGCTTTTCCACAACGCACAAGTGTTCCCATTTCTTGACATCCTCACCAACACTTAATATTCTCTATTTTGATAATAGCCATCCTACCACATGTTTGTGAAATGACTAATTTTGGGATTAATAGATGAAACTAGTACCACCCTTATCCAATATTTTATAGAGCAGTGAATCAGACCTTTATTGGGTATGAGTGTAAGCTATAAAATATCAGTCACCTGTTGATATTTCCCCCCTCAGTTTTCATCATTATTAAGATCTTGTCATTATTTAAATACCAGTTTTCTTTTGACAGATTTTTTTCTAACATCAGAAATATCATTCCTTATGCAGATTGATCTTGTGCAGAAAAAACAGATGTTTACTCAGATGTATCAGAAGACCCTGGGCACAATGATTGCAAGTGACACGAGTGGAGATTATCGAAGGCTGCTTCTGGCCATTGTGGGCCACTAGGAAGGATTTTCTTTTTGTACATGAATGAAGCTATTCATAGTTTATCCTTCAAAGCAGTGACTGACCTGCATGCAGCAATATCAACCATCACCTAACCAAAAGAGGTTTTTACTAAGGACTGTGTCAGGGTAATGTGCTTGGTCAGCACATGTTATTGCCTTAATTCTAATTTTTTCTTGATATACAATCAATGTGAAGCCATATCACTATGATGTAGTAATATCACAATGTTTGTTAAGCTTCATTCTCACTAATCTTATTCTAATCAGGATGACAAATCGAATAAAAACTTAAAACAATCTATAATTCTGTGTAATAATGTATATATTTTTTCCTGCTTAATTCTAAAGTTTAATGGTTAAGAATACGTAACAGCCCAGAAATCAGTCCTAGCAAGTCTCAGGGAAAATAATTAAAATAACCAAATAGGCTGTCAAAGGAAAATATCTGCAGTATGAGACAGCATAAGAATTTCACTTTTCAGAAGAAAATGATTAGCTGTTTGCAAAGTTACAATTGACTAAATCCATATCACCATAATTTTAGGACTTAAAATATGTACCAGTGGCATGAAATTTTACTTGCCATAAAGAAGCTTAGGACATAGTCACATGGTTAGAGGCATTTGAAAATGAAATAAAGGTCAATGACAAATAGCCATGCATAAAGCAATTAGTTAAAATAGTAACAGATCTGAAAATGTAAGGAGACACACGATTGCTGCTCAAAGAAAAGTCTGCTTTAAACCGAAGACATAAGCATGAGGCTTAGTGCCGCAGATCATATTCAGTTTGGATGGTTTTTTAAAAGTTTTTAAGACATCACAGATCTGCTGGATAAAGCAGGAAGTCAAACCTAAGGAAATCACAAGCAAAAGGCATTCACTTTATTTTAGCAAAAAGAAAATCTCCAATACCTGTGAAAGAAATTGTTCATATAGTAGTTGAGTTCATTAAAACACTGCAAGTCTACATAAATTGGATACTTGCCCCTTCTGATTTCTCCATCATCTCCTGCAGGGCCCAGACAGAGAGGGACTGTTCTAACATGAAGGTGCAGATGGAGAGGTCTGAGGGGACATTCTGCACAGAAACAGAGAAAGCCATTAGCGTCACCATCATGCAGCATCCAGACCCAGTTTACCTTAATATGCTCTGGGTTCCTTCATAGGAAAAGTGAGAGTACTCGTCAACTCTATACTATGAGCTTCTAGATCAGCATACACTGTCATTACTGCTCACATTTAATGCATTTTTAAAATCACAGATAACAACAGCTGCCACTTAGCAAGTGCTTACTGCGGTGCACATTGCACTTAACTCCTGTGGTCACCTATACTAAGGATTATTACTAAGACTGGACAAGAAACAGAGAAGTTGGATCATGATGGTCCACTAGGCACAGGTAGCATGTGCCTCCTCCCTGGAAAAGAACCAGAATAGTAATCAGATTCTCCCATTTCAGACAGGTCATCTAGGAGAGACCACCAGGTTTCACCCGACAAGTGACAGGAAGCACCAAAAGCGGGTAAGGATAGGGTTCAGGGCATCTTGCCCGGTCAGGGGCTCACAGCTGGGAGAAGCTGCTGGAAACAAAGAGTCAGAAGACGCCCCCAGGGGATCTCCAAGCTCGTCCAGTCTCCAAGAGGAGCTTTCAGGATCTTGGTTACAAGAGAACCTCCCGACCCACGCAAGTTGCAGCCTCACATAGGGAGCTACTTGGAGAGTTTCAGAGACGTTGTTCCAGAAAGGGAAGCCACGCAGACCCCACAGGCGTCCAAGCCTGGAGCAGCTTGAGCCAGGCGCCATATTCTGAGAGCCAAACGCCAGGCGGCCCGGCAAGCCTGCGCGCAGCCCCGAGGAGGGATGGAGAAGCCCGACACTGCCACGCGCCCCTGAGAGGGTCCCCACCGCCGTGCTGGGGGCTGCTGTTGAGCCCGAGATGTGAGAAGACAGCACTTTCCGTAGTGTCTCACCATGCTGCCGGCTGAGGTGAGGCCCCACCCCTTCGGGCCACAGGTCAAGGCGCCGTTTTGAGACTTTGACACTGGGCGGTGCCGTCGTGTATAATTTTTTACAAAGTTGCTGAGAATTCTGCCTTCCACAATCTTACCAGGTCTATTGGCTAGTTAGAGTTGGTAGTATGTCAAAACTGTATTCCTTTTTTTAAAAGTTCATGTCTTTCGACCTAGAGGAGTAATTTGCATCTTATTTTGAGTAAATTGGTATTCTATATTTGTGAACACATTCCATGTAGAGAATAGATTAGTATTACCTATAGCACTTTTTAAAAAAGGGTCAAATGTTTATATGCTTAAAATACAGACTACTTTTTTCCAGTTGTTTTCTTAATTGAAGTATGATTGATAAATTTTGCATATATTAAAGGGATACAAGATGATATTTTGATATAAGTATTCCTTGTGGAATGATTCACACAATTAAGCTCAAGCTATTTATCTGTCACCTGACATCATTTTTCACCTTGTGGTGAAAACACTTAAAATCTACATTAGAAAATTACAAGTGGTACAGTACATTATTATTATTTATAGTTACTATTTATTACATGAGATCTCTTGAACTTAAATACATATGATAAATGAAAGGTTTTTTTTTTCTCTATGTAATTTCTTTTACTAATAACTGAAAGTTTCTACCCTTTGACCAGCATCTCCTCATTTTCCACACCCCACCTCTTACAACTACCACTCTGTCCAGGTTTGACTATTTTAGGTTGCATATACAAGCAATATGCAGTAATTATTTGTGTCTGGCTTCTTTCACTTAGCACAATGTTCTCTAACATCTTCATAGTTCTTCAACATTGTCACAAATGGCAGGATTTTCTTCTTAAGATTTTCTTGTTAAAGGCCAAATGATATTCCATTGTGTGTATATATACTCCATAGTCTTTATCCATTCATCTACCAGTGGACAGTTGGGTTGTTTCCATATCTTAGCTATTGTGAGTAATGATGCAGTGAACATGGGAGTGCACATATTTCTTGAGATACTGATTTCTTTTCCTTCAGGTATGTACCCAGAAGTGGTATTGCTGGATCATTTAATGTAGTTCTGTTTTTAACTTTTGAGGAAGCTCCATACTGTTTTCCATAATGGCTGTACCAATTTACATTCCTATCAACAGCAAACAGGTTCCTTTTTCTTCACATCTTTGCAAACACTTACATGTTTTATAATAGCCAATATAACGGGTGTGACTATCCCATTTGTACTTTAAAAGAATATTTATGCTACTGCTGTTAGGTAGAGTGTTTTGGATGTGTCTATTAGATCTAGTTGGTCTATTACATAAGGCCTCTTTTTCCTTCTGATTCTTCTGTCCGTTGCTGAGAATTGAGGTATTGGCATCTCCAACTATTATTTCTTTCTTTTTTAAATATTAGATGCTCGATGTATTGTCTTTCTTTTTTTTAAATAGTAGTTACCCAACTACTATTATAAAGCTGTTTCTCCTTTCAATTTTGTCAGTTTTTGCTTCATATATTTCAGTGGTATGCTAGGTGTGTAGATGTTTATAATTATCATATCTTACTGTTGTATTGAAGCTTTTATTAACATATAACGTCTTTTGTCCCCTGTAACCTTTTTTTGATTTAAAGTCTATTTTGTCTGATATTACTAGATTTTACTAAAGAGAAAACAACCAAAATATGTTTTGAAAAACTTGTGTATTTGTTCTTAGTCTTAAATTTTCTAAGCAGAATCTTTTTCTAAGTTGTGATAAAATATACATAACATAGTTACTATAGACTTCTCGGCTGTCTTTTGGTTAACTATTTGTATGGAGTATTTTTTTCCATCCTTTTACTTTTAACCTGTTTGTGTCTTTGGATCAAAAGAGAATCTTTTGTAGACAGCATACAGTTGGATCACTTTTATCCATTCTTCATTCTTCCAATCTCTATCTTGATTGGTGAGTTTAATCCATTTATATTAAAGTAAGTATGAGAAATTTCTGTCATATTGCTATTTTCTATATTCCTTACTGCTTTTTTGTCCCTCATTTCCTACAATGCTGTCTTTCGTGTTTAGTGTTTTTTTGTAGTGAAACATTAAATTCCTATTCTTTTGTGTATATTCTATAACTATTTTCTTTATAGTAACCATAAGGATTACTTTTATTAGTAATGTCCTAAAGCTATACCACAGTGGAGGATAAAGCAACTCCATCTTGGATGCTAATCTGCCATGTTGACTTATGATTAACTCCTGTTCCAGCAATGTCTTTAAGATTTCTGCTTTATCTACTATTAGCATAAAACCTCTTAGGATAACTTTGACCATAAATCCTGCCCTTAGGCAGATTCATATAGCATTCTTGCTTACCCTGAGGGGTCAACTTCAATTGTCCCACACATTCTTTCGCCATGGTATATAAGCCCTGGGTCCTTGGTGGGTAATGGCTCAGGGATCCACCATCTTGTATTGCTGCTACCGGGAACGTGGCTTCTGTTGGTGAATCCCTATTAAATGTTTCTGAGAAAATGTATTTGTCAGCCTCTTTCTTTGGCCTCAGCTTCCTTGGACTTTGAGGGTAGGTTTGCATAGACCTTACCACAAGACACACTCTAAATTTATACCTTTTTTTTTTTTTTTTAGACAGAGTTTACTTTGTTGCCCGGGCTAGAGTGAATGCCCTGGCATCAGCCTAGTTCACAGCAACATCAAATTCCTGGGCTCAAGCAATCCTGCTGCCTCAGCGTCCCAAGTAGCTGGGACTACAGGCATGTGCCACCATGCCCGGCTAATTTTTTCTATGTATATATTAGTTGTCCAATTAATTTGTTTCTATTTATAGTAGAGACGGGGTCTTGGTCTTGCTCAGGCTGGTTTCAAACACTTGACCTCGAACAGTCTGCCCGTCTCTGCCTCAGAGAGTGCTAGGATTACAGGTTTGAGCCACTGTGCCAGGCCAAAATTTATACCTGTTTAACTTCAGTAACACCATAGCTGGGCGTGGTGGCACGTGCCTGTAATCCCAGCTACTAGGGAAGCTGAGGTAGGAGGATTGCTGGAGACCAGGAATTTGATGTTACAGTTACCTGTGATTGGGCCACGGCACTATAGTCTGGGCAACACAGCCAAGTCCCTGTCTCAAAAAAAAAATTTTTTTAACATTTTTATCACCCCCAGAAAGAAACCCCATACTCAATTAGAAGTCCTTCTCATCCGTGCCTCTTCCACTCAGCACCTGTCAGCTACTAATCTACTTTCTGTCCCTAGGGATTTGCTATTCTAGGCTTTTCACATGAACGGAATCATAAAATATGTGGCCCTTTGAGTCTGACTTCCAATTAGCATAGTGTTTTTAAGGTTCTTCTGTGTTGTAGCAGGAATTAGTACTTTATTCTGTTTTATGGCTGAATAATCCAGTGTATGGTTATACTACATTTTCTTTATCCATTCATCAATTGATGGACATGTAGGTTTTATCATCTTTTGGCTAGTACAAATAATGCTACTGTGAACATTCATGTACAATTTTTTGTGTGGACATGTGTTTTTTCTGTTTTTATTTTATTTTTTTTTTTTGAGCCACAGACTTTCTCTGTTGCCCCATACAGAGTGCAGTGGCATCATCATATCTCACTGCAACCTCAAAGTCCTGGGTTTAAGCAATCCTCCTGCCTCAACCTCTCAAGTAGTTGGGACTACAGGTGCACACCACAACACCCAGCTAATTTTTTGTTTTTTATAGAGACAGAGTCTCACTATGTTGCTCAGGCTTGTCTTGAACTCCTGACCTCAAACAATCCTCCTGCTTTGGCCTCCCAAAGTGTTAGGGTTACAGCTGTGAGCCACTGTGCTTGGCCTGTTTTCAGTTCTGTTAGCCATAGACCCAGGAGTGGAATTGCTGGATCATGTGGTATTCCTGTTTAATTTCTTTAGGTTCGGCCAAAGTGTTTTCCAAAGTGGCTGCACCATTTGACATTGCTGTCAGCAATAGATAAAGATTTCAATTTCTCCTCCTCATCAGTACTTACTATTATTGCCTATCTTTTTGATTGTAGCCATTGTAGTGGTTGTGAAGTGGCATCTTATTTTGCTTTTGATTTTCATTTCCCTAATGAGTAATAAGCAGACTTTTTTGTGCTTATTAATCATTTGCATATGTTCTTTTGAAAAATATTCAAATGCTTTGCCCATTTTTAAATTAGGTAATTTATATTTTTTAAGATTTTTTTTCTTTCAGCATATTATGGGGGTACAAATGTTTAGGTTACGTATATTGCTCCTGCCGCACCCGAGGTAGCGCTTCAAGCGTGCCCATCCCCCAGATGGTGCAAATTGCACCCATTACATGTATATATACCCATCCCCTCTTCCCCCCTCCCATCTGCCTATTACCCGATGAATGTTATTACTATATATGTACTTCAGTGTGGATCAGTTAATACCAATTTGATAGTGAATACATGTGGTGCTTATTTTTCCATTCTTGGGATACTTCACTTAGTAGAATGGGCTCCAGCTCTATCCAGGATAGTAGAAGAGGTGGTAGATCACCATTGTTTTTTGTGGCTGAGTAGAACTCCATGGTATACATACACTACATTTTATTAATCCACTCGTGTATTGATGAGCACTTGAGTTGTTTCCACATCTTTGCAATTGTGAATTGTGCTGCTATCCACATTGGAGTGCAGCTGTCTTTTTTATAGAATGCCTTTGTTGTTTTGGGTAGATGCCCAGTAATGGAATTGCTGGATCAAATGGTAGTTCTACTTGTAGCTCTTTGAGGTATCTCCGTATTGCTTTCCACAGAGGTTATACTAGTTTGCAGTCCCACCAGCAGTGTATGAGTGTTCCTATCTCTCCACATCCACGCCAACATTTATTATTTTGGGACTTTTTGATAAAGGCCATTCTCACTGGGGATAAGTGATACTTCATTGCGGTTTTGATTTTTATTTCACACACACACACACACACACACACACACACATATATATATATATAATTTATTTATTAATTTTGAGTACACTCTTAAAAAGCACAAAACTGAACTGATCCAGGAAGCAACAGTCTATTTTTGTTGGGTCATAAGAGTTGTTTATTCTGGATAGTTGACCCTTATATATAATTTACAAAATATTTTCTCCCAATGTGTGGGTTGGATTTTGTTTTCTTGATGGAATCTTTTGATGTACAGAACATTAAGATTTTTTCTTCAAAACTTACATATATGTATCTGTATATATATATATATTTTTTTTTTTTTTTTGAGACAAAGTCTCACTTTGTTGCCCAGGCTAGAGTGAGTGCCGTGGCATCAACCTAGCTCACAGCAACCTCAAACTCCTGGGCTCAAGCAATCCTACTGCGTCAGCCTCCCAAATAGCTGGGACTACAGGCATGTGCCACCATGCCCGGCTAATTTTTTTCTATATATATTAGTTGGCCAATTAATTTCTTTCTATTTATAGTAGAGATGGGGGTCTCGCTGTTGCTAAGGCTGGTTTCGAACTCCTGACGTTGAGCAATCTACCTGCCTCGGCCTCCCAGAGTGCTAGGATTACAGGCGTGAGCCCCCAAGCCTGGCCATCTTATATTTTGAGACAGTATCTCTTCTGTTTCCCAGACTAGAGTGCAGTGTTGTCATCATAGCTCCCTGCATCCTGAAATTCCTAGGCTCAAGTGATCCTCTTGCTTCAGCCTCCCAAGTAGCTGGGACTACAGGCACATGCCACCATGCCTGGCTAATTTTTTTGCATTTTTTTCTAGAGATGGGACCTTGCTATGTTACTAGGCTGGTCTCAAACTCTTGGCCTCAAGCAATCCTCCTGCCTGTGCCTTCCCAAAGTGCTGGGATTATAGATGTGAACCATTGTGCCTGACTTACAAAATATATATTTAATTGACACATAATTGTACATATTTATGGGGGACAGTGTGTTTTGATATGTGCATATAATATGCATAATCAAATTAGGGTTATTAACATGTCTATCGCCTCAGACATTTATCATTGGTGGTGAGAACATTCAAATTCCTCTCCTGGCTATTTTGAAATACATATTACTGTGAACAGTAGTCACTCTTCAGAGCATTGGAACACTAGAACTTACTCCTCCTATTCAGCTGCAACATTTACCCATCGATCAACCTCCCCTCTCCACTCTGTGCCCCCTTCCCGTTAGCCTCTCACAACCACTATTCTACTCTCTACTTGTATGAGATAACTTTTTGTGGCTCCACATATCAGTGAGGGCATGCAGCGTTTGTTTGTCTTTGTGTGCTTGCCTTATGTCACGTGACATAATGTCTTCCATGCTTATCTATGTTGCTGCAGATGACAGAATTTCATTTCTTTCTTTTTTTTTTTTGATAAATAGTATTCCATTGGGTGAATATACCACATTTTCTTTATCCATTCATCCATTGATTCCATATTTTGAGTATTGTGAGTGCTACAATAAACATGGTGTGCACATATCTCTTCAATGTACTGATTTTATTTCTTGTGGATATATTACCCAGTAGTAGGATTCCTGGATCATATGGTAGTTCTACTTTTAATTTTGATGTTTTTGAGGAACCTCTATACTCTTGCTCCATAGTGGACTGTAGTAATTTACGTTCTTCACCAACAGCATATCAAACTGATGTTTCACTCCATGATATTCCTCATATTTGACTCTGGTTCCAGATCAAAATGGAGCTGAAAAATTCCTATCACCTAGTATTTCCTTGTTAAAAAAATTGTGCTTTTTAGAGAGAGGGTCTCTCTCTGTTTCCCAGGGCTCAAGTGATCCTCCCACCTCGGCCTCCCAAAGTTCTGGGATTATAGGCATGAGCCACCATGTCCATGTCCGGCCATTATTAATTTAGAGTATACGCCTTCTACTTAGGAAAAGAAAGCAAAGGGTAAGACAGCCTCAGCGGGCCCTTCAGGAGGTATTCCAGAAGGTCAGCATTGTTACCATAGGAGACTACAGCTCCATGTGTCACTGCCGCTGAAGACCTTCCAGTGGGACAAGATGTGGAGGTAGAAGATAGTGATATTGACAGTCCTGGCCCTGTGTAGGCCTAGACTAATGTGTGTGTTTGTGTCTTCGTTTTTAACAAAAAAGTTTAAAAAAAATTAAAAGCTTATAAAGAAAAAAAATTTTTGTATAACTGTACAAGGTGTGTTTTAAGCTAAGTGTTACTACAAAAGAGTAAAGTTTAAAAAGTTAAAGTTTATGAAGAAGTTACAGTAAGCCAAGGTTAATTAATTGAAGAAAGTTTCAAATTAGCCAAAGTGTACAGTATTTATAGAGTCTACAGTAGTGTACAGTAATGTCCTGTGTCAGGTTTCAGTGTGAAAATGTCAGTTCTTGGCATGCTCATGGCCAAAGAATGACCAGACAAGCCAAAGTTAGGCGAACATGAAAATGAGGTTTATTGAGGAGAGAAAGATAGGGTTATAGGGCAAGAGCAAGACACAGGTTTATAGAGCATGATACATACGCCATGGGTGACGACCAGACACATTGTCCCGCAAAGGAAGCGTTTGACACGGATTCCAAGTTGCCATCAGTCCCTCCAACATGGGACGAGACCAGCGCCAGGAAAGGTCCATCCTGGCACTGAAGGATAATCACATCCTAGACGCAGGATGATTGATCAGTGATGCTGGAAGACAAAGGTGTTAATCAAAAGGGAGAACCAGGAAAGTTGTCAAACTCAAAAGGGAGTCACATGTGTTAAACAAAAACAAAAAACCTGACAAATTGGGCTGAGGGAGCCTATGAAGAGAGGGTTCTCCTGCTTGCATACGTAATCACAAAAACTATCACAAAAGTTTTCGCAAAAACCAGAAACTTGCACAAAGGCCACTGCAAAGCTTACACAAAAAATACTTCTGCAAGAACGTCTGCCCAGCAACTGCCTGTTTAACACCACTTTGGTTTCACCCACGTTATTGATCTTTGTAGACAATAATAGTGAGCTCAAACATATCGGAAATCCTCCTCATTTTTACCCTAAAGACTACTTTATCTCCCTGAATTCGCGCATAGTTGACTATGGCATGCATATTCCCATTGCAATGCTCTATTCCTGAATAAACAGTTTTCTTTTAGATAGCCTTTCTGTTTGTTATTTAGGTAGACTCATGTTACAAGAAAGTAACACTAAGGCTGTTTTGGGAATTCTTGGAGATAGTGCATGTAGGGACTGGGCACAGTGTCTGATACAAGAAGTACTCAGTAAACGTCGCTCTCTGTAGGAAGGGGTTGCTCAGTCCTTAGCCACTCCTGAGAAAGTACATTCCAATGAAAACCTAATTCCCTGAGACCATCCACACGGCTGTGCCCAGTGAGAATGTGGCAGTGACAGCCCCTGCCCCGTTCTCTGCACTCATGGAAAGAGGGGAGATGGCCAACAAGCCTCCTGGGGGACAGGGGTCATTCTGGGTTCAGCAGATGGCCCTGGAATCAAAGACGTCATGGAACATAATATAATCAGATCCAATGAGTGTATCGAGGGCCAGGTGAGGAGGCTGCCGGAAGTCCAGCTGTGCCCAGGAGCTCGTGGGGAGGAGCCCTCCCACGTCAGCGCTGAGGCCGCTGCACTGTGGACAGGCCACGCCCTGTGGTAGAAGCACCCCTCCTGCCTGACAGATGCCAAATTATAGGAGATTTTGTAAAAAGTGTTAAGCCCTTCCACCTGCTCGACACCTGCAACGGTGCCTACTGCAACCACTGTTTTGGCTCCATTTTGCAGTAGAGAAAACAGAGGCTCAGAGCAGAACACTCCTCTGGTCAAGGTGACACACAACGTGTGCCTGAGCCGGGGTTCCAGGGCCCAGGCCTGGCGGCTGGCATCCTCTCTCAATCCAGGGCAAATACCCCGGCCTGGGCAAGCTACTGGTACACCCGGCCAGGCCCAGAGCCCGGGCTGCTGCCACTTGGCAGGAGCAGACACACGGGCTGGGGGGCCTCAGCGCTCCAGGGAAGGGAGAGCTGGGAACAGGGTGGGCAGGTGCAGCTGAGACGCAGACCCAGCCCCCAACCCAGCCTCAGCCGGGTCAAGCCCTGATCTGGGACGCTCTTGTGGCCCTGGGGGATTTACTCCTCCCCACTCTGCAGATGAAGGGAGGGGTGGCCAGGCTCTGAGTCAGGTCCTCCTTCCACCTGTCCTCACCGCTGTCACCCACAGTGTCCACAGGGAATGGGCAGCACGCACTGGAGTCTTTTCTGGCTGTGGAGAAAGCCGGCGTTGTGTGGGGAATGTGTGACTCAGCAGTACCAAGAGGACAACTTTCCAACAAGGTTGTTTTTGCCAAACTTGAGTGTGCAATGACATGGTCTTGCCCCTTCGCATTCAGAAAGCCAGTTCCACGAATAAGCACTTGGCAGGCTTCTGCAGGGGCGACAGCCAGAAGTCTGAGTGAGGACGGGTGGAGCGCTGTGGCATGCGCGCCTCGCCCTTCCCGCCGGTCCACCCAATACCGATGGCCAGGGCGCTCCTGCAAGGGAGAAGCTGTGCCTCTACCAACATGTGTGTCCACCAGGCCGAGTCCTCATCTGGTGTCACTGAGGGTGCATGAGGAGGCGGCTGGGCCTTGAGCACTCAGAGGACCCTCCCTGGCCCAAGGAGCCGTGAAAGGCACCTGCACAGGGGCCGACTGAGCCAGGCCTTCCCCACCCTGGGGTCCCACGGTGCACCCTCAGGCCAGAGGGCAGCAGGCCAGGCCCTCCCTCTTGTAAGGCGTCAGAGGAGCTAGGACAAGGCGACAGAAGACACCCTGTCTCCTGCCTGAGCTGGGCACCCGGGCCTGATGTCTGCTGGGCTGCTGCCCATGTGGGGGTCTACCCTTCTTTCTTTCTGTGTGCCTGTGGCAGGCTGGAGACCCCAGGGGCAGGGCCAGGACTCAGTGTGGCAGGTGAGACACCCAGGACACTGCTCAGGAGAACCCATCCCAGAACAAGTGCTGTCTTGGCTGAGCTTCCAGAGACCTACAGATGATTCCTGCTCCCCTGCCTCTTCCTGGCCCACCGCACCGCCCCCCACCACGCTGGGGTTCAGCAAGCACTTCTCCCCAAGCGGGGCTCCTGTCCCTCAGGCAAGTCGCACAGAGAAACGGGACGTAGTGAGAGGGCTGGCCCAGGAGCCCGGAGGCTTCCCGCAGGACTCCAGGTTGCTCCAGGGCACTGGGCTCTGCCCGTCCAGGGGGTGGCTCATTCCTACCCCTGATGGGGCCAAAGGCACCCCAGGTGCTCCCCAAGGAGCACTGCCTCTGGATCCTGCATGGTCCCAGCCTGGGCCAGGTGCTTCTGGGCCTCCTCAAGTGGGAACTTTCAATCCGAACACACTATCAGACAGCGGGAGTTTATAGGTCCACAGCGATGACTGTTGTTGCATCAACAATTAGGACTTGTTTTCTCTTCTAGACGAAAAGTCCATAGAAGCTGTAACATCTTCAAATGTGTCACTGCACGGGAACGGCAGTCTCTGAGGCCGACCCTAGGTCCGGCCTTGTGGCACCTGTCCTAACTCAGAAATGCCCAAGCGTTGGTGGTTCCTGACCATTTGCTGGTCATCACTCCTGCAGGTCAGGCACGATGTTGGGGGCATGGCAGGATGAAAACAAACGGTCTGAAAGAGCTCACATACCTGTAAAGACCTCACACACCGGTATGGGGCTAGTGCACCTGTGAAGAGCTCACACACCTGTGTAGGGCTCCCACACCCACATGGGATCACATGCATGTGTGGAGCTGCTGCAGGCGTGTGGCCTCACACCATCCACAGGGCAGTTGCTGTGCCCTAGGTGCATCCTCCCTCAGCCTCGCACCCTCCCCAGGAGGCAGAGCCCACTGACCCCTTACAGACAGGGAGGCAGAGACAGGAGGTCAGTCACCTGCTGGCCACAGTGGATGGCTGCGTGAGTAGTGGGGTTGGCAGCGAAGTGACATCTCGGCCAGGATGCATGTGGCCCACGGAGGCCAGCCCAGACCACGCCTGGGAGCAGCCAGGCCCACTGCCCTGGGAAGAGGAACGCCCCCGTACCTCTGCCGGCGCCTCCTGACGGTGTGCAGCAGGTGGGGAGCAACGTTGGCCCTGTGGAGACGCAGCAGCTGGGTCACCCCCCTCGTCCCCTGACTTCCCCAGGAAACTGTGTCGGCTCTGTGGCCCTGTGCTGGAAGGGGACCTATGTGGTGGCCGCCAGCACCCGCCTTGGCTTCCTGGACTGGGGGACGCAGCAGGTGCAGTGGGTGACCTGGCTGGTTAGGGTCAGGCCCCATAACGGGTTCCACAATGGAAAGGGGGACCCCACTGGGAGGTTTATGACAGGTGAGCTTCCTAAAGGTGAGGGTGTGGCCTCGGCCCTCTGAGGCTTGGGTCAGTGGAGACATGAGAAGGCCGGTAGTTCTATGCTCACAGCAGGTGCGGGCAGAGCTGGGGGCTGTATGACGCTGTCCCCTCATTCCTGGAGGAAGGAGTGGGGACGAGCAGGCCACGCCCTGCCGTGCACTGCCCTCCTCGGGCTGGGCCGCCATTCTGGCAGGTTTCCTTCAATGCCAAACCCAACTTTTCCCCCCTTATGCCCCCTTAGTTCCCAGCTATCCACAGACAGGGCCGCGGCCTCCCCCTGGGAGCGTCAAATCCACCAGCATGTGGCAGTGGCCCAGAGCGTCTTTCCGAAGGCGTTCCATGTTTTGTGAGGGCTTCATGTTTGCCCTGGGTGTTATGGGGTGGGATTCAAAAGTTTACGTGGTGCTGCATTTGGCAACTCACAGAAATAACCATTTTATACGAATACACTATCCATTACACTAGCATTTCAAACAACAGAAATATGACGCTAACGTCATAGATACTTGTACCACCTTTCACATTGAAAGGTAGTTTTAATCATCTCTGTATGCCTACCTGCATTCTAGGTCGATCATGCCTCAACAGACACATTGTGAGTGAACAGCTCCTCAATTCAAAATAACTCCATTCCCCCTAAACTTTCCAACTAATTATTGTAAATCTGTGGTGAGAGGTTTTGCCTGAATTATCTACGTATTTGCTTTAATTCTTTACTTCCATTTGGAGAAGCAGACATGGTCTCCAGTCTAAATATCTTTTGATAAAAATGAAGAACTTTTCTTCAAAATTCCTTTAGAGAAAACTCTTATGGGGATGGATTAGAGAAAACTGATGGGCAGTGGGGGGTGCATTGAGGAGGAATGGGGTGTCTGGCAAGGAGAAATTCAAACAGTCACTAGGTTTAGCAAAACTTTAAGTGGTCCCCGTGTCAAGTAGTACATACTCAGTGGTTAGAGAGTGTGATGATTAATATTCCAGATCCTAAACATTTATCCAGTGAAGCATCTATTCACAGTTCATTCGGATTCGGTGACTGAGACTACCTTAAAAGCACGGATGTCCTCAGTGACAATTCGCATCCTAGCTGCAGAGTCTGGGGAAGTTCCCTGCAAGCTGTCTGTGGGACCACTAGTCCCAGTGGACACATCCAGAGCACACATGGGAGAAGCATTTTTCTTTCTTTGTGGCCTCTGTCTTAATGCAAAAGTAAAACATCCAATCACCTCAGCCCCCAATGCATTTTCTTTTGGATTGTTTTGGGGAGTGGCCAATTAGTAGAGTTAGAGCTAAGTGGTGGGTGGGAAACAAGGGGGAGAGGGCAGAGACTTCCCCAGAGGTGTGAAACAAGATCCAAAAGTGCTGCAAAGTGTCCCGTGGGCAGAGGGAGAAAACTCAGGGGCCTCCAGATTCACTTGTTTCCTTAGATGAATTCAAAAAGTACAACTGTCAGGTTTTCTAAAATGCACAGGCAAGCCAACAGTGTTCAACTTCTGCACCTTGCTCTCAAGCAGCTTAGGGACTCTAGGATTATTATCTAATTGGTCTATTGGCCAGGAAGGAAGCGATTTAAGGCCAAGAAGCCAAGAAGAAGATTTCAAGCCCAAGGAAGTGGAGCTTAAATGTTCTCCATAGGAACATGGCCATGTAACCCTGCCCACCCAGGCTTGGAAATTGCAGCCAACCAAACTGAACCCTGGGATCTGGGCAGCTCAGGAAGAGCTGGCTGCTGGCGGAACCTGCTGCATCTGCAGATAAAACCCTTCACTCAGCTGGTCTGGGCTCCCCTCAATCATCCCCTCCCACCCCCCAGCCGCTTGCCTAGGAGAAGAACATTTAATGTCTGCAGCTCTGTACAATGCTTGGAACAAAAAAAGAAAAAAGAAAGAAGTAAAAAATAATTTTAAACAATGTCTGCAGCTCTGAGGAGCCGGATTCGGGGCAAAAGGGGAACTGGGCGCCCCAGCAGCAAGCAACCCTAGCTACTGTGCACCCTCTCTGACACCCTTTCAACTCACCCTTTACCTAAGGAGTTCACCTCCTCCCCCTGGGCCCAGGCTCCCTACCCCTCCTTGCGGAGCTACCTCTGGGGGCTGAGGCACTGCTTTATAACAGTCTCAAGAGGACCAGGCAGCCCGGACCGCACGCGTGCTTCCTCCGGAGGGCGGGAGTCTTGGGCCACCGAGAGTTTGTGGAGGGCACCTATGGGGTGACTACTGGGCACCCGCACCTCGCCAGGGAGCAGCCACAGGAAGAGGGACAAAGAGCCCCGTCCCCAAGACTAAGCCCCTTTAGCCCAGATGGGCCAGAGCACCCGGGGTCGTGGCACCTCCTTCTCCCCAGGCAATTGCAAAAGCTGCACAGAAAGCACTGGGGAGCTCTGGTTTGTGGATCCCAGGGGCTTCCAGTCATTAGGCGACACCATCTGACTCAGGACTGAGCATGATAGCCACAGTCTCAGGAAGTGCTTCGCCTGACCTCACCTCCCTCCATCCCCAGGCTGCCCGCCCCTGTGCTCCACCTGGCCATCCAAGGGATGCAGGGCCCCCCAGGCTCTGCGTCTCAGACATGGGGGGACTCCACCACCAGCGAAGACCCTGAGGTGGCCGGGGGGACTGTGCTCCCTCACTCTGGTAGCCTGTCAAGTCCTGGTGGCCTGGCCAGGGGAAT
This sequence comes from Microcebus murinus, assembly GCF_040939455.1. Taxonomy (NCBI): domain Eukaryota; kingdom Metazoa; phylum Chordata; class Mammalia; order Primates; family Cheirogaleidae; genus Microcebus; species Microcebus murinus. The sequence continues at coordinate 61,609,138 of NC_134117.1, forward strand.
TGGGCTGGGCAAGTGCCCGCGCCGCACCCGCCTCTGGAATTGCTGCTGCTTGGCCTGTGGGCCGCGTCCTCTCTTCTGAGGCGCCAGGGCAGCACGTGGTCACTGGGCTGGAGCTGACAGCTGCCTGGCGCCTTAGTCACCTGTGCTCATCCCGCCTCCCTCAGCAGCAGCGCCTCTACCGCCACTGCAGCCACTTTGCCTCCACTGCCCCCATCTGCTCAACACCTTTTCTGGGATCAGGTGAAGGGGCTGGAGAAGCAGGCCATGGCTGGTGCCGGGGCCGGTGTGCTGCCAGGGCTGCTGTGGCTTAGGCTGCCACCATTGCCACTGCCAAGCCCTGAAGTCCAGCAACTGCCAAAAAGAAGGAGGCAGGAGGAGGCAGAGACAGGTGGCTCTCCTGGGGGCTGGGAGGTGGCTGTGGAGGAGGAGGAGGGGAAGGGAAGGGCAAGGAAAAGAAGGCTTGGGGTTGTAGAGCCTCTTCTCTGTGTTTGGGAGTTGAGGGCACTGGGAACACTTGGAAGGTGACTTGGAAAAGGAAGAGACTGGAAATGAATTTGCGTCCCTTGAAAAGTTAGACAGGGGAAGAAATTCCTCCTCCTTTCCTGAGAGAGAGAGAGACAGAGAGAGACCACGCGCTCTAGCAAGCACCTTGGCCAGTTGGAAAGTAAAGAGAGGATGAGGAGATTCCCCCAGGATAGGGTCAGGCAGCCCTGAGCACAAGCAAAGGACAGAGCAGTGGGTGTCACTGGGCCTCCCAGGGTGGCGGGAGCAAGAGGCAAAGGCACAGCAGAGTCTGAGGGGAACAGGCCACTGGCTCCTGTGTCCTGCACGGAGCTCCTGCTCCTGCCAGGGCTGGAAGTTTCCTGAGTTCCTGCCCCAGGACTCAAGTGGGATGAGTGTGTGTGCTTGGCAAGGGGGTGGCGGCTGGGTGGGGGTGGGGAGTGCCCACCTCTCATCTTGGGCAGATGAAGGGGAGGGACTGAGCTTGGAGAAAAGGAGAAGGAGGAGGGAGGCCAGGCTGACCCCAAGCCAAGGCGACTGGCCAAGGCACAGAGGCAGCATGTGACATGGTCCGGAGGGTCAGCTGAACATTTTCAACTCTCCTAAGCAAGCAAGCAAGCATAATGCAGAGGCTGATGGCTGGTTATTGGCTACCTGTGGTCTCTAGGCCCTAACACACGGGCAATATGACCGCCTCGGTGCAATGTTGACTGCACCTGGGAGCGCTTGTGTGCCACCCTGAGCCTCCCCCATGCTCCTGTCCAGAGACGGGATTAAAGAGACAGGCCAAGGATCTGGGGCCAACTCCCCTCTGGCCTGGCCCGACCAATCGCCTGAGGGCACCCCTGGGCAGTAGTCCTAAAAGGTGGAAAGGCAACTCTCCCAGAGCCACCTTTCGGGGATCAGCCACTACCTGGGCCTCCACGTGGGAAGGCTGCAGGAGTCTGCAGGAGCCAGACTGCGGGAGTCTGGCTGCACCCACGGCAGCACTCTAGTTTCCTGAGAGAGGGAAGGGACTGCAGAGGAGTAGGGACGGCCCCTGACAGCCCTGCTGGGTCTCAGAATGCCTTTCCCACAGAGCATGCTGCCACAACTCATGCACGTGTAAACACGCACACAAGTGTAAACACACACACTTGCACACAGATACACGTGCACACGCACCAACACAGACGCACTCGCAAACACGGGCACATTCACTACACACGTACACACAGGCACGTGCAACGTGCACACGCACACGGGGCGCGCCAGGGGCTTCAGGGAGCTTTTCCCGGGTTGAGGCGCCATGCTGTGAAAGGGAGGTAGCAGGTCCTGACCCCACAGTTGCACCAACTGCCCAACTGCCCTTCAGTTCACCTGCATCTAACCTTCTCCCTGAGAACTGCCTTTCTGCCAAGCCCTGACTGTGTAGCCCGGGCTGTTTCTGAGATGTGTGAACACGCTAATGGCCACAGTCCCTGGTAAAAGGCGGAGTACATTTTAATATGAACGTCTTTCATCCTTGAATAACACAAAGCTCTGAAAGAATTAGGTTTAGGTTTTCACATATCAACCCAAAAATATTTTGGACTAACTCCAAAATAAAAACATTCACCTGGAGAGGAAATTTTTCCCCCAAATAGAGACCACCTAGAAATAGAAGCGCTACTTCACAGCCCTAAGCGGGACTTGGGCACCGCCAGGCTCCCCTGTGCACGGGGAGGAAGCTCAGGGAAACGCCTGCTTAGGCGGGTGGCGCTGATGTGGTAGAGCTGCCACTTTACATCCATTTCCAGCTGCCCTGGACAGAGCTGGGACACGTGACTGAACGTTGAGTCCTCTGCGGGTCCCCAGTTTTCTCCTGGGTCCAAATTTAGCTGTGGTGGAGAGCCAGAGCTGCCATCCTTTGCGCCAGAGCCCAGCAGCTGACTGGGAGGGAGGCATCTGACAGGAACCAAAGGTTTTCTGTCAGGGCTTGGCTGACAGGATGGCTTCCCGCATGCGCGACCGGGGGCGTGGCCTCGAGGTCAGTGGAGCAGGTGTGCTCACGTGAGAGCATGTTGGCAAAGGGGCGGGGCAAGCAGCTCCCTAAAACAGTCAGTAACCGCAGGGGCGGAGCCAGTGTCTGATTGACAGTCGAGAGGCCAATGAGAGAAGGCAGGCCACACCAAGGAACCTGTCAGTTAAACTGTCAGGGCACCTGGGAAATCTAACGGGTTTTGCCTGTCAGGTTCCTAACTTGGCTGTGCTAGGCCTAGCGCTCTCAAAACTGACCTTTTCTGGCGGTCTTAGAACCCATTCGTGGACTGTCTCCTCCGTCGTCTGTACGTTTCTCCACAGGCGCTGGTGAGCACTATTACCACGTCCATTTCACAGGTGCGGCAGCTGAGGCTTAGAGGTAGGAAGCTCAGCAAGGCCACAGCTGGGATCCCACTCTTGGCACCTGACCCCAGAGCCCATCCTGTCCAGCGCGCTGCAGTTCCACTGGCCCGGACACCTGGGAGTCAAGGCGGAGCAGGGCCGGTAAAGAGACCCGGATGAGTGCAGTTGAGCAGATTGCTGGCGCCAGTGTCCTCGGAGTGGACGTAGTGATAAGTAGCTGTTGGGTCCCACACGGCGTGAGAGCTCAGAGGATGCAGATGGGAGGGGAGACAGGAGACAGGAAGGTGAGAATGTGGGTGTCATGGGCCAGGCTGTCCCGCAGCTGGCAGAGCCTGGCAGCACTGCAGTCTGATGTGGCTTTGGGTTACCCCCAGGTGCAGAAAAGCTGTTCTCTCGGGGCTGTGGTGTTTCCCAGGTGTGAAGTTCAGCATTTAGGAGCACAGCAGTATTATAGTCCCTAGGAGACAGTTGCCTCTGTCTGCTAGGGCTGCGACTACAAAATACCACAGAGAAGGTGGCTTAGACAACAGATTTCTTTTCTCATAGCCCCAGAGGCTGAGAAGTCTGAGATCAGGGTGCTGGCAGGTGTGGTTCCTGGCCAGGCCTCTTTCTGGCTTTCAGAGGGTCACCTTCCATCTGCGTCCTCACATCGTGGGAGGATTCCCCTCTCTCTCTCTCTGTCTATCTCTGTCTCTCTCTCTCTCCTTATAAAGCCAGCAATGTTGTGGTCTTATGACGGCACACTTAGGACCTCATTTAATCTTATCTGCCTCCTTAAAAGCCTTATCTCCCTCCTTAAAAGCCTTATCTCCACATAGACTCACATTGGGGGTTAGGCCTTCAACACAGGAATTTGGGCACACACTGTGCATTTCATAACAACGGTTCATACTCAGTAAGCATGTAATAGTGATAGTAGAGCACTGAAGAAATTGAACAGTTTGAGAACTCACATGCACCTGAAGTCCTTTCACAAATCTTAGCTAGTATAATGGGCATGAGATTCCCTGTGCCTGGGTGAGCCTTAGCCGTGGGGGAACATTCTGAGGAGAACTTGCATGGGAGATCATGGTTGTCCTCTAATAGCCACCACGAGGAGATCTCAGAATGTTATACCACGTGTCCTTGATGGGCCTTAGTGAATCCATTATTCTCTCATTGACCTAAACATTTTCTGATCTATTATTTACCTGGTACAGCTTCTGGAATAATAATCACCCCCAGTGAAGTGAAATAGTAATGACTTTTATTTTGTATTGTTTAATGTTGTCCTGCTAGCTGAAGATACGAGGTAGAGAGATGAAAGTTTGGGGTAATCAGAAACTCTGAGCCAGCTGAAGAAGTCAGACTGTGGCTCCATCTGGCACCTGCCTGAGCAACGAATGAGAAGACAGGGCATTTACTTGTCAGTGAGGTTCCTGGAGCTGTCTTGAAATCCAAACCCCCTTGCAGTTCTAGTCTGCAAGAAGTCCCACCTTGTCATCAGTTTCTGTTCTTGGTGTTCCCAGACATGCTCAGTTCTTCATTTCTTACCAAGGATACTTTCAGCATAACTCCCTTTTACTTTTGCTAGTTCTGCCCTGCAAACAGAGCACTTGACTGGAACAGAGTCATGTGGACCTGGGTTTGAACCCCTGGCTCTTCCCTTATTAGCTGTGACTTTGAGCACAGCTTGAGCATCAGTACACAGCTGATACTTGTGGAGGTGTGGAGATCCAAGGAGAGCCTAAAAGGAAAAGGGCCTGCAGAGGGTTGAGCACCAAACAGGTGCTCAGAATGTGATGTCCCGTCTTCCCCTTTCTATCATGCTTAAATGGCTTTTCAATGGCATATCTCCCTCTCAGGATTGAATTCTCCTAGTGTTTTTGAGTCATCCTTCTTATGGTAATCCCTCCACCTGTGTGTGTCTCTGGTCATTTCAATGTTCCCTTAACTATGATTGAAAGAACTTAATGTCAACTACCTTCCCCCTTCTAAATGGATTGACACTGTCACTTGTGTTCATGAGGCCAGATTAGTAAGAATGAATGATGGATCTATTAATATTAACACAATTGGTTTTAAAGTTGTGAACATTTGTACTTAGATGGACCTGGAAATAGCTTGCAGTGAGAGAGGTGTGGGGACCAGGATGGTAGAGTGTGTCCTCCAGATGGTGACTGAAGGAGGAAAGGGGGTGGCCAAAGCCCTCTCAGAGAAAATAGGTTCATAAGAGGTGAATGAATATGATATAAATATGGAACAGAAGTTCTTTGTAGACCTAGGTAAGCTGTTCCAGGCAGAAATAAGGTCATGTCGGGATTGGGAAGCTGTTCAAGGCAAAGCTCAGTGTCTTTGAAGACAACTCTGTATTCTGGAGCCAAAGAGAACGCTGTTATTTCTTCATGACAGAACACTTTGGCAGGGGCTCTCATCTGTCCTGGAAATGGAGGCCAGGGAAAACTAAGAAGCACACTGAAGGTATTTGTAAAGTATGGGTGTATATGCTCCCCTGGGTATGCTCACTCCTACAAGCTGTGCTCATGCTTCTCTGCCTGAGTGCCATGATTTCCACGTGTCCACAGCAGGGTAAAGTGGAGCAGCTGTGGCATGCAAATGCTGCCTTGCAGAGACACGGGAGCAGAATGCTGCAAAGGTCCTCACAGATACCCTCCCTGACCCCAGAGGCGGACGTCTTCAAGAGCACATCTGCAAGCCTTTCACAGATGCATTAGAGTGGGATCCAAGCAGCGGTAGATTGGTAGTGGAGTTTTGGTTTGGGGGCTCTCCTAGGCTGCGTCCTGCTGTAGCCACTTACTGCCCCTGGATGCGTTGCATGATTCTAGCGTAGCTTCACATGGCCATGCAAAGGATGGAGAGGACATGGTCTCTGCTTGAAAGGAAATGTACAACCAAGAAGCAACTGGGTAACAAGTATGAAGACTGCTCTTGATTTCAATCCCCTTCTTCCTGGCTCATGAGAGAGCTATTATAGTATTTATTTATGTTTTTCCCAGGACCCAAGAACCCAGAAGGTTCATGGCATTCGTGTTGAATTTCCCTTCGTGCCCTATTCCGTCCAGAAAGAACTCCTGGCAGAGCTGCTATTCCAGGCTTTGGAGGTGGCCAAATGGAGATATTTGAGAGTCCAGTGGGCACTATGTGTGTGAATAGTGAGGTAGCGTGATTACAGCAACTGAGAGGTGGTCTTGCTCCCTGTGATTGGTTGCCTTTACAGAGATTTTCATGTTAGAAGTTAGGCAAAGTAGCCTGTGAGTTTATCTTTCTTTGTAGTAGTCACTTTGTCTATGAAAGTGTTAAACACAGCTGGAGGGTGTGAGGTCAGTTAGACTCCAGGCAAATGAGGATGTGAATGGCTGTGGACACCATGCCCCACAGCACTGAATGTTTCCAGATTTCTCTGGGCACAGAAGTGCTTTGATGTTGAGAAACACAAAAATAACTGGCTTCTTCACAGATTCAACATTCTGTCTTAGTCTCCAGGAAGTAGTTGACTGAGCACTGGAGGAATGTGATCAAGGGCCCCTGAGTCTTTCCTCCCTGGCTGGGAGTGAGGGAGGCATTTATTCCAGGTTGGCCATGCAGAAGAGGGGGAGGGCTGTGGCAATGGCCCCCAGTATCTCTCTCAGTTTTATAGCAAGTACTGTGTGCTGGTGAAATGAGTATGTTTCTGTGCGGGATCTCCTAGAGGAGAATGACCTGTGAGCCACCTCACTGTGTCCCTGTCCTCTAGGGGGATTGGCTAAGTTGGCCCACAGGAGGCTCCTGATATGTGTGTGCTGAGTGAAGGAATGAGAGAATGTGACTCATTCTTTTTCTCACTGTTGGGAGCCTGTCAGTCTTTCTGGAGATAACACAGGGATCTCTAGGGACAGGAAAAGTGCCCAGTTGGATACTCTGTTTTTCCATTTTGTTCTTTCATGTGCAGTGAGTGGGAGAGATTAAGGCCCTCCAGTTAACAAAGAGAGCTCCCTGTATGTGGTGTGCATGGTTTTCTTAGGCAGTATGCTGTTAGCATTCTCACCTTCCATCTAAACCCAAAGCCAGGTGCCTTCTTCCCATAGCAACTCAGTGAAACATTGTTTTTAGGGTCAGTACTGACTTCCTGGCTAAGAGACTTGGATATTTCAAGTCCTTACTTAACTGTTTGCTACATTTAATATTGTTGAACATGTCTTCCTTTTTTCTGTTTAAAGTAATTTTAAAAAGTTAATCAAATATAATACATAAAATTGATGAAATGAGAGAGATTTGACACCTTAAAATAGTGTGTATCAATCCATGACCATGATATAGTCCTGTAATCATTTAGGCATTCTTTACTTTTTTCTCCAGGAATGTTGTATGATTTCCAGTGTAGAGATTTTGCACAGCCCTTACTAGATATATTCCTTCGTATTTTTGGTTTGGGTACTATTATAAATGCTCTTTTCAAAAGTTTATTTTCTGATTGTTTATTGTCAGTATATAGAATGCAATTGATTTTGGGTGGCAGTTTCTTTAATTGTGATAAAATATACCTAACAGAAAATTTACCATTTTAACCATTTTAAGGTGTATAGTTCTGTGACATGAAGTACATTCGCACTGTTGTACAACCACTATTGATTTTTCATATCAACTGTATTGACATAAAACTTATACGTGTTTAAAATTCACCAATTTCAGGTGTACACTTCAGAGAGTTTGGATACATGTGTCCACATCTAGAACATTTCCAGTGCCCCCAAGGGTCACCTATTTCCCTTTACATGTAAAAAAATAGAGGCCCTAAAAGTTAAGCCAATCGCCTAAGGAAATGTTGGTGGGGAGGTGCAATGTCTTGTCTAGAGGCAAGCTTCCATCTCCTGATTCTTAAGCATTAGTCTTTGCATGTTTTCACCATCCATGATGAAATACCCCGAAGAAAATCACCACGTCCACCAGAAGAGAAACACCCCCCCCTCTTTATTTCTTACAGAAACATCAGCAGCCATGGGTACCACAGCATCTGTAATGTGCTGCCCAGCAGCTGTGTGTTCCTTGTGCTCTGGAGAGGAGTACACAGAGGAGGTTCAAAGAAGAATGTTGGAATGGTACATGCACAACATGCCAAAGAGCAGCTTTGTGGGGTGCCTGCAAAGAGCTGGTGAGGTAAGGCTATCTGAGACATCTTTCTGGCTCCAGCCAAGGTGGGACACCTCCATCCACATAGCTGGTTGGGCACCTACCCAGTCAAACTTCCTGTGAGCAGTGCATGACTTGGTCCAGTTCATTCACAGCTCCATGTCTGATCCCCATGTCCCTTGCGTGACCCATAACTTCTCCACTCCCACAACCACTGGTCCAGCTGGAATCCCCTCTCCACACTCACTCCTCTTCTTCCTTTCTCTGCCAGAGATTGTCATTTCTTTATTATTTCCTCCCTCTAACCTTCCCTCCTTCCTGAGTACCCTCTCTCTCCTAGGTTTATGCAGAGAATATATTAATCACCTTTCAGAAGCTGCAAGCAAAAATCATAAAAAAGGAGCTGGCAAATACACGATGCCAGATGGTGGCTGACATAACCATCCTGTTCCTCAAGAGAATGGTGAGGAGCCCTTGCCCCTAGGCTGGAGGAAAAGAAAGAAAGGACCCCGGGTCTGAGCCCAGGAGTTCTCTTTTGGTGGGCGATGACATTTGGACCCAATTGGGACCTGGGAAATAAGCACCTCCAGTTGCTAAACAGTGCGATCAACCACGTATCCTGCACCCTGAGTGCACCTCAGGAAATGTGACCTCGGCAGAATGGAAGACACAGTAATGGAGGGAAGGGTGAGGCAAGAGAGATGAGATGGACAAGGGAAGGATCTGTGCTATTGGCTTCAGCACCTGACTTGATCCTCAGACTGCGTCCACAACTCCCTTGTGGGATACCATAGATGGTCACCTCCGTTATTGTGACTCAACTAGTTTTCCCACTCAATTTTCTAAGCTATTTAAATCCATCACCAGTGTGCTAGCCCACCTCTGCACTGAATGTTCATGCCATCAACCTGTCTATCCATCCACATAGTTTTGCAGTAACTTTCCTGACACTGGGTTAATGTGCCTTCTTATTTTCTTGGATAACTGCTACTTGGGAGGTACCCTTCTTCCAGTTTACCTGCCTTCCCTTGGCACAGTTGTCTGGTGACCTAGACCACTGACCTCCCAGGGACTTTCCAAAGTTGCTTCCACCACTTCCATCAACCTTCCTGATGATTCACTTGCAGCTACAGGGGACACTCTGTGCTTTGGAACCTCCTTTCCCCACCCTCACCCCAGTACACAAGCCAGAGACATTGCAGGCTGAGAACTTGTCCCTTCTTGTCTTCTCATCCTCCTGTGTGCACTCAAGGAAGCTGTCGCCCTCCAGCACCATTAAGGTGAATGTTGGATGGGTGGTGGGTTGAGGTGAGTGAGCTCCTGCCCATTTGAGAGAAGACAATCACTTATTGATGAAATGTGGTTCTCAGAAGCTTGGGGACTTGTCTTGGGGATGACCCTGGGAACAGCTAGTCCTTGTCTTTCTAGAATCCACAGAGAGAAGTGGAGGACGCGTGTACATCAGTCCTCCTGGCTCTGGGGTCGCACAGCATAGAGATGGTCATCGATATGCTGTTGTATGACATCGAGGAAAACATGATGCCCCCAAGGAGCCTCCTGCTGGCATTGAAGGAACTCAGCCTGCGCCCAGGTCTGGACCCTGTGCTGGGAGAGTTTGTGTGAGAAGACGATGGGGCAGCAGGAGAGGGGTCACTGTAGGGAGTCTTGATTCTCCTTATTCTTTTAGTGGGACAGCTGGGCATTTTAGTGGACACTTGGGCCACCACTTGGGGGTATTGGGGAGGAGGGGGATAATCCAGGCTCCGTGTGGGGCAGATGGGAACTGGGGAGCTATTTGTGGGGACCAGGAATGGCTCAGAAGAAAGAGTATTAAGGTATGGGAGACTGGAGCTGGAGGAAAGACTGAGGAACAAAGAGGAATGAGAAGGTGGATTAGAAAGCCCCATTCCCCAGAGGCAGGAGGGGCAAAGGGGGCAGTGAGGAGATATTGCTTAGGGAACACTGGGGGTGTGGATTGGATGAGAGGCTTGGAAGGGTAATTGAGTAGCAGGAGGAGGTAGAGAATCACCACACAGTCTTCCTCTTCCATGCTGTCCCTGTGGCACCTGGTGACAGCAGTGGTTCTCTTACCCATTCCACTTCTGTCCCTCAATCCAAAACAAATCAAGTCACGGACAAATGACAGTCCCTGCCCTTTGTTGACCAATTGAGCTGGGGCCAAGGAGAGGCTGGGGAGTCAGCCGGCCTTCTGGGCCTCAGGTTCCAAAGGACAAGGCACGAGGGTTGGGCTACCAGACAAGCCCACAGAAATGCAAATCAAAACCACAATGAGATTTCACTAAACTCCAGTGAGAATGGCCTTCATCAAAAAGTCCCCAAACAACAAATGCTGGTGTGGATGTAGAGAGAGAGGAACACTCTTACCCTGCTGGTGGGACTGCAAACTAGTTCAACCTCTGCGGAAAGCGATATGGAGATACCTCAAAGCGATACAAGTAGATCTACCATTTGATCCAGTAATTCCACTACTGGGCATCTACCCAAAAGATAAAAAGTCACTTTATGAAAAAGACACCTACACTCGAATGTTTATAGCAGCACAATTCACAATTGCAAAGCTGTGGAAACAACCCAAGTGCCCATCAATTCATGAGTGGATTAATAAAATGTGGTATATGTATACCATGGAATACTATTCAGCTTTAAGAAACAATGGTGATATAGCACCTCTTGTATATTCCTGGATACAGCTGGAACCCATTCTACTGAGTGAAGTATCTCGAGAATGGAAAAACCAGCAGCACATGTACTCACCAGCAAATTGGTATTAACAGATCAACATCTAAGTGGACATATAGAAATAATATTTATCGGGTGACAGGGGGGTGGGAGTGGGGAGGAAGTGATGGGTATATACAACCACAACGAGTAAGAGGGGCAACGTTTGGGGGATGGACACGCTTGAAGCTCTTACTCGAGGAGGGAAAGGGGCATGGGCAATATACGTAACCTTAACACCTGTACCCCCATAATGTGCTAAAAAAATTAATTAATTAATTAAAAAAAAAAAGACAAGCCCAGAGGACACAGCAACAGAGGCAGGAATTGTGTCTCCCGATCTGATCATGCCAAATGCTCTCACATCGAGCTCAGACAGCACATGTCTTTGGTTCTTCAAGTGTTCCTGAAAGGGGGCGTGTGTGCAGGTGGTGGCAGCCCCCGGCTTCTGTGTGCTGTGCTCACACTAACATGGAGCTTCACCTTCCGCGCTGCTTCCCAGAGGCAGCCAGGTCGGATCCCCTTTCATAGCTGCAGAAACTGGATTCAGGTCAGCAAAGTACCTTGCTCCAGCTTACCCAGACTCTTTGCCGGCAAAGCTAGGGTCAGAAGCCAGGCCTCGTGGCCCCTAATCAGTGAGGCCTCCTACACTACAGCATGGCTGGAAGGCCCCCCTCGCTAGGATGGGGGTGTCATCTTGCTCTCTCCCTCCCAGACATAGACAGCTACCGGGATGCCACGTGGGCCCGTATCCTGAGCCTGCTGAGGAATAAGCGCAGGGAGGAGGACATGTTGTTGCTGTGTCAGGGTGAGGGTCGGGGTGTGGGGAAAGCTCTGTGGGGATCAGGGAGGGAGCAAAGAAGGGCAGGAAAAGATGGGGTCTCTGAATGTGGATCCCAGAAGCCCAGAGAAGGGGCGGGAGGTGGCTGGGAGCAGGCCAGCGTGTCAGCAGATGTTGTGCTCCGTCACCTGGTTTGTGGCCAGGACCCAACTTGATCGGGATGCGGGGAGTGTCGGCAGCCTCACCCATTCCCTTGCCCCTCTGGGTGGACCAGGTGCCATGAGGGGAGGATAGCTGGGGAGACGGTGAATGGGCAATGTTGCCAGCACAGGGCCCCAGGGGCCCTCTTGGGCAGCAGGGGGGACTGTGTGCACACGTCTGTGTGTCTGTTTCCTCCGTGGGGAGGGAAGGGTGATGGCAGCTCCAACTCCCTGCTCCCCTCATAGTGCTCCATGGACTGGCCACGGGTGCCCAGGATCTCCTGGACGATGCCTCTCTGCAGAAGGAAGTGACGAACAGAACGCCCATGGAAGTGGCCACCAGGGCTGAAGAAACCCTCCAGGTTTTCTTCAATCATCAGCTCCTGGGAAGCAAAAGCAAGGTGTGAGTGGGAGGTAGCTGGGGTTGGGGGATGGGCTGAAAGGGAGAGGCTGGAGCCAAAGGTGGGGAGGGACTGTGTGTGTCCACTCGCTTGTGACAGGCTGACTCACCAGGCCCTTGTGGGGGGGGGGGAGAAGGACCCTCTTCAGCCACCTCTTCCTGTTGACCAGAAAAGGGGACAATCAGAAAAGACTCCCCTGTCCATTCACTTACTCAGTAATGACAGGATTCTGTCATTTGCCTTTGCCTGGCCCCCTCTGCCTTCCAGGCACTGTGCTAGGCCCTGGGGATACTAAGAGGAATGACGAGCTGAGGCAAACTCATTGTGTCTCTTTGGACACAGGTGGCAGAGGAAGCTCTGGAGACCATTGGCCACCTCTTCTGTCTGCTGTCAGTTGAAAATCTTGAGAGTCGTGTTTACTGGTTAACCAAATGGTTCACGACTCTGACTTCCACAGCAGTGAGGCCACTCTACATGTGCAAGGTGACTGGGGGGTGAGAAGGAAACGTGTCTAGTTGGTGCATTCCGTATTTATTGAGTACTTGGTGCTGCAGAGTTTGTTTGTAAATAAGCTTTCACCGGAACTCGGCCACGTCCACTCACTCACACACAGTGTGCGTGTCCTCCAAGGCTGCCTCTGACTACCGCAGTGGAGGGGCAGCCGCCACAGAAACCCCATGGCTGGCAGAGCCTAAAGCATTTCCCATCTGGCCTTTTACACAGAACGTTCGCTGAGCCCTGAGTGAGTGCAGCCCACATTTACTGAGAAGCTGCTAGAAGAAGGGCTGGGGAGGTGGAGTTGGATCCGCCATGGTGCTTGTGTCAGAGCTGCTTTCTACCTATGGGGATGGGGTGACTAGAAGAAGCAGAGAAACCATGATCAATTGGGCCTGCAGGGATTTAAGGAAGCTTCTCAGAGGGGGTGACATTTGAATTGTACCTTGAAGAATGAGGCAGACAGCATAGACCAATAATGAATAAGGAGGTTGAATCAGCACTAAAAAGTCCCCCAGGAAAGAAAAGCCCAGGACCTGATGGCTTCACTGCCGAATTCTACCAAACATTTAAAGAACTAATAAGAACACGTGTCAAACTCTTCCCCAAAATTGAACAAAATGGAAGAAACTCCTTGTATGAGGCCGGCATTACCATTATGCGAAAACCAAGCAAGGACACTCTAAGAGAATGCAATCATAGGCCAATATCCCTGGTGAACATACATGCAGAAATTCTCAACAAAACACAGACAGCCAATTCAGCAGCACATTAAAATCATCGTTCACCCTGATCAAAGGGGATGTTCTGTACACACAGATTCATGAATATGACAGAACACATTAAGACAATGAAGGAAAAGGACCATGTGATTATCTTGAGTGATGCAGAAAAAGCATTTGACAAAATTTCACATCCTTTCATGATAAAAACTCTCAACAATTAGGTACAGACAGAATGTGCCAGAACACAGTAAAGAGCACACGTGACAGGCCAAAGCCAACATCACACTCAGTGGGCAGATGGTGAAGGCTTTCTCTCCTTTTGTGTCACAGCCTTATGCACAGTAGCCAAGGCAGGGAATCCATCCAAATGAATGGGTGACGGAAACAGGGCACACGCACAGTGGGATACTATTCAGCCTTTCAACAGAAGGACATTCTGTCACTGTGACCACATGGATGAAACTGGAGGGCATTACTTTAAGTGACAGAAACCAGGCAGAGAAAGGCAAATAGCATATGATGTTACTTCTGTGTGGAAACTGAAAGAGTTGACGTAGTAACACCGTATTGTGTAAATGAAAATTGCGTGTAGGTTTTAAGTGTTCTCAGCACATACAATACTGAGTATGTGAGGTGATGTGTGTTAATTAGCTCAAAGTTCAGCCATTCCACAGTGTCTCCATATTTCAAAACACAAAAATGCCTATGGTTGTGGTTTGTCACCTTAGAGAAGCAGGCAGCTCTCCCCCCGGCAGACTGAGCTGGGAGGGATTGAAAGGAGAGGGAGCAGCGAGGGCAGCTCGAGCCTTTGCTTGCAGAGCCCGGTTGCTGGGACAAGCTCTGGGTAGATGGGAAGGGACTGGCTCCCACAAGTGAGGAAAAGGCCACAGACAAGTCCTTCCTGTGGCTTGGAGATGCACCCACGTGTGGAGCATCCTCACGTATCTGGGCCCCATGCTGTTGCCAGTTCCTGCAGAGCCTGTGAGGACGCCGCCCAGGACTGGACACAGCATGTTGTTAGTCACACACAGGAAGCCCCGAAGACCCCAGGTTGCCTGGGGCTCTGGAGTAATGGCTTCATCCAGTGCTTCTCAGACTGTTTTAACACTCGGATCCTTGGGGAATCTTCTGAAAGGCACATTCACATGGAATTCTGCATTCACTTTTGGGGAGTCACAGACCCTCTGAAACTCATCCCTGGTGCTGGGATTAAGAACTGCTACTCCAAGCTGCTGAGATTTAGGCGTTAGCAAGAAAGAGGGATCTAAGAATCCGTCTGCAGGATCTAAGGACTATCTGTAGTCAGGATGTGGGGAGGGCAGCAGATTGCCGCGGGGAAGTAGGGTTAAGGAGTGAGGAGTGTTCCTGAAGGAAGAAGAGGAAGGTACAAAGGGAGCAGTGTGCCCCAGGAGACCTCTGGGTCAACTTGACCCACTGGCTTGAAGCCCAGGCTAGTCAGAAACAACCTGGCCTGAGTGGCCCTGCCCCCTTTCAAAAGGCCACCGTGTGTGAGGGGGAGTTTCTGGGGTCTCCCTAGGATGTACCCTCCCGTTAGATAGGAAAGCTGTCAAAGTTCCGTAACAATAACTGAAAGTAGATTATGGGGAGATGGAAATCCAAGAGCAGTCATGAATCCTCCTGGGGTGACTGGACGGTGTCCTAGGGGAGAACAGCCTGAGACACATAGGGCCCTTGCGAGAGCACTCAGCCTTAACTGGGAGCCACACCCTCCTGTCCTGTGCCCGGTCCTCTGCAAGGTGCCTTTAGATACCTCTGGTCCTTCCAGCAGCCCTGAAGGGAGGACAGCGCAGGAAGGCTTTTGGCCCATTCTCCCCTCCCCCAGTGCTTTTTGTGCTGGCAAGGACCACAGGCGCAGAGGCTCGCCTGGCTGGGAGGCAGGCAGCGTGCCAAGGCTGGCTGTGGAGGCCACTGGCACGCGAGCCCCAAATGGTATTTACCAGCTGTATTGCTGGAGCCACTCACTCACCTTCCCTGACTGTCCCGTTTCCAGTCAGTCAAGGGGTAACAGAACAGCTGCCCCACAGGGTCAGTGCGGGCTTCCCACAAGTGACGGCCATGGACGCGCAGTGCGCGGTGTGTTCCCTTTCTGTGCTGCGTAGCACATGGCCACGTGGATTCCTTACAGTTGTGGGACAAGCTGCCTCTGCCCTTGCTGGCTGGCAGCCAGGGGCAGCCCTCCTCTGGTAGAGGCCACCCAAGCTCCTTGTCCTGAGGCAGCCCCCACTTCAAAGCCAGCAATGCCCTCCTCCCGGGGTCCCTCTCATCCTTTGAGTCTCTCTGACCTGCTTGTCTCTGACCTCTCCACCCAGATGTAAAAGGGCTCCTGGCTTAGGTCCAGCCCAAGGGGATAATCTTCCTAGTCTAAGGTCAACTGATTTGGGCCCTTAATCACCTCTGCAAAATCCCTTCACAGCACCACCTAGAGGAGCGCCTGCCGAGTAACTGACAGAAGGGTGTGTACACCAGGGCCTGCAATTTTGAGGGTGATCTCAGAATTCTACCGACCACAGGAAGATTACACCAATATTAGAGAATTTTTATTAGCAGAGACCCAGAACTAAAACCCCCACTTTCTAGTTGTTATTTCAGGCTCTTTCCTATGATATTTCTCAGTCCCAGTTCCTACCACCTCTTAATGGCTATTCCAAGAAGAATAAGGTGTATTATTTAGCAAAATGGGTGGGAAACACTGAGTTAAGTGAGTTTCTCAGCTGGAGGACTTCTCAGAACTTCTAATGCGTGGCTTAGTCTGGTCCTCCGAGAAGCAAATCCCAACATGGGACTAATAGTGTGAGAGATTGATTTCTTGAAGAAAATCCGAGGAAAGAAAACAAGGAAGGAGCCAGAGGAGGGCGGGACAAGCCATCAGACTGTGATGCAGGTCTGATTTTTGATAAGGAGAAGGACAGAGGAAGACAGGAAGGTCCTTCAACCTCCTGTAGTTCTAAGAGAGTGTCAGCAAGGCCAACAGGCAGTGATCAGACCAAAGTCACCCATCAGAGAAGTCCCAGGTCTTGCTGGACTAGGCCTGCCTCAGTGGACCTGCCATACTCAGTCATTGGCCAGAGAAAGCCCGTGGGAGTCTTGCCTTGGTTGTAACACAGCGATGGAGTTTGAAGCATGGTAGCTAGAGATGCTGGTCAATTCTGCCCCTCTGAGTTGGCATCCGAGGGGCACACTTGTCACTGTTGCTGCGCATGCTAATGTGCATTGCTGAATGTTCAAGAGGAAGAATTTTTTAATGGGAACCCCCATTAGCATCAGGTTTCTAGAAGTCGCAGGAGCAGTCTGTCACTGCACTGCCACATCGAGTGCCCTTCCCTTGGTGTGTGAGGAGGCGACCTTCCTCACTCGTTTGCTGTGAGTTTTCTCCAGTAGTGACCGACTCTCCCTACTGGCACATTTACTCTCCTATTTCCTCTCCCTCCTGGCACGTGTCCGTGTGCTGCGTAAGGGTGAAGTCTGTGAGCTTGGAGCAGAGGTTTGCTTTGTGCAGGAAACATACCGCTGGGAGGATGAAAGCTACACCCTGTGCGTGAATCTGCAGGTTGGTCAGGTGCCCGGATGCCACCCCGTGTCTTGGCTCGTCCTGGAAATGTTTTGGCTACTCTCTTCCTCCTTCTCTCACCTCCTCTCTCACTCCAGGGGACAGTGACTACGAGTCTAGATATTTATCAGTGCATCGTATCCTTTGTTTGGACAATAACTGGCACTAACCAGCTCTGTCTGAGGAGGCTGGCCCAAGGTGGGGGCCATCAGGCAGGTGGAAGTGGAATAATGGTTCCATAATCAACATGCAGTGGGGGGACTTGTGCTTCTGGCAGAGATGGAGTAACAGCGCCCAGACTCACTCTCCTGCCTCACCACCTAGACAGCTGGGCACTGGGTATGAAACGATGGTCTGCAAGACACCGGGTAACTGGTATCAAAGAAGAGTGACCCCTGAGAGGCAGGAAAGAAGTGAAATAGCCC
Organism: Microcebus murinus; assembly: GCF_040939455.1. NCBI lineage: Eukaryota > Metazoa > Chordata > Mammalia > Primates > Cheirogaleidae > Microcebus > Microcebus murinus. The sequence continues at coordinate 61,626,443 of NC_134117.1, forward strand.
TGTAATTGCCCTAGCTTCCTGGAGAGAGTTCCAGGCAGTGGCAGAGGGAGGGAAACTCCAGGCAGAGTCTGGTGGAGTCCCCAAGTTGAGGAGACGGGGCTGAGAGTTCAGGGAGACCAAGCAGCTGGAGTTTACAGGGAAGAGTGCTCAGCAGTGCCTGCGTGTGGAAACTGGGCCAGGTAAAGAAAAGAACCAAGAACCGAGGGACCAGTAGCCATAACTCTCACAGGGCCTGCAAGAGATCCTGTTCCTAGCAACTAGCCCGGAAACCCTCAGAACGGTACACAGGGCACTGGGCAGAGTCCTTGAGAAGCAGGACAACTAAGCAGTATGCTAACTGTTGTTCTCATCCTGCCTAACAAATCTTAAAAGCAAGACCCAAAGGATCACACAGTTTTCAAGTAACTGTGTCCCAGAACAATCTCAAGAATAAAACTCAGGAATACAATAATGTTTGGCATCCAAAAAGATAAATTTACCATGCGTGACAGTAAATAAAAAGTCACGAGGCATGCAGAGAAGCAAGAAATATGACCTATCATAAGGACAAATATCAACCCAAACCCTGGGTGAGACCCAGGACTCACACAGGGGTTAAAAGTATGAGACAAGCACATTGCAACAGATACTCTTACTGCATTCTACAGGTTTCCAAGCTAGAGGAACTATTAGGTAAGTTAAGTAGAAACAGGGAAGACATTTTGAAAAGACACACATTGAACTTCTAGAGCTAAAAATTAGAATGTCTACAATGACAGAAATACTAGATGGGATTAAAGGCCGTTTAGACATCAGAATGTAAAATATTGGTTAATTTAAAGACATAGCAATAGAAATGACACAAAATGAAAACACACAGAGAAAGAAGACTAAAAAGAGAATAAAACATCCATGAGGTGTAGGACCCCTTCAAGCAGCTTAGTTTTTGTGCAATTGGAGCCTCCATAGAATGGGGAAAGCAAGAAAGAAACACTTGCAGAAATATTGGTGGAAAAGATTTTAAATCTGAAGAAATTTATGAACACCCAGATCCAAGATCCTCAATGAACTCCAAGCACAAGAATCATAAAGAACCTATATCCGGGCATATCATAATCAAATTTCTCAAAATCAGTGAAAAAGAGAAAATCTTCAACGTAGCCAGAGGAAAAACTTTAAGAAAACCAGTAGCAACAACAAACAGCTTATTTCATAAAGAGGAACAGAGATAAAGAGAATAGCAGATTTCTCACTGGAAACAATGCAAGCAGGAAGATAGTGATCTAACACATTCAAAAGACTGAAAGGAATGCACTGTCTCCTAGAATTCTATTTTTTTTTCAGTTTTAAAATATTTAGCGGGTACAAAAGTTTTCGTTACATGGATACACTCTGTGATGCAGACCTTTCAGTGTTCTGCCACCAGGACAGTGATTGTTGTACCCGGTAGGTAAATTTTTACTCCTCATCCCCATCCCCCTTCCAACCTCCTCCCTTCTTAGTTTCCAATGTCCTTTGTGCCTTGTGTGTCCATGTTCACTCAGCCTTTAGCTCCCACTTATTAGTGAAAACATGTAGCATTTATTCTCCCATCCTGAAAGACTCCACTTAAGGATAATGGTGTCTAGTTCTATCCAAGTTGCTGCAAATGACATTATTTCATCCCTTTTGTCTGGCTTAATAGTAGTCAGTGGTGTGTGTGTGTGTGTGTTTACACACCACATTTTCTTTATCCACTCATGTGTCAGTGGACACTTAGGCTGATTCCATATGTTTGCAATTGTGAATTGTACAGTCATAAACATTTGAGTGCAGGTATCTTTTTGATAAAATGATTTCTTTTCTTTTGGGTAGATACCCAATAGTGGGATTGCTGGATCAAATGGTAGGCCTACTTATAGGTCTTTGAGGAGTCTCCATGGCGTTTTGCATAGAGGTTGTACTAATTTTCAGTCCCAGCAACACAATATCCGTGTACGTTTTTCTCTGCATCCATGCCAGTTTCTGTTCTTTTTTTGACATTGGTAATGGCCATTCTGGCAGGGATAAAGTGGTATCTCATTGTGGATTTAATTGCATTTCCCTAATAATTAGTGATATTGCACATTTCTTCGTATCTTTTGGCCATTTGTCTACTTTGTTTTGAAAAAATTCTGTTTATATCTTTTGCCCACTTTTTGATACAGTTGTTTGCTTTTTTTCTCACTATTTTGTTCGAGTTCTTTGTAGATTCTGGAAATTATTCCTTTGTTGGATGTATAGTTTCTGAATATTTCCTCCCATTCTGCAGGTTACCTATTTACTCTGTTAATTATTTCCTTTGCTGTACAGTAGCTTTTTAATGTAATTAAGTCCCATTTATTTATTTTGCTGCTGCTTTATTTACCTTTGGGGTCTTAGTGAAACATTCTTTGACTAGGCCTATGTCCAGAAGAGTATTTCCTATGTTTTCTTCTAGAATTTTTAAGGTTTCATGCCTTACATGTAAGTCTTTAACTGATCTTGAATGAATTTTTGGTAAAGGTGAGAGAGAGAGCTCCTATTTTGTTCTTCTGCATGTGGCTATCCAATTTTCCCAGCACCATTTATTGAACCGGGCTTCCTTTCCTCAGTACACGTTTCTGTCTGCTTTGTTGAAGATCAGTTGGTCATAGCTGTATGTTTTTATTTCCATGTTCTCTATTAGGTTGTATCGGTCTTTGTCTCTACTTTAATACCAGGACCGTGCTGTCAGGGTACTGTACACTTGTACTAAAATTTGAAGTCAGGCGATGTGATGTTTCCAGACTTGTTCTTTTTGCTTAATAATACACTGGCTATTCAGGCTCTTTTTTGGCTGCAAATGAAATTTAGGATTATTTTTTCTAGATCTGTGAAGGAAGACATTGATATTTTGATGGGGATTGTACTGAAGCTGTAAATCACCTTGGGCAGAATAGACACTTTAACGATGTTATTTCTACCAATCCATGAGCATGGAATATTTTCCATTGATTTGTGTCATCTATGATTTCTTTCATCAGTGTTTTGTGGTTCTCCTTGTAGAGATCTTTCACCTCTCTTGTTAACTGTATTCCTAAGTATTTTCTTTTGATCATAGCTCTCATAAATGGTATCGAGTCCTTGGTTTGACACTCTACTTGGCTGTTGTTGGTATACAGAAATGCTATTGATTTGTGTACATTGATTTTGTAACCTGAGAGTTTCCTGAATTTATCAATTCTGGGAGTCTTTTGGTGGAATCTTCAGGGTTTTCTAAATACAGGATCCTACTGATGGCAACCAGGGATAGTTTGACCTCCACCTTCCTAACTTGGATTCCCTTTCTTTCTTTCTCTTGACTCATAGCTCTGGCTAGGCCTTCCAGTACTATGTTGAATAGAAGTGGTGACAGTGGGCATCCTTGTCTTGTCCCAGTTGTTAGGGGAATGCTTTCAAGTTTTCCGCATTCAATATAATATTGGCTGTAGTTTTGTTGTATACAGCTTCTATAATTTTGAGGTATACTCCTTGTATGCCTAGTTGATTGAGGGTTTTTACACAAAAAGGTGCTGGATGTTATCGAATGTTTTTTTCTGACTCTATGGAGATGATCATATGGTCTTTGTTTTTGCTTCTCTTTATGTGGTGAATCACATTTAATGATTTCCACATGATGAACCATCCTTATATCCCTGGAATGAAATGCACATGATCATGGTGACTTATCTTTTTGATGTGCTGCTGAATTCAGTTTGCTAGTATCTTGTGGAAGATTTTTGTGTCAGTTTTCCATGGGGGATATTGGTGGTCTGTAATTTTGTTTTCTTGTTGTAGCCTTTTCTAGCTTTGGTGTTAAGGTGATAGTGGCTTTTTAGAATGAGTTAGGGACTATTTCCCCCTGGACATTATGGAACAATTTCTGTAGGATATGTGCCAGTTCTTCTTTGTAGGTCTGGTAGACTTTGGCTCTATATCCATGTGGTCTGGGGCTTTTTTCTGTCAGGAGACTTTTCGTTACTGCATCAATCTCGCGCTGGCTATGGGTCTGTTCAAGTTTTCTATTCTTTCCTGATTCAGGCTTGTGAGGCTGTGTGTTTCCAGGAATTTACCCTTTTCCTCTAGATATTTTAGTAATTTTTGTAGTAATCCTGGATGATGTTTTGTATATCTATTGTGTCAGTTGTAATGTCTCCTTGTTTATTTATGATTCAGGTTCTTTGAGTTCTCTCTCTTCTATTCTGCATGATTGGGCTGTGGTCTATCAATTTTATTTTCATAGAACCAACTTTTTGTTTCGTTGATCTTCTGTTGTATTGTTTTGTTTGTTTGTTTCCCTTTCATTTACTTCCATTTGTAGCTTAGTTATATCCCTTCTTCTACAGGCCTTGGGGTTTGGTTTGTTCTTCTTCTCGTTCCTTGAGATGTGATATCAGGTTCATAAATTATGATGTCTGTATCTTTTTAATGTAAGCATTTAAGGCTATGAATTTTCCTCTTAGCACTGACTTTTCTGTATCTTGTAGATTTTCTTTTTTTTTTTTGAGAATCAGTCTCACTTTGTTGCCTGGGATAGAGTACCCTGGCATCAGCCTAGCTCACAGCAACCTCAAACTCCTGGGCTCAAGCGATCCTCTTGCCTCAGCCTCCCGAGTAGCTGGTACTATAGGCATGCACCACTATGGCCAGCTAATTTTTTCTCTCTATATATATATTTTTAGCTGTCCAATTCATTTCTTTCTATTTTTAGTAGAAACGGGGTCTCGGTCTCTCTCAGGCTGGTCTCGAACTCCTGAGCTCAAACGATCCACCCACCTTGGCCTCCCAGAGTGCTAGGATTACAGGCGTGAGTCACTGCACCCGGCCTATCCTATAGATTTTTGAAAGCTTGTGTCCCCTCTGTCATTCAGTTTAAAGAACATTTTGATTTCCTTCTTACTTTCATCATTGACACAAGGATAATTCAGCAGTAGTTTGTTTAATTTCTCTGACTTTGTGTGGATTTGAGAATTTTCTTGGACTTGATTTCTAGATTTATCCCACTGTAGTCTGAGAAAATACATGATATGACTGTGATTTTTTGAATTTGCTAAGACTTGCTTTGTGGTCTAGCATAGGAACAATCTTGGAAAATTTCTCATGTGCTGATGAGAAGGATGTACATTCTAGAGTTTTTCGGTGGAGTGTTCTGTAAATGATCATGAGGTCCATTTGTTCTAGGGTTCCATTTAAATTCAGTATTTCTCTGTTGGTTTTCTGCTTTTATGTTGTGTCTAGTTTTGTCAGTGGGGTATTGAACTCCCTGGGGAGTATGATGCAACTGTTTATTTCTTTGCTTTGCTCTTATAGAATTTGCCTTATGAATCCACGAGCTCATGTGTTCAGTGAACATATAGTAGATTTGTTATATCTTCTTGATGAATTGCCCCTTGATCTTTATGTAATGAACATCTTTGTTTTTTTGATTTTTTTTGACAATCTGACTTAAAGGCAATTTTATCTGGTATGAGAATGGGTACACCAGTTGACTTTAGGTTTCCATTTGCAATGGATATTTTTTCTACCCCTTTACCTTGAGTCTGTACATTTCCTTGTGAGTGAGATGGGTGTCTTGGAGTCAACACATACTTTGACAATGACTTCTTATTCATTTAGCTAATCTATGTCTTTTAATGGGAGCATGAAGACCATTCACATTCAGTGTTAGTAATGATATCTATGGTAACGTTCTGTCCATCATGTTGAATGATACCTTTTTGTTTTGTTTTCCCTCTTGTGATATTGTTTTATAAGGGCTGTGAGCTTTGGCTGGGCACAGTGGCTCACGCCTGTAATTCTAGCACTCTGGGAGGCCGAGGCGGGTGGATCGCTCAAGGTCAGGAGTTTGAGAACAGCCTGAGCAAGAGCGAGACCCCGTCTCTACTCAAAATAGAAAGAAAATTAATTGGCCAACTAAAATAGATAGAAAAAAATTAACCGAGCATGGCGGCACATGCCTGTAGTCCCAGCTACTTGGGAGGCTGAGGCAGAAGGATCACTTGAGCCTAGGAGTTTGAGGTTGCTGTGAGCTAGGCTGATGTCACGGCACTCCAGCCGGGGCAATAGAGTGAGACTCTGTCTCAAAAGAAAAACAAGAGCTGTGAGCTTTAATTGTGGGGTGTTTTACATCGGAGGGTATCTATTGTGCTATTCCATATATAGTGCACTATTAAGCATTTCCTGTAGGCCAGGTCTAGTGGTGACAAATTCCCTTAGTGTTTCCTTGTCTAGAAAAACCTTTATTTCTCCATGACTTATGAAACTTAGTTTTGCAGCACACAGAATTCTTGGCTGGCTGTTGTTGTGTTGAAGAAGATTAAAAATGGGCCCTGGTCCCTTCTGGCTTACAAGGACTTGGCTAGGAACCTGTTGTTAGCCTGGTGGGCTTTCCTTTGTAGGTCAGTTGTTGCTTTCATCTTGCAGCTTGTGGAGTTTTCTCCTTCATTTTGACTTTGACCAGGTTGGTGGTCAAAGACTATGTCTTGGAGGTGTCCTCTTTGCTGCTGGTATGTAATGACAGATTGTATGTGGATATCTGCATCTCTGGTGATATCAAATATTGTGGCACATGGGTCTGTGGTGTCATGGCCCCCCACACGGTGCATGGGTACATGTTTTCATGGATGTATACATGGCTCACAGTGCCAGCAGCTTGCTCCTCTGGTCGGCATGGAAGCTCATGGTGCCTAGGACCTCCATGCAACACACAAGTTCCTGGGGGTGTGTACTTCAGCACTGTGGCACATGACGTCAGGGAGCCTATTCTGCTGGTTGGTGCATGGGGCTGCATGGGCTGGGCTGCTAGATGGCTGGCTGGCTCTCCTCACACAGATTCTACTGGGGCTGCTCCTGTGGGACCTCTCAAGTGGCAACATCACCCACTCTATTCAAGTGGGTAGTATGCTTGGCTCTCAGTCACAGGCATGCAAGGGCTTTTGCTCTCCCTGCTCCCTCCCAGGATCAGCAAGGGATGCTGCAGGGGCATCCGCAACAAAGCTGATCCATGTGTAGATTGGGCTTTCTGGACCTGAGAGCTTAAAGTGGTTTCAGCTGTGGCAACCTGGGAACAGAGGCCAGCAGGTCATTGCTGAGCTTGCTCTCTGTTGCAACTTTACAATACAGTTTCCAGCTAGTTTCCTGATCAAAATGGAGGTTGTGCTAGGGCCCCCCATGATGGTGCTAGGGCCCCCCACCAGCTCAAGTCACAGTGTCCATGCACACAGGGTGTGGTTCTGGGGTTCTCTCCTCTTCCTTCCCCATGTGTACATATGCCCTCACGGTACCTTCAGATCTTGGCAAGTGGATCTCCCCATCCCCATCTCCTTCGCTCTGAGCGTCTCCCATACCTTCTCTGATGATTGATAATGCTCTCTCCAGCAGTGTCCATGGGTAGGTGGGTATCTACTTGCAGTGTTCTATCCTCTATTTGAAAGTAGCATGTCCGGGCTTCTACTAGTTCACTATCTATGCCCTGTGTCCTGTCTCATAGAATTCTATACACAGAAAAATATCTTTCAGAAATGAATTGGAAATAAAAATGCTTTCAGGCATACAAAAGCAGAGAGACTTGATCATCAATAGATTTGCAGTGTAAAAAATGTTAAAGGAATCTTTCAACCAGAAATAAAATGATACCAGTTGAAAATACATTATAGCTTTAGTCCCCAATCCCTATACCATGGCCTGCTATCAGTCTGTGTCCTGTCAGGAACCAGGCCACATATCACTGCCTGAGCTCTTCCTCCCCCCCCCCCCCCCCAGCCCCAGCTGTGGAAATATTGTCCCTGGTGCCAAAATTGTTGGGCACAATTTTTTGCCTGTGCAAAGGGGTGAAGACAAGCAGAAATTATAACTATGTAGATAAGTACATATTTTTTCTTATATTTAAAATATGTATCTTAGATAGTTGTTTAAACAAAAATGAAGCTGGGCATGGTGGCATGTGCCTATAGTCCTGCTCTCAGGAGGCCTAGGTGGGAAGATGGCTTGAGCCCAGTAGTTCTAGGCCGGCTTGAGCAACATAGTAAGACCCTGTCACAAAAAGAGAAAAAGAAACCAAAATAAAGAAACACAAAACTAAACAGCAAATATAATAATGTACTGGGGACTTGGTAACATGGAGAAGTGAAATATATGACAATAGCTCAAAGTATGGTTATAGTGCAAACATAGTAATTCTTACTGTGCATAAGATAGTATACTATCCTTTGAAGGTTGACTGGGACAAGTTAAAGATGTGTGCTCTCAACTCTACCAAGCACTGAAACAATAATGTGTTGTAGCTAATAAGCCAATAAAGAATATAAAGTGGAATTATTAAAAATATTTGATTAATTTTGAAGAAAGACTGAAAGAAAGGAGAAAGGGAACAAAGAATTGAGACTAATCGAGAACAAATAGTAAGATGGTAGACTTTTTTTAGCGTATTATGGGGGTACAAGTGTTAAGGTTACATATGTTGCCCATGCTCCCCTCCCCCCTGGAGTAAGAGCTTCAAGCGTGTCCATCCTCCAAACGTTGCACATCTCACTCATTGTGTTCAACATCTCTAATCATCAGGGAAATGCAAATCAAAACCACAATGAGATATGACTTAACTCCAGTAAGAATGGCCTTTATCAAAAAGTCCCCAAACAACAAATGCTGGCATAGATGAGGAGAGAGAGGAATACTCCTACACTGCTGGTGGGACTGCAAACTAGTTGAACCTTTGTGGAAAGATGGTAGACTCAACCACATAAACCATCACGTTAGAGATCAATGACCTAAACATCCCAATTAAAAGGCAGAGATTGTCAAAAGGATAAAAAAGCAAGACCCATGTGTCTGCTACCCTCAGGAAATGCACTTGAAAGATCAAGCAACAAATAGGTGAAAAGTAAAAGGAGAGAAAAAGATATACTGTGCTAACACTTCTCAACCAAAAGGCTGTATTGGCTATATTCATATCAGAAAAAGTAGATTTCAGAGCAAAACTGTGTTCAGGGCTAAAGACGGTCATCTCATAACCACACAGGGGTCAATTTACCAAGAGCACATAAGAGTTCTAATGATTTTGTACCTAATAGCAGAGCCCCAAAATACATAAGGCAAAAACTTATAGAACATTAAGAAGAAATAGACAAATTCATAATTGCACTCAGAGATTTCAACATGCCTCTTTCAATAACTGATAGAATAGCTATACCACCAGTAGACATATGAAAGATTTAAACAATGCTATAAAACAATTTGACCTGATTGGCCTACACATCAGAAAGGAAGCAGTACAACTGTCTTTATTTTCAGTCAGCATGATCAACTATTAAAATATGAAATACTAGGGAATAAATATGAATATAGGCACATAAAACCTGTATCCTGGAAACTACACAACATTGCTGTGAGACATTAAGAAAGGCCTAAGAAAATGGGAATATTTGAGATTCCAGTACACATCTATTAGAATGAATGGGAACACCGCTTTGGAAAACAGTTTGGCGGTTTGGTGAAACACAAGGGACAGGTCTATATTGACAGAAAACAGAGCCCTGGTGGCCAGGGGTAGCGCAGGAAAGGAGGGATTACACAAAGGAAGGTCCAACTTTTGGGGATGATGGAAATGTTCATTCTTTTAATTGTGGTGACAGTTTTACAGGTGTATACATTTGTCAAAATTCCTCAAATTGTACATTTAGTATGTGCAGTTTATGATATGTCAATTATCCTTCGACAAAGCTGTTTTTTAAAGAAATCAAAGGGCATGTGCTCACATGTGGAATCTGAGAGTGTTTCCTCACACCAGTGGTAAGAATAAGCTACAAAATGGAAGAATCCAGAAGGCAGAAGGGAGCTCTACAGGCTTTTAGAGTTAGTTTTCATAAATTTTAATGTCAGAGAACAATAGAACCGGTTCTTGCTTTGGCCATGGTTATGTCATCCTGTTTCTTTGAAGTCAGCCTACACTTGCAGTGTGGAATTGCCCTGGCAGTTTCTGTGGAAAGATGGGGTTATTTGAAAATCAGTCTAGCTTGCTGGGTGAGGCGAAAGGACAGGTTCTGGCTGCGTTGAGCTGTGGAAGAACTGGCCCCTGAGCCTGCCTTGAAAAGGTCCAGGAGGGCCATGTGCAGTGACTGTGGCTTGGCTCCTCCTTGAAGAGAAGATGTGAGGAAAGAGTATTTCCCCTGAGGCTGTGGAAGGGCCGGGAAGCCTAACCCTGACTGTCCTTCCTCACACAGTGTCTCTGCGGCGTCCTGAAAGCCCTGTACCGCAGCAGACACGGAGGTCGCAAGGTACAATCCTGGGCAGAGGAGCTGGCAGGCATCCTCCTGAAGCAGGTGAGTGCCTCGGCAGTAGAGCCATCCTGGACTCCCCTTTCTCTCTGCTTTGGAGGGGACGGCTTCCCCCGACCAGGGCGCCACTCCACACAGCACAGGTGTCTTTCATGTGGGGATCTCAGCCTTACACAGCTCAGGCTTCCCCGGAACAGTGACATGCCTGGATTGTTTTTTTTTTTTTTTTTTTTTTTTTTTTGAGACAGAGTCTCGCTTTGTTGCCCAGGCTAGAGTGAGTGCCGTGGCATCAGCCTAGCTCACAGCAACCTCAAACTCCTGGGCTCAAGCGATCCTCCGGCCTCAGCCTCCCGAGTAGCTGGGACTACAGGCATGTGCCACCATGCCCGGCTAATTTTTTATATATATATCAGTTGGCCAATTAATTTCTTTCTATTTATAGTAGAGACGGGGTCTCGCTCTTGCTCAGGCTGGTTTTGAACTCCTGACCTTGAGCAATCCGCCCGCCTCGGCCTCCCAAGAGCTAGGATTACAGGCGTGAGCCACAGCGCCCGGCCTTATGCCTGGATTCTTGACACACAGTGGGATCTTTCCCATGAGGACAGTTGGACACATCTGCATGATTCTTGGGGTGAAGGGCCTTTGTTGGACCCCCTGATCTCTGGGAAAAAGCCAGAAGCTCGAGCCTCTCCATCTGCCTGTGGGAAATGCCTAGACTTCTCTGTTATGTAGTAGGAGGAGGACCATCGGTGTTCAGCAAAAGGGTGATACTTTCCTAGTATTTAATTTTATGGCCACTGTCTGTCTCCCTATGGGGAGGGGACTGTGGATTGCTCGGTTGTATTTTCCTGTTTTCCTTATAGCCAGGCACCGTGTCTTTCTTGGCTTCATGCCTCAGTTTCCTCAGCTATGCCCAGGGTCCCTGGTTTTAGTCTGAAGGCCTTGTTCTCCCTATAGATGAGTGACAAAGAGAGCCAGCCACCAGCTCTTTGTGATGAGACGGAAACATTATCCCTGAGGGCATTTAACCTGCTGAGTAAGTCAACACCTTTCCCTAGCCCCAGGGGTGTGTGTGTGTGTGTGTGTCTGCATGCACTTGTGTATGAGTATGTATGTGTACTCAGGACCGTTTTGCCTCTTCCAAGACTGGAATGGGGCCAAAGTCTTCCTGGGGGCTTCCATCCTTTTAGATAAGAGGCAAAGGAGTTCCTGAGAGCTCTGTGTGAAATGAAATGGATCTGAAAGGGCACAGGCATTGGCCCCCCACTCCTTTGGTTTCCAATCACATAGCCTGGGACTGACTTCCCTTTCTTCTGTGGGGACCTGCAGCTCAGAATAAAGTCAAATAATGTCACTTCAGCACTAATGAGCACAATGTGCTGGCCTAGGGCAGGGAATGAGGGGGCAGGGGAGGGCCAAGGTCTGGCTCAGGGAGAGCGTCTGGCACACGGTGATGCGGACAGACACTGGTTCTCTACCTTCCTCCTTCCTTTCTCCATCCTGATGGCCCCTTATTTATCCAGCCATGGCCTTAGTGGTTTCTGGGAGCATGATTTCCTCCTACTTATTCCCTGCCACACACACTTCTACAAGTCTCTTGTCTTCACACCCTCCTGATAGGCCACTTATGCCTGGACACCACAGTCCATGTTCTGAAGAGGGCAATAACCGCAGAAGAGGAGCCCACAGTGCTGGCAGCACTTGAGGCCTTCAGGGAGGTGATCCATGGAGGTGAGTGGGATGGGGTGGAGGCCCTGGGTTCCAGGACTTGCTATTTCCTAGGAGATTTGTTTCTCTGGGCAACAGTCAAGTCTACTAGTTAAAAGCACTGTTTTAAACTCAAAGTGAACTCACTGGGTTCAAATCTTGGCTTTGCCTCTTACTAGCTGTGCAGCTTTGGGCAAACCCTTTTTGATTCTGTGCCTCTATGACTTCTTCTGAAAAACGGTGATAAAAAAATTACCTCTCTTTAGGGGGTTTTAGTGAGGTTAAATGAACTGACAGTATGTGGTGTGCTTATAAGTGCCCTAGCCATGCAAGTGGTTATGGTAGTTTATCTATGACTATGGTCTGGAAGAATGGGCTCCACCTGCAGTCACCTGCTTATGTTAAACACTGTGTGTGCGGGCGACACAGTGCTGGGCACTGAGGCACACACATGAGGATGAATCCTTTCCCGCTGTCCATGAGCTCGCTGGTGGACAGGAAGGTGAGGCTGTTCATGCAGGGGAATGATGCCAGGCCACGTGCACTAAGTTGCTGAAACAGGTGCATGATGATGCTGGGCAGGAATGCAAGGAGGGATCCCTCAGGGGCTGGGATGGGCTCATGGAGGGGATGGACCAATGGTAGGTTAAAGAGTTGTCACCATGGCTAGGAGAGGGAGCTCACAGTGAAGAAGAGCCTGGATCAAGGTCTACAGGCTGAAACACAGAGGGTGGGAGCACAGCTTGGTTGCACAGGGGCATCTGTGTGGGCAGCCACGGGAGGCTGGCAAGGGTGGAGGCTCCAATACCAGCTTGCTGAGAGGACCGCTTCAGGGCACATTTCCATCTAGGCTGGTTGATCTCAGTGCAGTTGGCAGGCAGAGGGGTGGCAGAGACAGACACCATGAAGATGCCACCTGGCCTCTGAAGGCCGAGACTGTACCTGGAAGTCCTCCCACCTGTGTGTCTTATGTCACCTGAAGCAGCAGAGGAGGGGGAGGAAGCTGACCTTTGGCTGCATGCCTGTGTTTTCTCTAGCACCACAAGCGGAAACGCTGAAGAGGGAGGTGCTGGCTTCGGTTACTTCAGTGATACAGAAGGATCGAAGACCAGTGAGCTGAAGGGCTGCGTGTTTGTGCTGGGAGGGCCATTGCCTCTGAGACCTTGTGGTCTTGTTCACGGAGGGGGGGCAGTAAAGGAGGAGGAAGGGAGGGTGGGCTGTCCAAGCCTGTCCTAGCCTCAGGACTTTCCCTCGGGATACATTGGAGTTTTCAAAGCCCAGGAAGAGTTTGAGTGCAGAAAGGTGTTTCCCACCTGCCTCCTTCGGAGCCTTTGCTCTGGGCAGCACTGTGGTGTCCTCAGGGGAGCCATGGAGCTCCAGAACACTCCTCAGTGCCTGGATGCACAGTTTGCTGAGGGAGAAGAGCCTCAGGTGTCATGTGTGGGGTGGGGCTGAGCAGCTGTACTTCGAACAAGCTCCACAGCCAGGGTCGCAGACAGTAGGGACTCCCAGCTCTGACTGTGTGGGACAAAGCATAGGGACAGCAAGAAGATGGTACTGTGACTGTGAGCACCAAATGTAGGACAGTGGCATCATCTTGAAAGACAGGGGCCCAAGTCCCGTTCCTGGACTCAGATTCCCTCTATGTAGACACCTAGGACACCATGTAGACACCATGTGGGGCACATGGTGTGGACAAGCCCTGAGCTCAGAGTCCTCCAGGAGGACGGTGGCAGGGATGTCAGTGAGAACTTCAGGGAGCGTTGGAAGTGTTCAGGTTCAGTGACTGTGCTCTGTCATGGCCACAGAGTCCACTGAAGAGTCCCAGTCGACTTGGACTCGGGAGACCTGAGTTCCTTGAAGTCCTCCGTAACGTGCTGAGGTGCTCTGTGTCCTCACTTGGAACCCAAGGGGTCAGATGGTGTCCCTGAGGTCTGTTGTTGTGTTGCATGTGATGCTCTCTGACCCTGCAGGTACGCATGGCCCTCGTGAGGTTCCTGGAGGCGCTGGGGCAGCGTGACTACCTGAGCCTTCCCGAGGGCAGGGTAGTCATAGATTACCTCCTGAAGCTCAGCCAGTGGGACTCCTCGGTGAGCAGGGCCAGCCCTGAGGGTGCCTGAGGCAGCAGAATGGCTGAGGGGAGGGGAGAGAGAAAGGGCAGGGTGCGGAGCAGAGCAGGGACAGGCGGCTGGGCCGGCAGGACTGGGGTCTGGGGACTTTGCCCTTCCCAAACCTGGTCAGTGGCCCCGGGAAACCTTGTCCCATGCAGGTCAGCGGGCATTGCTTCCAGATTTTAGTTCTTTTTTTCTTCCTCCAGGATGAAGCGGACATTGGACTCATGTCTTTGAAAGTCCTGCAGACGGTACAAATAGCTGGGGTCACACAGGCCTCTGCATTCCTCCTCTCCTGGCTCCCAGCCCACTCCTCTGTCCCCCAGACTGCCTTCTTCTCCCTGCCCTCCATCTCCCCCTTGTCCTCTCTCTTCCACTCCTGTCCACTTCCGTCTCTTCCCGCTCCAGGGCCTGGGCCTCCTCAAGAAGGGGTTCAGGGGAGTACATGATTGTCGCTGGGTGGTGAGTCTGGAGTTGGAGTCCCTCTGCCAGCGTCTGGCTGTGACTTCTTGAGCAAATTGCTCTATGGGCTGACTTTCCCCTTATGTACGAAAGGGGGATATGGTATGCCCTGTCTGCTCACAGCAGCCTCCAAGTGTCCCTGGGGGCCCTGGGAGCTGCTGTGCTATGGAGGGGGCAAGAGGCCAGGGAGGGCCCTGCTGGGAGGTCCTGTCCTCCCTGCAGGCAGCCACTTTCCCTCCCATGAAGCCCTGAGTCCTGACCTCTCGTGTTTCTTCTGCCTATGGAATGTTCCCCAGTGAAGGCAATGACAAAGTCATACCATTCAAAATTTCAAGAAAGCCCTCTGTCTGATCAAGTCCTTCCTGGTGTTATTTTAATAAGGACCATGGTGACATTTTACCAAGATGGGGTGAGAGGAGAGAGAGGCAGGGTCAGAGACAGACAGCATAGGCCAGTCTGGGGAAGAGGCGGCTGCAGGCCTCATAGGTTCCTGCAAGACAAGAACCCAAGGTCATGGGGTTGGAGGTCACGTGGTGGTATGAGTCAGGGCTGGCACTGACCTTCTGGCACATCCCCTCCCAGGTGTCCTTGCCCGTTCTTATCAGCATGCTATGTGAGCCCGGCAACATCTCAGCTTTCGTGGTCTTGAGTGACACAGCCACAGAGGTGGCTCTGAGGGAACAAGCGCTGGGGCAGCCCCCCTACCTCAGCAGCTTCTATGTCAGGAGTAAGTACAGGGAGGGGAGACCACGGTGGGGGGTTGGTCGACCACAGGCACTGGGGCTGCCCCAGGCATGGGAGGGGTAGGCCCAGGTGAATCCTGTGAGCATGAGGGTTTGGGTCTGTGCTGTGCTAAGGCTGGGAACCCCACTCCTCAGTCCTGTTTGCAAAGGGTTAGGGCCACAGCCCGAGCCCATTGGCCCTCAGCAGGGGAGGAAAGGAGCCTTCTTTGCAAGATAGCTGCCCCCCACAGGCCCTCTGGCCTTCCCATCTCATTTTGCAACCCTGGAGGCCAGGAGTGGTAATGATCATGTGCCGCAGTGGGTGTACACAGCATCCCCACCTTGGTGCCTCCGGTGCCCCACCTCTGGCCTCACTCTACACTCCCCACCCCTCACCTTTCATCCCAGTGGAGTAAGGGATGGGGTGAGGGTGTCCGCTCCACACTGAGTGGGTGATGGTTTATTCTGTCAGCTGGAATTGCAGTGTTTGTGCTTCAGGCTGAGTGGCAATGTCCGGGTCTCAAGGCTCACCTTCTCCACGGTGCCTGTGCCCCTCCCCTGCCCTGCAGAGGGTGGGCTGCTGGCTGGGAATGGAGGTGGGACCCCTGGAGCTTACATTGACGCTGTCCTCTTCCTTCATCACCTCTTTGATGTAGCGCCTGAGTTCGTCTCCCCACAGCACCTGCTGAGCCATCTGGTGGTAAGTGATGCCAGGATGGACATCTCCCGCTGTCTACCTGTCTACCGGATTGTTCCACAGTAGCTGCATCCTGCGCTGTCCCAGCCATTGCCCTGGGGATAGAATAAGGAGCTGGGGCCAGGGATCCTGGAGGCCCTGGGCAGGGGCAGCCCAGGCTACAGGGCTTGGAGGGGGCACTGGGCACAGGTGCTGGGGCCCGCGGAACCTGAGAGATGGCAGATGGGGAAAGCCCAGCCATCTCCGTTGCGTCCTCCTTGTGAGCTTCTGTCTGTGAACTTGGGCCAATCCCCGTGCCTTTCCAGAGCTCATTTTCTCAGCAAGTACATTTTTAGTTTCTCTACTGGCCCTGCACTGTGCTAGACATTATGAACCCATGGACAGACAAGGGACAGATGGCCCTTGTACTTGCCCTTGAGCTATTCACAGTGTGAGTGAGAGCGGTGACCCTGGGGATGACCTCGCCATCCAGAGTGAGGAGTGACCGTGCACTAACAGAGGAGCCTATCGGGGAAGGGACTCAGCAGAGCAGTTGCTGTCTGGCCCCCACCCATGGTCGGCGGCAGTATCGCAGAGCAGGGACAGCTGAGGGCATGCAGGGAACACGGGCGCAGGTGGAGAAGAACAGGAGTGCTGAGCTTGGGCTCTGCCGTCCCGTGGGTTTGTTCTCATGCTCTTCCTTCCCTCCCCTTCATCCTTCTGCGTCTCCTGGGGCTTCTCTCGCCTGCCAGCTGTATGCTGTGAAGCCCTATCGCGAGAACACATTTGGAGTCAGCTCCCTGAGGCTCCTCCAAGCCCTGGGTCCCATCACCGCCCTGCGCCTTGTCGCCAGCGCAGACGTGGACCAGCTGTGGAGCACGGAGATCCCCCAGATGTTGCAGATGCTGTATGGTGAGGGACAGTGGGAGCTGGAGGAAGGGAGCTGGGCAGTGGGCTCACTCTCGAAAGGCGGGAGTCCTCAGGCATAGGGCGAGACTCCCTGGGGCGGGAGCACTGGGACCAGCCCCTCTGCCCTGGGTGCTGTCTGGATGGGTGTGCGCACGGGAAGGCCAGAGCTCTGTGGCTCCAGAGTTCCCAGACCAACTGCTGCCCCTTCCAGTGCTGGAGGACCAGGGGAGGCTGGGCCTTGGGACCAGAAAGACCCAGATTCGAATCCTTCTTGGACATTAACCAGCTGTGTGTTTGACTTGTGATTGTTGCTCTCACCTTGGGGCCTCTGAGAAGTGGGACAGCAGTTCTGGTGTAGAATTGTGGTGAGAAGGAGCCGAGAGGCTGGGCTTGTGGCCCCCAGTTTAGTGTTCCAGCATGGGCTCTCTTCTTGCTGGGCCCTTGGTTTGGTAGCAGCCATGCTCTCTCCTGTCACAGAACACACAGAGAAGAGCCTGGATCAGGAGGAGTGGGAGGACAGGCTGCTCCAGGTGAGCCCTCCCTGAGACCCCTCACTCCCCCAGTGTGGCTTCCTCCTCAGGGCCCTTAGTGAGGAGAGTCCCTGGGACCCCACCATCAAGGGACCTCCCTTAGCACAGGAACCTCGCTCTGGCACCTGTGCTCCTGGTGCCTTCAGCAGAGTCTCAGACTCTGCTCTCAGCCCCAACCTCCCTCTTCGCTCTCAAGGCCCCTCCTTCCATGGAGAGGGAAGGGAGGAGCCCTGGTGGGGTGTCCTTGGGCAAGCGGTTTCACCTTTCTAGACCTCAGCTACTCCGTCTGTCATATGGGAATGTTCAGTCCTATCACCAGAAGCAAACAGGATAATATGGGAGAGGGGCTTGTCAACTGGAAAGGGGCCTGCCTCCACGTGCGGGTGGCATTACCTTCCTTGTCACTGTATTGTCATTCTCTGTCCTGACCACACCTTTGCCCCTGGTTTTTCAGCTCTTCCCGTTTCTAGAACTCTTTCTCCCTCTTTCCAGATAGCACCCCCTGTTGCTAGATTCTTTCTTCCCCCACTTCCAGGTGCAGAAAGCCCTTCCACAGTTCTGAGTGGGCCTCTTCTCTCTTCCTCTTCCTCAGTTTTATAGCAGGTCACTGGAGGCCATCAGTGATGACAGCTGGCTGGAGCAACAGACTGTGACCACCCTGGAAAGGATAGAAAATGGCAGTGACGAGGAGGAACAGAAGGTGCGTCTGTGTGTGTGGCTGGGGAGGGGAGGGCCGTGCTTGGGTGGAGCGGGTGGTGGAGGCGCCTGGCCCGAAGGGCTGTGGACGTGCTCATGAGGACAGGCTGTGGAGGAAGAGCACAGCGGAGTCCCCGGGCCCCTAGGCACTAAGGGACAGGAGGTCAGGGAGCTGGTGTGTCACCAGGAACATGAGTAAGCTCGAGCGTGTGACATGTGCATGGTGTTTAGGCTTCTTCAAGCACGGTGCCATCTGTCG
Source organism: Microcebus murinus (assembly GCF_040939455.1). Classification (NCBI taxonomy): domain Eukaryota; kingdom Metazoa; phylum Chordata; class Mammalia; order Primates; family Cheirogaleidae; genus Microcebus; species Microcebus murinus. The sequence continues at coordinate 61,644,783 of NC_134117.1, forward strand.
TCTTCTCTGGCCCCCAGCTGGTGTGGAGCAGAGTGCAGCTGGCGCTTGCGTGACGTGTTAAGGTTATTGCCCCTCAACTCAGATGCGGAAGTTAATCCCTTAATGTTTGAGAGCATCCCATGGATTAGGGATCGTGCTTGGTGTTGGGGGTCCAGGGCTGAGTAAGAAGCTGGGGAACCTCCCTCTGAGAGCTCGAGGTCTGTGTTGGGGAAGGCCTGGGTCCCGTCCCCAGCTCTTCCAAGCGCTCCGGCGGCAAATGTCCTAAGATCTGGGAGGTCTCAGCTGCCTCCCTTGGGAAGAGGCAGAAATAACTGTTCATCTCAGGAGAGTTGACCAGGATGAAACCGGAGGATCCCTGTGCAGGTGCCTTGTAAAGTCCAAAGGCTAAACGACCCTGTCACTGTCACTATCCTCGTGTCCACAGTGAACAGACAGAATCCGGGGGAACTTAGAGTCTGAAGCAAATGCTTGGTGGGACCGGCACTCGGATGCAGGTTTCAGTTCCTAATCTTGTTTTCCTGTCACTGAGCAACACTTCATCTGGGCTTAGGAAGGGTCTCTAGGAAAGAGTCCTCATTTGTAGGACTGGCTGGTTGCTCTCCTGTTGTTGACAAGGATTTATGAATACCTGGTGTATGCAGGCCTTTGTGGAGGGTATGATTAGAAATGCAAAGTAAAGCAAGCAGGATTCCCCATCTAAAAATTCAGCAATTTGAAACATGCACGGAGTGCCCACGGCACAACAGGCACTGTGCTGGGCTCTGGGTAGCGTATGGAAGACCCAGACCCTGCCTTCAGAAGTCCCTCGTCAGCCTGAGTGCATAGCTGAGTAAATGGCCACAGGGAACTGCTCCTGGGCCTCTGTGTGGCGCTGAACAGAGAAGTTTCCTAGAGTAGCTCACCCGTTTACTGAGGACAGTCCTGGCTTTGCACCAAAAGTCTAGCGTTCTGTGCAGCCCCTCAGCACTGGGCAACGTGGGTAGATTGGCCCCCTGCAGAGGAGTCTATCTGTCTGGGAAGATGAACAGGAATTCGCCAGCCCAGCAGAGAAGTAGGAGCTTCAGGTCAGGCTTTGTGGAGGCAGAGCCTGAGGTGGAGATTCCTGTGCAGTGAGGTCTCTGGGGAGCAGCCTCAGAAAGCTGGAGCAGAGGGAAGGAAGCAGGGGAGGAGAGGGCAGAAGCTGAGCGAGGGTGTCTGCTGCCGTGGGAGCTCTGCAGGGAAGTCGCACTGCAGCCTCTCCTGCCTGGAGCCCAGGGAGGGGGTGTTTGTGCCTACCCTCTCGCCCCCACCCCTGAGCCACTGACTTCTGTGGCTGTTCTGGAGCAAGGCGCGGAGAGGGGGGACTCAACTCCCAGGCAGTTCCGGGCAAGGAGGCCGCCATGGACGTGGGGCAGCGCTCTTGGGAAGGCTGCAGCCACCAGAGAGAAGGACCCTCGGGTCTGCAGGGGCACCAGCAGCCTCTCCCAGAGAGGGGAGAGGCGCTCGTGGGCAGCGGCCTTAGGGGCTGAGCTGAGCGCAGGTGAGACGTCATTGAACCACTGGCACGTCCTGTGAGCGCTGTGTCAGACGCTGCCTTGGGCACTGGTGAAGGGCGAGGCACACGGTGCTCCTGAGAAGCGCTTCTGAGCTCCTTTCCGGTCAGAGATGTGGGGTGGAGAGCCAGGAGCTGACATGACAGATGCAGAAGGGAGATGTCAGTGGCTGTGGCGAGGTCTGAAGGAAAGCGCCTTGCGGTTGCTGGAGAGGAGCCGGGAGCCCAGGGGAGGCTCCTAAGGCAGTGTCTGAGCTGTGAGAGGGACATGGCCCTTTGCAGGCCCAGGGACGGGAGAAGCAGGTGGAGAAAACAGGAAACGCCAAGGCCCTGGGGGGCGAGCAGGCACAGCACACACCTCTCAGCAGTGCAGGGTAGACAGGGCACGAAGGCGAAGGCCCGTCAGCAGGGACAGGGTCATGACACTCAGAGGAGGGAGAGAGAGAGGAGGGAGATGCCCTTATTTGATGATGCGGTGGTGACTTCCACGTTATGCGAATGTGAGGCGCTGTTTCCATTTCTGGCTGGACCTGGGCAGAGTGTGGACAAGGGAAGGTTCCTGATGGCACGAGGCCCCTCCCCTGAGAGGCTGAGGAGTTAGAAATGCAGTCTTCTCCTCCCTCTAGCTTGAAACCCTGCCCTGTCACATTGTGACTTATTCAGAGATCCTGTGGAGACCGGGGGAGGGAGGTGGCTGGCATGGAGGACAGGATGCTGGGAGAGTGAGGGCTGAAGGGTGTGGAATCTTAGGGCCCCCCCCAGCTGCCCTGGCCTCATTCCTCACTATCCCTGAACTCCCCCTCCCACCACCCTAGGCCTTCCTCTACAAATTCTTTGCCTTCACCCTGCGGACCTCAAGCAGTCCGGACCTGGTGCGGAGGATGCTCTCTGCAGTGCTGAACGCCTCCCACGAGGAGCCGCAGCAGAGGGAGGTGAGGTGGAGGTCCCTGGCAAAGAGGGTTGCTCAGTGTTGTAGAGGGAGGATGGCCTAGTGGCCAGAGCGGGACCTGGCAAGGCAGACCGCCTGGGTTGGAATCTCAGCTCTGTCACTTACTCGCTGTGCACCCTGGGGGCTGTTCCTGTGTCTGTGTGTGCCTCTGTTTCCTCCACTGCCAAATGAGGCTTCGGGACCTTCCTCATAGAATATTTTCTAAAATGCCTTTATTTCACTGTTGGAGGAAAGTTACAAAACACGAAAACAAGCAACAGCACAAGGAACTTCTGTAACCCTTCCCCAGTTTCCTGAAATCTTTACATTTTCCCATGAGTGCACCCTCTTTCTCTCTCTCCATGTATATGCACGTTATTATTTTCCTTTGTGACTCATTCCCAGAAGTTGCAGCCATGCATGATTTACCTCGAGTGTGTCCGTGAGTGTTACCTAAAAATGAAGGTATTCTCTCATGTAATGTGAGGACAGTGACCAAAATGAGGACCTTAACATTACTACAGTGCGATGATCTAACTTATAGAGCCGATTCAAAAATTCCCAATTGTCCAAGCAGTGTTCTTTAGGGCAAATGGAAAAATGACTTTTCTGGTGCAGGATCTAATTTACAAGTAGGTAGTGCATTTAGTTGTCCTACCTCTTTAATCTTTTCAAACCTGGAACAGTTCCTCTGTCTTCATCTTTTACGATCTTGCCATTTTCAGGTATAAACCATTTATTTTGTAGAAACTGCCTGCTTTCTGGTCTGTCTCCTGGTTCCTCTTGATGAGATGTGTGTTTTGTGGGAGAAACCACAGAAGATCTGCGTGTCCTAGGGCAATTTTGAGGATGAAAGGTGTAAGGGGACTTATAAAAATGCCTGGCATAGCCCTTACTCTGTGTTGGCTGCAGGTGGAGTTGACAGCAACACCCTCTGACCTCTTATCTGCAGGGCCCCCAGAGCACCCTCCCTCACCACACGCTATGGTCAGCTTGTCCTGAGCCCAGGTAGCAGACAGTGTCACTTGGGAGACAAGACATGGACAGGACAAAACTGCTCACTACACAGGAGGGTCTCACAGAAGGTTCCAGGGGGTCCCTGAGAGACAGAGCTTCATGGGCTGGTCCAGGCTCGTGGAGGAGAACGGGGGACGCAGGTCTTCCTTTGTGACAGTGACATTCTGAGCCAAGACAGAGTAGCAAGAAAGTTTGGGGTGTTCCTAGGGAGCAGTGCATGGTCTGCTTGGACTGGAATGCAGAGTTCTGTGACAGGGAAGTCACAGTGAGCCCTCTGCCAGCACTTGGGGCAGACTGCATGCAGGTATGAGGATAAAGGCAGGAGGTGTCCAGATGTGTCCAGGTTTCTGGCATGTTCTGTGGGGAGGACAATGGTATCTCTCCGAGTCAGGAAATCTAGGAGAAAAGGGGCAGGAGCATGATGCCTTCAGTTTTGGACAGGAGGGGTTGGGGTGCCCTGGGACAGCCAGGGGGAGAGATCCATCGCCATGTGGGGCTCAGATGGAGGTGGATGTCTAGGCTTGGGAACCATTATATTTTCAGTGTCTGTGATATTGGGATGAAAATATCTCCCCAGAGCTTTAGCGAGAGGATCAGTGAGATAACAGGTGCGAGGGTGGCACAAAGCCAGCGCTCAGCTGGCAAGTTATTATGATGGTGACAACCAGGCTTCGTGGAAGCCCTCAGCTAAGCAGGGCATGAGAAGATGGACAGAATAGAACCCCGTGTGATGCTCCACTGGTCCTTGCTTCCTAACCTGGCAAAACCTTCCCTTTATCTACGTGGGGGCCAAACGATTCTGAGTCCCACGAGCACCTCTCTTCATCCTGATGACCTGTGTCCTGGGCCGCTATTGCTGTGCCCATTGTCCCCACACTGCCCCCTCCTGCTGCAGAGTCTTCATGGTGCCACCTCCCATGGGAAGAAGACACCATCTGGTGGCAAACACCAGGTGCCGCACCTATGCCATGGGCGTCCTTTAGCTGGGTGCTCAGCTCCCCTGTGCAGGGAGCTCCAGGCACACTTGGCTGACAAACACTCAGGCAAAGCCCCTGCCAGGATGTGGCCGGGCTTGAGTTAAAGGCTGATCCTGTCAGGGCCTGCCCATCCCCAGGCTGCCTCTCGCTAGGTTGTGGATTCCCACATCTGCCCTTGGAGCCCCAGCTTTCAGTCCCGTCAGCCACTGATGTGTCCTGTCCCTGCATCTCACAGGACGCACCCGGGACTCCTGTTGTTCTCTCCCCCGCCCATGACAGGCCCCCTGTTCTCCCTGACCCTGGGATCAGAGCCCCTGCTGTGCCCTGTCCTCCTAGACCAGAAACACTGGCACCGTCTGGAGTCTTCCGTTTGCCATCTCCCCTCCTCTCTCTGAGGCCCCCTGCCCTGCGGAAACACGCCCCGGGTTTGCGCTTCTCTTCCGTTCCCCCTCAGCCGTCCCCTGAGTTCCTGGTGGGAATCAGTGCTCTCCCTTCTGCAGTGCAGGGCTCTCACCTGCAAGGTTCCCACGTCTGTCACTCTGACTTTCAATGTCTGGATTCCCTTGCTTTGAAAATCTCCTCTTGTACAGATGTTGGCTTCTCCATCTGGATTTTACACAGTTCAAGCCCCGGAGCCAAAATCCCCTGCGTGTGTTTTCTTGCCTTTTCCTCCCCCCTCTGGATCCCTGGTTCTGGAAGCACAGCAGGGGCGGGGCTGTCCTTGTTACAGGGCATCGCCGTGGCACTCGCTATCGTGTCCCTGAGACACCTGAGGGTAGCTCTGGACCAGCTGGAAGTGTACGGCGCGAACCTCACCGACAAGGACAGATCGTGTGTCCTGACACTGACCAAGGTGACGGCATTGGCAGGAGTGCTGCCAGCCTCCCGCACACGGCCTTCCAAGGCCTCCCCTCGCCAGAGCCTCTGCCCTTCTCCAGGCCTTTGATTCCCCCAGAAAGCCTCCTGTCTCCCTCTGATTCTCTCCTGCGCCCGCCCTGTCCCGGGCTCCCCCGTGCCCGGGATTCAGGCCCTGTCATTAGCAGCTCCCTGCCCAACAGTCATTCCTGTTCCCCAGCCCTTCCTCCCTTCTGGTCCCCTGGGCAATCCTCTTCCCTCCGAGCCTCCATGTCCCCATCAGGTGAGGAGGATGAGGAAGGAGAAGGCAAGTCCCCCTTCCCCCCACAGGAACATCAGCACAGGGAGTGGGGGCTGGTCTGTAGCACCGTCTACCTAAGCTACAGGAAGATAATCTCAGTGACTGAAGATGCCCTCTCACTACCTCTCGATTCCATTCTGGCCTTGGCCGTGGAACACTACGGCCACTGCATCGTGGAAAAGGTACTTCCTGCTAACTCTGCTTCGCCCACACCCCAGCCCTGCTGTCCCTCTTTCCTCCATGGGAAAGAGGCCCGGCCTGGGATGGAGCTCGGGGGCAGGGCTCTTGCCGACACTGCCACTCCCACCCCTCTGTCCTCTGTGCCTTGATCCTGCCACTCTGATCCTCTGACTGGCCTGAGGGGACACAGTAATTGGAGGTCTGTTGAAAGTGTCTCCTTACCCCTGGGTGCTCTGTGCCCTGGCTTTGTGCTTCTAGGGAGGGAGGAGCAACACCCAAGTCTCCCAACTCGTCATTAGGGAGTAGCATTCAGGGGACACAGAAGGCGCTCCACGCACCTTTCCTGCCTCTGCTGCTTGTCCAGAGCATGTCATGTGTCCCTAGGGCACGGGCAGCCACCGTTCCGACTCCCTGTCTACCTGCCACCCAGCTGGCCATGCTCAGGGTGGAATGTCCTCAGGGGGGAGATGCTGTCTTGAGAGACAAGGAGGCTATTCCCACCCTAGTGTCAGAGCTCCATGGAGGGGAGCTCCCAAGGGTGCCAAGGAGAGGGGTGGCCCATTCCCCCCAGAGCTGCCACAGGCTGTCCCTGTTTCTTACCTGCATTCAGAGGGCAGATGCAGGGCCTCAGGCTAGGGTAGCCCCTGCTGGGCTTTGCTCCTCATCCCCCGATTGCGTGTGGGTGGATGCCCCTGGCCCCAGGGTCATTCTGGCCCTTGGAGGACTCTGAGCACACTGGTTGGTTCAGGATACGACTCTGACTCTGGCCTACCTGGACGCCCTGACGCAGATGACCAGCTTCCTGGGCGAGCGGCCCATGCCCTTGCCATGCGAGGTTCCCCACAAACTAGACCTTGTAGCCTCCATGGTGGTAAGTGCCTCTCAGGAGGAAGGGGGAGAGCAGAGGTCAGGGAGGGTGGTCTTCGTGGAAACCCTCAACAGGGTCCTGAGCTCGGCCTGGAGGAGAGAAGCCCAGATTTTCCAGTTTCCTCTTCCTGCCGTAGTTCTCCCTGTCCTGTCCTCAAGGTAGGGGTGAGTACTGTGGGGCAGGGATGCGTGGGAGTGGGTGGAGCTTCTGTCCTTCTCAGCCTGCTCATTGGAAGGCCCTGAAGGTTTCAGGTCTCACCTTCTTGTGAGCAGGGCATGGGGTGGGAGCAGGTGGTAGGAAGGCAAGATGAACATGTTCATGGTTCCCCTGGTCTTCGGGGTGGGGCTGTCACAGGAGCTGATCAGGGACGAGCCACTGGGCCGCATCTCCAGCCCCATCCGGCAGAAGGCCATGGCCATCATCGCCGACGTCAGGTAGCAGCGTGCCGCTTCTCTGTCTTCCTTGCTCTGGCTTGATTTCCACTCTTGTCCCTGGTCCCTCCTCACCTCTCATTTCCTGCTTCAGCTTCTTGTATGAGAGTCCCCAGTCAGTAGGGGACGTGTCCTGGACAGTGTGTGCCCTTTCTTTTGTGTCGATTTTGTGGGTGGGATTTCATGCGCACTTGCTTCTCCCCTGTCTGCGGGGCCTTGCTGTCCCCTCTGTCCCAGGCTTCATTCTGCTTCCTGGGCTGTCCCCAGCTTGACCCTCCACGTCCATCCCTGCCCCCTGCATTCCCTATGGACATCTGGGGATCCAGAAAGCAATATGTCACGCCCAGCCCAGATGCCATTGCCTCTAATGGCGGTTCCTGCTCTCACTCCCCTGGTTCCTGTCTTTCCTTTCCCTGGTCCTTGTGCCAGTGGCTGTGGTTTGCTCCCTTTTCCTCTTTCAGTGCCCTTTCTTTCCTGAACGTCCCTGGTTCTTGCTCTGCCTACCATTCTGCCCCCACCACCATCTCCCTCTGCATCGTCTGTCTTCCTTTCCTCAACTGTCATTTCTGGCCACTGCTCGCCGGTCACACTCTGCTCTCCCCTGGGCCTTAGGAATCTCAGGCCGGTCTTGGACGCAGACAGCAGAGAAGAGCTCCTCGTCACGTGCTGGGAGAGTGTGCTCTGCCTGCCCGCCTCCGAGGGCCTGGCCGAGGAGGTGTCTGATCCCAGCGAGGGCCGGGCTAACGTGGTAAGGAGCTGTCTGATGGTCGACCCCTTGTGTTTATCATTTGTTTTTGAGAGGGTGCAAAGGATAGGTTTGGCAGTTTTACGGAAGGGTCTTCCCCCACCTTTAACAGAAACAGATCTTGTCCTAGGAGGAGGAGCTGGCCAGGTCAGGCAGTCTGGGTGAGCCAGGGGATTGGCTCCCTCCTTGGGGGCACTCACTCATGGCCACTGCTACCCCTTGAATATTCTGTCCCAAAGGCGCACACTCAGTCCCGCCCTTTATAACTGTCACCCAGTGGAAACCAGTCTGGAAGGTTCAGTGTGGATTTACTCTCAGCCCACGGATACGGGCCTTCCGGGAATGCCAGCAGGAGGAGATCTGACTCCATGTCCCACAGGGCCCGGGTGTTCCCTAGAGGGAGGGAAGCGGGGTGGGCGTTTGCATCTGCAGGCTCGCGCTCCATGCCTGGGAGCTCTGGCCTGTGGTCTGTTCCTTTCTCTTGGCTGCTTGTTCTTATTTTATGGATGCCACAGTCTCTTGAACTTCTCTGAAGATACTCATAAGAATTTTTTGGAACTATGTTTTCTACTGTTTACTGAACTAGATCGTGTCGAGTGGTCACTTGGCCTATGTGACTTGGGCCTTCTTTGTATCAGATGTCTGGTGACCGTTCTTTGTCAGTTCACAGTAATTTGTGTTCTGAAGGGAAGACGGCCACATCTAGAGAGAGCTCAGTGGGATTTCCTCTGGCTGTGCCCCCCGAGGCATTCCTCAGTGCGGTTCCACTTGGGAATGGGGCATTGGGACAGGGCTGGGAATCCCGCTGCCCAGGAGGAATGGCCTCACCTTGGAGTGGATTTCTTTGGAGCACGTCATTCACCAGGGAGCTGCGTTCCCTTCTTGTCAGTGTGGAGGCCTTGGTATCTTGCAGGAGCCCTCGCAGGCAGCTCACCTACTTTCTTTCTAGGGTTTTACCTTAAAGGCAAAGAGGTACTGTTGCTGGGCAGGCCATGCGGTCTGTGTGCGGGGAAAGGGGAAGGGCACTGCTGCTGTTTGTGAATCGGCTGTGCACAGACGGCAAGGCCAGCCCCCTTCCCTCCGTGGGGACAGCTGGCCACCAGTCATGGCTCCAGACCACAGCACCCCTGGGAGCAGAGCCCCAGAATGTGCACAGTTAGGGAGGGGAGAATGGCGGGGTTAGGGAGCTGCGTGTCAGGGAAATCCCATTCCACTAGGACAAACCACACACCGGGCAGACTGTTCTACTCTGGTCAAAAAAGCAGAGGATTTATTCAAGTCCGCGGTAGGCTAGCAGCACCTGGAAATGCAGGGAAAACATGAGCAAGGGGCCTTTCTGGGGGTGGGGGTACTGAGCCGAGTGTAGAAGGAGGGGCAGGCTGCTACCTCAGTAGTCCTGTGAGTCCCTCTTCATCCATCAGGGCCTGTTCAGCATGACCATGCAGTCTCTCCGGAGTCTCCTGGAGGCATTGGTCACGGAGAAGCCCACTGAGATCCAGTCCTGCTTGGAGGTGAGTGAGGAGGAACCCTTGAAAGTTGGTGTGTTTGTTTCCTAGGACTCCCGTAAAATGGCACAACTGGCTGGCTTGTACAGCAGGAATTTATTCTCTCTCAGATGTGAAGGCATCTTCACCTTCCAAATTCAAGGTGCTGGCAGGGTTAGTTCCCACTGCAGATCCTGAGGGAGAGTCTGTTCTTCCATTCTGTGCCTCTCCCCTGCCTTCTGGTGGTTCCTGCCAACCCCCGGCATCCCTTGCGTTGTACACATGTCGCTCCAATCTCTGCCTCCATTTTCACATGGTGTATTCTCCCGTGTGTGTGTGTGTGTGTGTGTGTGTGCATGTGTGTGTCCTGTGGTGTGTGTGTGTGTGTCTTTTCTTTATAAGGATGACAATCATTGGAATTAGTAGGGCCCACCATAATTCAATATGAACTCACCTTATCTTGGTGACATCCACAAAGACGCTATTTCCAAACAGGATCACATTCTGAGGCTTGGGGTGGATGTGAATTTTGTCACCCCAGTATAGCTGGGAACAGAACGATCGGGGACAGGAGAGAGGCAGAACTGAGGATGAAGGCTGGGTGCAGAGCTTTGTGGGAAGGTGATCAGGGCTCTCTAGATGTGGTGTCTCTTAATTGGTGGGTTAAACATTTATGTTTTAGAAAATTATTGATATGCTTTTAGGTCTACCATTTGATTATTTGTGTTCTGTTAGTTCCCTCTTTTCTTCATCTGTTTCCTCTTTCTTACCTTCTTTGGCTTATTTTCCCATTTTTCATATTATATTTTAATTTACCTATTGTGTTTTCAACTGTGTCTCTTTGTATAGCTTTACAGAGGCCCCTCTAGGGATTATAATACACACACATAGCTTTTCACAGCCCGCCTACAATCAGTGCTTTGCTTTTTCAAGTAGAATGTGGAGACTCGCTGAGCATATAGACACCTGGACTCTTCCCCCACTCATGTTGGAATGGGCACACGTGTTACATCTGCACACATTAAAATGCCATCTGACAACATTATAATCTTTTCTTTGAGCCAGTCAACATATTTCACACAGTTCCATGAAAGAGGAGTTACTATTTTACCCAGATATTTACCATTTCTGTGTCTTCCTTTATTCCTGATGTTCCCAATTTCCTTCTGGTATCATATCTCTTCCTTTAACAGTTTAGAGTCCCTATGTTTATGGTTCACAATTTTGCATCCTTAGTGTTTAAGTTTCTTATAAGTCTCAAGCATCTACCAAACTGGAGAGAAAGGGTTCCGAGCCCCGTGTGCCACCGTCAGCTTCAACGGTCAGCCACGGCCTGTGTCATTTTAATTAGACCCCTCACAGTCCCCAACTTCTTTCCCCTGAGTTACTTGGAAGCAAATACCATGTCATTTGATCCATCCGTATTTTTCCTTTTTTATTTCCTCATTTCATCCCAGTAGAGATTGTTCCATTGCCCATAAACATTTTAGTATGTTTATCAAAGATAGGGATCTGTTAAAATATATAAATATGCTGTCATTATTATATTTAAAATGTAACATTGTTTCAATGTCTCAATGTCATCATTATTCAAACAACGTTTAGTTTGGCCTGCTGGTCTTAGAAATATGTTTTTTAAAAGGTCTGTTCACTTGAATCAGATCCTAAAAGGGTACAAACATTCCCATTGACGGTCACTTAAGTCTCTTCATCTGTAGATTCCCCTTTCATCACATTTTCCTGGAAATGTATTTGTTAAAAGAACCAAGTCATTTTGTCTGTAAATTTTCCACATGTGGGTTGCACTGGTTACATCCTTTTAGGGTCCTGCAACAAATTCCTCTGTCCCATGACTTCCTGTAGATTATTAGATCTAGAGGCTTGATGGGATTCAGAATTACTTTTTAGCAAGATTACTTCACAGGTAAGTCCTGTTGTATCATTGGAATCTAAAATGAATTTTTAAGTATTTGATGTGTCTGGATCAATGAGAACTATTTTTCCTATTAATGCTTTAATTGTCCCATCTTTTGTCAGCGGGAGCCTCTTCAAGTTGGCTCCTGAGTCCTTTTAACATGGCTCTAGGAATCTGCAGGAGCTTCTTTTCTTTCCAGTATAATATTTTGTGGACTTTCCTTCCCTGGCCAGGAATGAACTGTTTTCTGAAGGAACTTGAGTTCCTTTTTGTATCAGCTGGTTAGTAGAAACACAGTGTTGGCTCGGGGATGTCATCAGAGTCTGGCCACAAGAACATATGCAGAGCTCCCACTGGAGGGCCTCCTCTCTTCCGGAAGGGTATTTTGTGTTTGCTTGTTTTTAATCAGTGTAGCATCAATATTGTGTGGAGTCGGTTGTGGAGCTTTTCATCTGCTGCTATTCTTCCTTTTCAGTTCTGAGTTGCCTATTGTTTACCTGCATCACTGTCAGATTAGTGGCTTCCAGCGGACAGGGAGTGATGTGTATTTGGATCAGTGGTATTTGGGGCCTGTCATTTTCCGGTGGTGAGACGCTTACGCATTGCCTTTCAAATAGGAACCACCCAGAACTATATTTCTCCAACAAACTCACACATAATTCACCATTGAATTTGTGAATACAGTTGACACTTTCTTGTTATTGCCAAGTTCTTTTTGTACTGACGAGTGGGAAGAAGTAGGTAGGGCAACTGTGGGGCATGTTGACCCATTGCAGTGAGCCCAGGTCAATATCATCTGAGAGTCTCTGCTTTCACCTGGAAGAAAGCGGCACTAGTGGAGAGATTTCTAGCACCTAGAGAAGGGGCAATTGGGGCTGGTGGCAGACCCACGTACAATGTGCCTCTAGGCCATAGAAATCCTACTCTCACAAGTCCAGCCCTGATACTGTGCAGAAGCCAGGCTCAAGGTTCCCTTCCTACCGCTGGGATGCAGCTGACTGGGCTTCTCCTGTCCTCGTCTCCCTCCAGCTTCTAGAGATGTGGCTGAATTCCAGGAACGACCACGAGCGGGAACGGGCCATGTGGTGTGCTACCTGTCTTCTTGGCTTTACTGTCAAAATGAATAACTTCCAAGTGAGTGGCCACCTGCCCCAGAGCCTGCCCTCACCCCTATCCTTGTCCCCAGCTTCATCACATCTGTGCCCTGGCCTCGGTCACTAGGCCTCAACCTCTGCCTCCACTTCCTCCTGTGTATCCCGTCTGTTCTCTCCTTTCTTCGTCTTTCCTCTCCCCCACCCCCACATCTTCCATGTCATCTTTGTCCATCTGCCAAGTCCATGTGACTCCACATGCTTCAGTCTCCATTCTGATCACCAAGCAGTCACTGGAGACTCGCCGTGGCCAGGCACCGTGCCAGGTGCTAGAGCGGAAATGGAGATGACCAGGACAGTTCCCTCAATGCCCTGATGCACGTGCAAGCCCAGGGAGGTGGGAGGAATATATGGAAACACATGATGCAAGTGAGGGAATCATGGAGAACTTGATAGAGGGCAGGTCTGAGCTGGGCTCAAAAAGGATGGGGGTGTGGAGTGGCAGAGAAGGGGCACAGTGTCAGGTCCCGCCCCAGCTGTGTGGGCGAACGCGCTTTCCATCCGGCCCTTAACGCATTCCTTCCCTTTTCCCTCACCTAGTCTCACAGCTCAGGTCTCTGGCACATGCGTCCCCTCCTCCTAGCTTTTCCCCTCTGACAGCCCCGTCTGGAGCAGTGGCTGGGATAACTTGTGACTTCCCGCTCTTGTCCCCAGGTGGAAACTCCGTTCCCCCGGCTGGGGCACCTGGTGCGGATGCTGGCCATGCACTGCCAGGACCCAGTGGACGGCGTCCGCTCCTTGGCCGCCGAGGCCGTCTACAACCTCTACCGTATCCTCCTGCTGCAAAAGCGTACGCACAGCCCTGTCTCGTCCCCTCCAACCTCCGCACATGCTCGTCCAGAAGAGTGAGGGCCTAGAATTTACCTGAGCACATCATTTCCCTGCCGTGACCTGCCTCGAAACACCTGCAGTGACCCTCTTGGGACAAAATACCTGCTCAGGAAAGAGTTCTTTTGGATCAGTTCCTCCATCTGGCTGAGCTCCATGCTCATACCCAGTTCTGTCTCTGCTCTGAGGAAGCAAAGTGGGGACTCCCTACACAGGAGCCATCGGCATTCCTTATGGTGATGTCCCCTCCTCCCCTGCACACCCCACCAATCCCTAAGCCGGCTTAGCTCTGTAGGTGCCTTGGGCCAGGCCAGGCAGCCTGGGAAGCCTTCTGAGTGCCTGAGGGGTGTGCCTGCGGTCTTTGTTTCAGAGATGACGAGGGAAACACAAGGGCCGTTGGAGGGAGAGGGCACGAGTGAAGCCTACAGTCCCCACAGCTTCTATGACAACACCATTCAGATTGGCAAGGTGAGGGCGTGGGGCCAGACACAAACTGGGGAGAGCCTGGGCCTCTCATTTACGTGATGTTCCAGCCCCCTCGGGTGGGACTCTTGTATCCCACCTGCGTTCCCTCTCTGACTGGCTGTGAAGGTTTCCTTTGGGGGACTGTCCCTTTGTGGTAGAAGGTCCAGTCCTGGGGTTCAGAACACTCTCCCTTGAGCATCCTGGGTCCTGGTCGTTTGTCATGGCCTGTCCCCAGAATTATTGGTTTCATTCTCTTGATGCTTCCTGTGCAATGTGTATCCCAACTCCTGCCTCAGAGTGGTGACATTAAGAACCCTAGCGCCAGCCCCTCTCTCCCACTGCTCAGCCTCTGACCTCTGAGCCCTGCATTGCACCTGAGGTCAATGTTTCAGCCTCCCACCCCGAAAGACTCCGGCTTTGGGACAGTGTCCTCTGGAAGCTCGGCAGACAGCACAGGCCTAGGACAGAAGGGCATCTTGCTCCTGAGAGGGGTTCCCCCTCGTCCCCTTGCCAGGAGGGGTGGTCTGGGCCATCTGAGGCAGGCCATCTGGAAGCTCGGCAGACAGCACAGGCCTAGGACAGAAGGGCATCTTGCTCCTGAGAGGGGTTCCCCCTCGTCCCCTTGCCAAGAGGGGTGGTCTGGGCCATCTGAGGCAGGGTGTCCAGGCAAGCCCAGACTGATGGCCTGTGTTGCAGGTGTTTGCAGAGTACTTCACCGAGATCCAGCTCTGCGACCTGGTGCTGGAGGCCATTGAGGGCCTGACCGACGACAAGGCCAAGTTGTCTCTGGCTGCTGCCCAGCTGATGAATGCTGTCATAGAAGAGCGGGGCAGAGACATGATAAAGGTAGTGTGGCATTATAGCAAGAGCTCTGCCCTATAAGTCAGGAGCCCCGGGCTCTCTCCTGGCTCTAGTACTAACCAGATGAAGGGAAGTCCCTTCTCCTCTGTTGGTCTTACTTCACTCACCTATAAAATGTAGGCTTGCACTTGATTTTCTCTGTGGTCGCACTGAGCTGTGACGTTTGTATTCCTGAGCTCAAATCTGCCTCCTGTGTTGGGATCTGGTTCCTCACTTAACACCAGGACATGTAGGGCGGGCTGTATTAGCTGGAGAATCTACTGGATCCTCCATTTCATGGGGAGGCATTGCTGGGGGCATTCACCTGATTCCCTGGGGTATCAGGGATAAGACTGTGGATTGCAAATCAACAAGCTCATGGGGTGACTCTGACCTTTGTATGTATTGTGTTTTTTTCTTTTTTTAGTTTAACAGGAAAATTTTGACATAAAAATGTTACATCTTCCACTTCAACAACAAAAACATTTTTTTTTTTTAAATTTGGCTACCTAGGGTATCTGTCTGAGTGGACACTGTCCCTTTAAAGGTAGGGCCTGGGCTCCCTCAGACCATCCTACTCTCTGAGCCCCTGAACCCGTTGCCCTCACTCAAATATGTGGCTAGCCTGGCTGGGGCCCGGCGCTGAGGGTGTCGAGAGGCACTGCACTGGAGTGGGCTTCCCATCGCTCTATGTCAGGGACTTGAGGGCCAGGACAGAGCCTGGGGTCCCCACCTTCCATGCCACTTGTCCCTGCAGTGTTGAGGATGGAAAGTTGATCCCAGCTGTTAGGGGAACTCCTCAAGTGTCTGCAGGGCCTTTGCCTTCCGTTCTGGTGGACCCGCACCTCCTGAGTAACCTGGGGAGTCACCCACAATCTTCGGGGCTGTGGCAGGCATTTGTTGCAGTGTCCTTGGGCCTTTGCTGCACCATCTTCTGCAGTTTATTCTGTGGCCCCTGCTGGTCTGGCCTCTGGCACCCTAGAACTCTGCCTTGGGAAGGGTATCACTGGCAGGATTGCAAATAGGCCCCTTGGGTTGGGAGTTGGTAGAGGAGGAAGGTGGGAAGGAAGCATGGAAAGAGTTATGGGGACTTCTGGCTCTGTCCTGTAGGTTGAGGCAATTGTGGAGGGCATCCTTGGACAGCTCAACAAGAATCTGGAGGCCAGGACAGAGGAGGAGACCCTGCAGGCCATGTGCTCTCTGACAGGCAGCAACACCCGTGCTGTGGTCTCCGTGTTGCTCAGCAAGCCCTGGCCCTGGGACAGGTACCGCTGCCCTGGCCCAGGGGCACATTCTGCAGCCCAGGAAGCCCCCTGTGCCTGGCCCCAAGCCCAGATGAAAAGTCACTCCGTAAGGATGTTGTTTTCTTCCCTCGCTTCTCTTTGATTCCAAGCGAGCCTCCTCTTCATGTCCTCTGGCCAATTTCTCTTTGGTCTCCCTTCCTCTAGCCCCTGAGGACTGGCTCTTCATGGGCCTGAGACGAGACTAGTCCTAGGACTGTGATCACCAGAGCCCATGACATTGCTGTCCCTGGATCTTGCAGCTCCACTCTGGCAATGTGGAAGGCATTTGGCGCCCAGTGGGACACCATACTCAGTGTCGTGCAGCTGTTCACAGACATCCTGGAAAAGAAACGCTCCAGAGAGGATGCAGAGGAGCTCGATGCCCAGCCTGTGGCGGTCAGTAGAGGGAGGAGGGGACCTAGGACTTCCTGTTCTGGGAGTCTGGGGCAGAGTTAGGGATCACAGGGCTTGACCTCAGGGGCCAAGCAGGTACTGGGGAGGGGCCAAAGGAGAGGGTTCACACTGGCTCCTCACAGGAACACTTTAACCTCCTTTTGGTGCTTTTGGATCTAAGAATGCATGGTGGAGAAAGGGTGGGGAACCAACTCATTGCACAAATGAGGAAACTGCCACCAGTTTGTGCTCTCTCCTGATTCTGTGGTTGGCATTTTACGGGAAGCCTGGGGGTATGGCAAGGGGCATAGGAGAGGAGGAAGTTTGGTTACCTGGAGTTAGTGTGGACACATATGCCAGAAATGATGTTGTGCTGAGCATTTAGAGTCAATTTGTTTTCCATTTTGAATGTCAAGTGAGCAGAAGAGGAGGCAGATTGCATGTGGGTGGCCCCCTCATTTCCCTAGGGGTGAGGTGTGGGTGTTCAGTCTTTGGATGTTTCTTCCAAGCCTGGCTCAGAGTGAGCTGTGCCCGCTGGGCAGTGACAGGGAGGGACAGAGTGGGCTTCTGGCCCAGACTTTCACTGCCCAGGCCTGGTCCATTCTGACTCCCCCTTCCCCAGGTGACATGTGTCTTGTGTGAGATGCTGTCAAGATCCCTGTGCCTGGAGGCTGTCCAGCAAAACTTCCCACGGCTGTTGCTGGCAGTGCTCTATCATCTCTACTGGGTGACTGAGCAAAATGCTCGCCAGAAGATGGCAGTGTCCAGAGAAGAGGGGACCCTGGACAGCGAGAGCGAGTCCTTTGACCCCGCTAGGTGAGCCTCACCTCCAGGCGGTGGAGAAATGCAACAAGTCAAATCCTGAGAGCCCTGGACAACTAGATGCTGATCTCTTAGGGACGCAGGAAGAGAAGTGTATGACACGGTGTGGGGTCGCAGCACTGTGCACTGGCATAGTCTCTCCGATTCTCAGATTGCTCATTACTCCTTTTGTCCTGTGCACTCTTCTACTGACGTACACCCCCGCTCCTCCCCATGTTCATAATTCTACACGCGAAGAGGTTCAGTTGGATGGTAGATGGCAGGGCCAAGACTGTGTCACCGTCTTCACTCAGGGTTGGCCATTTGAATCAGCCTGTTGGCCTCTGCCTTGACTTCCTCACCAGCTGCCCCATCCTGTGCAAGTGCCTCCTGGAATTCAGTTTTCTCACCTGTGCCATGGGGGTTGGACTCCTAAATAGGTGGCTGACATACTTTTTATTAACCTCAGTACATTTTATTCCAATGAAATCTGAAATGAAAATGAGAACAAATGAAACCAATGGAGGAGGGACACTGTGATTATGTGGGTGTGGAGGTGAAGTTTAAGAGCAAAATTCGGGAAGCCCGAGGGAAGTGTCTTTCAGAGGACTCTGAGGTTGGAGGAGAGTCGGGGTAAAGGGGTGAGTGGACGGGCAATTGGAGACGGGGCTATGAAGTCATGACCTCTTGTCAGCTGCAGAGCAGAACCCAGCTACCAGGTCTGAGAACTGTCTCCAACTTGCCAGCACAGGAATGCGACCCCAGACCTAACACCTTGTCTATCTTTCTGTTTCTTCTCTTTTCACAAACCTGATGGCGGTGTCCTTCAGTTGTGCCCTGGAGGTGGTCAAGTTGGTATTGGCAGCTGCGGACGAGCGAGTGGTGTCCCATGCAGATGACCTCCACTGCTGGGACCTTCTTTCCAGCTCCACGTCTTTCCACACTTGGGTCATGGACCTGACAAGGTGGAACCACTTCCCCAGTGTCCCTGGCACTACTCTGACCCCTGACCCTAGTCTCCCAGGTCCCAGCACTCAAATAGAGTAGCATCCACCCTCCCTCCCCACCCCCTAGCCCTCTGCCCTCCTGAGTCCTCAGCCCGCATGTCTTCCCTGTTGTGTGCACACTGGCCCTGGCCAACTTCAGCCCCAGCCCCAGCAACTGTTTGCTTCTTGTGTCCCATCCCAGAGCAATGGTAAAGACGTGTGACCCCTCCCTCCTTCATGAACTGATGGCCCTTGTGCAGAAGTCCCTCCACAGCGTCGATGAGGGTCGGAAAATCCTGGCCAGGGCTGTCTATGCGCAGGTGAGAGCAGGGGAGAGCCCAACGGGGGCAGCTGTCCCATTCCTGTAGCTGAGGGACTGACTCTTTAATGGGATGTTAACTTACTTGTCCCAGGAAGGAGAAAAAAGGAAAATCAAGCCCTCTGAAATGGGGCTCCTTTCCCTGGCATGTCAGGGGACTGGTTCAAGGAGGCCAGGGTACCTGGGAAGGGGTTAGCAGTTCTAGTCCTCCGAGAAGGATTGGGCTCTCAATTGAAGTCTTACCACCATGACCAACCAAGCCCTTCCCTGTAGTCTCCCCCCTATGTGACCAGATATGCCACTGCTCTCTCTGCATACAGTCCTTGCCTGAGCAGGGGCTTAGGGAGGGCTGGGGGAGCACAGGGTCCGCATGACCACTCCTCTATCCATAACCGTGGTGTCCTGCCCCACAGCTCCTGTGGCACCCATCAGTGGGGCACACCCTGATGCCCCAGTCTCTGGGTACTGTCACCGAGTGGTTCAAGGACCCCGACATCAGCATGGTGGAAATCAGCCTGCGGGGCATCACCAACCTGGCCTTGTACCCGGAACTTGTAAGAGTCAGGGAGGGCCCAGAGGGACCCCCTGGGAGTCCCTGAAGCATTTGGTTTACCCCCTTGGGTCCCGCACTTGTCCCAGGGCTAGTACATCCCCCAGCCTCATCCGAGAGCATCGCAACATCCAGTGCGTGGGCCTCCCTAGGCGCGTCCTCAGGCTGCCTGAGCCTTCATTGGCTCGGCATGTCCAGCCCCAGGTCTCCCACGTCTGTTTCCCTTAGGCGCCATCTGCGTGCTCTAAACCCTGTCCCCAGAGTGCTGCCTGACCCCCAGGTGGTGAGTGGTCTCTGCCTTCTTCCAAATAGTCAGAGGCTCTCGGGAGGCTGGTTCCATACTTACGCGGCTTCCTGAGTGCTGAGGCGCGGGTGGCCGTGCAGGCGCTGGAGGGCCTGCAGAACATCATGCAGCACACGCGGGACAAGGACATCCAGGGAATGTTCTGCAGCATCTGCCAGCACCTGCGTCCCCTCATCAGTGATGTATGTGCCTGCAGCGCTAGGAGCCCTTGGGAACAAGATGAGCTGGGGCTGAGGGTGAACCCTGGGGTTTAACTACAGGTTGGGCTAGGCCAAGGGCCTGTGGCCCAAGGCTGAGATGATGGAAGGGCAGACAAAAGGAGACCTGGCCACGTGGAGCCGTGCACAGGACATGTCCCAAGCATGTTCCCACCACATCCAGATGCCCCACACACGTCCAGTTACTCTGCCCTAGAAATTCCCTGGCGGAGCCACTGGACCCACAATGGAAAGTGAAGTTGGGTTTTTCTCTGAGGACCCAGACTCCACTTACAGAGTGAAGAGGGGAGAGAACTGATGGCTCTACCCTTCTGCCAAATCACACAGGACTTTAGAATGCCAAGGTCCTTGTGAGTCAGAAATTTGCACTAATGGACCAATACCAACTCCCCATCTCTCGTCCTCCTTACAGATCATGGCATCTGAGGGCAGGAGGGAACTCCATGTCCCTGAGACACTAGCTGATAGTAGTCCTATTCTGGCATTTGTAACCTTTTCGGATTGGAAGCTAGTGTTGCAAGAATTTTGATATAGGTCTCATCTCCGCTATGACCCTGGAACTCCTGAATGGCTGGGTCACTGTCTCCCTCATCCATATTTCTGTGACCTTTAAAATTCATCATGCTTACTTTTCTTGACCTAAACAGGCCTAAAGGTAGTGTCTTTTCCCTCCATCCAAACAACATCAAGATGGGAATGCTTTAATTCTGATCACACTTTCCCATGTTAGGCATGAATGTTGTCTAGCACTTTAGTTCCACCTTCTTGTTAGATATGCAATTGTGGTCTTTATATCATCATCATGTTCATGGTTGTTATTAATTTATACAGTCAGTACTTATTTAGAATTACCCACATGTTTACAAATCTCCTTGCTCATCTTTCCTTCTTACAGCTCTTTCCTCCCTCCTGGAGTCTGCTTTCCCCTCCCTTTCGGGTTCCTTGATTGAGGGTCTGAAAGAGGAAACATTTTCAGCCTTTGTATGAAGATGTCTTTATTTTGCCTCATAATTGTCTTTAGTTGTTAGCAGTTTACGATGTCAACATCACGCTATTTCTCGAATGTGGTCCCTTTCTTTTGTAGTGCTGGTTTTCCTCACTGTTTGTGGGTCCATTTCATGCTAGAGATTCTTGGGGGACCCTCTGTGAAAGCAACGCCCATCACGCCCGCCCGATTTCAGTAATCGTGGGGAGCATCGAGGGATAAGGGGACAGTCAGATATGCCAATAGCCAGCCTTTCGACTCCAGGGCTCCCTACACTCCTTGGGGGATATGAAACACCCACGGAACTTTCCTCTCTCTGTGGTGTAGACACCACACTCCCTGCTCTGCTGGGGTGTTTCATGCCCTGCTCCTTGGTCATTGATAAGGGGATATCAGGAGGGGGGAAGCGAAGGAGGTGGCTGACTACACCACCAGAACACCAGCTGTTGGCTGCCCAGGATCATCCCTCCCTCCCTATATCCACAGCCCCTGAGCTTAGAGCAGTCCCGGAACCCCTGCCACCTCCTGCAGTAGGATTTTCTTGCCCACACCCTGGGCTATAATTTCTACCTCAATTCCAATTGTGTCTACTGTTCATCTTTCAGGGATACTCTAGTTCTCTGGAGGGGAATGGAGGAACTCCATCTAATACTTCGGACCCATTATGAGTTGTAAAAACATATTTGCACTCTTTCTCCTAGGGATGGCACGACTGTACAACACTCAATTGCCCATTTGAGCTACTGTGCGTGGGACACAGTTCTCTTTGTTTTTGTCCTTAAAGTACTAATAAGGAATCATCTTTCTGTGTAGCTCTTATATATAACATGCACATCCCACTGGTTGAAAAGTCTCTCTCTGTGTTCAGGAAGTATCTGTCTTGTCCTGCTATGCCTCTATTATTTGGCACTGAGCCTAGCTCAGGATAGATGGACAAAAAATATTTGTTTGATTAATATATAGTATCCTCCTGAAAGTGTAGAAAGCTTTGCTCTTTGTGATCATTATAAGTGCACATAGGCTAATATAGACTTCAACAGTTTCATGTGCAACATAACTAGGGTAAAAATATGCATTTAAAAAATCTTGGCATGCTTGAGGTAAATCCTTAGAAGGGATGGCAGTTATGAGCTGTTGATACGGTCCATGGTAGCATTAAAGCTCGGCTGTTGGTTTCCCTGGCACTGAGTCGTCATGAACTGACTTCTCGGCTCTGGGGATCTGAAGAGAGTTACTGCGAGACACAGCACTGTAGTCTCCACAGGGAGGAAGCGGCGTGGCCAGCGCACTCTGGCCACGCTCACCTCGGTGGGGTTGGAAGGAAGCGTGGCCAGGCAGGGCCAGGGCAACCACCACCTCCCCATCTCCGTTCTGTGCTCCGTGGCAGGAGAGGGAGCCGGTGAGGATCGCAGCCACCTCTGCCCTGGGCCACATGCTGAGCCGGGACATGAAGTACAAGCTGGGAGCCACAATGAAAAGGGAACTGTATACATTTCTGGTCCCGTTGCTGCTGAACATGCAGGAGGAAAACAGCGAGGTGGTCAAGGTACACTGGTTGTCTCTGTCCTGCCAACCCTAGGCCCGCTTGATGTCCCTTTTGTGCCTGAGCAGAGCCCCTTCCTTGGGCTCTTTGTTCATGGGCCTGGCTGTGGCCATACACTCTGCAGCCACCACTGGCATCGTCCTCTGTGCTGGCCCTGAGTACTGTCACCCTCTCTTTGTGATGTGTGAGCTCCCACTCAGCCTCTGGCCTGGGCAGTCCTAAGAGTGGGCTTGGGGGGTTCCCTTCTCTCCACCCATAGGCCTGTGGAGGGGCGCTTGCTGAATGGGCAAAGCTGATTGGCTGGGCATCTCTGACCCACACCTTGCAGCACACCACCCTCGGTGACCGCCTCCAGGTGTTACAGGACACATGCGCCTACCTGGTGAGTGAGAGTCTCAACGTTCATCCCGGGGACAGAACAGCGGGCTCTGTGGATAGTGGGGACAGGTGACACGTATGATCCTTCAGTTACCTGATTCTCATTCTTTAGCATCAGTTGCCTCTGAGGACCCTCCCCTGGCCCTGGTTCTCTGCATGTGAACCTCATGGCATCCAGGTCCCTTCCTCAGAGGTTAGGGACATCGTGCGGAGTTACTGGATGGCCAGAGGACAGAGGTCTTCCGGTGAGCAGGGCAGGAAGCCCTGCTCTTTTTCCTGTTTGTTGGCACTATGCATTTCCCTTTTGCTAATGAATAGTCAAGAACAGGCCAGAGGGCAGGAACCGGGTTGGCAAGTAACCGTGTAAGGGGCTGAGCAAGGAGGTGAGGAAGTGGCACGGTAATTCAGGTGTCATGAGTCCCTTCCACAGGTAGAGCATGTCACAAAGCACTTTTACAGCCATTTCCCCACTGACGCCCGACAGTTACAGGAGGGAGGTTGGGCAGGTTTTCCCTCAACTCTACAGACAGAACTGGGAAGCCAGGATGTGCTGGGGCCAGGATTGAAGCCAGCGTCTCCCTTCTCCCGCCTGTGGCCAGGAACAGCGTTCTCTTTATGGTGGTCCTGCCGCGCCTGTGCTGCTGCGGGGCCGGGAGGGGCCGGGGTCTGCTGTGCAGGGCCGAGCAGTCCACACTGCCTGGAGAGGGATGGCTGCTGCTGTGCTTGGGCTGGGGGTGCGGCTGCTAGAAGGTCTTTAGTGGAATCCCCAGTGGCCCCTCTCTCTGGTCAGCACCACCCCCTCTTTGGCTCCGCAGGTCCACGAGGGCAAATACCAGCTGGTGGGGCAGTTACTGTCCCAGAGCTTTGAGTTCCTGGAGAGCCCGCAGACCTCCCTCAGGGCAGCTGCCCTCAATTTCATAGGTAAGCGGAGGCTTCTGGTGATTCCTCCCTCCTCTCTGCAGCAGGGGCACCCTCTGTGACCTTCCGCTAAAGGCCAGGTCATGGCATGATGAAGCAGGTCACCTCCTGTCCCAGCATTGACCTGATGAGGGAGGTTGACCTGTGGCCAGGCCTCAAATCCTGCTTTGGACAGGCTCAGGGAGGAAGAGGAAGCTGTGTGTCCTAGCTCCGTGGGGGTCTCCCCACTGTCTGGGCTCTGCTTGGTGGGCCCACAGCCATAAGCATTGGAAATGGGAAAAACTATTGCTTTAATTGGGGCCCTATGGGCGTTCCAAAATATTTTGATTTCAATTACAGTAGTAGTGAGTATTAATGTCAGAAAAACTAAAAAATTCTGATTTGCAAAAGGAAGAAAATAAACAATGCCTCAATTTCACCATTTGGATGTAACCACTGCTACCATGCTGGAGTTTTTTCTAAGACTATAATTACATACACAAACAAACACATACACATATACATAAGCACTTTGTAACACTGCAGTTTGATGTATTGTTTTGCTACCCTTGCTGGATCAGAAATATATACCATTATATATTCTTCAACATTATCGTTAATGACTGCATATTATTGATTCGATTTCTATGGATAGACTTATGTGTCAATTTATTAAATCAGATCATAATGTTGAATACACAGACTGTGTCGTTTTTTATTTTTATAAGGAGGGATGCAGTGGTTAAGTCTCTGCATGACATGGTGATTATTTTGTTAAGATAAATTTCAAGTAGAATGGCTGGATCCAAAGTGTATGCACAATTTTAAGGCTTGTGATGCCTATTGCCAAATGCTCTCTGCAATGGTTGACTCATGTTCTACACCCACAGTACTGTCCATGAGCATCCGTTTCTGCAGACATCTGCCAAGCCTGGGTAGTATTTTAAAAATCATTACCAGTTCTATAGGTAAAAACAGTCGTTTTGATTGTTAATATTTGTTGTCAGCGGTAAGGTTAAATCATTTTCCTGTTTGTTGGCATCATGTATTTCCCTTTTGCTAATTAATAGGCGTGTGACCTTTGTCCATCATCCCATGGGTGTGGGGGCACCATGCAGTTAGCATCCTGGGCTCATGCTCTACTTGTCACGTGCTGACAACTATGTCTGGGTCGCAGCCACTCTGAGGTTTGTTGTTTTACTAAGATGCTGCTGTCGAGGCTACAAGTCATCTCTGAGGAACCCTCCTTGCTAGGACTTCTTTAAACATGTCCTTATTGACTAGTGGATGTGAGGAAAGAGGCAGCCCAAAGGTGTAGGAGCTGTGGTGTGATGTTACATCTGCCTTATCTGTAGGATGCACACTGAGAAACATTGATAGGAACCGCATCCACGAGGAGGACCTGCAGGTGATCAGGACTGGTGAGTCTGGGCCTGGAGCCAGGCGTCTGCATGGCACACCTGGGTGGGGTGGGAGAGAAGGCAGCGTGGGTTCATTTCCCAAGGACATGTTTTATCCTTTTCTTTTTACCATGACCAATGTAATATAGAAAAGTAGAAAATGAAGAAAAGTAATAGAAAGAGACACATTTTTCCATTGTCCTACTCGTCGAGAAAACACTGCTAATGTTTTGGAGATAGATCCTTTCCGTCAGTGAACACTTATTATGTGCTGTAGCTGCTTACACTGCAATGGTGTTCAAGACAGACACGGTCCCTGCCCCTGAAAATCTGGTAGTTTTTTGTTTTTATTTTACATTAAACTTTTTAAAAGGAGAAATACACAAATAAACTTTTTGTGTCATAAAAATAAGGAATTAGCAGTAAAGGTAAAGTCCCCTTTACACGCCCTGCCATGTCATACCCGTCTCCCCTCCCACACTGGTTTGCTGTAGACGTCTGTATTCTTTTTCTGTGCGTACATTACGTGTGTATGCGAACAGTTTCTGAAACTTGCTTTTTTCTCCACTATTAGATGGGTATTTAGGGAATGCAGATCTACTGTATTCCCTACACTGCAACGTGATCTTCCATAGTATTGATATACTATAGTTCATGAATCTCCCGTATTCATGAACATTTAAGGTGTTACCAATGTTTTGCTATTAAAATAAAATCTCCCGAAACATTCTTATCTATATTCCTTTATATACACACACACACATACACGCACATATACAGATATATACATGTATCTGGAAAAGTTTCTATAGGCTCCATACCAAACATAGACTGTTGTCATGCATATTGAGCTTAACAGAGTGTAAAGTAAAACCACGTTTTAAACTTCCCTCTTGTCTTGACTTTCATTCCAACCCCTGTCCTTCCCAACTTACAGGCTTTTGTTCACTGATATTTTAGTTCCATTTGTTAACTCAGAATTCATATGCTATGATTGTTGCTGTTCTTCTATGCAAACACTCTAGACTTACATCCATCCCTCAATATCCCATTCTGCGTTTCTGACCATCCTTTGGGGACCATTTGTCTTCATCCTGGAGAATATATTTTAGAAGATTCTTCAGTGCTGGTATCTTGAGGTGTGCTCTCTTGGGATTTGTTTGTAATGATGTTATGTTATTCTCCTTCTTTTTTGCATTTTTTTATTTTAGCATATTATGGGGGTAGAGGTATTAAGGTTATAGATATTGCCCATGGCCCTCCTACCCCCTCGAGTAAGAGCTTCAAGCTTTCATTTTTTATTTAATTTGATTTAGGGGGTATAAGTGGTTTTTTTCCTTACATGGATGAATTGTATAGTGGCAAAGTCAGGGCTTTCAGTGTGCCAGTCACCCAAAGTGTATGCGTTGTACCAGATAGGTAGTTTTTGATCCCACCGTCTTCCCACCCTCCCCCCTTATTAGTCTTCAGAGTCCCTTATAACACTCCGTGTGACCATGTATACCCATCATTCAGCTCCCACTTATAAGGGAATATTGGCAGTATTTCTTTTTCCATGCCTGAGATACTTCCCTTAGGATCGTGGCTTCCAGTTGCATCCAATTCACATTGCTGTGAATGACATCCTTTCATTCTGTGTTATAGCTGAGTAGTATTCTATAGGGTGTGTGTGTATATATTGTTGTTATCTCCTCATCGGTTGCTGGGCACCTAGGTTGATTCCATATCTTTGCAATTGTAAATTGTGCTGCAATAAACACAGAGTGAGTGTGTCTTTTTGATATAATGACTTCTTTTCCTTTGGGTAGATACCCAGTAGTGGGATTGCTGGATTGAATGGTAGGTCTACTTTTAATTCTTTCAGGGGTCTCCATACTGTTTCCTATGGACTTTGTACTAGTTTACATTTTGATCAACGGTGAATGCGCATTCCGTTTTTACCACATCCACGCCAACATCTATTGCTTTTGGACTTTTTAATAATGGCCGTTCTGCCAGGGGTAAGGTGGTCTCTCATTGTGGTTTTAGTTTGCATTTCCCTGATGCCTAGTGATGTTGAGCGTTTTTTTAATATTTTATATTTTTGTTGGCCATTTTTTATCTCTTCTTCTGAAAAATATATGTTTATATAATTTGCCTGCTTTATAATAGGGATATTTGGGTTTATTTTCTTGCTTATTTGCTTACATTCTCTTTAGATTCTGGACACGAGCCCTTTGTTGGATGTAGAGTGTGCAAATATTATCTCCTGTTCTTAAGGTTGTCTACTCTGTGCATTATGTCTTTGGCTGTGCAAAACCTTTGTAGTTTAATTAAGTCCCCTTTGTTTATTTTTGTTTTGGTTGCATTTGTTTTGGGTCTTAGTCACAATTCTTTTTCAAGAAAATGTCTGGAAGAATTTTTTCTAAGTTTCCTTCTGGAAATTTTTTGGTGGCAGGTTTTCCATTTAAGTCTTCAATGCATCTTGAGTTAATTTTTCGGTATGGTTAAAGGTAGCAATCAAGGTTCATTCTTCTACATGTGGCTCTCCAATTTTTCCCAGGAGTATTTATTGACTAGGGCTTCTTTTCGCCAATGTATGTTTTTTGTCTGCTTTGTCAAAGATCAGTTGGCTGTAGGTATGTGGTTATATTTCTGGGTTCTCTATTCTCTTCCATTGATTTATGTACCTACTTTTATGCCAGTATGATTCTGTTTTGGTTACTGTAGCCTTGTGATATCACTGGAAATTAGGTAATATGTTACATCCAGATCATTCTTTTTTTCTTTTCTTTCTTTTTTGTTTTTTTTCATAGCATTGCTTTGGCTATTGAAACTCTTTTTGGATTCATATAAAATTTATGATTTTTTTTCTAATGATGTGAAAAGTGTCATTGGTGTTTTGATGGGAATTGCATTGAGTCTGTAGAACACTTTGGGCAGTATGAAATTTTAACAAGATTGTTTTTTCCAATCCATGAGTATGGGAAACTTTTCCATTTGTGTCATCAACAATTTTTTTCATGAGTGTTCTATAGCTCTCCTTGTAGAGATCATTCACCTCCCTGGTTAAGTATGTTCCTAGGTACTTTATTTTTTCTTTTGCAGCTATTTGGAAATGGTATTTAGTTCTTGATTTGATTCTCATGTTGGGTGTTATTAGTATATAGAAATGCTACTGATTTGTATACATAAATTTTGTAACCTGACACTTTGTTGAATTGATTTATCAATTCTAGGAGTCTTTTGATGAAGTCTTTGGGATTTTCTAGATACATGATGGTACCATTGGAAACTAGGGATAGTTGGATCTCTTCTTTTCTGGCTTAGATGTCCTTTGTTTCTTTCCCTTGCCTGATTGTTTGGGCTAGGACTTCCCATATGATCTCAAATAAGTGGTGAAAGTAGAACACTTGTACTGATCCAGTTTATAGGGGGAATGCCTGTCAACTTTACCCCATTCAGTATGAGCTTGGCTGTGGATTTGTCATATATGGCTTTTACTATTTTGAAGAATGTTCCTTCTATCCCTAGTTTGTTAAGGGTTTTTATCATGAAGGGGTGGGGTGCTGGACTTCATTGAATGCTCTTTCCAAAATCTCTTATGATGATCATATGATTTTTGTTTTTAATCTTGTTTTTGTGATGAGTCACATTTATTGATTTGTGAATATGGTGTGATCATTGTATCCCTGAGATGAAACCGACTTGATCGTAGTGAATGATTTTTTTGATGTCTTGTGAGGTTCAATTTGCCAGTATTTGGTTGACTATTTTTATATCTGTCTTCTTGAAGAATATTGGTCTATAGTTTAGTTGTTGTTGTGTCCATCCTGCTTTTGGTTTCAGTGTGATACTGGCTTTGTACAATGAGTTAGGGAGGACTCCCTCCTTTTCAATGTTATGGAATACTTTCAGTGGGATAGGTACCAGTTCTTCTTTGTAGGTCTGGTAAAATTCATCTGTGAATCCATCTAGTCCTGGGCACTTTTTTTCTTGGGAGTTTTTAAATTATTATTGTTATCGCTGATTCAGTCTCTCCACTTGATATTGATCTGTTCAGGATTTCTATTTCTTCCTGATTTAGGCTTGGTGAAATTTTTATAAATTTATGTATTTCCTCTACGTTTTCTAGTTTGTTTGCAAAGAGATATTTGTCATAGTCTTGGAGGATGTTTAATATATTGACAGTATCAGTTGTAATGCCTCCGGGTTCATTCATGACTGAGCTTATTTCAATTCTCAATTTTCTTTCATTGCATAATCTAGCTAGTGGTCACTCAATTTGTTTATCTTTTCAAAGATACAACTTGATCCTTGTGTGTCGTGTGTGTGTGTGTGTGTGTGTGTGTGTAAAATTCATTTAATTTTGCACTGATCTTTGTTCTCTCTTGTCTTGTGCTGGCTTTCTGTTGGGTTTGTTCTTGTTTTTCTAGTTCTCTAAGGTGTGACATTAGGTTGTTAACTTGTGATCCTCCTGTCTTTTTGATGCAGACATTTAGTGCTATGGACTTCCTTCCTAGCACTGTTATAGCTATATCCTAGAGATTTTGGTAGCTTATGTCACCATTGTCATTCAGTTCAAAATGGGTTTGATTTTTATCTGGATCTCATTATTGAACTAAATATCGTTCAGCAGCTGATGGTTAAATTTTCATGTATTTGTATAGTTTTGAGATTTCTGTTTGGAATGGATTTGTTCATTGATTCCACTGTGGTCTGAGAAGATATATGGTATGATTTCCATTTTTTCAAATTTGCTAACACTTGTTTTGTGGTACAACATATGTTGTATCTGGGACACATTCAATATGTGGGTGAGAAGAATGTATATCCTGGACTTTTGTGGTAGAATGTTCTCTAAATGTCTGTTAGATTCATTTCTTCTGGAGTCCCATGTAAGTCTAGGGTGTCTGTTGATTTTCTGCCTCCACAGTCTGTCTAGTTTTGTCAGCGGAGTGTTGAAGTCTCCTACTATTATTGTGTTGCTGTTTATTTCGATTCTTGGGTCTATTAGTATTTGTTTTATGAATCTGGAACTCTAGTGTTGGGTGCATATATGTTTGGAATCATTATCTGTTCTTGTTGAATTGATTCCTTTATCATTATACAATGAGCACCTTTGTCTTTTTTCACTGTTGTTAATTTAAAGTCTATTTTTTTTCTGATATAAGAATAGCTACTGCTACTCTTGCTCACTTCTGGTTTCCATTTCTTGTACCCTTTTATCTTGAGTGTATGGAACTCTTTATGAATTAAATGGGTTTATTGGGCACAGCAGATGTTTGGGCTTTGTTTTTTTTTTCCCCCAGTCCTTTATTCTATATCCTTTACGTGAGACATTTAGAATGTTTAGATTTAATGAGGTACTGTTCTGGTCATCATATTGATTGTTACCTGCTTGCTTTGTATTCTTCCTTGTGATACTGTTTTATAGGAGCTGTGAGTTGCCACTCTTTGGTGTTTATACGCTGATGCATAGCAAACATCCTTTCTGGGGTTTTGAGCACTTTTCAGTATTTCCTGTAGGGCACTTCTAAGGGTGACAAATCCACTTAGAGATTGCTTGTGTGGGTAGGATTTTATCTCTCATTCATGTATGAAACTTAATTTTGTAAAACATGCAATTCTTAGCTGACAGTTATTCTGTTTAAGATTATTAAAGATGGGGTCTGGATGCAGTGGCTCATGCCTGTAATCCTAGCAATTTTAGAGACTGAGGAGGGAGGGTCACTTGAGAGCAGGAGTTCAAGACCATCTGGACAACATAGTGAGAAGTC
Organism: Microcebus murinus; assembly: GCF_040939455.1. NCBI lineage: Eukaryota > Metazoa > Chordata > Mammalia > Primates > Cheirogaleidae > Microcebus > Microcebus murinus. The sequence continues at coordinate 61,675,115 of NC_134117.1, forward strand.
AGCACTCTAAAACATCTAAAAGAAATTAGCTGGACATGGGAGCACATACCTATACTCCTAGTTCTATCAGTGACTGGCCTTGAGAATGTGGGAACATTACTTAATCTCTATGCCTGAGTTTTTTTCATCTGTATCACAAAGACAATAGTGCTGATCTTGAAAGTTGTTTTAAGTACTGAATAAAAATATACATAAAACACTGAGGTTTGCATGAGACATAGATGTCCCACAATACATTAGTGTTTCATTGCTTCAGGCTTCTGGGCTACCGCAAGGGATAGTGTTGTTAGTGGCAGGTAGGGAACATCCTGATAGCTGTGGTCAAGTAAAAATGAGTTTCCTGGTGGTTTCTCAGAGAGTAGCCATGCTACATCTAGAACACTGAAAACTAGGCAGCAGTATCTTTTTCCTTTGGCCTCTAACTCTGGTTTCAATTATGACCCTTGACCTTTGGAATGCCTCCAGCCTCTAGAAGTCCAATGTGCTATCCATTGCACCATGGATCCACCTTGACCCTTGATATTCTATACCTCTTAAGCCCTCTGGCCTTGGTTTCAAAACTGAGGTCTCTGCTGCATCTTGTAGACCCCTCAGTCCTCCAGAGATTTCACCTTGCCTTCCCATCGCACCCTGCCTCCAATTTAGATTTTCTAAACCACCTGGACAAGGGGAAGACTTTCCCAAAGAAAGCACTTCTAGTTATCCTGTGCCCTGGGGTCAAGAACCCTGGGGTCAAGAAATCTTTTTTCTAATGCCTTACCTCTTTGCTGTTAGATTCGAAGCCCAGCTCATTTCTTGTGATCTAGGTTTAAATTAACAGGATGCTATAGTCGGATGGGTTTGTAGCCTACAAGCAAAAAGTTTTGTTGAGCCAAGATTCTTTCTGTTGTCTTTCTACTCTTCATGCTAATGAATTTTCTGTCTCCATTTACCATGTTCCCATGCCTATGTAACCCACACCACTTTAACAACCTTCCAACACCCTGTTCCTCTTCTCTGCGGTGTTCTCCACATAGCAGCCAGAGTCTCTGTAAAGATGGGACACTGGATCCTGCCCCTCCCTCACTTTAAACCCTCCGTAGCCTCCCACTGCTCTGAGGCTCACAGGCTGGCCCCGGGGGTTCTGGCCTCTGCCTGCCCCCCCCCCACCTCAGCCTGCATCACTGCCTAATTCTCAGAAGCTACAGCCAACTGGAACTTTGTATAGCATGAATACATCCCTCCCCCACTGGGAATGCTTCTGCCCTCAGGCTGCACATGGCAGGCTCTCAGGCTTTAGATCTAGGCTCAAATGCCACTTTCCCAGAGAGGCATTCCCCAACTGGCCTGTCTGAAGGGGTCCTTCCCAGTGATTCTCTCTCATTAGTCCATTCAGCTTCCTTCTCTGGGCTGAATTCATGTTTCCTGATGATTTTTTCTTTCCCCCACCTGTTAACTGCTTGAGGTTGGGGACTCTGTCTCTATGAGTCACCACTCTATTGTCAGCACCTAGCACAGTGCCAGGTGATAAGAAGTACTCAGTAAAGAGTTGATGACTGAATTCATGATTATTTATATTAATAAAAGTGAAAAATTGCAAATAATCTAAGTATTTACTAGTAAAGTATTCATCTAAAAATATATGCTAGAATCATGTGATTGGATTTTATGGTGTTTAGAGTACTATTTTGTGGGAGGAAAAAATGTTAAAGCTATTTTTGTAAATAAATGTTTTATCCATATTAGGTATTTGTCCATATTAGGTATTTAAATATAGGTACCAAGTTATTAGCAATATTATCTCTGGGGGTGAGAGATTTTTCTTCTTTTCCTTTTGTTAAAAAATAATTTTTATTATCCATATTTCCTACAATGAAGCAAGTATGGCTTTGATAGTGATAAAAATGACTATAAATGCAATCATGTGATAATGACCTGGTGTGTGAGGTGGAGAAGGATGAGGTTGGGCCGACGGTCCTCAGGGTCTGGAGCCTTAGTTGACCTCCTTCTTCTTTCAGCTCTAGAACGTGTAGAAGACGATGGGGACCAAACCATAACATCTTTGGCCCAAGCCTTACTGGAAGAAGTTGGGAGCAATCCTGCCTCCCAGTTCCCCACTCCAAGAAAGACCATACTGGGCATCAGAATCCCACAGAGGAAGACACACCTCTTCAAAAAAGGAAAAAACAACCCTCGTCGAAAGAGCTGTCCCCGAAAAATTCGCGCCTTCTTTCACAGGTGGCGCAACAGACGCGTTATGGATGCTCCACCGTGAGAGGCTACAAGAACTGAGGCACAAGAACATCTCAAGGTCCACACGAGGCCAGGCACGGTGGCATGCCCCTGGAGTCCCAGCCACTCAGGAGGCTGAGGCAAGAGGATCGCTTGAGGCCAGGAGTTCCAGCTGCAGTGAACAACCACCACCACCACCACCACCACCAGAACAACAACAACCAAACAGAAACCTACTGTGTCTGCCAAGATCAAATCTGCCTCCTCAATTGTAATCCAAAGCAGCCCCTTGCCTGGGACCAAAACTAGTCTCACTGACATCTGAACAAACAAGTGGGAGCAGCTTTATCGCCCCGATCTCAGTATTCACAGTGACTCACAAATGGCTTTTAAGCACAAGCAATTCTTTAGGTGGACTCTTATCGTTTTTACTGTTTTAAGTGACACAGTGTTGCCCTGTCACCCATGCTGGGACGTGGTGCACTGTCATAGCTTAGTGTAGCCTGGACCTCCTGGCCTCAAGCGATCCTCCCAGCTCAGCCTCCTGAGCAATTGGGACTCCAGGAACACGGCACATGTCCACCTAATATATTTTTCACTTTATTTTCAAGAATGTGTGTGTGGCTATATTGCCCAGGCTGGTGTCAAACTCTTAGCCTCCAGTGATCCACCCATGTCAGCCTCCTGAGTAGTTGGGATGCCCATACCAAGCTAGTTTACTTTTTACATTTTATTTTTTATATTGTTAAAATACTTTTCCAAACCAAAGTGTCATGAACAGCACAAGGCCACAGATAACAAGGCCAGCACACATTTGTGTTTCTCCACAATTGGAACAAACTGGTAAATATTTGTTTCTCTAAACAAATATAGATTCTACATAGTTAATGTAGAAAAGGCATAGTTAAAATACGGTATGAAAGGCTAAAATGTTACACACATTTAGGACATTGTGATATGATGATGTATATATATTTGTTTTTGTCTCTGGTTCCTGGCTTATAACTCCCATAGCCCTTCTACAGTCTTTTGTTATAATGATGGGGGATTTAGGCCCCAGAAGTAGGACTCTGAAAACAGAAATTTCACTTTGACCCTCTCCCGTCCTCCTTTCACTTGCTGGAGAGAGCACTCTAATCTGCTTGTGGGTCACAAGACCCTCATTCCAGAGAGGGTCCTGCCCCATTCCTAGGCAGAAGGAAAGCTGTGCAACGAGTTGAAGAGGGATCTCTGCACAGGGTTTGCTGGGTTTCCCACTCAGTGTAATAGTGTTAGGTCATATCCTTTTTGTCCGATCACATTTCTACGTGGTTGTCAATCATTCCTATCCAATGAAGTCTCCCTAAAAGGCTCAAAAGGACAGGATTCAAGGAGCTCCCAGACAGTTGGACAGCTGGAGTCTTACAGGAAGGTGAGCCAGAACTCATCCACCCACATGCCAGGAGGGTGGTGCACCCCAACTCCACCAGAAGCTTCAGCACTGGGGACCTTTCCACACTGCAGCCTATGTGTCCCTTCATCTGGCAGTTTATTGGCATCATATAAAATGTCCTTTGTAATAAGTCATCAGGGGCACGTGTTTCCCTTAGTCTGTGAGCTGCTCTTGCAAATGAATGAAAATTACTTAAAATTAACAAGAAGTAATGAGAATAGGTAAAACAAAGTATCAAAAAAATGCCAGTGAAAACTAAAACAATGCACAATATATACCTTGGAGATTACAAGTAGTGAAGACAAAGAGCAACACAGAATGTATAAACAGGCCTCACTGCTGAGTTATAGAAAGCCTGTGTGTGCATTAGGAGGAAAATTATTCTTCCCAGCTCTGAGTTTTGAGAGGAGTTTGTTAAGAAGGTCTTTGAGGTAATTCTATGATGTCACCATCTAGTGTAGTTTAATAAAAATTGCAGGGTCATCCACATTGGGCTAACTTCTGCTTTTACCTTTGTGACTGTTGGGGCTCAGAAACTGATGCCTCCAACTGTGGCACTTTGACAGGCTGAACTGAAGAAGCCTCCAGGTCTCTCTGACCTCACCCTCCCCACTGTCTCCCCCAGAGGAGTGGAAGTTTCTGCAACTGTCTAAGACCCAGACCCGCCAAGGAGAATAATTGTTCCTTTTCTTCCCCTCCCCATGAGACTGGGAGACTCAGCACATCTGCCCAGACTCATTTAGAAGATGATGTTCTGCCCTTAAGACTCATTCAGATTCCACAGAGAGCCCCCTGGGGGTCACTTTCCCTTCCCCAGGCAATCACTCTCCCTAGTAATCATTCATTGCCCCTCCACAGAATCCTCTTCTTCCCATCCCATAGCCTTTTCTTCCAGGGCCCAGGCCCCGCCCCTTCAGTCCCCTCAAGGTGGTGTGGAAGTGTCTGTGCCTCCCTGGGGTGGGGTCTCCATCCTGAAGCTGCTGTGTATGCAGGTCAAAGACATGTGTTTGCCTTTTCTCCTGTTCATCAATCTGCCTCCTGTCAGTGCTTGTCCCTGAACCTCCAGGAGGCCAAAGCCCTTGGCCCTCACTAGGCCCAGCCTGAGTCCAGTGTTGGCAGAGTGGCTGTCAAAACACAAGCCCCTGGGGGGGAGACAGGGGAGGCAGGGACAGGACTCACAGCCTGGTGCTAACTGCCTCTGTCCTGTCCCTTCCTACTGCCTCTTGTGCTCCACTTCCCATGGCATTGCCTGTTTTCCTGCATGGGCTAACTTGTTTGCTTTTTTTCTCATCTCTTCCCCCCAAACCATCCTTCACACTGTTTCTGGCTTAGTGTTTCCAACACGTTGCAATTTGATCCCTCTGTTTGCAATGTTCTCATGACTTGCCAGTTTCCTACAGTGTGAAGTCTAAACTCGATGGCTTGCTGCTTAAAGCCTCCCACAGCCAGCCCCGGAAGGACCCAACTGACCAGCTTAAACTGGAGAGTCACAGCCTGGGACTGTGGGGGGATTTGAAGCAACTGGGTAAAACCTGCTGTATCTTCTATTCTGGAGGTGTCCTTTTACCAGACAACAATTACTTTAAAATGTTATTTTGTATACTAAAGCACACACAGATGTCATAGGGTAGATTGTAACATTTACATGGATTTTAAACTTAAAGTTAAGATGTTAAAATGCCTTTTTAGGATTTTGCTGAACCACATTCCAAGACCCAGAAGGGTGCCAGTTCATTGTAGGCTCCAATCTGCCACAGTCAGTGGTAGTTGTAAGCAGATGACAAAAACCTGAGCCTGGGATCACCTTTTGTCCACTCCCACTTCCGATCTTTTAGACAGCTTGTAACACTGATTGTAGAAATTATTTACATTAACACTTGATGAGTAGTTTGCCTTTGCCTGAGACTCCAGTGGAAAATTCTCTACTTAGCAGTGGAGATGGGTGTGTGGTTCTCATAGCAGTCTGTTGTAAAATAATTTGTTCCGTCCCTGACTTCCTTGCATGTCTTTGTTTCCCAAGATGTGCTACCTAGACGTGCCATACACGTATATATCCAAATGAACTTTGTTCTGCCTCCTGGTTATTGAGACTGTTAATTGAGCCATGTTTTCAAAGGAGCTATCTAAACATTTTTGTTCAAACATTGACCTAATCTCTGGCTGTCATTATCTTCCCAATCATGTCTTTAGTGTGTCAGCCGTGTTTAACTTGAACTCCAGCATAGTCCAGTTATTAATGGATGTTCTCTTTTTGCATTCTTCCTTTAGCACCTGAATATGTCCTAGCGGCTCTGACATGCGAGTATACTTCCAAGGACACATGGAAAAGGTCAACAAGAAATTTTGAAATGGTATCTAAATAAAATAAATACAGTTTGATAAGCATAAGTCTAATTCTACAGTATAAACATTATTATATCTGTAAAATGGCAAAATATCCATCGACCCTGTTTCTGGTCCTCATATGATAAATGTATTAAAAGACCAGTTTAGTTTTATGTCCTTTTCCACCATTTACACATCATTTTACAAGTCTGTTCCTTAGTGTATATTGAAGAGAGTCTATTGCTTTGAATTCTGATTCCAAAGAAAGGTTTCTTTTAGAGTACTGAGACAGATAATATTTGAAGATCACACACACACACATAATATATGTTTTTATTTTTTGCATATATCTCTAACTTTTATTTTAATAAAAATAAATTATTTGTTTGTAATTTTAGTTTGAACTACGCTACGCATAGTTTCTGTAATTTTTTTCTTCACTTAGCAATAGACCTTGAACAGCCTTCTCCGTCATTGCTTTGTGGCAGAGTAATTGCAATGGCTGCACAGTGTGTGTCTGTCCATTCGTGAATACTTATGTGTCTCCAGGCAGGAGGTAGGCACAGGAGATACAGCAGTTAACAAAATAAAGTTTTGGCCCTCTAGGGTTGGCTTTTGTTAGAGTAAAAGACTTAAAATTTCTGATAAAAATTATCACCAGGATAAAATAAAATTGAACATTTCTCAAGTTGCAGAAGCAGAGAAGACTTTGGGTGGATAAAATCACAAAATAAAAGATTTATGGATTTATTTTATTATTTTTTTAAATGTTTTTTGTTTCAAATCTTAGGAGAGTACAAATGTTTTTGATACATAGCTTGAGTCAGGGCTGTAAATGTGCCCGTCACCTGAATAGTGTTCCTTGTACCCGTTAGGTGGATTTTCTTGCCCCCTTCTCCCCTTCCCCTGCTTGATTCCTGTGACGTGTACTGTCATCTGTGCACCTGTGTGCCATCGGTTAGTGCCATTTTATTAGAGTGTACATGTGGTGTCTGTTTTTCCATTCTTGACACATTTCACTTAGGATGGTCTCTAGTTCCTCCCAAATTGATGCAAGAGGCATTAATTCATCCTTTTTTATGGCCGAGTGGTACTAAATGCTTAAAAGATGAGTCTAAAAGACAGAACAGTAGAAAAAGTTCCAGAAACAGCAGCTCGTGACAAGGTCAGTTTGGGGACAAGAAAAGAGGAAAGCAAACCATAATACAAAACCTGTGGAACTGACTGGAGTAATAAATGAAGCTCTTACAGATGCAGTATTTCAAAGGTGGCTGGATCAATTCAAAAATTAAATACATTTCCTACCATAAAGGCAGGTTTTATGTGCAAAGTGTTTCAGCATGTAATTCAGAGAACAGGATGTTATCTGTGAGTTTGCTGTTTCTGTGAGTGGTTAGCCTAGTAAGGATAAAGGGCATATCTGGCCAAGCACAGTGGCTCATGCCTGTAATCCCAGCACTCTGAGAGGCCAAGGCGGGAGGATCCTTGGACCTCAGGAGTTTGAGACCAGCCTGAGCAAGAGCTACCCCCATCTCTATATTTAAAAAGAAAGAAAAAAGAAAAACAGAAAAGATAAAGGGCATATCTGAAGTTTCTAATTCATATTAGGTAGCTCCACATTGCTTTTTCCTCCATAAACTTATCTAAATTTAAGCATGTTTGTGATTTGTCCCAATACCCATTTTGGTGGCATTTTTGGGCTCCTTTCCCTAAGAATTTTAATGAATTAAGTTTCTTTGAGTTTCAAGGTAAATATTTTAACTTATAGCTCAGAATAGCTGTTTTCTTTTTTCCTTTGTCATGTGAGTTCTTTGTGAAGTGCTTTGTTTTAGCTGTTTTGGACTTTTAGTGTTATGTTGTCTTTTTACATTAGCTGTTCATCCAGAAATCACAGCTCGAGGTCCTATTGGCTTTTCTGGGACAGAGTTGGAGAATCCTGTGAACCAAACTGCATTGAAGGCCACTGTTGATAGAAAAGAAATGGTTACCATGAAGAAACTTGATTTTTCCAAAGACAAAATGCTAATGGGTAGGTTTTCTTTATGTTTTTTTCTACCTTTACTTTTCATTTATTAGATAATAAATTATTTTCTTGGCAAATATGCTATTTAGACAGCGAAAGCTGTGTTGAATCTCATCTGAATCTAAACTTAATCTAAAACCTTCCTGCCTGAGTACATACATGTTGCAATAAATAACTTCACGCAGCCCTGGCGTTGGCCTGAGATCCGAATGGTGGAACCGCCGCTCCGAGACGCTCCCTGAGGTGTCCTGAGCCAGGCTGGTCCCTTCTCTTGCTGGGCTGGTCTACTGGGCAGCCATGAGGGGGACAGGTGCCCAGGAGGAGGCCTGAGGCCTGTGGCTGGACACCGCGGTGTTGAAGAGACAAGAGTGCAGGTGGGACACTGGCAGGTGGCAGGCCCTTGGGCGTTCACAGCGTTACGCCCATTAGTTCTTCTTAGAAGACCTTTTCATCTGACTGAAGAGAGAGGTTAAAAAAGGAAAGGTTATCGGAACATGAAAATATATTCTTGAAAACGACAAAATTAGGCTTCTTAAAGAGCAAATATATTCCGGTTGTTTATATAATTATACTTGTGACCAGGCACGGGGTCCCCAGGCATTTCCTCTTGTCCAATATTGCCGTTAGAAAGGCTGGCTAGTTTTAATTATTCTTTCTTTAATTTTTATTTTAAATTTCAGATTGTCTTAACAGCTGCTTACATAGGACTTTCTTATTAAATAGTAAGTTTATTTTATAAAATAGAATTATTCCATCCCTTTCGATGTAAGGATTAAGATGATAGTTCTGACAGCTGTGGTTTGTAGTTGCAAATTGTTATAGTTTGCTGTGTTGTGGAGTGAATTCTACCCATTTTCTTTTTCAAAAACCTTTACTCTGTTCAAAATATTTATGAATAATATTAAATTATGTTACTCTAAAATGACTTTAAGGAGAATGATTTTTTTTAAGATTAATCCCATATCAGATACATTCATCCATCCCTCAGTATCTGTGGGAGGGACTGGTTCCAGGAACCCCTGTGGACACCAAAATTCAGGGCGGCTCAAGTCTCTTATGCAGAGTGGCAGACTTTATGTATATAACCTCTGCTCATTCCCCCCAATTCATTACATCATCTCTAGATTGCATATAATACCTAATACCATGTAAATGCTGTGCAACTTGTTGCTATCCTGTATCGTTCTTTTATTTGTATGTTTTTTACTGATTTCCCCCTATATTTTCAATCCCCAGTTGGTTGAATCGATGTATGAGGAACCCATGGATAAGGAGGTCTGACTGTATTTGATTTGCAAAGGAAAATGGGTTTCATTGATTGAAATGCTCCCTTTTAATGCAGTATTTTGCTCAATTAAATATTTAGCAGAGGGTCTGAGGGAGGAAGTGTGGAAATTGATAACCAAAATCAAACCATCACACCAATCTGGTGGTGCTATTATTGCATATTGCACAGAAGATGCGACACCTATCAACAAAGCTACAACCATGACATGAGGGCCAACCGTTGGACATGCAAATTTTTTGTAGTTTCTTGTTTTGTTCTCAAATCAAGCCCTCCAGAAGGTTATGTAGGCAATTGCTGATAAAAACATTTATAAAAAGAATTCACCTACTTCTTATGTTTTTAAATACCTTCTTCTTTAACTTCCTTGAAGCCTCTTGAAATCACATAGAGGCATTTGTGGATTTTTTTTCTCTTAATAAAGAGTATTATTTAGACTTATAATATATATTATATGTGTTGTGGAGTGATTTCTGCCCATTTTCTTTTAAAAATGTTTTAAAGTAATATATATTAAAAAGACTATTATAAGGATTTAATATATTTCATGTTACATATGTGTGTTACAAAATTTAATTGATTAATGGCAGCAAGCTATAAGGCTTAAATGTCTAAATGCTCAATTCCCCCAAAAGAGAGAAATTATGTGTCCTAGTAATGGATTCAATAGTTTTTCTAAGATTTTTCTCACTTAGTAAAGGTTTCCTCATCATGTCTTTCCAGTTGTAAATATCTTAAACATTTCTATATAACTAAGGAGAAGACAGTGCTATTGCCATATTATGCATTTATTGTTTTAAAAATGCATTTTTGCTATGTAAGCAATTATTTTTTGTTGTCTACATTGCTTGTTTTGCCATCAGTCATCTGATAGTCATTTCTCTTAGTGTCTTTCATTAGTCAGCATTATGGTAGTAAGTGTTTACTTTAGTGAGAGCCAAATGATCATTGTGGTTTCCAATGTCACTATTTCAGAACTGTACGTGAAGGTCCTTCTTTAGTTATCATCTGATTATTTTTCAATTATCCAAGTCCTTGTGTTGCCTGAGCATGACAGATGGAATGCTGTTGAGCCCAGCTGCTTGCACAGACATGTGTCAGCATGGGAGAAAGAGTGGCGGACGAGCTTGTGTTTGGAATGGACCCCATGACCACAGGTAGCTGGAAAGAATGGCTTTAGTTCAAAAATAGTGTTTGTAGGTTTAAAGACATTATTTAAATTGAGTTATTTGTTTTGAAATTTATTTTACTTTAGGTGCTTCCAGGGATTTTGATAATGCACCTAAAATAGTAAAGCAGATGCTAACCGGATTTGGAAGCAGTGAAAAGGTAATAGCTAATTTTCATCCTTTCCACGTGTGAAATCATGGGTCAAGTGTCTCTTTCAGAGATGCTTCTGATTGTAAGTTACTAGCATTTACTTTTGCTTGTCTTATTTCAGGTAGAACTGAAGTGATTTATTGTAAATAGTATTCTAAATGTTATTCTCTGAATAACAAAAATAGAGCATTCTCTTAGGTCAGAATTAGCTTGTGAGATGTTAACTATGACTTCATGAGTTCAGCAAGTGCCGAAGTAAATTCTTAGCCTTTTCACATGGGCTAAAAAAGAGCCTACTTTCTGAGCTTGCTTACTTTACGCTGTCCATGAATTTCAGACTCCCACACTGTCATGGTTGCTCCTTGAAGCACTTCAGTACTCTGGACTGTGGATTTCTGTATTTAGAGTGGCTCACCCAGGTTCTCCAGGGAGTACTCAGAACTAGATTAAAATGATTTTAAGTTTTCTCTCTTGCTCACACATTTCCTAATTGATTTCAGTCTTCCTTCTTTCAGAGGAACAATGAAATTTCTTGGGGCTTAAAAGCAATTTTCTATTGTATTTCTTCCATTTCAGCCAGGATATTTATTCCTTTATATATTAGATTGTACTTTCTCTGTTAAATGTTGGTGTTGGGAGGCTTTTCTGTTCCATTAGTTTCATCATTTGGGTTATAGCTTGAAGTTATGATCTACAGTAATACAGGGAAACTGAGTCCAGACACTCAATCTGCCATTGCATAGGAAAGAAGAGTCCTTCTAAGGATAATGAAAATATTGTTCTATGTTTATTTTTTCATTTATTAAAATAAGATAAATATATAATATTCCTAAATAGGCACTTGAAAATGGTAAAAGCTGTAGGCCCTCTGTTCACCAGAAATATCCCTCCAAGAAAGAAAGATAATATCTCATGCCTGTCATCCTAGCAGTCTGGGAGGCAGAGGCAGGTAAGTCATTTGAGTTCAGGAGTTTGAGACCTGAGCAAGAGCAAGACCCCATCTCTCCTGAAGAAAATGGAAAGAAATTAGCCAGACAACTAAAAATATATAGAAAAAAGTAGCTGGTCATGGTGGCCCATGCCTGTAGTCTCAGCTACTTGAGAGACTGAGGCAGGAGGATCGCTTGAGCCCAGGAGTTTGAGGTTGCTGTGAGCTAGGCTGATGCCACGGCACTCTAGCCTGGGGAACAGAGTGAGAGACTCTGTCTCAAAAAGAAAAAAAAAAAGAAAGAAAGAAACATAATAGATGCATCATTATAGCAGTGCTTTAAATATGTCAGTGAGACACTTTGATCATCAACTGGGTCTTCATTTTATTCTAACCATGAGCTAAGAACAGTTATATTTGTGGCGATAAAAATTCAATATTGCTTTGTCTACAAAACCACAACCAGTGGTATAAAGGGGAAGATTGTTTACTCATTCCCTGTGTCGCTGGTTTCCCATTCTGACATGTGTTTTTTCAGGAAATATTACAGATGATTTGCTTTGCACCCACCAGTGTGCATGTGCTAAGAATTTAGAATAGGCAAAACAAGTGTTCCTTTGGGTACAATACACATTACAGCCTAGGGTGAGAATAGTAAGAGTAGATTCAGTGAGATGAGTTAGTAAGCACTGCAGTAGTCCAGGCATGATAGAACAGACGCTTGAATGAGCTTGGTGAAAGTAGGAATGGAGAAACATGGTGAGTTCAAGAGATGTGTATATTGTAGAATCAATGTGTTTTTGTGATGTTCTGGTTGTGAGGGCTGAGGGAAGTTAAAGGTCTTTTTAAGATTTCCACCTCATGCATGTACAATTGTTGGTGCCACTCCCTGAGGAACCTGGAGACTAAGCTGGGCTAAGGCTGGCAAGTAGGGAGATCATGAGTTCAAGGGGAGGGTTGTTTTTAAATGTTTTTTAGAGCTGGAGTCTTGCTATGTTTCCCAAGCTGGATTTGAACTGCTGGGCACAAGTGATTCTCCTGCCTCAGCCATCGGAGTAGCTGGGGCTCTAGGCATGTACCATCATGGGGGATCCATGAATTCTGTTTTGTTCAGGTTGGATTTGAGGTACTTTGGTAAAGATTTCAAGTTAGATGTGTGGGTGTGGAGTGTGGTGGAGAGGTTTGGATGTTGAAGTTCCCCATTCATTAAGGCAGGGCTTGGCATGAAGAGGAAGACCAGGGTCAGTTCCAAAGTCTTTGGTGAATGGGAATATAATGAGGGTATTTGTTAGATGGCACATGAAGGGACTTGGATAGGTCTCTAGTCAAATGGTTCTGGACTTGGAAGGAATAGCGCTTTAGACAAGAGGTGGGGTTAGACATGGTCTGGGAGTGGTGGTGGGAACAAAGAGCTCACTTCTTCACCCTGAAACAGCTGGGGTGAGAGTGAATAGATTACACCTGAGAGGACTTAGGGAAAGCAGGATCAGCAGGAGAGAGCCAGGTTTTGACTAATTCAGAGGAGTAGAAGGAATGCTTTAGAGCAGTTGAGGACATGGAAAGTTTCTATAACGGAAAAGGTCTAGACCGTGTTTGAGACGAAGAGCTCTGTCCCTTCACTGAATGTTTATTCTCTTGTTCTGAATATTCATGTTATGATGTACAGATTCTCTCTACTGTAGAACCAAGCTTTTAAATGGGGTTATATGCCAATAGATTTTCCATTATCTAGGTACATAACATTTTTATATTTTCTCCCATTGACTGTGGTTTTATGCCTCTCCTGCATTTTCTACTTCTTACATATCTGCTTTTTATTTGGGACTCATATGAAAGAGCAAAATGTATCTTGAAAATTCATGCAAAAGAGCACAAGAATCGAGCAGAACCTTGACTGACCTATGAGACTTGAGATGCCAAAGAATTCCAATTGTTCTTGAGGGGAAGAAATTGGAAGTGAAATGACGTGGAGAAACTGTAACTTTACACTTATAGTTATACATCTTTTGCAGTATTTCTTATAGTCTGCCTTTTCTCTTTTATCTTTTTTTTGTGGACACATACTCTCACTGTGTCAGCCCAGTAGAATGCAGTAGCATCATCATAGCACACTGCAACCGAAACTCCTGGGCCCAAGCAATCCTCCGGCCTCAGCCTCCCCATTAACTGGGACTACAGTCACACACCACCATGCCCAGGTAATTTTTCTGTTTTTTGTAGAGATGGGGTCTTGCTCTTGCTCAGGCTGGCCTTCAACTCCTGAGCTCAAGCGATCCTCCCACCTTGTCCTCCTAGAGTGCTAGGATTATAGGCAGGAGCCATCAGGCTTGGCCTGCCTTTTTGACTATGTTCATTCTATTGAATATTCTGTGAAGGGAGAGAGCTCTTCTATTGAATATGAAATGGCATCTTATATCATTGACATTTAAATTCTTCTTGCCAAAATGTTAATGCCATCCCCATTAGATCATTTTCCTAGTGACTGGTCATGTTGAGCATCTTCTCCTGTGCTATTGGTCATTTGTATATCTGCCTGAGAATTGTGCATTCAAATATTTCTCCTCCCTTTCTTAGTTGACTTGAGTCAGTGGAGTCTAGTCTGCACTCTCAGCATTTGTTTTTGCAAAGAATATTTGCATGTTTACAGATGACCAAATGCTGGTCAAGTGCAAAAGAGCAAGAGAGGCATTGTGGGGATGGGGTACTTATTTGAGATCCTATGACAAAGGCCCTGTTAAGGGTGTAAACAGGCTTCAGAACAGGACAAGCCAACGTGGGCCTCTGGTGTCCTTAGGAGCTCAGAGGAAAGAAAGGCCAGAGTGCAGGGCATTTGCTCAGGCCAAGGTCGTTGCAGGTGGGAACAGGGGTGGGCACGGAAGAGCCCCTGAGAGGGGCAGCTCTAAAACGAATGCCATATCCAAACTGCTGAAAATCACCTCACAGCAGTGCCAGGCAGATAAGAACTCAACCACTCTCTGCCCTTGTGACCGTGGCAGGATCAGAAACCATACCACCACGTTTAGGCTGCTGAGGGAGGACGTACGCAATGAAGCAGGGAAGAAGAAAAGGAGCATGTCTGCTGTCCACCCTCCCCGCAGGTGGCCGGCCTGCAGCACTGCCCAGCTGACTGACGCTGACTTTCGGGCATTTATATGATTGTATTGGGCTGGCATTCTGTGTCATGGCTTTGTCAGTTTAAGCAACAGCACAGCTTTTTATAACTCGAGAATCATGTTCCCAGCCTGGGGCAGATGAGTACATGAATATGTAATTGAAAAGTTACAGTGAGAGATAATGTTGCATTCTGATTACAACCCATGAGTCAAAGATAGTGGTGACATTTATTAATACATTATTATTTGAACATTTTGTTATTGATATAATTCCATTCCTATAAATTTTAACATCTCAAATATTTTTATAATCTCCATCACAGCAAACATGTATTTGATATGTGTGTGAATATACATCACATTTAAATTATGTTTATTATTTTAACCAAAGTTCTCTTGTCTTGGTATTTATTTCTTTGATATAATTTTTTATTGTACTCTATGGCTCAGTTTGCCTCTTAAAATTTCTATGCAATTTAGTCATGTTATTTTTCCATAAACTTTACTAAAAATCATACTGCTAATACTGAAAGAACGAATCTATGGGTTTAGTACAATTATCCACACTATTGCTAAACTGATAACTAGAATAAGATACAATCTCATCTGGTAACTGCGTTTAGTCAAGTAGAGCTCCTATTTCCCCTTTTAGTCTATTGAAATCGTTTCTATAGATTATTCTATTGAAAGTGTTTCTATATGATTGTGTTAAAATTCAGGAATGACCTTGTGAGGTCCTTATTCTTTGCTGTCCCCGTCATGCTGGTTCACTGTGGTGCCATGTCCTTGGTTATTTCCCTACCTCTCCATGGTCCTCCTGTCCATGTTGATGCTTCTTAGTCTCTCCCCCGGCCCTTTCTGTTCAGGATGCATCTGCAGTTGCTTTCTCTGCTCCTCCCCAGCATTTCATTTGCACTGTGTAAGAAGCTACTGTCTAGTTTATTATTTCTGTGTCTGCCTTGCCCTACCTGATGAGTTCTAGAAAACTTGAACAGCTTCACCTCTCTAAGGCTCACAGAATGCTTTAGAGGTAGCACCTACTACATGTGAATATTACAGATATTCAGCCGATTAACTACCCTAATTCCCTCACCATCAGGCAGAGCACTTGAACACATGAGCCAGACTCTCTGAAGAGTGATAAAATGCTGTAGAGAATGGGAATGTTAATGACTTTATTCATCTCTGATACCCTGGTGAGTATCACAGTCAAAAGACTGGAGGGATGTCTCCTTGTAGCGAAATGCCTGATTTCTTTTTAAGAAGAAAAAATACAAGGTAGGATAGTGACCCAGGATAGCAGAGTATCTGCCACATCAAAGGATCTGTCAGGGGGACACAAGGATAAATTTCAGATCTCTAGCATGGGAGATTCTGTGGGGTGTTCTGGATTCATTTCACTCAAGAAGCACTTTATCTTTGCCCAGCCAGTCACTGCCATTCAGGGTCAAAATCATATATGTTGCATAAATGCACTACTAATTTCTTACTAAAATTCAACCTCGTGGGATACAGAGTTACATGGATCTTTCATATGTCAATGTTTTAATGCCGGAAGCCTTCAGACTTCATTGCAAAACTAGAAGAGGTTGTTGATGGGCTTACAGGGACTGGGGCAGATGGAGAAACAGTGAAACCGAACTCGTGTTTAATGATTTCTAGTCATTAATCACATCCATGTCAACTCCCTTCCACACCAAGCTTGCATAAGTAAAACCCACAGTTTCCCCCTATTATGAGATAGGACAATATAGTTAAAAATGGGTGGCCATCACTTTGCCTTCCCTTAGGAAGGAAGTAGTAATGCTGGGCTTTCTTTACTAGGTACCTAATAAAGTTTTCCAGTTGAATTGCTATCCAGTAGCAATCAGATGCAGATTTTTGGACTTATAATAATGAAGTAGAGTATTTCATGTCATCAAAAGTGGAAAATTATCTCATATTTTCTATTTTCCAGATCTCATGTTTGTCTTGTTTCATGTATGTTGTTCATGTTTCTCTTTGTATACTGTGAACCTAACAAATGTTCAGATCAAAGGAGGACAGTTTTGTTTTTGAGTAGATGGGTATGTACTGAGCAGGGTCTACGTTTAAATAGGAATATTATGATGTAAAAAGGAAGAATGGATCACATGGCCTCTGAGGGAGATGGACATATAGAGGGAGCCTGTCTTTAATGGCCCTTTCCACTGAAGAAGTCCGTGAAAGTGGACACATTTCACGTAAATGTGCTTATCTCTTAGGATTTCTCTTTAGTGCTCTACAGCAGTGGTCCCCAAGCCCTGGCCATGGACCAGTTTGGGTCCGTGGTCAGTTAGGAACTGGGCTGCACAGCAGGAAGTGAGTGGTGGGCTAGTGAGCAAAGCTTCATCTGTATTTTCAGCCGCTTCCTGTTACTCTCATGAGCGCCTGAGCTCCGCAGCATTGGATGCTCTCAGGAGCACAAACCCTACTGTGAGCTGCACGTGCGAGGGATGCAGGTTGCGTGCTCCCCATGAGAAGGTAATGCCTGATGAGCTGAGGTGGAGCCGAGGCGGTGATGCTAGTGCTGGGGAGCAGCTGCAAATATAATGAATGCAATGTACTTGCTTCATCCCAAAGCTATCCCACTCCCCAGTTGGAGAAATAAAATTTGTCTTCCATGAAATTTTTCCAAAAAATTTTGGAAATGGAAAAAAATGTTTCCATGAAACCAGTTCCATTTTTCCATGAAACCAGTCCCTAGTGACAAAAGGTTGGGGACCACTGCTCTACAGCAATGATTTTGGATACTCATCTCATATTTTGCGACGATTGTTCTGATACATATTAAGAACCAGTTGTTTTATCCTAAACCTGAGAGGCTAGTTATTTCTGTATAATTTCCTAGATACTATGAGCCAGATGATGAAAGAGGCAGAAGTGGGAGAAGATGGAGGACGAAGAGAAAAAAATGACAGTGGCAATTCAAGAAACTGGTTGTTAAAGGATTTCCAAGAAGAAATAAAGGACTGTTTATATTATTTTGAATAATCACTATTTGCGGTTATTTAAACACAAAACCAAAATCAACCACAGCCACAAAAATGAAATGACTGAATGGCTGTAAGAAATTTGTCAATCATGCCATGCAAAGGCTTGCATAATGTGTTCATGAGTACAGAGAGCATAGCACAAGCCACGGAGAAATGGCATGTTTAAAGTGTAACTATTAGCTCTGCTATGCCCAAAGTCTCATAATCGTTTCTTCTTTTTCATTTGAGGAAGAGCAACATGTTTAATATTGTTATAGCACAAAGAAAATACACTTGTTTTCAATTGTGCACACCTAATTTCACATAAGGTGTATGGATGGACATATTGATCGTTACATTATGTAACCACAGGGCATCTTTTCCTGTTTTGGAAGTTGGCACAAAAGCGTGTCCTTGCCTGTGTCTGCACTCTGTGTACTTTCCGTGTGCTTTTTCATCCTCATGTGATTTGAAGATTCTTAAATGAACAGTGCTCCTTAGTGTTGCAAAATGTCCTCGAATCCTCTCACATAAAACTTGAAGCAAAAAATGGCTGATAGAGGAATATGTAGAATGTAAGAAAAGGTCCTTATTGATAAAGTTTTATACAAATTACACTATTTTCAGCTGGACATAGCACTCTGTACATTTGTCCCATGTATTCAGGAAGCTGAAGACAGAGGTTCAAATGAGCCCAGAAATTCAAGTCCAGCCTGGGCAACACAGAAAAGCCTCATGTCTGAAAATAATAAAAATGAAAAATGAAAAGTAAAGAATATATTTATCATATATTCATGGGAAAGGACATATTGACATGCAGTCAGCCATATTAGGTGACATTAAAACCATCATACAAGGAAAGCGTTTTAAAAATAAATGAGTTACAAAAAATGAGATGTTACTATGAGGCTCTGATACTTAGTACCACTAAACACACATTTTGTTGTATCCACCAAAATTTTGTTCACTATGAGAATTGATTGTGTTGTTAACATTATGCTTTGTAAATGACATGTGATACCAAGGTGATATACTGAAGTTGTGTTTAACTGTGGAGAAATATTTCTGTTTCTCCTTTTGTGATGTAAATTATAAAACAGTGGGGAAAGAAATGTTTACTAGGAGAAAGAAACTACCTCCTATCTCCTATGTGCCTAATACTGATAGCATGAAGTTCCTCATAGAATGCAAATGTGATCACACCTGTAAGTTGGTGAGAACACTAAGGTGCGAGTGAATTAAACGATGACACAAAACTGAAGAGCAAACGTTCTCTTCAGGTAAGAGGGTGAGGCTGAACACTTGTCCCTCTAAGATAAGCCCAGAAATCTTCTGGTCCTGGTGGGTGCCGTGTGAAGTGATTCCATCCTTTAACTGTAAACACACAAGAATGCTTTTAATAGTTTTGAATGTTAATGCTTTTTCCTATATTTTGACTAAGTTTACTTGACTATAAGTCTCTGCGGCCAAATGTATTGAGATTTTCTTTTGTAACTTTCATTGTTATTTGTTTGAACAATCTTCTACCACTTACCAATAGTATAACTATTTATTTATATTTTGCTCTAAAAAGGTTAGTGGTATGATAGCTTCATTAAAATGACTGAATGCTTTTTCCACTCTGGAGGTATTTGGGTGTATGTGTTGTGCGATGTGTAGTTATATTCTTTTCACTAGTTCACTTCCCGCTAAGCATGTCTTGAAGAAACAGTATCACATCTCAGTGGTTTGTATAGCTTCCGTGATGTTAGTAAGGCCTTGACCTCTGTATTGTTTTCCGCTGATGGGCCTATTCCTCTATTGGCAACCTAATATTTAATAATTATATATTTTGCATTTATTATATCTTTACTATTTTAATTCTGCTACATAAACCCTTATGTTAATTTCATTTAAGCATATTTAAAGATAGTTTATTATTTTAACTAGAAATAAGTCACTAAGGTTTATGCAGAAGCAGCATATTTTCATTACTGAAAAGTTAAAAGATACAAATAGGAAAATAAATATGAAACAAGGGAGACCTTAGTAGTCCAAGTGGATGTAGGTATAGCTCACTTTACTTAGATCAGATCCACCAAATGCAAGGTTCTGAGAGCTAATAGCAAGTTTTGTCTACCTCTTTCCCATCCAAGGACTTCTCGGAGTCCATTTGTGTCCCAAGTTGAAAACTGAGCCACTTAATTTGCTTCCATTGAAAAAACTTTGACCACAAGGAGGATGGCTATAATCATATTCTGTGGGCACATCTCCCTATGAAACTTAGAGATGCTGTGTTTGGCACAGATGCAGGAACAAATCAAAGAGACTTAGGACTTTATAAAGTAGAAATGACCACTCATGTTTCTGTCGAAGGTGAGAAGTGCATTGAGTGGCTGACTGGAACCATAAGAAAATGAGCTTGGAACCAGTATTTGCTTTTCCCATAGTGGAAACAGAGACCCTTGTGGCAAGAGCTAAAGTAGGCATGTTGCTAGCCAGTGCTCCAAATCTCATGATGAGAAGGGTCAGGGACGTAGCAGTTGGCCCAGATTCTTTATGGGAGAAGTGTGGAAGTAAAACAAAGGACTAAATTGGAAACTTCGCACTCTGTCTAATCTGGATGGATCGGGAAGGGTGGGGAAATGGGCTCCAGGGTAGGTGGTGAGAATGTCTTCTAGCCGTAAACTGTCACCATAAGCAAAAATCTATTCCAAGAGGGCGTCACAGAGATAAGAAAGATGTTGGGCGTGAAGGTGCTCACATCAGGTCTCCAATCTCAGGGATAGGGTGACCAGCTATCCCAGTTTTCCCAGGGCTGTCTTCGTTTTAAAACTGAAGATCCTGGGTCAGATCAGGGAGGCTACTTAGGGCACACGGTAGACAACCCAGCTGCTGCCCTTGGGGATCCACATGTGTATGGTGCTGAGACCAAGCCTCCTACGAACTGCTCTCAGCCATGGACCGGCACAGCAGGGATTCTAATACAGGTGTATTCCTGTGAGAGGCAGGATTTCTGGCTTGGGGACTCCACATTGGCCTGGCCAGAAACATTCTTGGAAATGTGCTGCTGACCTAGACTCCCTCTGCCCAGCCCTCTCTGCTCCCGTGCCCACGCTCCTTAACGAGGGCCAGACCGGCACTGCTGTCCTCAGCTTCCCCCCATTCTTTCCAGCCCCTCCCTGTGCTGGTTTTCTAGGACTGCTGGAACAAATGGCCACAAATACAGAGGCTGCTGGTTTTCTAGGACTGCTGGAACAAATGGCCACCAATACAGAGGCTGAAAATAGCACACATTTATTTTACCATTCTGGAGATCACAGGTCTGAAACGGCTCTCACTGGGCTGAAACCAAGATGATAGTAGGGCCTTGCTACTTTCTGGGGGCTCTAGCGGAGACTCTGTTCCCTTATCTTTGTCAGCTTCTAGAGGCCAACTGAGTGGAGGCCCTTGGCCCCTTCCCATTTCAAAAAGGAATTTTGCCAGGACATGGCCTTGGAACTTGAATTGCACCATGACCTCTTCCCTGAGTCTCTGGCCTCATGTCCTACCTGGCGCAATTGGGACCTGTCAGCTTTTATACACACATGAGGGAATTCCTTAACATAAATCTCTGTTCTCCCTCCTCTCTCTCTCTTTCCCTCTCTCTTTCTCTGTCTCTCAAACTCTCTCTCTCTCTCTCTCTCTCCACGCACACACACACACACACACACACACACACACACACACACCCTATTGGTTGTTTCTCTGGAGAACCCTGACTAAGACACAAGGTGCAAGGGACTGAATGTGGGTGTTTCTCCAAAGTCCATATTTTGAAATTCAAACCCCCAAGGTGAGGCTGTTGAGTGGTGAAGCGTCTGGGAGGTGTGTAATTCATGAGAGCAGAACGCTCGTGAATAGAATTCAAGCCCCTATTTAGGAAGCCCAGAGATCCCGGCACCCTGCGACCATTTGAAGACGCGGCGAGAACGTCCAACTGATGAACCAGGATGAGGGCTCTCACCAGACAACACATCTTCCTTCATCTTGGACTTTGCAGCCTTCAGGACTGTGAGAAAGTTTTTGTTTTTTATAAGCCACCCAGCTTAGGGCATTTTATTATAGCAGCCCGGACGGACTGAGACACTGGCCATATGGGTCATCTTCTGTGTCAGTAGAGAAGTGACGAATCTCTCCGATGAACAAGGTGCAGCTAGTGCAGGTAGGTGAGATAGCTGGAATGTTAGAGGAGAAATGCTCTCCTGATTTTAGTTTCTGAAACCAAAATCTGAGCCTGTCAATGCTTTATACAATCATGCATCCTTTCATGACAAGAATATTTTTTGAGAAATGCATCATTAGTTGATTTCATCATTGTGAAAACAACACAGAGGGCACTCACACCAAACTGGATGGTGTAGCCACTACATACCTTATATGCTGTAGGCAAATGCACCTGGGATATTGTAACAGAGAGAATGGCCTGAGAAAAATGGCAAAAATATTTTCCATCTCTTGAAAACCTCCTCCACTCCTTTTTGAGAACTAAAACCTGCATCCCTGCTTCAGCACAGGGGTTGGGAGGGGCAGGTGAGTGGTTTTTCTTTGTGTTTCAGGAGCTCCCACAGATACCCCAGGCTGGCACCAGCTCCCCAGGTGGGTGGAGAGCGCAGGCTTTGTCTTAGGCAGAGGTGGACAATGAGTAGAGTTAACCACAATAGCCAAGCACTGAGGGCCCTCCCTTTAAAAGCTCTGCTCTCTGTTCTGCTGGTGTGGAGGAAACTTGGACTTTGAGATGAGAATGTCTACCCTTTTTCCTCCTTTGTTGGCAAAGTAATGAACTTCTCTTTCTTTCTGTCAAACCACTGTTCTCATTCTTCTGTCAGGGCCTCGAGGTCAAGTGCTGAGCTTTCGGTAACACCATGAGCCTGTGCAGCATGTTACTGTCCTGAACACTACAGGCAATTGGAGCACAGTGGTAAGTATTTTGTCTCTGGACATATCTGGAGTTGGAAAAGGTATAGTTGAAATATGAAAGGTTCAAAAGTTACACATCTATAGGACACTGTGATACTATGATGTGTACCTGTCGCTTTCTGTTCCGGATTCCTGGCTTGTGGCTTCCAAAGCCCTTGTTACAGTCTTTTGTTACAATGTTGGGGGATTTAAACCCCAGAAGTAGGCCTCAGGAAACAGAACCTCCCTCTCCCTGACCCTCTCCCGTCCTCCTCTCACCTGCCAAGGCAGGATGCTAATCTGCTTCTCAGTCATAAGACCCTCATTCTTAGAGGGTCCAGCCCCATTCTCAGACAGAAGGAAAGCTGCCCGGAGAGCCGAGTAGGATCTAGGAACAGGCTTTGCTGGGTTTTTCCACTCATTCTAATAGTCTAGATCAGATCCTTCTTGTCCAGTCACATTTTTCCATGGTTGTCAATCATGCCTGTCCCATGAAGTCTCCCTTGAGTCTCAATGAAGAGGCTCAAAAGGACAAGGTTAAGGGAGCATATGGATAGTTCAAGGCTTCCAGGGAGATGAATCAGAATTTACCCACATGCCAGGAGGGCGGCTCACCCCAACTGCATCTGGACAGAAGCTCCTGTGCTTGGGATCATTCCAGGCCTTGCCCTATGTATCCCTTCAGCTGGCTGTTTATTGGCATCATATAAAACGTTCTTTGTGATAAGCCAGCAGGGTCACGGGTTTCCCCGAGTCTGTGAGCTGTTCTAGCAATTAATGAAAATTTACTTAAAATTAGCAAGAAGTAATGAGAACAAAAAATCAAAGTATCGAAACATGCTTGCCAGTGAAAACTAAAACAATGCACAATCCATAGCTTGGAGATTACTAGTAGTGGACGCAAAGAAGACAGAATATATAAACAGGCCTCACTGCTGAGTTATAGAAAGCCTGTGTGTGCATTAGAAGGAGAACTGTTCTTCCCAGCCCTGAGTTTTGAGAGGAGTTTGTTAAGAAGGTCTTTGAGTTAATTCTATGATATCACCATCTAGTGTAGTTTAATAAAAATTGCAGCAGTCGTCCACTTTGGGCTAACTTCTGCCTTTACCTTTGCGACTGTTGAGGCTCAGAAACTGATGCTCCAAACTGTGGCACTTTGACAGGCTGAGCTGAAGAAGCCTCCAGGTCTCTCTGACCTCACCCTCCCCACTGTCTCCCCCAGAGGAGTGCAAGTTTCTGCATCTGCCTAAGACCCAGACCCGCCAAGGAGAATAATTGTTCCTTTTCTTCCCCTCCCCAGGAGACTGGGAGTCTCAGCACATCTGCCCAGACTCATTTAAAAGATGATGTTTTGCCCTTAAGACTCATTCAGATTCCACAGAGAGCCCCCTGGGGGTCACTTTGTCTTCCCCAGTGAATCACTCTCCCTGGCAATCATTCATTGCCCTCAACAGAATCCTCTTCTCCCATCCCATAGCCGGTTCTTCCAGGGCCCAGGCCCCGCCCTTTCTGTCCCTCCAGGTGGTACAGAAGTGTCTGTGCCTCCCTGGGTGGGGTCTCCATCCTGAGGAGAATGTGCTCGCACATCTGCGTGCGCACTGAGACACGTGTGTCCCTTGTCTCCTGGTGCTCAGTCTGCCTCCCGCAGTGCTGCTCCGTGACCTCCCAGGGCCCAGGCCTCCCAGTGCAGAGCCTCGTGTGACGCCAGGAGTTCAGCTCTCCGCATAGAAGCCTCTGGGGTGGGGACAGGATCTGGATTCCGAGCCCAGGATTCGCTGCCTCTGTGCTCTGCATTCCCACTGCCTGTGTGGCAGTGCCAGCGGGCAGGCCTGGTTCCTCCCGAGGGTGCTGAGGGAAGGGTCTCTCAGGCCCCTTCCTTGGCTAGTGGGTGGCCGTCTCCTCCCTGTGTCCCATCACATGCCATCCCCTCCCCTTCCTCCAGTGCACCTCTGCATCCTTTGTAATAAGGACCCCAGTCCTTATCAAGGACTAGGACCACCCTAGTGGCCTCATCATAACTGAGCACATCTGGGGTGACCCTATTTCCAAATAAGGTCCCATTCTGAGACATAGGGATTAGGACTTCAACATAGGCACTGTGAGCAGATACAGTTCAACACATATCAAGGACCCACAGGGAAAATTCTGGTCTTTCAGTAAGAGTAGTGTTCTCAGAGCAATTTGTTTGCTTTCAAAACTTGTAAACACTGGCACTCATGTGACTGGCATGCTCTGTGTGCACATGGGCTGGGTGACGCTGAGAGCCCAGGGTGGCTCCCCCTGGCAAGTAGGTGGGGTCCCATGCTGGACAGTGTTTGGCTTTATTTCTTGGGGGTGGCTGTCTATCCACCTTCTCACCTTGTTCTCATTGTTAACTGGCAGCGTTTGTCTATAACCTGACAAACCACTTACATTTCTTTTCAGAACGGTAAGCTGGGCGGCCCTGGGAGACAGGGCTGGTGTTCGCCCTGGGGCATCTCTGAAGGAGCAGCACTTCCGCTTTGGTGGCGCCCCTTGCTGGGACCTTCTGCCTCCTTTCTGGCCCAGACCGCAGGCCTCAGATCTGTTGGCTTCTGGGGAAGGAGCTCCGTCCTCCTCACGTGTCATGGAGAGCCCAGGCCTGTCGGGGGCTCAGTAGATGCTCAGTGACCGTCTGCGCGGCTGCCCCGAGTGTGCTGGGCCGTCCACCCTGGGGAGAGGGCCAGGGTCGCTCCGGCTGCTTCTCACCCTCCAGCTGAAGAAGGATCTTCTGGCTCAGGGACTCTGTGGCTTCCCAGACCCAGCCTGGTCCCCGTGGCTCCCCTGGCAGGCTGGGCCCTGGGAGGCCTGTCCTGGGAGCGAGGCCCCGGCTTGGCGCCGGGCACTGAAGAGCAGCCACGCTGTGCGAGGCCTGGGCTGGTCCCTGTTCGGCCGGTGCTAGTGGGGCGTGGGGAGGACGGGCAGAGGCGCCGCCCTGCCACTCTCGGTGCTTTTCTCTGCGTTTCCGTTTGCACGCAGTGCTGTGACTCATGGCAGCCCTGACGCGTCTCAGATTTAAACATATTTGTTTTTATTCATTTAAGCCTTTTGTTTTCTGTTAAAGGAAGGTATTTCCCCTATTTTCCTCTTCTCCAAGCCTAAGAGCAGCAGAGAGAATCTTTAGCTGAGTCCTGCTCTCCCTTTGGGTGTGTGTCACGCCCCCTCCCCAGATACCCCCGTCCCCAGACTGGCAGAATCTTCACCCTTAGAGCCCCCACCCAGGGAACACACGCTTTCCCTAGGTCGCCAAACCCTCCTAGCAGCCGGATCAGAGGCTGAGTCCGGCTACGGGAAGGAGCTGCCTCCTGTGGGTGTTCCCTGGCACTGCTGGAGCCGCAGGACACTGGGGGCGTCCCTGGCCCCTGGTTAGAGGAGACCTGACATGAGATGTAGTCCTCCTGCTCGGGCTGGTTTGTCGCAGTCACTGTCCTCGTGCCCTCAGCGTCTTAGGCTGCGGCGCCCCAGTGCGCAGGCGCATTCGAGTCCCCTCTGTGAAACGCTGTCTGTTCCATGAGCAGGTTTTGACTGCGGTTGGACACACTCCCTGCGGGCCACCTTATGCACAGAGTACACAGGAGTCCCTTCGGCAAGGACATCCCGATGTTCCCCTCGGCTCTCGGCAGGTGGAGAGCAGCAGAGTGTCAAGGCCCAGGAGGCATCCGCTCTGTTCCCTGTGCCTTCGTCTTCCTTGTCCAGGCCCAGAAAGGCGCTGGGCGTGGGGCCGGCTGCGCAGCCCTCTAGGCCTGAGCGGTCAGTCACTGGAAGGAAAGGGAGAGGCGGGTGGGCTGGGCCAGGAGGTCTGGGCGGTCGCTTGTGTGTCGCTTGGCAGCACCGAGTCTTCGCCCCTTCCCTTCCCCTGCCTCGTAGAGCCTGCGTGTGAACAAAGTCAGGCAGGGCCTGGGTGCGCGCAGCTTGTCCACGCTGCTGTGTGCAGACGCGGAGAAGCCACACGCAGCCACGCGCCCCGGGTACAGCCGCAGGACATCTGGAGACACTGAGGACAGGGCTGGATGTGACCAAGGATCTGGGGCCATGTGGGCCAGGGATGTGGGAAATGAAGACCACCTGCGTCTCGAAAGGGAGAAACGGCAGAGCAGATCCCGGTTTCCTCCAGGGGACCCTCTCCTTAGGAAAGGAGTTCCTGCCTTTGGGGTCAGTGTCTAGTCCTGTCCCTGCCTTGGAGATGATTTCATAGGCCCTTTATGGAGAACATGAGGTCACATCCCAGAGTTTCCTGATGGGACCACAGTGAGCAACACGTGGAAGAGTTGTGTCGCCCCAACCCCTGGAAATGGGTTTCAACATGACAAAGCGACTCTTGGCCCCACGGACAGCCGCCGTCCTCTGTGCTCTGCTCCCTGTGCCTGTGCCAGCTTCAGAGAAGAAGAATGAAGCTGAGGGGAGGCGCCAGAGGGAAGGAGGCAGGAGAAGCAGGCTGCCTGCCCCTTCTACAACCATGAGCACAGGGACAAGAGCCTGGCAGAGGGGAAGTCCCTGGGCAGCTGGTGGCCCTTGGGAAGAGGCCTGGGCCTGTCCCTGTTCCGGTGGCTGGGTTGCCATTCCGGCAGCCTGGGTGAGAACTCTGGAGGTTTGGGGAGAAGCCCTTGGTTCTGACTGAGACCTAGCCCATGGGGGATTCTTCCTGACGCTATGATTTAGGAGGATGCCACCCGCAGTGGTTAGACTGGCAGCCACACCACAGGCAAATGGCACCAACTCCATTCCCCCCTAGTGCATGGGTTCGACGAAGCCTTGGATCCCTGGTGGTTCTGGGTTGTGGGGCCAATTGTCATTGGGGACAGCAGATAGGAGCCAGGAAAGAGTGTGCATTCGTCATGAAGCCTCAGTCACAGGAGGGCAGAAACTGAGAAGAGAGCAGCAAGTGTGCCACAGAGCACGACTACGTTTCCAAATGGCTTTTCAGCTGCCACCCCTACCTGCGGCACAGCACAATACTGTCTTCTTTGACCTCCCATGGCTTTCACCTGGCCACACTTTGGGGGATCCAGGAATCTGTAGCTGGGGGTCTGCTGGTGGGCTCAGGTCTGAAACCCCTGGTGTGTCATGGCCCGAGGTCGCAGGTCCTTGGGGAGACTCCTACACATGTAGGATGTAGGATTCCGTTCTGGGGCGAGTGATGTCCCAAGGGGCAGGAGAGCGAGGCAGGGCCCAGGTGTGCTGCTGGGAGTCAGGGTCACTGCTGTGGCGGTGACTGAGAAAGGCTCGTATCAGAGATGCAGGAGGATTTATGGGTGAAATGTGTGATATCTTGAACTTGTTTTAAAATCCTCTGTCCAAAAACATGGAAGAGATAGATGACATAATACTGATAAAAATACTAATAAAAATGGCTAGGGCTTGGTCATGGCTTCAGGGAGTTTGTTACACTGTTGATTCTATTTTTGTGTACATTTGAAAATAATGAACAATGAAAAATTAAACAGAAATTTAAAGAAAAAAAAAAGCTGCCTCTCCTGCTGCCTGCTCCCCTCTCAGCATTCCTGTCACTGCACTGGGGCGTTTCTCTTTCCCTGGGAACATCACTGGGGTGTCTGAATCTTTGTGTTCCCTGCACCCAGCCTGGGGACCGGCACAGTGTAGGTGCGCAGTGACTGAGATTTTGGTAAAAATGTGGATAGATGTGTCAAGGGTGGGCGTCCCTCCTGGCCGCCATGACCAAGAGCTCCAGGGTCGGAGCTGCCCAACCCGAGCAGGGCCTGGTGGGCTGTGCTGATGGGGCATGGTGCATTACATGGGCAGATCTGAACCCCGGGACCTTCCGCCAGGGGACAGTGTGTGTGCTGGGTGCTCACCTGCTCTCAGCCCTCCCCTCCTGCCCAAGGTCTCGCTCCTCTTAGGTTGCTGTGCTCTCACTTTTCTCAGCATCTAAACCTCTTAGGAAAGGACGAGGAAGGTGTGAGTGACCAGTCACACTTAACCACACCCCTGGACGTTTTGCATTTAAATAAGGGACAAGGCCTATGTTAAGGCAATGGGCCTAACTGGTGGCACTGTAGACTCTGATTAGCAGTCAGAGAAGTGTGGGGAGTGAGAAAGTCTCCCTGGCCCTGAAGATATGTCCGTTCACCACTGTACGTTCCTCTTGCACATTGTGTCCTTCCTGAATTAGAACCAGAGAGGGGGCTGAGATGAACGACTAAGGCAAAAGCACCATCCTCACTCCCGTGTTCTCCAGGGATCGTGGGTGCAGAGGGGGCCAGGTAGAAAGGCCACGTTTCAGCCATCTCCATTCAGGACTTCAACTCGATTTCTGCTCCACTCAACCCAGGGGAGGTTGCAGCTGGAGTGACTGTCCCCCTCAACCCTGGCTGTGCCCTCTGCTCCCTCCCTGCAGGGTCCCCGGGGTGCCCTGCAACCCACCAGCACCGGCACCCTCTTAGCCCAGGAGACCTGTGGACACAGCCCCAATCCCCAGGGACAATCCCAGGAAAGACCGGGCATTCTCAGTGCTTGTCTTCAGCTCCTCCAGCCCTGCCGTCCAGTGCCCTTCCCCTCCCCAGACCCAGCACGTCACAGGGTCTCTCCCCTGCGTCCAGCCCTACTCTGCAGAGACAGCAGCAAACTTGCAGATGGAGGTGTCAGTGGCCAGTGGGGCTTCCCCTGTGACTGCCCCGACATGTGTGCATGGTGGCTGCCCAGTGAGAAGAGAAGCCGTTCAAAGGCAGAGAGCAAAGTCACACCTGGGAACAAAGGGAAGCCGCCTAGCAAGGCAGGGCAGGGGGCGTTTGCAGGAGACAGCCTGGCCGGGTACAGGGGCTACAGGTAGGACACAGCTGAAGGCCCACCAGCCACTGATGCTACCACTGACAGGGGCCACCTGGGGGCCTCTTCAGGGTGGGTGCAGCAGGTGGCCACAAAGCCATGTGAGGAGGGCAGACAGCTGGCGTGGGTATGGGGGGGAGCTGGAGGGGAAGGGCGAGGGCCAAGGAGGGTGTGCACGAGGGCGGGCATGCTGGGAGCTCTGGGAGTCCCAGGGGAGAGCTGGGAGCAGCAGGAGATGCAGGGAAAGGGGGCGGGGTCAGTGAGAAGAGGGCGGGCATGGGAGCCTGGCCACACTGCAGACTTGACTTCAGTGAGGAGGGAAACAAAGGCAGGCCCTCTCTGCCAGCGTCCACGGATCAAAGGGCAGAGACAGAGGGCACGTGGGGACAGGCTGGCGTCCTCCCAACTGTCCTGCAGGTGGTCATGTCTTCAGCAGGAGACGAGATGCTAGGCGACTGAGGGGTGAGGCAGTGGGGGGGGGGGGGCGTTTGGGAGGTGAGAAGCAGTCACTGTGGGACTGAAGGAATCTCACCTGTAGGGGACACCCGGCATGCACATCTCAGACACTTTGAGGGACTGCAGACCTGAGTGAAGACTGCCCTGGTCCCTGAGCGTGGGACCTGTTCTAACCACCCGTGTACAGACCAGGAACGCGTGTGCCCCAGCCAGAGGCGGTGTCCACCCTGCTCCGCCTGCCTGTCAGGACCCTCCGGGAAGCGCAGACCCCTGACTCCCCGCAGCAGACGCTACTGGGTTCCGCCACTGGGGCTCGCTGTGTGGCCACGATAATCGGCCAGCTCAGCCTGCAGGTACAGGCGTGTGCGTGCGTGTGTGCGCGTGAGAGAGTCAGAGAGAGAGATTGAGAGAGAGAGCGCTTGGAGAGTTTGAGAGAGAGAGCGGCAGCGCCAGCAGGTGCCCCAGTCTCAGTGGGTGGGAGTGAGGGCTGGTGTTGGGGAGAAGGGGAGAGGGTGCACAGCTGAGAGGAAGGCCTCTTCCACGGGTGCCCGACAGGGCACAGGGCCCAAGGGCTTGTGTGCTTCGAGCCTTTCAGGGTGCCTGAGCCCGCCCAGCTGGGCATCTGCTCTGCCTGGCAGGAGGCTGCAGGTTCCCTGGGAGGCGCGTGGGCTGGAACCGTGAGCACTGGGGGCGTAGGGTGGTGCAGCTGCCCCTCCCAGTACTCTCCTGCCTCTCCGTGTTTTAAACAAACATCTCCAGGCTCCAGAAAGGGGACATCAAGTCCAACAGTAGGAAAGTGACAACAAATGGGTATGAAACAGCTATATATTGGAACAGTCACCTTCCTTTGGATTCTGTGACTCTGCAAACATTGACGTTTTAAAATAAATTTTTAGCATCAGTCTAATTATCACGTACAGCAGGGGATAATCGTCTGTCACACTGCTTCCCCGTCATCTCAGCCCCAGGCCTCAAGAAGGCTCTGGGGCACTGAGGCAGGAAGACCCCTGGGGATGAGGTGCAGGAGACGCCCCTCAGGACCAGTGCCCGCTGCCCCCTGCCCCGCGTGCACCTCTGCAGACTCGGCCCCTACTGGTCTCTGAGACAGCCTGAGCCCCGCCCCTCCCCTTCAGGGCCTCTGGACTATCTGGTGAGCACCCACCCAGGGCCACCTGCTCTCAGATCCCACGACACCTTCCGAGGGTGCCCTGCAGCCCCAGGGTAGCAGGGAAATACAGAGGGAAGGGTCAGGATTTCTGGTTATAATAACTGGATCCAGCAATCCAGGATCGGTAGCCTGGGCCGGTGTCTGGCGCTGCACCCCCAGGACTGGGGTTGCTGGCTGACCCTGTGCTCTGCAGGGGCTGCATGTCCCCGCAGACACCCATCCTCTTTAGTGCTTGGCCCACCTTAGACCCTGGAACCCACACACTAAAGGCTTAAAGAGGAGAGACCTGCACCTCCTCCCCACATCTGAGTAGTTGGGGACCCATAAGAAGTCTTAGGAGTCACTTGTCCCCCCCAAGGTTTTCATGGTTGCGGGGGACAAGGTCAAATTAGATGGGACAAGAGTAGCTAGAAGGGAGCCAAGGTCTACAAAGCAGAGTGGTGGGTCCCCCTCGGTTCAGGAAAGAGCTGGAGTTAACTTCAAAGAGCCCTGGATGCTGCCCCGAACTCTGGATGCCCTCAGGTAACTTCCTGGACCTCTCTGGGCCTCTGTTTTGCCATCAGTAAAAGAGGATGGTCACTCTGGCTAACAGAACTACAGGTGGACATGACATGATGGCGGTGGCAAGGGCCTGGCAGAGCCTTGGAAAGTGCCCTCCATAAGGCAATCACTCTGCCACCCTCACCAAAATCTTATTTTCAAAGAGCTGCCCTCAGGCATGGACAATTTCAGGGTAACTTGGAGCCCTCTCCTGGCCCGTTCCGCCTGGGGCTTCCAGAAGACAAGCTTGTGTGAGGCAGCCCTGTTCCATGGGCTGAGGTCATTTCTCTCAGGACCAGGGCAGGCCTTGGCCCCATGTCCAGGGCGTCCCAGGCAACTATCTGTGACAAGCCGGGGCTGAGGTGTGGTGGAAGCCCAGGCTCTCCATGGCCTGCTATTGCAGGGACCGAAACTGCCCTCCCCTGGCTCACGTGATGACGTCCGAGGCAAAGGGAACCTGCCCAAAGGCAGGATCATGGGGCTCTCACATGTTGGGGTTCCTCAGAGACTGGGCGTGTTTGGGGGCCCCAGGGCCGGGTGGCAGGGATCACTTACCTTCCTGCTGCACAGACAGCAGAGCCCAGAGCAGCAGCGGCACAGCAGGGGGGATGAGCCAGTAGCAGTCCTGGAAAAGGCTCTGGGGGAGGGGAACATCCCTGACAGTCCAGCAGATAAGGCAAATGTCAGCAGCTGGGGGGCCTGGGGGGCCTCTTCCCCACCAACTGCCACCCATCTGCCCGCACTCCCTTGGCCCCAGACAGCCTCACCTAAGGGGCCACAGTGGGCAGGAGCTGGGGCTGGTCTCCACCTTTCGGGGATCAGCCACTACCTGCGCCACCACGTGGGAAGCCAACACTGCAGAAGAGTCTGGCTGCACCCGCGGCAGCGCTCTAGTTTCCTGAGAGAGGGAAGGGACAGCAGAGGAGTAGGGACGGCCCCTGACAGCCCTGCTGGGTCTCAGAATGCCCTTCCCACGGAGCGTGCTGCCACGACTCACACACGTGTAAACACGCACACAAGTGTAAACACACACACTTGCACACAGATACACCTGTACATTGGCCAACACAGACACACTCGGAAACACACACACATTTACTACACACGTACACACAGGCATGTGCAACGTGCACACGCACACGGGGCGCGCCAGTGGCTTCAGGGAGCTTTTCCTGGGTTGAGGCGCCATGCTGTGAAAGGGAGGTAGCAGGTCCTGACCCCACAGTTGCACCAACTGCCCAACTGCCCTTCAGTTCACCTGCATCTAACCTTCTCCCTGAGAACTGCCTTTCTGCCAAGCCCTGACTGTGTAGCCCGGGCTGTTTCTGAGATGTGTGAACACGCTAATGGCCACAGTCCCTGCTAAAAGGCGGAGTACATTTTAATATGAACGTCTTTCATCCTTGAATAACACAAAGCTCTGAAAGAATTAGGCTCAGGTTTTCACATATCAACCCAAAAATATTTTGGACTAACTCCAAAATAAAAACATTCACCTGGGGAAGAATTTTTTTCCCAAAATATAGACCACCACGGAATAGAAGCGCTACTTCACAGCCCTAAGCGGGACTTGGGCACCGCCAGGCTCCCCTGTGCACGGGGAGGAGGAAGCTCAGGGAAACGCCTGCTTAGGCGGGTGGCGCTGATGGGGCAGAGCTGCCACTTTACATCCATTTCCAGCTGCCCTGGGCAGAGCTGGGACAAGTCACTGAACGCTGAGTGCTCTGCTGGTACCCAGGTTTCTCCTGAGTCCCACACTTAGCTGTGGTGGAGAGCCAGAGCCGCCATCCCTCCCTCCAGAGCCCAGCAGCTGACTGAGGGGAAGGAGTCTGAGATGAACCAAAGGTTTTCTGTCAGGGCTTGGCTGACAGGATGGCTTCCTGAGTGCGCAAACGGGGGCGTGGCCTCGCGGTCAAGGGAGCAGCTGTGCTCACGTGAGAGCAAGTTGGCAAAGGGGCGGGGCGAAGCAGAAGAGATAAGGGTCAGGAACCGCAGGGGCGGAGCCAGTGTCTGATTGACAGTCGAGAGGCCAATGAGAGAAGGCAGGCCACACCAAGGAATGCGCCACCTTCAGTTAAACTGTCAGTGTGCATGAGAAATTTAACTGGTATTGCCTGTCAGGTTCTTACCTTCCCCGGGCTTGGCCTAGCGCTCTCAAAACTGACCTTTTCTGGCGGTCTTAGAACCCATTCGTGGACTCTCTCCTCCGTCGTCTGTAGGTTTCTCCACAGGCGCTGGTGAGCACTATTACCACGTCCATTTCACAGGTGCGGCAGCTGAGGCTTAGAGGTAGGAACCTCAGCAAGGCCACAGCTGGGATCCCACTCTTGGCACCTGACCCCAGAGCCCATCCTGTCCAGCGCGCTGCAGTTCCACTGGCCCGGACACCTAGGAATCAAGGCGGAGCAGGGCCGGTAAAGGGACCCGGATGAGTGCAGTTGAGCAGATTGCTGGCGGCAGTGTCCTCGGAGTGGACGTAAATAGTGATAAGTAGCTGTTGGGTCCCACACGGCGTGAGAGCTCAGAGGATGCAGATGGGAGGGGAGTCAGGAGACAGGAAGGTGAGAATGTGGGTGTCATGGGCCAGGCTGTCCCCCAGCTGGCAGAGCCTGGCAGCACTGCAGTCTGATGTGGCTTTGGGTTACCCCCAGGTGCAGAAAAGCTGTTCCCTCGGGGCTGTGGTGTTTCCCAGGTGTGAAGTTCAGCATTTAGGAGCACAGCAGTACTACAGTCCCTAGGAGACAGTTGCCTCTGTCTACTAGGGCTGCGACTACAAAATACCACAGAGAAGGTGGCTTAGACAACAGATTTCTTTTCTCATAGCCCCAGAGGCTGAGAAGTCTGAGATCAGGGTGCTGGCAGGTGTGGTTCCTGGCCTGGCCTCTTTCTGGCTTTCAGAGGGTCAGCTTCCATCTGCGTCCTCACATCGTGGGAGGACTCTCCTCTCTCTCTCTCTCTCTCTGTCTCTCTGACTCTCTGTCTCCTTATAAAGCCAGCCATGCTGTTGATTATGACGGCACACTTAGGACTTCATTTAATCTTAACTGCCTCGTTGAAAGCGGTATCTCCACATAGACTCACAATGGGGGTTAGGCCTTCAACACATGGCTTTGGGCAGACACAGTTCATTCCATAACAACGGTTCTTACTCAGTAAGTATGTAATACTGATAGTCGAGCACTGAAGAAATTGAACAGTTTGACAACTCACATGTAACTGAAGTTCTTTCACAAATATTAGCTGGTATAATGCGCATGACATTCCCTGTGCCTGGGTGAGCCTTAGCCGTGGGGGAAAATTCTGAGGAGAACTTGTTTGGGAGCTCATGGTTATCTTCCAGTAGTCACCACCAGAAGGTCTGAGAAAGTTACACCACGTGCCCTTGATGGGCCTTAGTGAATCCATTATTCTCTGATTGACCTAAACATTTCTTGAACTGTCATTTAGCTGGTGCAGCTTCTGGAATAATGAGATCCCTAATGAACACCCCAAGTAAAGGAAAATAATAATGATGTTTATTTTGTATTATTTAATGTTGTCCTTCTAGCTGAAGATACAAGGTAGAGAGATGAAAATTTGAGGTAATCATAAACTCTGAGCCAGCTGAAGAAGTCGGATTGTGGCTCCGTCTCGCACCTGCCTGAGAAGGAGATTGAAAAGACAGGGCATTTACCCGTCAGTGAGGTTCCGGGAGCTGTCTTGAAATCCAAGCCACCTCGCAGTTCTAGTCTGCAAGAAGTCCCACCTTGTCATCAGCTTCTGTTCTTGGTGTTCCCAGACAGTCTCAGTTCTTAACTTTTACCACGTACACTTTCAGCATAACTCCCTTTTACTTTTGCTAGTTCTCCCCTGCAAACAGAGCACTTGACTGGAACAGAGTCATGTGGACCTGGGTTTGAACCCTTGGCTCTTCCCTCATTAGCTGTGACTGTGAGCACAGTTGAGCATCAGTACACAGCTGATCCTTGTGGTGTTGTGGAGATCCAAGGAGAGCCTAAAAGGAAAAGGGCCTGCAGAGGGTTTAGCACCTAGCAGGTGCTCAGAATGTGTGACGTCCCTTTATTCTTCCCCTTTCTGTCATGCTTAAATGACTTTTCAATGACATATTCCTCTCTCAGGATTGAATTCTCCTAGTGTTTTCAAGTCATCTTCCTTATGGTAATCCCTCCACCTGTGTGTGTCTCTGGTCATTTCAATGTCCCCTAAACTATAATTGGAAGAACATAATAGCAACTACCTTCCCCCTTCTAAATGGATTGACACTATCACTTGTCTTCGTGAGGCCAGGTTAGTAAGGATGAATGATGGATCTATTAATATTAACACAATTGGTTTTAAAGTTGTGAACATTTGTCCTTAGATTGACATGGAAATAGCTTGCAGTGAGAGAGGTGTGGGGACCAGGATGGTAGAGTGTGTCTTCCAGATGGTGACTGAAGGAGGAAAGTGGGAGATAAAAGCCCTCTCAGAGAAAATAGGTTCATAAGAGGGGACAAAATATGCTATAAAAATGGAGCAGAAGTTCTTTGCAGACCTTGGTCTAGCAGGGAAACAGAAATAAGGTCATGTCGGGATTGGGAAGCTGTTCCAGGCAAAGCTCAGTGTCTTTGAAGACAACTCTGTAGTCTGGAGCCAAAGAGAAAGCTGTTATTTCCTCAAGACAAAACACTATGGCAGGGGCTCTCCTCTGTACTGGAAATGGGGGCCAGGGAAAACTAAGAAGCACACTAAAGGTATCTGTAAGGTATGGGTGTGTATGCTCCCCTGTGTATGCTCACTCTTACAAGCTGTGCTCATGCTTCTCTGCCTGAGTGCCATGATTTCCACGTGTCCACAGCGGTGTAAAGTGGAGCAGCTGTGGCATGCAAATGCTGCCTTGCAGAGACATGGGAGCAGAATGCTGCAAAGGTCCTCACAGATACCCTCCCTGACCCCAGAGGCGGACATCTTCAAGAGCACATCTGCAAACCTTTCATAGGTGCATTAGAGTGGGATCCAAGCAGCAGGAGAGTGGTAGTACAGGTTTGGTTTTGGGGCTCTCCTAGGCTCCTTCTTGCTATAGCCCCCACATATATCCCTGGATGGGCTGCATGATATTGGCATAGCTTCAAGTGGGCATGGAACGGATGGAGAGGACATGATCTCTGCCTTCCAGGAAATGTACAACCAAGGAGAAACTTGGTAACAAGTATGAAGACTGCTCTTGATTTCAATCCCCTTCTTCCTGGCTCACGAGAGAGCTACAGTATTTATTTTTTTCCCAGGACCATGGTTGATAGAACCCAGTAAGTTCATGGCATTGATTTTGCATTTCCCTTCGTGCCCTATTCCATCCTGAAAGGCTTCCTGGAGGAGCTGCTATTCCAGGCTTTGGAGGTGGCCAAATGGAGATATTTGAGAGTCCAGTGGGCACTATGTGTGTGAATAGTGAGGGAGCGTGATTACAGCAACTGAGAGGTGGTCTTGCTCCCTGTGACTGGTTGCTTTTGCAGAGATTTTCATGTTAGAAGTTAGGCAAAGTAGCCTGTGAGTTTATCTTTCTTTGTAGTAGTCACTTTGTCTATGAAAGTGTTAAACACAGCTGGAGGCTGTGAGGTCAGTTAGGCTCAAGGCAAATGAGGATGTGAATGGCTGTGGACGCCATGCCCCACAGCACTGAATCTTTCCAGATTTCTCTGGACACACCAATGCTTTAATGTTGAGAAACACAGAAATAACTGGCTTCTTCACAGATTCAGCATTCTGTCTTAATCTCCAGGAAGTAGTTGACTGAGCACTGGAGGAATGTGATCAAGGGCCCCTGAGTCTTTCCTCCCTGGCTGGGAGTGAGGGAGGCATTTATTCCAGGTTGGCCATGGAGGAGAGGGGGAGGGCTGTGGCAATGGCCCCCAGCATGTCTCCTGTGTTTATTTCGTTTTATAGGAAGTACTGTGTGCTGGTGAAATGAGTATGTTTCTGTGCGGGGATCTCCTAGAAGACAAGGACCTGTACATCTACATCAATGAGATGATGAAGGAAGAGGACAGCTTTAGCCCCAGCTCCAGGGGTCCCACCTCCAGCCCCAGCCAGAAGCCCACCCTCTGCAGGGCAGGGCAGGGGCACAGGCATCGTGGAGAAGGTGAGCTGGGAGACCTGGACATTGCCACTCAGCCTGAAGCACAAACACTGCCATTCTAGCTGACAGAATAAACTGTCACCCACACAGAGTGAAGCGGACATCCTCACCCCGTCCCTCACCCCACTGGGATGACAGGTCAGGGGTGGGGAGTGTAGACTGAGGCCAGAGCTGGGGCAGGGGAGGCACTAAGTTCGGGATACTGTGTGTGTCGTCTGTGGCACTTGGTCATTACCACTCCTGGTGTCCAGGGTTGGAACGTGAGGATCGAAGGCCAGAGGGCGTGTGGGGGACGGCTATCTTGCAGAGAAGGCTCCCTTCCACCCCTGCTGAGGGCCAAAGGGCTTGGGTTGTGGCCCTAACCCTTGGCCAACTGGCCTAAGGCGTGGGGTTCGCTGCCTCAGCATAGCACAGACCGAACCCTCATGCCCAAGGGGTCTCAACCTGGGCCCCCCGTACCATGCCTAGGGCAGACCCAGTGCCCTTTGGCCCCCCAACCCCCATGGTCTCCCCTCCCTGTATTCTCGCCTGAGGTGGAAATTACAAGTAGGGGGGCTGCCCCAGGGCTTGTTCCATCAGAGCCACCTCTGTGGCGCTGTCACTCAAGACCATGAAGGCTGAGGTGTTGCTGGGCTCAGATAGCAGGCTGATCAGTCTGGGCAAGGACACCTGGGAGGGGATGTGCCAGAGGGTCAGTGCCAGACCTGACTCAGCACCACCACGTGACCTCCAACCCCATGACCTTGGGTGTTTGTCCTGCAGGGACCTATGAGGCCTGCAGCCGCCTCTTCTCCAGACAGGTCTATGCTGTCTGTCTCTGACCCTGTCTCTCTCTCCTCTCACCCCGGGTTGGTAAAATGTCACCATGGTGCTTATTAAAATAACACCAGGAAGGACTTGGTCAGACAGAGGGCTTTCTTGAAATTTTGAATGGTGTGACTTTGTCATCGCCTTCACTGGGGAACATATGAACAGGCAGAAGAAACACCAGAGATTAGGATTCGGCTTCATGGGAGGGAAAGTGGCTGCCTGTAGGGAGGACAGGACCTCCCAGCAGGGCCCTCCATGGCCTGTTGACCCCTCCATAGCACAGCAGCTTCCCGGGCCCCCAGGGACCCTTGGAGGCTGCTGTGAGCAGACAGGGCATATCATATCCCCCTTTCGTACATAAGGGGAAAGTCAGCCCATAGAGCAATTTGTTCAAGAGGTCACAGCCAGACGTTGGCAGAGGGACTCGAACTCCAGACTCACCACACAGCGACCATCGTGTGCTCCCCTGAACCCCTTCTCAGAGGAGGCCCAGGCCCCAGGTGGGAAGAGACAGAGGGAAGAAGGGTGGAAGAGAGAGGACAAGGGGGAGATGGAGGGCAGGGAGAAGAAGGCAGTCTGGGGGACAGAGGAGTGGGCTGGGAGCCAGGAGAGGAGGAATGCAGAGGCCTGTGTGACGCCTGATGTTTGTACCGTCTGCAGGACTTTCAAAGACATGAGTCCAATGTCCGCTTCATTCTGGAGGAAGAAGGAAAGAACTAAAATCTGGAAGCAATGCCCGCTGACCTGCATGGGACAAGGTTTCCCGGGGCCACTGACCAGGTTTGGGAAGGGCAAAGTCCCCCGACCCTAGTCCTGCCGGCCTAGCCTCCTGTCCCTGCTCTGCTCCACACCCTGCCCTTTTTCTCTCCCCTCCTCTCAGCCTTTCTGCTGCCTCAGGCCCCCTCAGGGCTGGCCCTGCTCACTGAGTAGTCCCACTGGCTGAGCTTCAGGAGGTAATCTATGACCACCCTGCCCTCGGGAAGGGTCAGGTAGTCACGCTGCCCTAGCGCCTCCAGGAACCTCAGGAGGGCCATGCGAACCTGCAGGGTCAGAGGGCATCACATGCAACACAGCAACGGACCTCAGGGACACCATCTGACCCCTTGGGTTCCAAGTGAGGACACAGAGAACCTCAGCAAGTTAGGGAGTACTTCAAGGAACTCAGGTCTCCCGAGTCCAAGTCGACTGTGACTCTTCAGTGGACTCTGTGGCCATGACAGAGCACAGTCACTGAACTTGACCACTTCCAATGCTCCCTGAAGTTCTCACTGACATCCCTGCCACCGTCCTCCTGGAGAACTCTGAGTGCTGGGCTTGTTCACACCGTGTGTCCCCACAGGTGTCTGCATAGAGGGAATCTGAGTCCAGAAACAGGACTTGGGCCCCTGTCTTTCAAGATGATGCCACTGTCCTACATTTGGTGCTCACAGCCAGGGTGCCCCGTTCTTGCTGCCCCAACGCTTGTCCCACACGGTCAGAGCTGGGAGTCCCTGCTGCCTGCGACCCTGGCTTGGAGCTTGTTCAAAGTACAGCGGCTCAGACCCCACGCCACACATGATGCCTGAGGCTCTTCTCCCTCAGCAAACTGTGCATCCAGGAACTGAGGAGTGTCATCTGGAGCTCCATGGCTCCCCTGAGGACACCACAGTGCTGCCCAGAGCAAAGGCTCCGAATGAGGCAGGTGGAAACACCTTTCTGGTGCTTTACTCTTCCTGGGCTTTGAGAACTGCAATGTATCCTGAGGGCAAGTCCTGAGGGTAGGACTGGCTTGGGCAGCCCACTCTCCCTTCCTCCTCCTTCACCAACCCTCTCCCCCTCCGTGAACAAGACCACAAGGTCTCAGAGGCAATGGCCCTCCCAGCACAAACATGCAGCCCTTCAGCTCACTGGTCTTCGATCCTTCTGTGTCACTGAGATGACCGAGGCCAGCACCTCCCTCATCAGCCTTTCTGCCTGGGGTGCTAGAGAAAACACAGGCATGCAGACAAAGGTCAGCTTCCTCCCCCTCCTCTGCTGCTTCAGGTGACATAAGACACACAGGTGGGAGGACTTCCAGGTACAGTCTCGGCCTTCAGAGGCCAGGTGGCATCTTCATGGTGTCTGTCTCTGCCACCCCTCTGCCTGCCAACTGCAGTGAGATCAACCAGCCTAGATGGAAATGTGCCCTGAAGCGGTCCTCTCAGCAAGCTGGTATTGGAGCCTCCACCCTTGCCAGCCTCCCGTGGCTGCCCACACAGATGCCCCTGTGCAGCCAAGCTGTGATCCCACCCTCTGTGTCTCAGCCTGTAGACCTTGATCCAGGCTCTTCTTCACTGTGAGCTCCCTCTCCTAGCCATGGTGACAACTCTTTAACCTGCCTTTGGTCCATCCCCTCCATGAGCCCATCCCAGCCCTTGAGGGATCCCTCCCTGCATTCCTGCCCAGCGTCGTCATGCACCTGTTTCAGTAACTTAGTGCACGTGGCCTGGCATCATTTCCCTGCAGGAACAGCCTCACCTTGCTGCCCACCAGCGAGCTCATGGACAATGAGGCCTGAGTTGTACTCATGTGTGTGCCTCAGTGCCCAGCACTGTGTCGCACACACAGACAGTGTTTAACATAAGCAGGTGACTGCAGGTGGAGCCCATTCTTCCAGGCGACAGTCAAAGAGAAACTACGGTAACCACCTGCATAGCAAGCGCTGTTCTAAGCTCACCACATACTGTCAGTTCATTTAATGATCACTTAAACCCCCTACAGAGAGGTAATATTTTTATCCCCATTTTTCAGAAGAAGTTATAGATGCACAAAATCAAAAAGGGGTTGCCCAAAGCTGCACAGCTAGTAAGAGGCAAAGCCAAGATTTGAACCACCTGAGTTCACTTTGAGTTTAAAAACGTGCTTTTAACTTCTAGACTTGACTGTTGCCCAGAGAAAGAAATCTCCTAGGAAATAGCAAGTCCTGGAACCCCAGCCCCCCACGCCATCCCACTCACCTCCAGGGACCACCTCCCTGAAGGACTCAAGGGCTGACAGCACCGTGGACTCCTCTTTTGATGGGATTGCCCTCTGCAGAACGTTGACTGTGGTATCCAGGCATAAGTGTCCTACCAGGAGGGTGTGAAGACAGACTCCTGGGGATTTGTGAGTGGCAGGGAATAAGTAGGAGGAAATCATGCTCCCAGCAACCACTGAGGCTATGGCTGAATAAATCAGGGCCATCAGGATGGAGAAAGGAACGAGGGAGGTAGAGAACCAGTGTCTGTCCGCATCACCGTGTACCAGATACGGTGCCAGAGGCTCTCCCTGAGCCAGATCTTGGCCCTCCCCTGCCCCCTGCATTCCCCGCCCTAGGCCAGCACACTGTGCTCATCACTGCTGAAGTGACATTATTTGACTTTATTCTGAGCTGCAGGTCCCATGGAAGAAAGGGAAGGCAGTCCCAGGCTATGTGAGTGGAAACCAAAGGAGTGGGGGGCTAATGCCTGTGCCCTTTCAGATCCATTTCATTTCACGCAGAGCTCTCAGGAACTCCTTTGCATCTTGTCTAGAAGGATGGAAGCCCCCAGGAAGACTTTGGCCCCCCTCCAGTCCTGGAAGAGGCAAAATGGTCCTGA
This sequence comes from Microcebus murinus, assembly GCF_040939455.1. Classification (NCBI taxonomy): domain Eukaryota; kingdom Metazoa; phylum Chordata; class Mammalia; order Primates; family Cheirogaleidae; genus Microcebus; species Microcebus murinus. The sequence continues at coordinate 61,717,148 of NC_134117.1, forward strand.
GTACACAAACATACTCATACACAAGTGAATGCAGACACACACACACACACACACACACACACACACACACCCCTGGGGCTAGGGAAAGGTGTTGATTTACTCAGCAGGTTAAATGCCCTCAAGGCTAAGGTTTGGGTCTCTTCACAAATTGGTGGTGGCTGGCTCTCTTTGTCATTCATCTGTAGGGAGAACATGGCCTTCAGACTAAAACCAGGGCCCCTGGGCATGGTTGAGGAAATGTAGGCATGAAGCCAAGAAAGACATGGTGCTTGCCTATAAGGAAAGCAGGAAAATGCAACCCAGGAATCCACATTCCCCTCCCCATAGGGAGAAAGACGGTGGCCAAAAAGTCAAATAGCAGGAAAGTATCAATTTTGCTAAATTTTGCAGACTGAAATCTGATCTTTTTCTTTTACTCAAAACTCCTTCCTAAGAAGGCCAGCTGAGTCAGGCTGACAAATGGTAAATCCCCACTAAGCATCTTTTGTTAACCAAATAAAGGGGTCATTTACTTCCTAACCTGATTCAGCTATAGCATTAACATCACCTAAAAGATAAAAAGCCCCTATCTTAACTCAAGAATCCTAGCAGATGCCTATCTTAAACTTGAAACATTCTTCTGTCTGGACCTCCCAGAGTGCTCACACCTTTATCTTAAATTAAGCATATCCTTTCTGGTCTTTTAGATAAAGCCTAACTCTCTCAGCCAATTGCCAGCCAAAGAATCTTTAAACCCACCTATAACCTGTAGGCCCACCTTTTTGGACCAAACCAATGTATGCCTCCCAAGTACTGATTTATGACTTTACCTATAATCTTTTCTCCCTGAAATGTATAAAAACCAAACTGTATCCAGCCTCAGCCAGTCCACTTGCCCAGGGTCTCTTGGCAGTGGCTCTGGGTTATGGTCCTCAAATTTGGCTCAGAATAAATCTCTTGAAAACTATTTTACAGAGTTTCGCTTTTTTTCCATTGACAACACCAATGGTCCTCCTCCACTCCATAACAGGGAAGTCTGCACATTTCCCACAGGCAGATGGAGAGGCTGGGGCTTCTGCCCTTTTCCCAAAGTTCAGGGGGACCAACAAAGGCCCTTCACCCCAGGAAACATACAGATGTGTCCAACTGTCCTCACTGGAAAGATCTCATTTTGTGTCCAGAATCCAGGCATGTCACTGTTCCGGGGAAGCCTGAGGTGTGTAAGGCTGAGATCCCCACGTGAAAGACACCTGTGCTGTGTGCAGTGGCGCCCTGGTGGGGGGAAGCCGTCCCCTCCAAAGCAGGGAGAAAGGGGAGTCCAGGATGGCTCTACTGCCGCGGCACTCACCTGCTTCAGGAGGATGCCTGCCAGCTCCTCTGCCCAGGATTGTACCTTGCGACCTCCGTGTTTGCTGCGGTACAGGGCTTTCAGGACGCCGCAGAGACACTGTGTGAGGAAGGACAGTCAGGGTTAGGCTTCCCGGCCCTTCCACAGCCTCAGGGGAAATACTCTTTCCTCACATCTTCTCTTCAAGGAGGAGCCAAGCCATAGTCACTGCACATGGCTCTCTTAGACTTTTTCAAGGCAGGCTCAGGGGCCAGTTCTTCCACAGCTCAACTCAGCCAGAAACTGTCCTTTCGCCTCACCCAACAAGCTAGACTGATTTTCAAATAACCCCATCATTCCACAGAAACTGCCAGGGCAATCCACACTCCAAGTGTAGGCTGACTTCAAAGAAACAGGATGACATAACCATGGCCAAAGCAAGAACCAGTTCTATTGTTCTCTGACATTAAAATTTATGAAAACTAACTCTAAAAACCTGAAGAGCTCCCTTCCGCCTTGTGGATTCTTCTGTTTTCTGGCTTATTCTTACCACTGGAGTGAGGAAACAGCCTTAGATTCTACATGTGAGCACATGCCCTTTGATTTTTTTTTTAAAAACCATCATTGTGGAAGGATAATTGACATATAATAAACTGCACATACTAAATGTACAATTTGAGGAATTTTGACCAATGTATATACACCTGTGAAACTGTCACCACAATTAAAAGAATGAACATTTCCATCATCCCCAAGAGTTGGACCTTTCTCTGTGTAATCCCTCCTTTCCTGCCCTACCCCAGGCCACCAGGGCTCTGCTTTCTGTCAATGTAGACCTGTCCCTTGTATTTTACCAAACCACCAAATTGTTTTCCAAAGTGGTGTTCCCATTCATTCTAATAGATGTGTACTGGAGTCTCAAATATTCCCATTTTCTTAGGACTTTTTCAATGTCTCACAGCAATGATAAGTGAACGCTAGGACGGAACGCACAAACCTCAGTTTACTCAGATTTACAATTCTTGGAAACAGTTTTGGGGTCACATTCCAGTTTAGATTCTTGCTCGCTGACCAGCTAATGTGTGGTGATACTTGTCCATCCCCAAGGAAACCAAGAAACAGAGGGAGATGGCGGATGTCCATAAAGTGACAGAAATGAAGACTATATCTTCCCACAGCCTTTTTTTATTAAGAGAAAAAGGACTTTAATGCAAGCTGAAAGGAAGTGAAAATAGACTGCAAGGTGCAGAGTGGGCCATTGTCTGCATGGTCTCTGGTCTTCTGACTGCCTTTAAACTCCCTAATTTCTGCCAGCTGATAAGGAGCTAATCTGCTAAAGTAATCTGTCCTAATTAGGCAAGGAGTGTAATGAGTCATTAGGTAAGGCAAGGAAGGGATATCAAGGACCAGATAAGGCACCTTAGGTAAGGAGCTAGTTTTGGCCACTGTAAACTTAAGCCATCATTCAGTCTTCACTGGTGGGTGGGTGGCAGTCTCTACTTGTTCCTGCAGAATCCTAGCCATGCCTCATTCTTTATCCAAATTGCTGTCTGATTTAAATGGCCCTTCTAAACCTAGTGGCTAGTTTTGGAAAATCTTAGCTGCTGATGTCCATCTTCAGCTGCCCTTCCTGTTTGTGCCCCTCTCCCCCCCCCCTGGCAAATTCGCAACAGCTGCCTCTTGTGTTCCTGGGCTTCATGCCATCTATGAGACACCTATAGTGAGACCCAACCCTTTGACTAGCCGACTCACTGGGTGGAGATGGTTTGGAGAACCAAGAATGATTTTCGAAGTGGTTGTGACAGAAAATGTTGAAAAGAAAAGCTCTGGTTCACCAGTCTGGTCTTATTCCCTTGAGCAAAGTTGAGTAATTTGTTGAGTCATCCTGGGGTTTGTTTAACTTTTTACAAAAACTTTTTAAAAAGTCTACTTTTTGAATAGATGATGTGTGCACCATTCTGAAAGGACTAAAGGTACATTGAAAGGTAAGTCTCATTGTGCCCCAGCTCTCCTCCTAGGAGGCAGCCACTGTTTGCTACCTCAAGTATCTTTTCAGGGATATTCTATACATATACGTCAGATCCCACAAGTTGAAGGCTCAGTCCCACAAGACTGAACACCCTCCCCCCCCAATCAGTTCCAAGTCTGATCAGAACTTCTGACGACTGGGTTCCAGTTGGGGTTCCACAACCCCCCTTTGTGTTCAACTAATTTTCTAGAGCAGCTCACAGAATTCAGGTAAACGTGTTTACCAGTTTATTACGAAGAATATTACAAAGAATACAGATGATGCACGTGGAGAGCTTTGGAGGAAGGGATGCAGAGCTTCCATGCCCTCTCTGAGAGCGCAACCCTTGAGCAACCTTCACGTGTTCAGCTCTCTGGAAGCTCTCTGAACCCTGTCCTTTGGGGTTTTGTGGAGGCGTCATTACATACCGTGTGACGATTGATTAAAGCACTGGTGATCAACTTAACCTTCAGCCCCTCTCCCCTCTCTGTAGGTTGGAGGTGCTGAAAATCTCAACCCTCTAATCCATGGTGAACTTTCTGGTGATCAACCCTGTCCTGAAGCTACCTAGCCATCAGTCAACTCATTAGGATACAAAAAGGTGTCACTTTGGACATTAAGGATTTTAGGAATTGTATGCCAGGTTTTGTAGAGGGGTGTGGGGATCTCCATGTGTTGTCCAGGTGGATCTGAAACTCCTGGCCTAAACAATCCTTCTGTCTTGGCCTCTCAAAGTGCTGCGATTACAGGTGTGAGCCACTGCACCTGGCCGTCTGCTTTTAAATGTTTGAAATTTTTTACCCTGAGGTCAATAAACAATTGCAAAATAAAATAGTAAAAACATTTAAAAGATTACTGGAAATTTCAATAGTCACACGTTGATATTCAGAAACTGGCTGGGCATGGTGGCTCACCCCTGTAATCCTAGCACCTTCGGAGGCTGAGGCAGGAGGACTGCTTGAGGTCAAGAGTTCCAGACCAGCCTGAGCAAGAGTGAAACCCCCTTTCTACTAAAAATAGAAAGAACTTAGCTGGGTGTGGTGGTGCATGCCTGTAGTCCCAGCTACTCAGGAGGCTGAGGCAGGAGGATCACTTGAACCCAGAAGTTTGAGGTTGCTGTGAGCTAGGCTGACGCCATGGCACTTTAGCCTGGACAACAAAGACAGACTCTGTCTCAAAAAAAAAAAAAAAAAAAAGTTACTAAGAAGGATGATAATGACATGCCTATATAGGTTATTTTTCAAGTACATCATGACGTCGAAACATGGTTATATTTTTACAGCAGCCTTGTTAATCATTTTAACAAAGTCTTTGTTTCTAGAGATATATACTGGGGTATATATAGGTTTATATATAGGTTAAAAGGATATAATGTCTGCAATTTGCCTCAGAATAATCCAGTGGAGTGGTGGGGAGTCAGTGAGAGTATTAAAGAAACAAGATTGTCTATGAATTGGTAGTTGTTGCAGTTGGGTGATGGATCCATGGGTTTATCTTTACTTTTGAATAAGCTTGAAAGTTGCAATAATCAAAAGTTAAATAAAATGCCAGGGCTTAATCTGGGTATGTGTGACTCTAGAATGTTAACTTTTAACCGTTATACCATTGTTTCTCATAATATGGTTTCACCATACAAGGAGATTTCTGTGGCACCTAGAAAGCATTTTTTTATTTTAATATTTATGTATTCATTTTAGTATTACCATCTATTTGTGGCAAGAAACCTATGGTAAGTTCTCCATTTATGCAAGTGGTATGAAACAAATTTAAGTTAAATATTAATCTGCTTAAAGAAAAATATTAAATAGTAGTACTAATAAATTGAGGTATGACAAAAATTGTGTGGTATGACAAGGAATTTGGAACTTTTGCTATACCAACTCCATTAGCTCAAATGGAGCTCAAATGGTGAAATGAAGAAGTATTTTATAAGGTTCTACCACCAGTATCCTCGTTTTAGTACCTGACAGACTCTTTGGAAAGAAGGAATATTTTGCATAAAACCTTGTGTTGTGTGTCTATCTGTATATCTTCAAAATCCTTAACCCTTATAGGAAATTACAGAGGACATGTTTTATTGCTACAGAATGTGGTACCCAGGCTATCCTCCTACAGGCTACCCACCTTTCCCTGGATATCCTGTAAGTATTGCCGCTTATAATATTAAAATAACTCATGTCCTCGAGTTATGAGTTGTTAAATGAGTTCTTAAAATAACTCATGTCCTCCTATACACTACCTCGAAACAGGTGGTGTATAGGAGTAGCCCACTACTGCTCTTACAGATATGCTAGATCAGAGGTACTGTGTAGAATAAGTGAGTGAAGGCAGGGGTTATGGGGGAACTCAGAAGCACTCGCCTCATCCACACCCAGCTGTAGCTTGATTCGGCCGTGCAGGGAGGCCATCCCAGTGTTGCTAGATACTCTAATTCTTCAGGTAAAGCCAGGAACCTGATTTTATGCAAAATTGCCCCAATTTTGTTTTCTTTTGGTGGAGGTGCTGGGGATTGAAACGGGAGCCTCATGCACCAAATTTTTTAAAATGTGGAAGTTTTTAAAAATGTTAAGTGCTATATGAGCCAATAAGACATTTATGTAAGCTAAGCACATGCCATGAATCACTGGGTTTTAGCCTTCGTGTTGGAAGGTTATTAAAATATTTAAAAAGGGCTTGACTTAGAAACAAACTACAGTGGATCAGAGGGCCCTGGATTTTGTGGTTCTGAGATTTTTAGTATTTGGAGTACATTTTATAAATGTGCTACAGACTTCCACCTTGTTGATAGCTGTACTACTGTGAGGACTCAACTGAGAGCTGAGGCATAGTAAGAATTAAGCATTTCAGTTTCATACTCTTAAGTATGAAGTGCTGTTATCTAACACTGGGAGAATAGAAAGAGGCCTATACAGGTTAATGATAATATGTGTATACTCATGCAAAGTGAATAGATAGCTGTTGTGAATTTATCATAGGAGAGATGAGTGCTATGAATATGTTCCCAAGTCCCTGTGGACTAAACTGGACTCTGGCAACCATTTCAGTCAGTGTAGTTGCTGAAACAGACAACCCCCAAACCTCAGTGGCTCATCACAATAAAAACATGTTTCTTGCTTGCTTCAGTCTCCTGGAAGTTAGTGGTGCGGTAGGAGTTGGGTGGGAGGGGGCTTTGTTTCATGTAGTAGTTCAGGTTCCCAGACTCCTCCTTTGTTTGATTTTATAATACCACCCTTTGGTGCCTTAGAATCTTCCACTGCATCCTCTACGTATAGCTGACAGATGAAGGAAGAGAGTGAGCATAGAGGATTTTTTTTTTTTTTTTTTTTTTTTTTTGAGACAGAGTCTCACTTTGTTGCCCAGGCTTGAGTGAGTGCCATGGAGGCAGCCTAGTTCAGAGGAACCTCAAACTCCTGGGCTAAAGTGATCCTCCTGCCTCAGCCTCCCGAGTAGCTGGGGCTACAGACATGTGCCGCCATGCCTGGCTAATGTTTTATATACATATATATATATATATATATATATATATATATATTAGTTGGCCAATTAATTTCTTTCTATTTCTAGTAGAGATGCGGTCTTGCTCTTGGTCAGGCTGGTTTTGAACTCCTGACCTCGAGCAGTCCGCCCGCCTTGGCTTCCCAGAGTGCTAGGATTACAGGAGTGAGCCACCTTACCCGGCCGAGCATAGAGGTTGGGCAGAGGTTTTTAGGGGCTAGGCTGGAAGTGGTGTACATCACTTCTCTGTATGTTTATTCACTGCTATTCAATCATGGTCCTACCCAACTATTAGGGGGTCAGGGAAATGTAGTGTCTCTAGCTTTATGGCCTGGGAAGAGAGAGTTTAGTGAGCAGGTAACAATCTCTGCCACTCTTAGTCATTTTGTGGTTTGAACCGTGAAGTCCAAAATGTCACACTCTGTTTGTGACTCAGGTCATCTTTTCTTTTTTTTTTTTTTTAAACATTATGCAGCAAATCCAGGTATGTTGCAAGCAAGCTATGAATTCCTCTTTTTTTTGAGACAGTATCTCGCTCTGTTGACCAGGCTAGAATACTGTGGTGTCAGCCTAGTTCACAGCAACTCCTGGGCTCACATGATCCTTCTCTTTGAGCCTCCCGAGTAGCTGGGCCAGAGGCTCACACCACCACATGTAGCTAATTTTTTTCTATTTTCAGTAGAGACAGGGTCTTGGTCTTGCTCAAGCTGGCTTTGAACTCCTCACCTCAAGCAATCCTCCCGCCTCAGTCTACCAGAGTGCTAGGATTGCAGGCGTGAGCTACCACACCGGCCGCTGAATTCCTCTTTAGGGTAGAGAGAGGAGGATCTTTCTCATGTTTCCAGATGCCTGGAAAATGAAGGAACTGATGAGGTTTGTTAGTTGTTCCTGCCGCCTTGAGGTTTGTAAAGAACCTGGTTCCAACTGCCAAATAGAGAAAAAAAGAAAAAACAAAAAACCTCTTTGCCTGACCCAAGTAGAATTAAATTTAGCCTTATTCTGGCAAACAAGTGTCCTGAGAAAGTAGTATACCTATGAACCAGAATAAGACCCCAAGATTTCTCATAGGACTTTAAAAAAGTTAAAGAACAAGCTATTCCTTAATAGTAATCTCTGTTCTTTATTTGTAGATGGGTCATATTTCTTTATGATCACATTCATTTAAAATTATTCTCATTTTCAGCCTGCAGGTCAGGAATCATCTTGTCCCCCTCCAGGTCAGTGTCCTTATCCTAGTGGCTTTCCTCCAGTGGCAGGAGGTGCTTACCCACAAGCGCCCAGTAGTGGCTACCCAGGAGCTGGAGGCTTCCCTGCACCTGGAGGTTCTCCATCCCCTGGAGGCTGTCCTGGTGCCCCACAGCCAGGGGGAGCTGCATCCTATCCCGGAGGTGAGTTCTGGCTGTGGCACTAGTAATGATTTGGGACAGTTGTAACACTTTCCTTCTGTCCTCGAATCCTGTTCATTCTTGCTTGTTTTGTCTGAGGTCAGAGTCGCTCTTAACTACCCTTAGACAGTAAGGGACCTAGCTGGCACAATAGGGATAAAGTTCTCAGGGGGCACGAAAGCTGGGAGCAGTTTGCGAAATTCCGTTGTGAAGGGAAATGCAATAAACTTAATGGTAATAAAGGACCAATATATAATCCTTTGGTTATTTGTAACCTTTTTTGGTTTGTTTGTTTGTTTGTTTTTTAAATGGAGAAGTGGTTGCTTCATATGGTTATTTGTAATCTTATGACCTGTTAAGACACTCGAATTAACATGACTCTGGCCTTTAGGACAGCTTTATCCAAATGTTAAAAACACAGACTTCATGCTTTTGTATTGTAAATTAATAGGAAGATGAATGAAATAAAATTTAAAAATTTTTATCTTTTACTGAGGAAGGGATTGGTGAGAAGTTGAAGTTCTGAGTTTACACAAAAAGGGACTGCTGGTACAGCTTTAATCTCATATTTGTCCATTGTTAACAATAGAAATTTTTCTAAAGTTATCTCTTTAATCATGGAACTGTCACTATAGTCGATCACACTGTTCTTTTCTCTAGTTCCCCCCGGCCAAGGATTTGGAGTCCCACCAGGGGGAGCAGGCTTTTCTGGCTACTCACAGCCACCTTCGCAGTCTCAAGGCTGGGCCAGCACAGGTCCTGCTACCTGGTAGGTACCAGCTGACCACAAAAAACGACATCATGAGATTTTGAGTTTTCAGTTGCCATCGAGCTATACAGAGATAGGGTAAAGATTTGATATAGGAAATCAGAAATGTTTCCCAGTAGGGCTACTAAGAAATCAAGACCTACTGGTTACCATGTTTAAAGACCTACCAATTACTACAGGGACATAAAGATAAAACAGATACATCGGAGTCCTAAAGGAATAGTGAGAGATAAATATATGAGAAATGAGAAACAACTGAAAGCACATATAGGGTACTTAGTGATTCGTGAACATTAGAAAACCTTACTCACTTCACTGCTATAATCCAAAGAAACAGGAGAGAAAACAGGATAGGAAGGAAAGGACTCTGTATTGATCTGAAAGAAGGGTGGAAAGTATAAAGGTAAAAGTGGAAAACAAAAACCACCCTTCATAAACCACTGCCAGAAATCCAATCAACAAATTGCCCAAGTTCATAGTTATAACTGCTAGTAAGGGCAAGGCAGAGGTAATACAACCAAAACCAATGCCAAGAGCCAATGTGAATCTCTAGGATAAACTATGAGCATCATCACCTGTGAGAAGGACCTATGCTTGTCTTATCAAAATCATCAGGACCGTATTTAACCACTTTGGTACGAGCGTCGACTGTAGTCAACAGCCACAGATGAACGCGCACAGCGACTTTAGCCGACAGCCGTGAGATGACTTTTCTAATTTTTCATTTATCAAAATAAAATTGTGAACATCTAAAAATAATGTAATGAAAGCATATGTTTATGTTACCGATTCTGATTTATATTACAAGTAAAGCTGCCTGTGAAGTAAAACAAGCTTTCAGTGCTTTAAAGCTTTCCTCATCACACAAGAGCAAAACAGATTCGCCGTGAATGCACAGCACCAACTACCGTGCGGACTATGAGTGCCAGCTGTGGGCAAGGTTTCGCGGCGGTGAGCGCCGTACCGAAGTGGTTAAAGCAGATCGACTAAAGGGGGCACAAGTTCTATCAGAAGCAAAGATTAAAGTGTTATGTTATTGTCACAGACTGTTTCCTCTGCTTCATGGAAACCTCTCATGTCAGCAAAGGAGTGGTGCCCTTCTTGGGCATTATCCATTTACATAGACTGAACTGAAATGGCAGGATTATGCCAAACATGGTGGTTCATGCCTGTAATCCCAAAACTTTGGGATGCTGAGGCAGGAGGATTGCTGGAGGCCAGGAGTTTGGGACCAGCCTGGGCAACATAAAGAGACCCCCTGTCTACAAAGACATTTAAAAATTAGCCAGGCATGATAGCATGTGCCTGTACTGCTACTGGGAAGGCTTAGGTGAGAGGATCACTTCAGCTCAGGAGTTCAAGCTCACAGTGAATTGTGATTGCACCTCTGTATTCCAGCCTGGGTGACAGAGTAAGACTGTCTCAAAAACAAAAACAAAAAAAGTAGGAGTGAACATACCTGACCAGGGAAAGGAGCTTGTCCTCCAGGATACTGTCCTCCAGGAAAGCCACCTATGTGTTTTAAAAAAAAGTATAACAAATAGGGATTACATAATCGAATTTTTGAAAACAGCATTATAAATATGGAAACATAAGAACATTCACACTGTTTATTAAGTAGGATCATTTTTAAAATATTATAATTAACTGACTCTAAAACAAGCATTGGTCCTAAAAACTCTTTTTTTTTTTTTAGACAAGGTCTCACTGTCACCAGGTTGGAGTGCAGTGGCATCATCATAGCTCACTGCAACCTCCCACTCTCGGGCTCAAGTGATCCTCCTGCCTCAGCCTCCTGAGTAGCTGGGCCTACAGGAGCGTACCACCACACCCAGCTAATTTTTCCATTTTTTGTAGAGACAGGGTCTCGATATTGCTCAGGCTGGTCTTGAACTCTTGACCTAAAACAATCCTCTCGCCTCGGCTTCCCACAGTGCAAGGATTATAGGCATGAACCATCACACCCGGCCAAGAACAGTTTTAATATTCCATGTTCTACGTAAGATCCTAACAAACAATACTTATTCCCCCCACACGCACACTTGAACCAGATTAAATTCTGATTCCATCTGGAATGGTTATCAGGATATAATTCTGGCGGTCATTTCATCTGTGGTACAGGATTCAGCAGAGAAGTGAAAGTTCCTGAAGGTTTTTCTTTTTGGCCTTGGGACAGATTTTTTAATAGTAAAAGGGGTCCTTACTTCATTTTCCTGATTACGCTTTTCCATCAAATTAATATATTTCATGAAAACATATATTTAAAATTACTTGTAGAAACACATACACATTTACTGAAGACCATCCCAAACATAAACTAAGTTCTCTCGATGGCAACTGAAAACTCAAAATCTCATGATGTCGTTTTTTGTGGTCAGCTGGTACCTACCAGGTAGCAGGACCTGTGCTGGCCCAGCCTTGAGACTGCGAAGGTGGCTGTGAGTAGCCAGAAAAGCCTGCTCCCCCTGGTGGGACTCCAAATCCTTGGCCGGGGGGAACTAGAGAAAAGAACAGTGTGATCGACTATAGTGACAGTTCCATGATTAAAGAGATAACTTTAGAAAAATTTCTATTGTTAACAATGGACAAATATGAGATTAAAGCTGTACCAGCAGTCCCTTTTTGTGTAAACTCAGAACTTCAACTTCTCACCAATCCCTTCCTCAGTAAAAGATAAAAATTTTTAAATTTTATTTCATTCATCTTCCTATTAATTTACAATACAAAAGCATGAAGTCTGTGTTTTTAACATTTGGATAAAGCTGTCCTAAAGGCCAGAGTCATGTTAATTCGAGTGTCTTAACAGGTCATAAGATTACAAATAACCATATGAAGCAACCACTTCTCCATTTAAAAAACAAACAAACAAACAAACCAAAAAAGGTTACAAATAACCAAAGGATTATATATTGGTCCTTTATTACCATTAAGTTTATTGCATTTCCCTTCACAACGGAATTTCGCAAACTGCTCCCAGCTTTCGTGCCCCCTGAGAACTTTATCCCTATTGTGCCAGCTAGGTCCCTTACTGTCTAAGGGTAGTTAAGAGCGACTCTGACCTCAGACAAAACAAGCAAGAATGAACAGGATTCGAGGACAGAAGGAAAGTGTTACAACTGTCCCAAATCATTACTAGTGCCACAGCCAGAACTCACCTCCGGGATAGGATGCAGCTCCCCCTGGCTGTGGGGCACCAGGACAGCCTCCAGGGGATGGAGAACCTCCAGGTGCAGGGAAGCCTCCAGCTCCTGGGTAGCCACTACTGGGCGCTTGTGGGTAAGCACCTCCTGCCACTGGAGGAAAGCCACTAGGATAAGGACACTGACCTGGAGGGGGACAAGATGATTCCTGACCTGCAGGCTGAAAATGAGAATAATTTTAAATGAATGTGATCATAAAGAAATATGACCCATCTACAAATAAAGAACAGAGATTACTATTAAGGAATAGCTTGTTCTTTAACTTTTTTAAAGTCCTATGAGAAATCTTGGGGTCTTATTCTGGTTCATAGGTATACTACTTTCTCAGGACACTTGTTTGCCAGAATAAGGCTAAATTTAATTCTACTTGGGTCAGGCAAAGAGGTTTTTTGTTTTTTCTTTTTTTCTCTATTTGGCAGTTGGAACCAGGTTCTTTACAAACCTCAAGGCGGCAGGAACAACTAACAAACCTCATCAGTTCCTTCATTTTCCAGGCATCTGGAAACATGAGAAAGATCCTCCTCTCTCTACCCTAAAGAGGAATTCAGCGGCCGGTGTGGTAGCTCACGCCTGCAATCCTAGCACTCTGGTAGACTGAGGCGGGAGGATTGCTTGAGGTGAGGAGTTCAAAGCCAGCTTGAGCAAGACCAAGACCCTGTCTCTACTGAAAATAGAAAAAAATTAGCTACATGTGGTGGTGTGAGCCTCTGGCCCAGCTACTCGGGAGGCTCAAAGAGAAGGATCATGTGAGCCCAGGAGTTGCTGTGAACTAGGCTGACACCACAGTATTCTAGCCTGGTCAACAGAGCGAGATACTGTCTCAAAAAAAAGAGGAATTCATAGCTTGCTTGCAACATACCTGGATTTGCTGCATAATGTTTAAAAAAAAAAAAAAAGAAAAGATGACCTGAGTCACAAACAGAGTGTGACATTTTGGACTTCACGGTTCAAACCACAAAATGACTAAGAGTGGCAGAGATTGTTACCTGCTCACTAAACTCTCTCTTCCCAGGCCATAAAGCTAGAGACACTACATTTCCCTGACCCCCTAATAGTTGGGTAGGACCATGATTGAATAGCAGTGAATAAACATACAGAGAAGTGATGTACACCACTTCCAGCCTAGCCCCTAAAAACCTCTGCCCAACCTCTATGCTCGGCCGGGTAAGGTGGCTCACTCCTGTAATCCTAGCACTCTGGGAAGCCAAGGCGGGCGGACTGCTCGAGGTCAGGAGTTCAAAACCAGCCTGACCAAGAGCAAGACCGCATCTCTACTAGAAATAGAAAGAAATTAATTGGCCAACTAATATATATATATATATATATATATATATATATATGTATATAAAACATTAGCCAGGCATGGCGGCACATGTCTGTAGCCCCAGCTACTCGGGAGGCTGAGGCAGGAGGATCACTTTAGCCCAGGAGTTTGAGGTTCCTCTGAACTAGGCTGCCTCCATGGCACTCACTCAAGCCTGGGCAACAAAGTGAGACTCTGTCTCAAAAAAAAAAAAAAAAAAAAAAAAAAATCCTCTATGCTCACTCTCTTCCTTCATCTGTCAGCTATACGTAGAGGATGCAGTGGAAGATTCTAAGGCACCAAAGGGTGGTATTATAAAATCAAACAAAGGAGGAGTCTGGGAACCTGAACTACTACATGAAACAAAGCCCCCTCCCACCCAACTCCTACCGCACCACTAACTTCCAGGAGACTGAAGCAAGCAAGAAACATGTTTTTATTGTGATGAGCCACTGAGGTTTGGGGGTTGTCTGTTTCAGCAACTACACTGACTGAAATGGTTGCCAGAGTCCAGTTTAGTCCACAGGGACTTGGGAACATATTCATAGCACTCATCTCTCCTATGATAAATTCACAACAGCTATCTATTCACTTTGCATGAGTATACACATATTATCATTAACCTGTATAGGCCTCTTTCTATTCTCCCAGTGTTAGATAACAGCACTTCATACTTAAGAGTATGAAACTGAAATGCTTAATTCTTACTATGCCTCAGCTCTCAGTTGAGTCCTCACAGTAGTACAGCTATCAACAAGGTGGAAGTCTGTAGCACATTTATAAAATGTACTCCAAATACTAAAAATCTCAGAACCACAAAATCCAGGGCCCTCTGATCCACTGTAGTTTGTTTCTAAGTCAAGCCCTTTTTAAATATTTTAATAACCTTCCAACACGAAGGCTAAAACCCAGTGATTCATGGCATGTGCTTAGCTTACATAAATGTCTTATTGGCTCATATAGCACTTAACATTTTTAAAAACTTCCACATTTTAAAAAATTTGGTGCATGAGGCTCCCGTTTCAATCCCCAGCACCTCCACCAAAAGAAAACAAAATTGGGGCAATTTTGCATAAAATCAGGTTCCTGGCTTTACCTGAAGAATTAGAGTATCTAGCAACACTGGGATGGCCTCCCTGCACGGCCGAATCAAGCTACAGCTGGGTGTGGATGAGGCGAGTGCTTCTGAGTTCCCCCATAACCCCTGCCTTCACTCACTTATTCTACACAGTACCTCTGATCTAGCATATCTGTAAGAGCAGTAGTGGGCTACTCCTATACACCACCTGTTTCGAGGTAGTGTATAGGAGGACATGAGTTATTTTAAGAACTCATTTAACAACTCATAACTCGAGGACATGAGTTATTTTAATATTATAAGCGGCAATACTTACAGGATATCCAGGGAAAGGTGGGTAGCCTGTAGGAGGATAGCCTGGGTACCACATTCTGTAGCAATAAAACATGTCCTCTGTAATTTCCTATAAGGGTTAAGGATTTTGAAGATATACAGATAGACACACAACACAAGGTTTTATGCAAAATATTCCTTCTTTCCAAAGAGTCTGTCAGGTACTAAAACGAGGATACTGGTGGTAGAACCTTATAAAATACTTCTTCATTTCACCATTTGAGCTCCATTTGAGCTAATGGAGTTGGTATAGCAAAAGTTCCAAATTCCTTGTCATACCACACAATTTTTGTCATACCTCAATTTATTAGTACTACTATTTAATATTTTTCTTTAAGCAGATTAATATTTAACTTAAATTTGTTTCATACCACTTGCATAAATGGAGAACTTACCATAGGTTTCTTGCCACAAATAGATGGTAATACTAAAATGAATACATAAATATTAAAATAAAAAAATGCTTTCTAGGTGCCACAGAAATCTCCTTGTATGGTGAAACCATATTATGAGAAACAATGGTATAACGGTTAAAAGTTAACATTCTAGAGTCACACATACCCAGATTAAGCCCTGGCATTTTATTTAACTTTTGATTATTGCAACTTTCAAGCTTATTCAAAAGTAAAGATAAACCCATGGATCCATCACCCAACTGCAACAACTACCAATTCATAGACAATCTTGTTTCTTTAATACTCTCACTGACTCCCCACCACTCCACTGGATTATTCTGAGGCAAATTGCAGACATTATATCCTTTTAACCTATATATAAACCTATATATACCCCAGTATATATCTCTAGAAACAAAGACTTTGTTAAAATGATTAACAAGGCTGCTGTAAAAATATAACCATGTTTCGACGTCATGATGTACTTGAAAAATAACCTATATAGGCATGTCATTATCATCCTTCTTAGTAACTTTTTTTTTTTTTTTTTTTTGAGACAGAGTCTGTCTTTGTTGTCCAGGCTAAAGTGCCATGGCGTCAGCCTAGCTCACAGCAACCTCAAACTTCTGGGTTCAAGTGATCCTCCTGCCTCAGCCTCCTGAGTAGCTGGGACTACAGGCATGCACCACCACACCCAGCTAAGTTCTTTCTATTTTTAGTAGAAAGGGGGTTTCACTCTTGCTCAGGCTGGTCTGGAACTCTTGACCTCAAGCAGTCCTCCTGCCTCAGCCTCCGAAGGTGCTAGGATTACAGGGGTGAGCCACCATGCCCAGCCAGTTTCTGAATATCAACGTGTGACTATTGAAATTTCCAGTAATCTTTTAAATGTTTTTACTATTTTATTTTGCAATTGTTTATTGACCTCAGGGTAAAAAATTTCAAACATTTAAAAGCAGACGGCCAGGTGCAGTGGCTCACACCTGTAATCGCAGCACTTTGAGAGGCCAAGACAGAAGGATTGTTTAGGCCAGGAGTTTCAGATCCACCTGGACAACACATGGAGATCCCCACACCCCTCTACAAAACCTGGCATACAATTCCTAAAATCCTTAATGTCCAAAGTGACACCTTTTTGTATCCTAATGAGTTGACTGATGGCTAGGTAGCTTCAGGACAGGGTTGATCACCAGAAAGTTCACCATGGATTAGAGGGTTGAGATTTTCAGCACCTCCAACCTACAGAGAGGGGAGAGGGGCTGAAGGTTAAGTTGATCACCAGTGCTTTAATCAATCGTCACACGGTATGTAATGACGCCTCCACAAAACCCCAAAGGACAGGGTTCAGAGAGCTTCCAGAGAGCTGAACACGTGAAGGTTGCTCAAGGGTTGCGCTCTCAGAGAGGGCATGGAAGCTCTGCATCCCTTCCTCCAAAGCTCTCCACGTGCATCATCTGTATTCTTTGTAATATTCTTCGTAATAAACTGGTAAACACGTTTACCTGAATTCTGTGAGCTGCTCTAGAAAATTAGTTGAACACAAAGGGGGGTTGTGGAACCCCAACTGGAACCCAGTCGTCAGAAGTTCTGATCAGACTTGGAACTGATTGGGGGGGGAGGGTGTTCAGTCTTGTGGGACTGAGCCTTCAACTTGTGGGATCTGACGTATATGTATAGAATATCCCTGAAAAGATACTTGAGGTAGCAAACAGTGGCTGCCTCCTAGGAGGAGAGCTGGGGCACAATGAGACTTACCTTTCAATGTACCTTTAGTCCTTTCAGAATGGTGCACACATCATCTATTCAAAAAGTAGACTTTTTAAAAAGTTTTTGTAAAAAGTTAAACAAACCCCAGGATGACTCAACAAATTACTCAACTTTGCTCAAGGGAATAAGACCAGACTGGTGAACCAGAGCTTTTCTTTTCAACATTTTCTGTCACAACCACTTCGAAAATCATTCTTGGTTCTCCAAACCATCTCCACCCAGTGAGTCGGCTAGTCAAAGGGTTGGGTCTCACTATAGGTGTCTCATAGATGGCATGAAGCCCAGGAACACAAGAGGCAGCTGTTGCGAATTTGCCAGGGGGGGGGGAGAGGGGCACAAACAGGAAGGGCAGCTGAAGATGGACATCAGCAGCTAAGATTTTCCAAAACTAGCCACTAGGTTTAGAAGGGCCATTTAAATCAGACAGCAATTTGGATAAAGAATGAGGCATGGCTAGGATTCTGCAGGAACAAGTAGAGACTGCCACCCACCCACCAGTGAAGACTGAATGATGGCTTAAGTTTACAGTGGCCAAAACTAGCTCCTTACCTAAGGTGCCTTATCTGGTCCTTGATATCCCTTCCTTGCCTTACCTAATGACTCATTACACTCCTTGCCTAATTAGGACAGATTACTTTAGCAGATTAGCTCCTTATCAGCTGGCAGAAATTAGGGAGTTTAAAGGCAGTCAGAAGACCAGAGACCATGCAGACAATGGCCCACTCTGCACCTTGCAGTCTATTTTCACTTCCTTTCAGCTTGCATTAAAGTCCTTTTTCTCTTAATAAAAAAAGGCTGTGGGAAGATATAGTCTTCATTTCTGTCACTTTATGGACATCCGCCATCTCCCTCTGTTTCTTGGTTTCCTTGGGGATGGACAAGTATCACCACACATTAGCTGGTCAGCGAGCAAGAATCTAAACTGGAATGTGACCCCAAAACTGTTTCCAAGAATTGTAAATCTGAGTAAACTGAGGTTTGTGCGTTCCGTCCTAGCGTTCACTTATCATTGCTGTGAGACATTGAAAAAGTCCTAAGAAAATGGGAATATTTGAGACTCCAGTACACATCTATTAGAATGAATGGGAACACCACTTTGGAAAACAATTTGGTGGTTTGGTAAAATACAAGGGACAGGTCTACATTGACAGAAAGCAGAGCCCTGGTGGCCTGGGGTAGGGCAGGAAAGGAGGGATTACACAGAGAAAGGTCCAACTCTTGGGGATGATGGAAATGTTCATTCTTTTAATTGTGGTGACAGTTTCACAGGTGTATATACATTGGTCAAAATTCCTCAAATTGTACATTTAGTATGTGCAGTTTATTATATGTCAATTATCCTTCCACAATGATGGTTTTTAAAAAAAAAATCAAAGGGCATGTGCTCACATGTAGAATCTAAGGCTGTTTCCTCACTCCAGTGGTAAGAATAAGCCAGAAAACAGAAGAATCCACAAGGCGGAAGGGAGCTCTTCAGGTTTTTAGAGTTAGTTTTCATAAATTTTAATGTCAGAGAACAATAGAACTGGTTCTTGCTTTGGCCATGGTTATGTCATCCTGTTTCTTTGAAGTCAGCCTACACTTGGAGTGTGGATTGCCCTGGCAGTTTCTGTGGAATGATGGGGTTATTTGAAAATCAGTCTAGCTTGTTGGGTGAGGCGAAAGGACAGTTTCTGGCTGAGTTGAGCTGTGGAAGAACTGGCCCCTGAGCCTGCCTTGAAAAAGTCTAAGAGAGCCATGTGCAGTGACTATGGCTTGGCTCCTCCTTGAAGAGAAGATGTGAGGAAAGAGTATTTCCCCTGAGGCTGTGGAAGGGCCGGGAAGCCTAACCCTGACTGTCCTTCCTCACACAGTGTCTCTGCGGCGTCCTGAAAGCCCTGTACCGCAGCAAACACGGAGGTCGCAAGGTACAATCCTGGGCAGAGGAGCTGGCAGGCATCCTCCTGAAGCAGGTGAGTGCCGCGGCAGTAGAGCCATCCTGGACTCCCCTTTCTCCCTGCTTTGGAGGGGACGGCTTCCCCCCACCAGGGCGCCACTGCACACAGCACAGGTGTCTTTCACGTGGGGATCTCAGCCTTACACACCTCAGGCTTCCCCGGAACAGTGACATGCCTGGATTCTGGACACAAAATGAGATCTTTCCAGTGAGGACAGTTGGACACATCTGTATGTTTCCTGGGGTGAAGGGCCTTTGTTGGTCCCCCTGAACTTTGGGAAAAGGGCAGAAGCCCCAGCCTCTCCATCTGCCTGTGGGAAATGTGCAGACTTCCCTGTTATGGAGTGGAGGAGGACCATTGGTGTTGTCAATGGAAAAAAAGCGAAACTCTGTAAAATAGTTTTCAAGAGATTTATTCTGAGCCAAATTTGAGGACCATAACCCAGAGCCACTGCCAAGAGACCCTGGGCAAGTGGACTGGCTGAGGCTGGATACAGTTTGGTTTTTATACATTTCAGGGAGAAAAGATTATAGGTAAAGTCATAAATCAGTACTTGGGAGGCATACATTGGTTTGGTCCAAAAAGGTGGGCCTACAGGTTATAGGTGGGTTTAAAGATTCTTTGGCTGGCAATTGGCTGAGAGAGTTAGGCTTTATCTAAAAGACCAGAAAGGATATGCTTAATTTAAGATAAAGGTGTGAGCACTCTGGGAGGTCCAGACAGAAGAATGTTTCAAGTTTAAGATAGGCATCTGCTAGGATTCTTGAGTTAAGATAGGGGCTTTTTATCTTTTAGGTGATGTTAATGCTATAGCTGAATCAGGTTAGGAAGTAAATGACCCCTTTATTTGGTTAACAAAAGATGCTTAGTGGGGATTTACCATTTGTCAGCCTGACTCAGCTGGCCTTCTTAGGAAGGAGTTTTGAGTAAAAGAAAAAGATCAGATTTCAGTCTGCAAAATTTAGCAAAATTGATACTTTCCTGCTATTTGACTTTTTGGCCACCGTCTTTCTCCCTATGGGGAGGGGAATGTGGATTCCTGGGTTGCATTTTCCTGCTTTCCTTATAGGCAAGCACCATGTCTTTCTTGGCTTCATGCCTACATTTCCTCAACCATGCCCAGGGGCCCTGGTTTTAGTCTGAAGGCCATGTTCTCCCTACAGATGAATGACAAAGAGAGCCAGCCACCACCAATTTGTGAAGAGACCCAAACCTTAGCCTTGAGGGCATTTAACCTGCTGAGTAAATCAACACCTTTCCCTAGCCCCAGGGGTGTGTGTGTGTGTGTGTGTGTGTGTGTGTGTGTGTCTGCATTCACTTGTGTATGAGTATGTTTGTGTACTCAGGACCATTTTGCCTCTTCCAGGACTGGAGGGGGGCCAAAGTCTTCCTGGGGGCTTCCATCCTTCTAGACAAGATGCAAAGGAGTTCCTGAGAGCTCTGCGTGAAATGAAATGGATCTGAAAGGGCACAGGCATTAGCCCCCCACTCCTTTGGTTTCCACTCACATAGCCTGGGACTGCCTTCCCTTTCTTCCATGGGACCTGCAGCTCAGAATAAAGTCAAATAATGTCACTTCAGCAGTGATGAGCACAGTGTGCTGGCCTAGGGCGGGGAATGCAGGGGGCAGGGGAGGGCCAAGATCTGGCTCAGGGAGAGCCTCTGGCACCGTATCTGGTACACGGTGATGCGGACAGACACTGGTTCTCTACCTCCCTCGTTCCTTTCTCCATCCTGATGGCCCTGATTTATTCAGCCATAGCCTCAGTGGTTGCTGGGAGCATGATTTCCTCCTACTTATTCCCTGCCACTCACAAATCCCCAGGAGTCTGTCTTCACACCCTCCTGGTAGGACACTTATGCCTGGATACCACAGTCAACGTTCTGCAGAGGGCAATCCCATCAAAAGAGGAGTCCACGGTGCTGTCAGCCCTTGAGTCCTTCAGGGAGGTGGTCCCTGGAGGTGAGTGGGATGGCGTGGGGGGCTGGGGTTCCAGGACTTGCTATTTCCTAGGAGATTTCTTTCTCTGGGCAACAGTCAAGTCTAGAAGTTAAAAGCACGTTTTTAAACTCAAAGTGAACTCAGGTGGTTCAAATCTTGGCTTTGCCTCTTACTAGCTGTGCAGCTTTGGGCAACCCCTTTTTGATTTTGTGCATCTATAACTTCTTCTGAAAAATGGGGATAAAAATATTACCTCTCTGTAGGGGGTTTAAGTGATCATTAAATGAACTGACAGTATGTGGTGAGCTTAGAACAGCGCTTGCTATGCAGGTGGTTACCGTAGTTTCTCTTTGACTGTCGCCTGGAAGAATGGGCTCCACCTGCAGTCACCTGCTTATGTTAAACACTGTCTGTGTGTGCGACACAGTGCTGGGCACTGAGGCACACACATGAGTACAACTCAGGCCTCATTGTCCATGAGCTCGCTGGTGGGCAGCAAGGTGAGGCTGTTCCTGCAGGGAAATGATGCCAGGCCACGTGCACTAAGTTACTGAAACAGGTGCATGACGACGCTGGGCAGGAATGCAGGGAGGGATCCCTCAAGGGCTGGGATGGGCTCATGGAGGGGATGGACCAAAGGCAGGTTAAAGAGTTGTCACCATGGCTAGGAGAGGGAGCTCACAGTGAAGAAGAGCCTGGATCAAGGTCTACAGGCTGAGACACAGAGGGTGGGATCACAGCTTGGCTGCACAGGGGCATCTGTGTGGGCAGCCACGGGAGGCTGGCAAGGGTGGAGGCTCCAATACCAGCTTGCTGAGAGGACCGCTTCAGGGCACATTTCCATCTAGGCTGGTTGATCTCACTGCAGTTGGCAGGCAGAGGGGTGGCAGAGACAGACACCATGAAGATGCCACCTGGCCTCTGAAGGCCGAGACTGTACCTGGAAGTCCTCCCACCTGTGTGTCTTATGTCACCTGAAGCAGCAGAGGAGGGGGAGGAAGCTGACCTTTGTCTGCATGCCTGTGTTTTCTCTAGCACCCCAGGCAGAAAGGCTGATGAGGGAGGTGCTGGCCTCGGTCATCTCAGTGACACAGAAGGATCGAAGACCAGTGAGCTGAAGGGCTGCATGTTTGTGCTGGGAGGGCCATTGCCTCTGAGACCTTGTGGTCTTGTTCACGGAGGGGGAGAGGGTTGGTGAAGGAGGAGGAAGGGAGAGTGGGCTGCCCAAGCCAGTCCTACCCTCAGGACTTGCCCTCAGGATACATTGCAGTTCTCAAAGCCCAGGAAGAGTAAAGCACCAGAAAGGTGTTTCCACCTGCCTCATTCGGAGCCTTTGCTCTGGGCAGCACTGTGGTGTCCTCAGGGGAGCCATGGAGCTCCAGATGACACTCCTCAGTTCCTGGATGCACAGTTTGCTGAGGGAGAAGAGCCTCAGGCATCATGTGTGGCGTGGGGTCTGAGCCGCTGTACTTTGAACAAGCTCCAAGCCAGGGTCGCAGGCAGCAGGGACTCCCAGCTCTGACCGTGTGGGACAAGCGTTGGGGCAGCAAGAACGGGGCACCCTGGCTGTGAGCACCAAATGTAGGACAGTGGCATCATCTTGAAAGACAGGGGCCCAAGTCCTGTTTCTGGACTCAGATTCCCTCTATGCAGACACCTGTGGGGACACACGGTGTGAACAAGCCCAGCACTCAGAGTTCTCCAGGAGGACGGTGGCAGGGATGTCAGTGAGAACTTCAGGGAGCATTGGAAGTGGTCAAGTTCAGTGACTGTGCTCTGTCATGGCCACAGAGTCCACTGAAGAGTCACAGTCGACTTGGACTCGGGAGACCTGAGTTCCTTGAAGTACTCCCTAACTTGCTGAGGTTCTCTGTGTCCTCACTTGGAACCCAAGGGGTCAGATGGTGTCCCTGAGGTCCGTTGCTGTGTTGCATGTGATGCCCTCTGACCCTGCAGGTTCGCATGGCCCTCCTGAGGTTCCTGGAGGCGCTAGGGCAGCGTGACTACCTGACCCTTCCCGAGGGCAGGGTGGTCATAGATTACCTCCTGAAGCTCAGCCAGTGGGACTACTCAGTGAGCAGGGCCAGCCCTGAGGGGGCCTGAGGCAGCAGAAAGGCTGAGAGGAGGGGAGAGAAAAAGGGCAGGGTGTGGAGCAGAGCAGGGACAGGAGGCTAGGCCGGCAGGACTAGGGTCGGGGGACTTTGCCCTTCCCAAACCTGGTCAGTGGCCCCGGGAAACCTTGTCCCATGCAGGTCAGCGGGCATTGCTTCCAGATTTTAGTTCTTTCCTTCTTCCTCCAGAATGAAGCGGACATTGGACTCATGTCTTTGAAAGTCCTGCAGACGGTACAAACATCAGGCGTCACACAGGCCTCTGCATTCCTCCTCTCCTGGCTCCCAGCCCACTCCTCTGTCCCCCAGACTGCCTTCTTCTCCCTGCCCTCCATCTCCCCCTTGTCCTCTCTCTTCCACCCTTCTTCCCTCTGTCTCTTCCCACCTGGGGCCTGGGCCTCCTCTGAGAAGGGGTTCAGGGGAGCACACGATGGTCGCTGTGTGGTGAGTCTGGAGTTCGAGTCCCTCTGCCAACGTCTGGCTGTGACCTCTTGAACAAATTGCTCTATGGGCTGACTTTCCCCTTATGTACGAAAGGGGGATATGATATGCCCTGTCTGCTCACAGCAGCCTCCAAGGGTCCCTGGGGGCCCGGGAAGCTGCTGTGCTATGGAGGGGTCAACAGGCCATGGAGGGCCCTGCTGGGAGGTCCTGTCCTCCCTACAGGCAGCCACTTTCCCTCCCATGAAGCCGAATCCTAATCTCTGGTGTTTCTTCTGCCTGTTCATATGTTCCCCAGTGAAGGCGATGACAAAGTCACACCATTCAAAATTTCAAGAAAGCCCTCTGTCTGACCAAGTCCTTCCTGGTGTTATTTTAATAAGCACCATGGTGACATTTTACCAACCCGGGGTGAGAGGAGAGAGAGACAGGGTCAGAGACAGACAGCATAGACCTGTCTGGAGAAGAGGCGGCTGCAGGCCTCATAGGTCCCTGCAGGACAAACACCCAAGGTCATGGGGTTGGAGGTCACGTGGTGGTGCTGAGTCAGGTCTGGCACTGACCCTCTGGCACATCCCCTCCCAGGTGTCCTTGCCCAGACTGATCAGCCTGCTATCTGAGCCCAGCAACACCTCAGCCTTCATGGTCTTGAGTGACAGCGCCACAGAGGTGGCTCTGATGGAACAAGCCCTGGGGCAGCCCCCCTACTTGTAATTTCCACCTCAGGCGAGAATACAGGGAGGGGAGACCATGGGGGTTGGGGGGCCAAAGGGCACTGGGTCTGCCCTAGGCATGGTACGGGGGGCCCAGGTTGAGACCCCTTGGGCATGAGGGTTCGGTCTGTGCTATGCTGAGGCAGCGAACCCCACGCCTTAGGCCAGTTGGCCAAGGGTTAGGGCCACAACCCAAGCCCTTTGGCCCTCAGCAGGGGTGGAAGGGAGCCTTCTCTGCAAGATAGCCGTCCCCCACACGCCCTCTGGCCTTCGATCCTCACGTTCCAACCCTGGACACCAGGAGTGGTAATGACCAAGTGCCACAGACGACACACACAGTATCCCGAACTTAGTGCCTCCCCTGCCCCAGCTCTGGCCTCAGTCTACACTCCCCACCCCTGACCTGTCATCCCAGTGGGGTGAGGGACGGGGTGAGGATGTCCGCTTCACTCTGTGTGGGTGACAGTTTATTCTGTCAGCTAGAATGGCAGTGTTTGTGCTTCAGGCTGAGTGGCAATGTCCAGGTCTCCCAGCTCACCTTCTCCACGATGCCTGTGCCCCTGCCCTGCCCTGCAGAGGGTGGGCTTCTGGCTGGGGCTGGAGGTGGGACCCCTGGAGCTGGGGCTAAAGCTGTCCTCTTCCTTCATCATCTCATTGATGTAGATGTACAGGTCCTTGTCTTCTAGGAGATCCCCGCACAGAAACATACTCATTTCACCAGCACACAGTACTTCCTATAAAACGAAATAAACACAGGAGACATGCTGGGGGCCATTGCCACAGCCCTCCCCCTCTCCTCCATGGCCAACCTGGAATAAATGCCTCCCTCACTCCCAGCCAGGGAGGAAAGACTCAGGGGCCCTTGATCACATTCCTCCAGTGCTCAGTCAACTACTTCCTGGAGATTAAGACAGAATGCTGAATCTGTGAAGAAGCCAGTTATTTCTGTGTTTCTCAACATTAAAGCATTGGTGTGTCCAGAGAAATCTGGAAAGATTCAGTGCTGTGGGGCATGGCGTCCACAGCCATTCACATCCTCATTTGCCTTGAGCCTAACTGACCTCACAGCCTCCAGCTGTGTTTAACACTTTCATAGACAAAGTGACTACTACAAAGAAAGATAAACTCACAGGCTACTTTGCCTAACTTCTAACATGAAAATCTCTGCAAAAGCAACCAGTCACAGGGAGCAAGACCACCTCTCAGTTGCTGTAATCACGCTCCCTCACTATTCACACACATAGTGCCCACTGGACTCTCAAATATCTCCATTTGGCCACCTCCAAAGCCTGGAATAGCAGCTCCTCCAGGAAGCCTTTCAGGATGGAATAGGGCACGAAGGGAAATGCAAAATCAATGCCATGAACTTACTGGGTTCTATCAACCATGGTCCTGGGAAAAAAATAAATACTGTAGCTCTCTCGTGAGCCAGGAAGAAGGGGATTGAAATCAAGAGCAGTCTTCATACTTGTTACCAAGTTTCTCCTTGGTTGTACATTTCCTGGAAGGCAGAGATCATGTCCTCTCCATCCGTTCCATGCCCACTTGAAGCTATGCCAATATCATGCAGCCCATCCAGGGATATATGTGGGGGCTATAGCAAGAAGGAGCCTAGGAGAGCCCCAAAACCAAACCTGTACTACCACTCTCCTGCTGCTTGGATCCCACTCTAATGCACCTATGAAAGGTTTGCAGATGTGCTCTTGAAGATGTCCGCCTCTGGGGTCAGGGAGGGTATCTGTGAGGACCTTTGCAGCATTCTGCTCCCATGTCTCTGCAAGGCAGCATTTGCATGCCACAGCTGCTCCACTTTACACCGCTGTGGACACGTGGAAATCATGGCACTCAGGCAGAGAAGCATGAGCACAGCTTGTAAGAGTGAGCATACACAGGGGAGCATACACACCCATACCTTACAGATACCTTTAGTGTGCTTCTTAGTTTTCCCTGGCCCCCATTTCCAGTACAGAGGAGAGCCCCTGCCATAGTGTTTTGTCTTGAGGAAATAACAGCTTTCTCTTTGGCTCCAGACTACAGAGTTGTCTTCAAAGACACTGAGCTTTGCCTGGAACAGCTTCCCAATCCCGACATGACCTTATTTCTGTTTCCCTGCTAGACCAAGGTCTGCAAAGAACTTCTGCTCCATTTTTATAGCATATTTTGTCCCCTCTTATGAACCTATTTTCTCTGAGAGGGCTTTTATCTCCCACTTTCCTCCTTCAGTCACCATCTGGAAGACACACTCTACCATCCTGGTCCCCACACCTCTCTCACTGCAAGCTATTTCCATGTCAATCTAAGGACAAATGTTCACAACTTTAAAACCAATTGTGTTAATATTAATAGATCCATCATTCATCCTTACTAACCTGGCCTCACGAAGACAAGTGATAGTGTCAATCCATTTAGAAGGGGGAAGGTAGTTGCTATTATGTTCTTCCAATTATAGTTTAGGGGACATTGAAATGACCAGAGACACACACAGGTGGAGGGATTACCATAAGGAAGATGACTTGAAAACACTAGGAGAATTCAATCCTGAGAGAGGAATATGTCATTGAAAAGTCATTTAAGCATGACAGAAAGGGGAAGAATAAAGGGACGTCACACATTCTGAGCACCTGCTAGGTGCTAAACCCTCTGCAGGCCCTTTTCCTTTTAGGCTCTCCTTGGATCTCCACAACACCACAAGGATCAGCTGTGTACTGATGCTCAACTGTGCTCACAGTCACAGCTAATGAGGGAAGAGCCAAGGGTTCAAACCCAGGTCCACATGACTCTGTTCCAGTCAAGTGCTCTGTTTGCAGGGGAGAACTAGCAAAAGTAAAAGGGAGTTATGCTGAAAGTGTACGTGGTAAAAGTTAAGAACTGAGACTGTCTGGGAACACCAAGAACAGAAGCTGATGACAAGGTGGGACTTCTTGCAGACTAGAACTGCGAGGTGGCTTGGATTTCAAGACAGCTCCCGGAACCTCACTGACGGGTAAATGCCCTGTCTTTTCAATCTCCTTCTCAGGCAGGTGCGAGACGGAGCCACAATCCGACTTCTTCAGCTGGCTCAGAGTTTATGATTACCTCAAATTTTCATCTCTCTACCTTGTATCTTCAGCTAGAAGGACAACATTAAATAATACAAAATAAACATCATTATTATTTTCCTTTACTTGGGGTGTTCATTAGGGATCTCATTATTCCAGAAGCTGCACCAGCTAAATGACAGTTCAAGAAATGTTTAGGTCAATCAGAGAATAATGGATTCACTAAGGCCCATCAAGGGCACGTGGTGTAACTTTCTCAGACCTTCTGGTGGTGACTACTGGAAGATAACCATGAGCTCCCAAACAAGTTCTCCTCAGAATTTTCCCCCACGGCTAAGGCTCACCCAGGCACAGGGAATGTCATGCGCATTATACCAGCTAATATTTGTGAAAGAACTTCAGTTACATGTGAGTTGTCAAACTGTTCAATTTCTTCAGTGCTCGACTATCAGTATTACATACTTACTGAGTAAGAACCGTTGTTATGGAATGAACTGTGTCTGCCCAAAGCCATGTGTTGAAGGCCTAACCCCCATTGTGAGTCTATGTGGAGATACCGCTTTCAACGAGGCAGTTAAGATTAAATGAAGTCCTAAGTGTGCCGTCATAATCAACAGCATGGCTGGCTTTATAAGGAGACAGAGAGTCAGAGAGACAGAGAGAGAGAGAGAGAGAGGAGAGTCCTCCCACGATGTGAGGACGCAGATGGAAGCTGACCCTCTGAAAGCCAGAAAGAGGCCAGGCCAGGAACCACACCTGCCAGCACCCTGATCTCAGACTTCTCAGCCTCTGGGGCTATGAGAAAAGAAATCTGTTGTCTAAGCCACCTTCTCTGTGGTATTTTGTAGTCGCAGCCCTAGTAGACAGAGGCAACTGTCTCCTAGGGACTGTAGTACTGCTGTGCTCCTAAATGCTGAACTTCACACCTGGGAAACACCACAGCCCCGAGGGAACAGCTTTTCTGCACCTGGGGGTAACCCAAAGCCACATCAGACTGCAGTGCTGCCAGGCTCTGCCAGCTGGGGGACAGCCTGGCCCATGACACCCACATTCTCACCTTCCTGTCTCCTGACTCCCCTCCCATCTGCATCCTCTGAGCTCTCACGCCGTGTGGGACCCAACAGCTACTTATCACTATTTACGTCCACTCCGAGGACACTGCCGCCAGCAATCTGCTCAACTGCACTCATCCGGGTCCCTTTACCGGCCCTGCTCCGCCTTGATTCCTAGGTGTCCGGGCCAGTGGAACTGCAGCGCGCTGGACAGGATGGGCTCTGGGGTCAGGTGCCAAGAGTGGGATCCCAGCTGTGGCCTTGCTGAGGTTCCTACCTCTAAGCCTCAGCTGCCGCACCTGTGAAATGGACGTGGTAATAGTGCTCACCAGCGCCTGTGGAGAAACCTACAGACGACGGAGGAGAGAGTCCACGAATGGGTTCTAAGACCGCCAGAAAAGGTCAGTTTTGAGAGCGCTAGGCCAAGCCCGGGGAAGGTAAGAACCTGACAGGCAATACCAGTTAAATTTCTCATGCACACTGACAGTTTAACTGAAGGTGGCGCATTCCTTGGTGTGGCCTGCCTTCTCTCATTGGCCTCTCGACTGTCAATCAGACACTGGCTCCGCCCCTGCGGTTCCTGACCCTTATCTCTTCTGCTTCGCCCCGCCCCTTTGCCAACTTGCTCTCACGTGAGCACAGCTGCTCCCTTGACCGCGAGGCCACGCCCCCGTTTGCGCACTCAGGAAGCCATCCTGTCAGCCAAGCCCTGACAGAAAACCTTTGGTTCATCTCAGACTCCTTCCCCTCAGTCAGCTGCTGGGCTCTGGAGGGAGGGATGGCGGCTCTGGCTCTCCACCACAGCTAAGTGTGGGACTCAGGAGAAACCTGGGTACCAGCAGAGCACTCAGCGTTCAGTGACTTGTCCCAGCTCTGCCCAGGGCAGCTGGAAATGGATGTAAAGTGGCAGCTCTGCCCCATCAGCGCCACCCGCCTAAGCAGGCGTTTCCCTGAGCTTCCTCCTCCCCGTGCACAGGGGAGCCTGGCGGTGCCCAAGTCCCGCTTAGGGCTGTGAAGTAGCGCTTCTATTCCGTGGTGGTCTATATTTTGGGAAAAAAATTCTTCCCCAGGTGAATGTTTTTATTTTGGAGTTAGTCCAAAATATTTTTGGGTTGATATGTGAAAACCTGAGCCTAATTCTTTCAGAGCTTTGTGTTATTCAAGGATGAAAGACGTTCATATTAAAATGTACTCCGCCTTTTAGCAGGGACTGTGGCCATTAGCGTGTTCACACATCTCAGAAACAGCCCGGGCTACACAGTCAGGGCTTGGCAGAAAGGCAGTTCTCAGGGAGAAGGTTAGATGCAGGTGAACTGAAGGGCAGTTGGGCAGTTGGTGCAACTGTGGGGTCAGGACCTGCTACCTCCCTTTCACAGCATGGCGCCTCAACCCAGGAAAAGCTCCCTGAAGCCACTGGCGCGCCCCGTGTGCGTGTGCACGTTGCACATGCCTGTGTGTACGTGTGTAGTAAATGTGTGTGTGTTTCCGAGTGTGTCTGTGTTGGCCAATGTACAGGTGTATCTGTGTGCAAGTGTGTGTGTTTACACTTGTGTGCGTGTTTACACGTGTGTGAGTCGTGGCAGCACGCTCCGTGGGAAGGGCATTCTGAGACCCAGCAGGGCTGTCAGGGGCCGTCCCTACTCCTCTGCTGTCCCTTCCCTCTCTCAGGAAACTAGAGCGCTGCCGCGGGTGCAGCCAGACTCTTCTGCAGTGTTGGCTTCCCACGTGGTGGCGCAGGTAGTGGCTGATCCCCGAAAGGTGGAGACCAGCCCCAGCTCCTGCCCACTGTGGCCCCTTAGGTGAGGCTGTCTGGGGCCAAGGGAGTGCGGGCAGATGGGTGGCAGTTGGTGGGGAAGAGGCCCCCCAGGCCCCCCAGCTGCTGACATTTGCCTTATCTGCTGGACTGTCAGGGATGTTCCCCTCCCCCAGAGCCTTTTCCAGGACTGCTACTGGCTCATCCCCCCTGCTGTGCCGCTGCTGCTCTGGGCTCTGCTGTCTGTGCAGCAGGAAGGTAAGTGATCCCTGCCACCCGGCCCTGGGGCCCCCAAACACGCCCAGTCTCTGAGGAACCCCAACATGTGAGAGCCCCATGATCCTGCCTTTGGGCAGGTTCCCTTTGCCTCGGACGTCATCACGTGAGCCAGGGGAGGGCAGTTTCGGTCCCTGCAATAGCAGGCCATGGAGAGCCTGGGCTTCCACCACACCTCAGCCCCGGCTTGTCACAGATAGTTGCCTGGGACGCCCTGGACATGGGGCCAAGGCCTGCCCTGGTCCTGAGAGAAATGACCTCAGCCCATGGAACAGGGCTGCCTCACACAAGCTTGTCTTCTGGAAGCCCCAGGCGGAACGGGCCAGGAGAGGGCTCCAAGTTACCCTGAAATTGTCCATGCCTGAGGGCAGCTCTTTGAAAATAAGATTTTGGTGAGGGTGGCAGAGTGATTGCCTTATGGAGGGCACTTTCCAAGGCTCTGCCAGGCCCTTGCCACCGCCATCATGTCATGTCCACCTGTAGTTCTGTTAGCCAGAGTGACCATCCTCTTTTACTGATGGCAAAACAGAGGCCCAGAGAGGTCCAGGAAGTTACCTGAGGGCATCCAGAGTTCGGGGCAGCATCCAGGGCTCTTTGAAGTTAACTCCAGCTCTTTCCTGAACCGAGGGGGACCCACCACTCTGCTTTGTAGACCTTGGCTCCCTTCTAGCTACTCTTGTCCCATCTAATTTGACCTTGTCCCCCGCAACCATGAAAACCTTGGGGGGGACAAGTGACTCCTAAGACTTCTTATGGGTCCCCAACTACTCAGATGTGGGGAGGAGGTGCAGGTCTCTCCTCTTTAAGCCTTTAGTGTGTGGGTTCCAGGGTCTAAGGTGGGCCAAGCACTAAAGAGGATGGATGTCTGCGGGGACATGCAGCCCCTGCAGAGCACAGGGTCAGCCAGCAACCCCAGTCCTGGGGGTGCAGCGCCAGACACCGGCCCAGGCTACCGATCCAGGATTGCTGGATCCAGTTATTATAACCAGAAATCCTGACCCTTCCCTCTGTATTTCCCTGCTACCCTGGGGCTGCAGGGCACCCTCGGAAGGTGTCGTGGGATCTGAGAGCAGGTGGCCCTGGGTGGGTGCTCACCAGATAGTCCAGAGGCCCTGAAGGGGAGGGGCGGGGCTCAGGCTGTCTCAGAGACCAGTAGGGGCCGAGTCTGCAGAGGTGCACGCGGGGCAGGGGGCAGCGGGCACTGGTCCTGAGGGGCGTCTCCTGCACCTCATCCCCAGGGGTCTTCCTGCCTCAGTGCCCCAGAGCCTTCTTGAGGCCTGGGGCTGAGATGACGGGGAAGCAGTGTGACAGACGATTATCCCCTGCTGTACGTGATAATTAGACTGATGCTAAAAATTTATTTTAAAACGTCAATGTTTGCAGAGTCACAGAATCCAAAGGAAGGTGACTGTTCCAATATATAGCTGTTTCATACCCATTTGTTGTCACTTTCCTACTGTTGGACTTGATGTCCCCTTTCTGGAGCCTGGAGATGTTTGTTTAAAACACGGAGAGGCAGGAGAGTACTGGGAGGGGCAGCTGCACCACCCTACGCCCCCAGTGCTCACGGTTCCAGCCCACGCGCCTCCCAGGGAACCTGCAGCCTCCTGCCAGGCAGAGCAGATGCCCAGCTGGGCGGGCTCAGGCACCCTGAAAGGCTCGAAGCACACAAGCCCTTGGGCCCTGTGCCCTGTCGGGCACCCGTGGAAGAGGCCTTCCTCTCAGCTGTGCACCCTCTCCCCTTCTCCCCAACACCAGCCCTCACTCCCACCCACTGAGACTGGGGCACCTGCTGGCGCTGCCGCTCTCTCTCTCAAACTCTCCAAGCGCTCTCTCTCTCAATCTCTCTCTCTGACTCTCTCACGCGCACACACGCATGCACACGCCTGTACCTGCAGGCTGAGCTGGCCGATTATCGTGGCCACACAGCGAGCCCCAGTGGCGGAACCCAGTAGCGTCTGCTGCGGGGAGTCAGGGGTCTGCGCTTCCCGGAGGGTCCTGACAGGCAGGCGGAGCAGGGTGGACACCACCTCTGGCTGGGGCACACGCGTTCCTGGTCTGTACACGGGTGGTTAGAACAGGTCCCACGCTCAGGGACCAGGGCAGTCTTCACTCAGGTCTGCAGTCCCTCAAAGTGTCTGAGATGTGCATGCCGGGTGTCCCCTACAGGTGAGATTCCTTCAGTCCCACAGTGACTGCTTCTCACCTCCCAAACGCCCCCCCCCCACTGCCTCACCCCTCAGTCGCCTAGCATCTCGTCTCCTGCTGAAGACATGACCACCTGCAGGACAGTTGGGAGGACGCCAGCCTGTCCCCACGTGCCCTCTGTCTCTGCCCTTTGATCCGTGGACGCTGGCAGAGAGGGCCTGCCTTTGTTTCCCTCCTCACTGAAGTCAAGTCTGCAGTGTGGCCAGGCTCCCATGCCCGCCCTCTTCTCACTGACCCCGCCCCCTTTCCCTGCATCTCCTGCTGCTCCCAGCTCTCCCCTGGGACTCCCAGAGCTCCCAGCATGCCCGCCCTCGTGCACACCCTCCTTGGCCCTCGCCCTTCCCCTCCAGCTCCCCCCCATACCCACGCCAGCTGTCTGCCCTCCTCACATGGCTTTGTGGCCACCTGCTGCACCCACCCTGAAGAGGCCCCCAGGTGGCCCCTGTCAGTGGTAGCATCAGTGGCTGGTGGGCCTTCAGCTGTGTCCTACCTGTAGCCCCTGTACCCGGCCAGGCTGTCTCCTGCAAACGCCCCCTGCCCTGCCTTGCTAGGCGGCTTCCCTTTGTTCCCAGGTGTGACTTTGCTCTCTGCCTTTGAACGGCTTCTCTTCTCACTGGGCAGCCACCATGCACACCTGTCGGGGCAGTCACAGGGGAAGCCCCACTGGCCACTGACACCTCCATCTGCAAGTTTGCTGCTGTCTCTGCAGAGTAGGGCTGGACGCAGGGGAGAGACCCTGTGACGTGCTGGGTCTGGGGAGGGGAAGGGCACTGGACGGCAGGGCTGGAGGAGCTGAAGACAAGCACTGAGAATGCCCCGTCTTTCCTGGGATTGTCCCTGGGGATTGGGGCTGTGTCCACAGGTCTCCTGGGCTAAGAGGGTGCCGGTGCTGGTGGGTTGCAGGGCACCCCGGGGACCCTGCAGGGAGGGAGCAGAGGGCACAGCCAGGGTTGAGGGGGACAGTCATTCCAGCTGCAACCTCCCCTGGGTTGAGTGGAGCAGAAATCGAGTTGAAGTCCTAAATGGAGATGGCTGAAACGTGGCCTTTCTACCTGCCCCCCTCTGCACCCACGATCCCTGGAGAACACGGGAGTGAGGATGGTGCTCTTGCCTTAGTCGTTCATCTCAGCCCCCTCTCTGGTTCTAATTCAGGAAGGACACAATGTGCAAGAGGAACGTACAGTGGTGAACGGACATATCTTCAGGGCCAGGAACACTTTCTCACTCCCCACACTTCTCTGACTGCTAATCAGAGTCTACAGTGCCACCAGTTAGGCCCATTGCCTTAACATAGGCCTTGTCCCTTATTTAAATGCAAAACGTCCAGGGATGGGGTTAAGTGTGACTGGTCACTCACACCTTCCTAGTCCTTTCCTAAGAGGTTTAGATGCTGAGAAAAGTGAGAGCACAGCAACCTAAGAGGAGCGAGACCTTGGGCAGGAGGGGAGGGCTGAGAGCAGGTGAGCACCCAGCACACACACTGTCCCCTGGCGGAAGGTCCCGGGGTTCAGATCTGCCCATGTAATGCACCATGCCCCATCAGCACAGCCCACCAGGCCCTGCTCGGGTTGGGCAGCTCCGACCCTGGAGCTCTTGGTCATGGCGGCCAGGAGGGACGCCCACCCTTGACACATCTATCCACCTTTTTACCAAAATCTCAGTCACTGCGCACCTACACTGTGCTGGTCCCCAGGCTGGGTGCAGGGAACACAAAGATTCAGACACCCCAGTGATGTTCCCAGGGAAAGAGAAACGCCCCAGTGCAGTGACAGGAATGCTGAGAGGGGAGCAGGCAGCAGGAGAGGCAGCTGTTTCTTTTCTTTAAATTTCTGTTTAATTTTTCATTGTTTATTATTTTCAAATGTACACAAAAATAGAATCAACAGTGTAACAAACTCCCTGAAGCCATGACCAAGCCCTAGCCATTTTTATTAGTATTTTTATCAGTATTATGTCATCTATCTCTTCCATGTTTTTGGACAGAGGATTTTAAAACAAGTTCAAGATATCACACATTTCACCCATAAATCCTCCTGCATCTCTGATACGAGCCTTTCTCAGTCACCGCCACAGCAGCGACCCTGACTCCCAGCAGCACACCTGGGCCCTGCCTCGCTCTCCGGCCCCTTGGGACATCACTCGCCCCAGAACGGAATCCTACATCCTACATGTGTAGGAGTCTCCCCAAGGACCTGCGACCTCGGGCCATGACACACCAGGGGTTTCAGACCTGAGCCCACCAGCAGACCCCCAGCTACAGATTCCTGGACCCCCCAAAGTGTGGCCAGGTGAAAGCCATGGGAGGTCAAAGAAGACAGTATTGTGCTGTGCCGCAGGTAGGGGTGGCAGCTGAAAAGCCATTTGGAAACGTAGTCGTGCTCTGTGGCACACTTGCTGCTCTCTTCTCAGTTTCTGCCCTCCTGTGACTGAGGCTTCATGATGAATGCACACTCTTTCCTGGCTCCTATCTGCTGTCCCCAATGACAATTGGCCCCGCAACCCAGAACCACCAGGGATCCAAGGCTTCGTCCAACCCATGCACTAGGGGGGAATGGAGTTGGTGCCATTTGCCTGTGGTGTGGCTGCCATTCTAACCACTGCGGGTGGCATCCTCCTAAATCATAGCGTCAGGAAGAATCCCCCATGGGCTAGGTCTCAGTCAGAACCAAGGGCTTCTCCCCAAACCTCCAGAGTTCTCACCCGGACTGCCGGAATGGCAACCCAGCCACCGGAACAGGGACAGGCCCAGGCCTCTTCCCAAGGGCCACCAGCTGCCCAGGGACTTCCCCTCTGCCAGGCTCTTGTCCCTGTGCTCACGGTTGTAGAAGGGGCAGGCAGCCTGCTTCTCCTGCCTCCTTCCCTCTGGCGCCTCCCCTCAGCTTCATTCTTCTTCTCTGAAGCTGGCACAGGCACAGGGAGCAGAGCACAGAGGACGGCGGCTGTCCATGGGGCCAAGAGTCGCTTTGTCATGTTGAAACCCATTTCCAGGGGTTGGGGCGACACAACTCTTCCACGTGTTGCTCACTGTGGTCCCATCAGGAAACTCTGGGATGTGACCTCATGTTCTCCATAAAGGGCCTATGAAATCGTCTGAAGGCAGGGACAGGACTAGACACTGACCCCGAAGGCAGGAACTCCTTTCCTAAGGAGAGGGTCCCCTGGAGGAAACCGGGGTCTGCTCTGCCGTTCCTCCCTTTCGAGACGCAGGTGGTCTTCATTTCCCACATCCCTGGCCCACATGGCCCCAGATCCTTGGTCACATCCAGCCCTGTCCTCAGTGTCTCCAGATGTCCTGCGGCTGCACCCGGGGCGCGTGGCTGCGTGTGGCTTCTCCGCGTCTGCACACAGCAGCGTGGACAAGCTGCGCGGCACCCAGGCCCTGCCTGACTTTGTTCACACGCAGGCTCTACGAGGCAGGGGAAGGGAAGGGGCGAAGACTCGGTGCTGCCAAGCGACACACAAGCGACCGCCCAGACCTCCTGGCCCAGCCCACCCGCCTCTCCCTTTCCTTCCAGTGACTGACCGCTCAGGCCTAGAGGGCTGCGCAGCCAGCCCCACGCCCAGCGCCTTTCTGGGCCTGGACAAGGAAGACGAAGGCACAGGGAACAGAGCGGATGCCTCCTGGGCCGAGACACTCTGCTGCTCTCCACCTGCCGAGAGCCCAGGGGAACATCGGGATGTCCTTGCCGAAGGGACTCCTGTGTACTCTGTGCATAAGGTGGCCCGGAGGGAGTGTGTCCAACCGCAGTCGAAACCTGCTCAAGGAACAGACAGCGTTACACAGAGGGGACTCGAATGCGCCTGCGCACTGGGGCGCCGCAGCCTAAGACGCTGAGGGCACGAGGACAGTGACTGCGACAAACCAGCCCGAGCAGGAGGACTACATCTCATGTCAGGTCTCCTCTAACCAGGGGCCAGGGACGCCCCCAGTGTCCTGCGGCTCCAGCAGTGCCAGGGAACACCCACAGGAGGCAGCTCCTTCCCGTAGCCGGACTCAGCCTCTGATCCGGCTGCTAGGAGGGTTTGGCGACCTAGGGAAAGCGTGTGTTCCCTGGGTGGGGGCTCTAAGGGTGAAGATTCTGCCAGTCTGGGGACGGGGGTATCTGGGGAGGGGGCGTGACACACACCCAAAGGGAGAGCAGGACTCAGCTAAAGATTCTCTCTGCTGCTCTTAGGCTTGGAGAAGAGGAAAATAGGGGAAATACCTTCCTTTAACAGAAAACAAAAGGCTTAAATGAATAAAAACAAATATGTTTAAATCTGAGACGCGTCAGGGCTGCCATGAGTCACAGCACTGCGTGCAAACGGAAACGCAGAGAAAAGCACCGAGAGTGGCAGGGCGGCGCCTCTGCCCGTCCTCCCCACGCCCCACTAGCACCGGCCGAACAGGGACCAGCCCAGGCCTCGCACAGCGTGGCTGCTCTTCAGTGCCCGGCGCCAAGCCGGGGCCTCGCTCCCAGGACAGGCCTCCCAGGGCCCAGCCTGCCAGGGGAGCCACGGGGACCAGGCTGGGTCTGGGAAGCCACAGAGTCCCTGAGCCAGAAGATCCTTCTTCAGCTGGAGGGTGAGAAGCAGCCGGAGCGACCCTGGCCCTCTCCCCAGGGTGGACGGCCCAGCACACTCGGGGCAGCCGCGCAGACGGTCACTGAGCATCTACTGAGCCCCCGACAGGCCTGGGCTCTCCATGACACGTGAGGAGGACGGAGCTCCTTCCCCAGAAGCCAACAGATCTGAGGCCTGCGGTCTGGGCCAGAAAGGAGGCAGAAGGTCCCAGCAAGGGGCGCCACCAAAGCGGAAGTGCTGCTCCTTCAGAGATGCCCCAGGGCGAACACCAGCCCTGTCTCCCAGGGCCGCCCAGCTTACCGTTCTGAAAAGAAATGTAAGTGGTTTGTCAGGTTATAGACAAACGCTGCCAGTTAACAATGAGAACAAGGTGAGAAGGTGGATAGACAGCCACCCCCAAGAAACAAAGCCAAACACTGTCCAGCATGGGACCCCACCTACTTGCCAGGGGGAGCCACCCTGGGCTCTCAGCATCACCCAGCCCATGTGCACACAGAGCACGCCAGTCACATGAGTGCCAGTGTTTACAAGTTTTGAAAGCAAACAAATTGCTCTGAGAACACTACTCTTACTGAAAGACCAGAATTTTCCCTGTGGGTCCTTGATATGTGTTGAACTGTATCTGCCCACAGTGCCTATGTTGAAGTCCTAACCCCTATGTCTCAGAATGGGACCTTATTTGGAAATAGGGTCACCCCAGATGTTCTCAGTTACCATGAGGCCACTAGGGTGGTCCTAGTCCTTGATAAGGACTGGGGTCCTTATTACAAAGGATGCAGACGTGCACTGGAGGAAGGGGAGGGGATGGCATGTGATGGGACACAGGGAGGAGACGGCCACCCACTAGCCAAGGAAGGGGCCTGAGAGACCCTTCCCTCAGCACCCTCGGGAGGAACCAGGCCTGCCCGCTGGGACTGCCAGACAGGCAGTGGGAATGCAGAGCACAGAGGCAGCGAATCCTGGGCTCGGAATCCAGATCCTGTCCCCACCCCAGAGGCTTCTATGCGGAGAGCTGAACTCCTGGCGTCACACGAGGCTCTGCACTGGGAGGCCTGGGCCCTGGGAGGTCACGGAGCAGCACTGCGGGAGGCAGACTGAGCACCAGGAGACAAGGGACACACGTGTCTCAGTGCGCACGCAGATGTGCGAGCA
This sequence comes from Microcebus murinus, assembly GCF_040939455.1. Taxonomy (NCBI): domain Eukaryota; kingdom Metazoa; phylum Chordata; class Mammalia; order Primates; family Cheirogaleidae; genus Microcebus; species Microcebus murinus. The sequence goes on from NC_134117.1 coordinate 61,755,370, forward strand.
CAGTCTCCTCAGGATGGAGACCCCACCCAGGGAGGCACAGACACTTCTGTACCACCTGGAGGGACAGAAAGGGCGGGGCCTGGGCCCTGGAAGAACCGGCTATGGGATGGGAGAAGAGGATTCTGTTGAGGGCAATGAATGATTGCCAGGGAGAGTGATTCACTGGGGAAGACAAAGTGACCCCCAGGGGGCTCTCTGTGGAATCTGAATGAGTCTTAAGGGCAAAACATCATCTTTTAAATGAGTCTGGGCAGATGTGCTGAGACTCCCAGTCTCCTGGGGAGGGGAAAAAAAGGAACAATTATTCTCCTTGGCGGGTCTGGGTCTTAGGCAGATACAGGAACTTCCACTCCTCTGGGGGAGAGAGTGGGGAGGGTGAGGTTAGAGAGACCGGGAGGCTCCTTCAGTTCAGCCTGTCAAAGTGCCACAGTTTGGGGCATCAGTTTCTGAGCCCCAACATTCGCAAAGGTAAAAGCAGAAGTTAGCCCAATGTGGATGACCCTGCAATTTTTATTAAACTACACTAGATGGTGATATCATAGAATTAACTCAAAGACCTTCTTAACAAACTCCTCTCAAAACTCAGGGCTGGGAAGAACAATTCTCCTCCTAATGCACACACAGGCTTTCTATAGCAGTGAGGCCTGTTTATATATTCTGTCTTCTTTGCCTCCACTACTAGTAATCTCCAAGCTATGGATTGTGCATTGTTTTAGTTTTCACTGGCAAGCATGTTTCGATACTTTGATTTTTTGTTCTCATTACTTCTTGCTAATTTTAAGTAAATTTTCATTAATTGCTAGAGCAGCTCACAGACTCGGGGAAACCCGTGCCCCTGCTGGCTTATCACAAAGAACGTTTTATATGACGCCAATAAACAGCCAGCTGAAGGGATACATAGGGCAAGGCCTGGAATGATCCCAAGCACAGGAGCTTCTGTCCGGAAGCAGTTGGGGTGAGCCGCCCTCCTGGCATGTGGGTAAATTCTGATTCATCTCCCTGGAAGCCTTGAACTATCCATATGCTCCCTTAACCTTGTCCTTTTGAGCCTCTTCATTGAGACTCAAGGGAGACTTCATGGGACAGGCATGATTGACAACCATGGAAAAATGTGACTGGACAAGAAGGATCTGATCTAGACTATTAGAATGAGTGGAAAAACCCAGAAAAGCCTGTTCCTAGATCCTACTCGGCTCTCCGGGCAGCTTTCCTTCTGTCTGAGAATGGGGCAGGACCCTCTCTGGAATGAGGGTCTTATGACTGAGAAGCAGATTAGCATCCTGCCTTGGCAGGTGAGAGGAGGACGGGAGAGGGTCAGGGAGAGGGAGGTTCTGTTTCCTGAGGCCTACTTCTGGGGTTTAAATCCCCCAACATTGTAACAAAAGACTGTAACAAGGGCTTTGGAAGTCACAAGCCAGGAATCGGAGACAGAAAGCGACAGATACACATCATAGTATCACAGTGTCCTATAGACGTGTAACTTTTGAACCTTTCATATTTCAACTATACCTTTTCCAACTCCAGATATGTCCAGAGACAAAATACTTACCACTGTGCTCCAATTGCCTGTAGTGTTCAGGACAGTAACATGCTGCACAGGCTCATGGTGTTACCGAAAGCTCAGCACTTGACCTCGAGGCCCTGACAGAAGAATGAGAACAGTGGTTTGACAGAAAGAAAGAGAAGTTCATTACTTTGCCGACAAAGGAGGAAAAAGGGTAGACATTCTCCTGTCAAAGTCCAAATTTCCTCCACACCAGCAGAACAGAGAGCAGAGCTTTTGAAGGGAGGGCCCTCAGTGCTTGGCTATTGTGGTTAACTCTACTCATTGTCCCACCTCTGCCTAAGACAAAGCCTGCGCTCTCCTCCCACCTTGGGAGCTGGTGCCAGCCTGGGGTATCTGTGGGAGCTCCTGAAGCACAAAGAAAAACCACTCACCTGCCCCTCCCAACCCCTGTGCTGAAGCAGGGATGCAGGTTTTAGTTCTCAAAAAGGAGTGGAGGAGGTTTTCAAGAGATGGAAAATATTTTTGCCATTTTTCTCAGGCCATTCTCTCTGTTACAATAGCCCAGGTGCATTTGCCTACAGCATATAAGGTGTGTAGTGGCTACACCATCCAGTTTGGTGTGAGTGCCCTCTGTGTTGTTTTCACAATGATGAAATCAACTAACGATGCATTTCTCAAAAAATATTCTTGTCATGAAAGGATGCATGATTGTATAAAGCATTGACAGGCTCAGATTTTGGTTTCAGAAACTAAAATCAGGAGAGCATTTCTCCTCTAACATTCCAGCTATCTCACCTACCTGCACTAGCTGCACCTTGTTCATCGGAGAGATTCGTCACTTCTCTACTGACACAGAAGATGACCCATATGGCCAGTGTCTCAGTCCGTCCGGGCTGCTATAATAAAATGCCCTAAGCTGGGTGGCTTATAAAAAACAAAAACTTTCTCACAGTCCTGAAGGCTGCGAAGTCCAAGATGAAGGAAGATGTGTTGTCTGGTGGAGCCCTCATCCTGGTTCATCAGTTGGACGTTCTCGCCGCGTCTTCAAATGGTCGCAGGGTGCCGGGATCTCTGGGCTTCCTAAATAGGGGCTTGAATTCTATTCACGAGCGTTCTGCTCTCATGAATTACACACCTCCCAGACGCTTCACCACTCAACAGCCTCACCTTGGGGGTTCGAATTTCAAAATATGGACTTTGGAGAAACACCCACATTCAGTCCCTTGCACCTTGTGTCTTAGTCAGGGTTCTCCAGAGAAACAACCAATAGGGTGTGTGTGTGTGTGTGTGTGTGTGTGTGTGTGTGTGTGTGTGTGTGTGTGTGTGTGTGGAGAGAGAGAGAGAGAGAGAGAGAGAAAGAGAGAGGGAGAGAGAGAGAGGAGGGAGAACAGAGATTTATGTTAAGGAATTCCCTCATGTGTGTATAAAAGCTGACAGGTCCCAATTGCGCCAGGTAGGACATGAGGCCAGAGACTCAGGGAAGAGGTCATGGTGCAATTCAAGTTCCAAGGCCATGTCCTGGCAAAATTCCTTTTTGAAATGGGAAGGGGCCAAGGGCCTCCACTCAGTTGGCCTCTAGAAGCTGACAAAGATAAGGGAACAGAGTCTCCGCTAGAGCCCCCAGAAAGTAGCAAGGCCCTACTATCATCTTGGTTTCAGCCCAGTGAGAGCCGTTTCAGACCTGTGATCTCCAGAATGGTAAAATAAATGTGTGCTATTTTCAGCCTCTGTATTGGTGGCCATTTGTTCCAGCAGTCCTAGAAAACCAGCACAGGGAGGGGCTGGAAAGAATGGGGGGAAGCTGAGGACAGCAGTGCCGGTCTGGCCCTCGTTAAGGAGCGTGGGCACGGGAGCAGAGAGGGCTGGGCAGAGGGAGTCTAGGTCTGCAGCACATTTCCAAGAATGTTTCTGGCCAGGCCAATGTGGAGTCCCCAAGCCAGAAATCCTGCCTCTCACAGGAATACACCTGTATTAGAATCCCTGCTGTGCCGGTCCATGGCTGAGAGCAGTTCGTAGGAGGCTTGGTCTCAGCACCATACACATGTGGATCCCCAAGGGCAGCAGCTGGGTTGTCTACCGTGTGCCCTAAGTAGCCTCCCTGATCTGACCCAGGATCTTCACTTTTAAAACGAAGACAGCCCTGGGAAAACTGGGATAGCTGGTCACCCTATCCCTGAGATTGGAGACCTGATGTGAGCACCTTCACGCCCAACATCTTTCTTATCTCTGTGACGCCCTCTTGGAATAGATTTTTGCTTATGGTGACAGTTTACGGCTAGAAGACATTCTCACCACCTACCCTGGAGCCCATTTCCCCACCCTTCCCGATCCATCCGGATTAGACAGGGTGCGAAGTTTCCAATTTAGTCCTTTGTTTTACTTCCACACTTCTCCCATAAAGAATCTGGGCCAACTGCTACGTCCCTGACCCTTCTCATCATGAGATTTGGAGCACTGGCTAGCAACATGCCTACTTTAGCTCTTGCCACAAGGGTCTCTGTTTCCACTATGGGAAAAGCAAATACTGGTTCCAAGCTCATTTTCTTATGGTTCCAGTCAGCCACCCAATGCACTTCTCACCTTCGACAGAAACATGAGTGGTCATTTCTACTTTATAATGTCCTAAGTCTCTTTGATTTGTTCCTGCATCTGTGCCAAACACAGCATCTCTAAGTTTCATAGGGAGATGTGCCCACAGAATATGATTATAGCCATCCTCCTTGTGGTCAAAGTTTTTTCAATGGAAGCAAATTAAGTGGCTCAGTTTTCAACTTGGGACACAAATGGACTCCGAGAAGTCCTTGGATGGGAAAGAGGTAGACAAAACTTGCTATTAGCTCTCAGAACCTTGCATTTGGTGGATCTGATCTAAGTAAAGTGAGCTATACCTACATCCACTTGGACTACTAAGGTCTCTCTTGTTTCATATTTATTTTCCTATTTGTATCTTTTAACTTTTCAGTAATGAAAATATGCTGCTTCTGCATAAACCTTAGTGACTTATTTCTAGTTAAAATAATAAACTATCTTTAAATATGCTTAAATGAAATTAACATAAGGGTTTATGTAGCAGAATTAAAATAGTAAAGATATAATAAATGCAAAATATATAATTATTAAATATTAGGTTGCCAATAGAGGAATAGGCCCATCAGCGGAAAACAATACAGAGGTCAAGGCCTTACTAACATCACGGAAGCTATACAAACCACTGAGATGTGATACTGTTTCTTCAAGACATGCTTAGCAGGAAGTGAACTAGTGAAAAGAATATAACTACACATCGCACAACACATACACCCAAATACCTCCAGAGTGGAAAAAGCATTCAGTCATTTTAATGAAGCTATCATACCACTAACCTTTTTAGAGCAAAATATAAATAAATAGTTATACTATTGGTAAGTGGTAGAAGATTGTTCAAACAAATAACAATGAAAGTTACAAGAGAAAATCTCAATACATTTGGCCGCAGAGACTTATAGTCAAGTAAACTTAGTCAAAATATAGGAAAAAGCATTAACATTCAAAACTATTAAAAGCATTCTTGTGTGTTTACAGTTAAAGGATGGAATCACTTCACACGGCACCCACCAGGACCAGAAGATTTCTGGGCTTATCTTAGAGGGACAAGTGTTCAGCCTCACCCTCTTACCTGAAGAGAACGTTTGCTCTTCAGTTTTGTGTCATCATTTAATTCACTCGCACCTTAGTGTTCTCACCAACTTACAGGTGTGATCACATTTGCATTCTATGAGGAACTTCATGCTATCAGTATTAGGCACATAGGAGATAGGAGGTAGTTTCTTTCTCCTAGTAAACATTTCTTTCCCCACTGTTTTATAATTTACATCACAAAAGGAGAAACAGAAATATTTCTCCACAGTTAAACACAACTTCAGTATATCACCTTGGTATCACATGTCATTTACAAAGCATAATGTTAACAACACAATCAATTCTCATAGTGAACAAAATTTTGGTGGATACAACAAAATGTGTGTTTAGTGGTACTAAGTATCAGAGCCTCATAGTAACATCTCATTTTTTGTAACTCATTTATTTTTAAAACGCTTTCCTTGTATGATGGTTTTAATGTCACCTAATATGGTTGACTGCATGTCAATATGTCCTTGCCCATGAATCATTACGATAAATATATTCTTTACTTTTCATTTTTCATTTTTATTATTTTCAGACATGAGGCTTTTCTGTGTTGCCCAGGCTGGACTTGAATTTCTGGGCTCATTTGAGCCTCTGTCTTCAGCTTCCTGAATACATGGGACAAATGTACAGAGTGCTATGTCCAGCTGAAAATAGTGTAATTTGTATAAAACTTTATCAATAAGGACCTTTTCTTACATTCTACATATTCCTCTATCAGCCATTTTTTGCTTCAAGTTTTATGTGAGAGGATTCGAGGACATTTTGCAACACTAAGGAGCACTGTTCATTTAAGAATCTTCAAATCACATGAGGATGAAAAAGCACACGGAAAGTACACAGAGTGCAGACACGGGCAAGGACACGCTTTTGTGCCAACTTCCAAAACAGGAAAAGATGCCCTGTGGTTACATAATGTAACGATCAATATGTCCATCCATACACCTTATGTGAAATTAGGTGTGCACAATTGAAAACAAGTGTATTTTCTTTGTGCTATAACAATATTAAACATGTTGCTCTTCCTCAAATGAAAAAGAAGAAACGATTATGAGACTTTGGGCATAGCAGAGCTAATAGTTACACTTTAAACATGCCATTTCTCCGTGGCTTGTGCTATGCTCTCTGTACTCATGAACACATTATGCAAGCCTTTGCATGGCATGATTGACAAATTTCTTACAGCCATTCAGTCATTTCATTTTTGTGGCTGTGGTTGATTTTGGTTTTGTTTTTAAATAACCGCAAATAGTGATTATTGAAAATAATATAAACAGTCCTTTATTTCTTCTTGGAAATCCTTTAACAACCAGTTTCTTGAATTGCCACTGTCATTTTTTTCTCTTCGTCCTCCATCTTCTCCCACTTCTGCCTCTTTCATCATCTGGCTCATAGTATCTAGGAAATTATACAGAAATAACTAGCCTCTCAGGTTTAGGATAAAACAACTGGTTCTTAATATGTATCAGAACAATCGTGGCAAAATATGAGATGAGTATCCAAAATCATTGCTGTAGAGCAGTGGTCCCCAACCTTTTGTCACTAGGGACTGGTTTCATGGAAAAATGGAACTGGTTTCATGGAAACATTTTTTTCCATTTCCAAAATTTTTTGGAAAAATTTCATGGAAGACAAATTTTATTTCTCCAACTGGGGAGTGGGATAGCTTCGGGATGAAGCAAGTACATTGCATTCATTATATTTGCAGCTGCTCCCCAGCACTAGCATCACCGCCTCGGCTCCACCTCAGCTCATCAGGCATTACCTTCTCATGGGGAGCACGCAACCTGCATCCCTCGCACGTGCAGCTCACAGTAGGGTTTGTGCTCCTGAGAGCATCCAATGCTGCGGAGCTCAGGCGCTCATGAGAGTAACAGGAAGCAGCTGAAAATACAGATGAAGCTTTGCTCACTAGCCCACCACTCACTTCCTGCTGTGCAGCCCAGTTCCTAACTGACCACGGACCCAAACTGGTCCATGGCCAGGGCTTGGGGACCACTGCTGTAGAGCACTAAAGAGAAATCCTAAGAGATAAGCACATTTACGTGAAATGTGTCCACTTTCACGGACTTCTTCAGTGGAAAGGGCCATTAAAGACAGGCTCCCTCTATATGTCCATCTCCCTCAGAGGCCATGTGATCCATTCTTCCTTTTTACATCATAATATTCCTATTTAAACGTAGACCCTGCTCAGTACATACCCATCTACTCAAAAACAAAACTGTCCTCCTTTGATCTGAACATTTGTTAGGTTCACAGTATACAAAGAGAAACATGAACAACATACATGAAACAAGACAAACATGAGATCTGGAAAATAGAAAATATGAGATAATTTTCCACTTTTGATGACATGAAATACTCTACTTCATTATTATAAGTCCAAAAATCTGCATCTGATTGCTACTGGATAGCAATTCAACTGGAAAACTTTATTAGGTACCTAGTAAAGAAAGCCCAGCATTACTACTTCCTTCCTAAGGGAAGGCAAAGTGATGGCCACCCATGTTTAACTATATTGTCCTATCTCATAATAGGGGGAAACTGTGGGTTTTACTTATGCAAGCTTGGTGTGGAAGGGAGTTGACATGGATGTGATTAATGACTAGAAATCATTAAACACGAGTTCGGTTTCACTGTTTCTCCATCTGCCCCAGTCCCTGTAAGCCCATCAACAACCTCTTCTAGTTTTGCAATGAAGTCTGAAGGCTTCCAGCATTAAAACATTGACATATGAAAGATCCATGTAACTCTGTATCCCACGAGGTTGAATTTTCGTTTGAAATTAGTAGTGCATTTATGCAACATATATGATTTTGACCCTGAATGGCAGTGACTGGCTGGGCAAAGATAAAGTGCTTCTTGAGTGAAATGAATCCAGAACACCCCACAGAATCTCCCATGCTAGAGATCTGAAATTTATCCTTGTGTCCCCCTGACAGATCCTTTGATGTGGCAGATACTCTGCTATCCTGGGTCACTATCCTACCTTGTATTTTTTCTTCTTAAAAAGAAATCAGACAATAAAAATCCATCAGACATGTAAAAAAAAAAAAAAAGAAAAAAAAAAAGAAATCAGGCATTTCGCTACAAGGAGACATCCCTCCAGTCTTTTGACTGTGATACTCACCAGGGTATCAGAGATGAATAAAGTCATTAACATTCCCATTCTCTACAGCATTTTATCACTCTTCAGAGAGTCTGGCTCATGTGTTCAAGTGCTCTGCCTGATGGTGAGGGAATTAGAGTAGTTAATCGGCTGAATATCTGTAATATTCACATGTAGTAGGTGCTACCTCTAAAGCATTCTGTGAGCCTTAGAGAGGTGAAGCTGTTCAAGTTTTCTAGAACTCATCAGGTAGGGCAAGGCAGACACAGAAATAATAAACTAGACAGTAGCTTCTTACACAGTGCAAATGAAATGCTGGGGAGGAGCAGAGAAAGCAACTGCAGATGCATCCTGAACAGAAAGGGCCGGGGGAGAGACTAAGAAGCATCAACATGGACAGGAGGACCATGGAGAGGTGGGGAAATAACCAAGGACATGGCACCACAGTGAACCAGCATGACGGGGACAGCAAAGAATAAGGACCTCACAAGGTCATTCCTGAATTTTAACACAATCATATAGAAACACTTTCAATAGAATAATCTATAGAAATGATTTCAATAGACTAAAAGGGGAAATAGGAGCTCTACTTGACTAAACGCAGTTACCAGATGAGATTGTATCTTATTCTAGTTATCAATTTAGCAATAGTGTGGATAATTGTACTAAACCCATAGATTCGTTCTTTCAGTATTAGCAGTATGATTTTTAGTAATGTTTATGGAAAAATAACATGACTAAATTGCATAGAAATTTTAAGAGGCAAACTGAGCCATAGAGTACAATAAAAAATCATATCAAAGAAATAAATACCAAGACAAGAGAACTTTGGTTAAAATAATAAACATAATTTAAATGTGATGTATATTCACACACATATCAAATACATGTTTGCTGTGATGGAGATTATAAAAATATTTGAGATGTTAAAATTTATAGGAATGGAATTATATCAATAACAAAATGTTCAAATAATAATGTATTAATAAATGTCACCACTATCTTTGACTCATGGGGTGTAATCAGAATGCAACATTATCTCTCACTGTAACTTTTCAATTACATATTCATGTACTCATCTGCCCCAGGCTGGGAACATGATTCTCGAGTTATAAAAAGCTGTGCTGTTGCTTAAACTGACAAAGCCATGACACAGAATGCCAGCCCAATACAATCATATAAATGCCCGAAAGTCAGCGTCAGTCAGCTGGGCAGTGCTGCAGGCAGGCCACCTGCGGGGAGGGTGGACAGCAGACATGCTCCTTTTCTTCTTCCCTGCTTCATTGCGTACATCCTCCCTCAGCAGCCTAAACGTGGTGGTATGGTTTCTGATCCTGCCACGGTCACAAGGGCAGAGAGTGGTTGAGTTCTTATCTGCCTGGCACTGCTGTGAGGTGATTTTCAGCAGTTTGGATATGGCATTCGTTTTAGAGCTGCCCCTCTCAGGGGCTCTTCCGTGCCCACCCCTGTTCCCACCTGCAACGACCTTGGCCTGAGCAAATGCCCTGCACTCTGGCCTTTCTTTCCTCTGAGCTCCTAAGGACACCAGAGGCCCACGTTGGCTTGTCCTGTTCTGAAGCCTGTTTACACCCTTAACAGGGCCTTTGTCATAGGATCTCAAATAAGTACCCCATCCCCACAATGCCTCTCTTGCTCTTTTGCACTTGACCAGCATTTGGTCATCTGTAAATATGCAAATATTCTTTGCAAAAACAAATGCTGAGAGTGCAGACTAGACTCCACTGACTCAAGTCAACTAAGAAAGGGAGGAGAAATATTTGAATGCACAATTCTCAGGCAGATATACAAATGACCAATAGCACAGGAGAAGATGCTCAACATGACCAGTCACTAGGAAAATGATCTAATGGGGATGGCATTAACATTTTGGCAAGAAGAATTTAAATGTCAATGATATAAGATGCCATTTCATATTCAATAGAAGAGCTCTCTCCCTTCACAGAATATTCAATAGAATGAACATAGTCAAAAAGGCAGGCCAAGCCTGATGGCTCCTGCCTATAATCCTAGCACTCTAGGAGGACAAGGTGGGAGGATCGCTTGAGCTCAGGAGTTGAAGGCCAGCCTGAGCAAGAGCAAGACCCCATCTCTACAAAAAACAGAAAAATTACCTGGGCATGGTGGTGTGTGACTGTAGTCCCAGTTAATGGGGAGGCTGAGGCCGGAGGATTGCTTGGGCCCAGGAGTTTCGGTTGCAGTGTGCTATGATGATGCTACTGCATTCTACTGGGCTGACACAGTGAGAGTATGTGTCCACAAAAAAAAGATAAAAGAGAAAAGGCAGACTATAAGAAATACTGCAAATATGTATAAGTGTAAAGTTACAGTTTCTCCACGTCATTTCACTTCCAATTTCTTCCCCTCAAGAACAATTGGAATTCTTTGGCATCTCAAGTCTCATAGGTCAGTCAAGGTTCTGCTAGATTCTTGTGCTCTTTTGCATGAATTTTCAAGATACATTTTGCTCTTTCATATGAGTCCCAAATAAAAAGCAGATATGTAAGAAGTAGAAACTGCAGGAGAGGCATAAAACCACAGTCAATGGGAGAAAATATAAAAATGTTATGTACCTAGATAATGGAAAATCTATTGGCATATAACCCCATTTAAAAGCTTGGTTCTACAGTAGAGAGAATCTGTACATCATAACATGAATATTCAGAACAAGAGAATAAACATTCAGTGAAGGGACAGAGCTCTTCGTCTCAAACACGGTCTAGACCTTTTCCGTTATAGAAACTTTCCATGTCCTCAACTGCTCTAAAGCATTCCTTCTACTCCTCTGAATTAGTCAAAACCTGGCTCTCTCCTGCTGATCCTGCTTTCCCTAAGTCCTCTCAGGTGTAATCTATTCACTCTCACCCCAGCTGTTTCAGGGTGAAGAAGTGAGCTCTTTGTTCCCACCACCACTCCCAGACCATGTCTAACCCCACCTCTTGTCTAAAGCGCTACTCCTTCCAAGTCCAGAACCATCTGACTAGAGACCTATCCAAGTCCCTTCATGTGCCATCTAACAAATACCCTCATTATATTCCCATTCACCAAAGACTTTGGAACTGACCCTGGTCTTCCTCTTCATGCCAAGCCCTGCCTTAATGAATGGGGAACTTCAACATCCAAACCTCTCCACCACACTCCACACCCACACATCTAACTTGAAATCTTTACCAAAGTACCTCAAATCCAACCTGAACAAAACAGAATTCATGGATCCCCCATGATGGTACATGCCTAGAGCCCCAGCTACTCCGATGGCTGAGGCAGGAGAATCACTTGTGCCCAGCAGTTCAAATCCAGCTTGGGAAACATAGCAAGACTCCAGCTCTAAAAAACATTTAAAAACAACCCTCCCCTTGAACTCATGATCTCCCTACTTGCCAGCCTTAGCCCAGCTTAGTCTCCAGGTTCCTCAGGGAGTGGCACCAACAATTGTACATGCATGAGGTGGAAATCTTAAAAAGACCTTTAACTTCCCTCAGCCCTCACAACCAGAACATCACAAAAACACACTGATTCTACAATATACACATCTCTTGAACTCACCATGTTTCTCCATTCCTACTTTCACCAAGCTCATTCAAGCGTCTGTTCTATCATGCCTGGACTACTGCAGTGCTTACTAACTCATCTCACTGAATCTACTCTTACTATTCTCACCCTAGGCTGTAATGTGCATTGTACCCAAAGGAACACTTGTTTTGCCTATTCTAAATTCTTAGCACATGCACACTGGTGGGTGCAAAGCAAATCATCTGTAATATTTCCTGAAAAAACACATGTCAGAATGGGAAACCAGCGACACAGGGAATGAGTAAACAATCTTCCCCTTTATACCACTGGTTGTGGTTTTGTAGACAAAGCAATATTGAATTTTTATCACCACAAATATAACTGTTCTTAGCTCATGGTTAGAATAAAATGAAGACCCAGTTGATGATCAAAGTGCCTCACTGACATATTTAAAGCACTGCTATAATGATGCATCTATTATGTTTCTTTCTTTCTTTTTTTTTTTTCTTTTTGAGACAGAGTCTCTCACTCTGTTCCCCAGGCTAGAGTGCCGTGGCATCAGCCTAGCTCACAGCAACCTCAAACTCCTGGGCTCAAGCGATCCTCCTGCCTCAGTCTCTCAAGTAGCTGAGACTACAGGCATGGGCCACCATGAGCAGCTACTTTTTTCTATATATTTTTAGTTGTCTGGTTAATTTGTTTCCATTTTCTTCAGTAGAGATGGGGTCTTGCTCTTGCTCAGGGCTCAAACTCCTTAACTCAAATGACTTACCTGCCTCTGCCTCCCAGACTGCTAGGATGACAGGCATGAGATATTATCTTTCTTTCTTGGAGGGATATTTCTGGTGAACAGAGGGCCTACAGCTTTTACCATTTTCAAGTGCCTATTTAGGAATATTATATATTTATCTTATTTTAATAAATGAAAAAATAAACATAGAACAATATTTTCATTATCCTTAGAAGGACTCTTCTTTCCTATGCAATGGCAGATTGAGTGTCTGGACTCAGTTTCCCTGTATTACTGTAGATCATAACTTCAAGCTATAACCCAAATGATGAAACTAATGGAACAGAAAAGCCTCCCAACACCAACATTTAACAGAGAAAGTACAATCTAATATATAAAGGAATAAATATCCTGGCTGAAATGGAAGAAATACAATAGAAAATTGCTTTTAAGCCCCAAGAAATTTCATTGTTCCTCTGAAAGAAGGAAGACTGAAATCAATTAGGAAATGTGTGAGCAAGAGAGAAAACTTAAAATCATTTTAATCTAGTTCTGAGTACTCCCTGGAGAACCTGGGTGAGCCACTCTAAATACAGAAATCCACAGTCCAGAGTACTGAAGTGCTTCAAGGAGCAACCATGACAGTGTGGGAGTCTGAAATTCATGGACAGCGTAAAGTAAGCAAGCTCAGAAAGTGGGCTCTTTTTTAGGCCATGTGAAAAGGCTAAAGAATTTACTTTGGCACTTGCTGAACTCATGAAGTCATAGTTAACATCTCACAAGCTAATTCTGACCTAAGAGAATGCTCTATTTTTGTTATTCAGAGAATAACATTTAGAATACTATTTACAATAAATCACTTCAGATCTACCTGAAATAAGACAAGCAAAAGTAAATGCTAGTAACTTACAATCAGAAGCATCTCTGAAAGAGACACTTGACCCATAATTTCACACGTGGAAAGGATGAAAATTAGCTATTACCTTTTCACTGCTTCCAAATCCGGTTAGCATCTGCTTTACTATTTTAGGTGCATTATCAAAATCCCTGGAAGCACCTAAAGTAAAATAAATTTCAAAACAAATAACTCAATTTAAATAATGTCTTTAAACCTACAAACACTATTTTTGAACTAAAGCCATTCTTTCCAGCTACCTGTGGTCATGGGGTCCATTCCAAACACAAGCTCGTCCGCCACTCTTTCTCCCATGCTAACACATGTCTGTGCAAGCAGCTGGGCTCAACAGCATTCCATCTGTCATGCTCAGGCAACACAAGGACTTGGATAATTGAAAAATAATCAGATGATAACTAAAGAAGGACCTTCACGTACAGTTCTGAAATAGTGACATTAGAAACCAGAATGATCATTTGGCTCTCACTAAAGTAAACACTTACTACCATAATGCTGACTAATGAAAGACACTAAGAGAAATGACTATCAGATGACTGATGGCAAAACAAGCAATGTAGACAACAAAAAATAATTGCTTACATAGCAAAAATGCATTTTTAAAACAATAAGTGCATAATATGGCAATAGCACTGTCTTCTCCTTAGTTATATAGAAATGTTTAAGATATTTACAACTGGAAAGACATGATGAGGAAACCTTTACTAAGTGAGAAAAATCTTAGAAAAACTATTGAATCCATTATTAGGACACATAATTTCTCTCTTTTGGGGGAATTGATCATTTAGACATTTAAGCCTTATAGCTTGCTGCCATTAATCAATTAAATTTTGTAACACACATATGTAACATGAAATATATTAAATCCTTATAATAGTCTTTTTAATATATATTACTTTAAAACATTTTTAAAAGAAAATGGGCAGAAATCACTCCACAACACATATAATATATATTATAAGTCTAAATAATACTCTTTATTGAGAGAAAAAAAATCCACAAATGCCTCTATGTGATTTCAAGAGGCTTCAAGGAAGTTAAAGAAGAAGGTATTTAAAAACATAAGAAGTAGGTGAATTCTTTTTATAAATGTTTTTATCAGCAATTGCCTACATAACCTTCTGGAGGGCTTGATTTGAGAACAAAACAAGAAACTACAAAAAATTTGCATGTCCAACGGTTGGCCCTCATGTCATGGTTGTAGCTTTGTTGATAGGTGTCGCATCTTCTGTGCAATATGCAATAATAGCACCACCAGATTGGTGTGATGGTTTGATTTTGGTTATCAATTTCCACACTTCCTCCCTCAGACCCTCTGCTAAATATTTAATTGAGCAAAATACTGCATTAAAAGGGAGCATTTCAATCAATGAAACCCATTTTCCTTTCCAAATCAAATACAGTCAGACCTCCTTATCCATGGGTTCCTCATACATCGATTCAACCAACTGGGGATTGAAAATATAGGGGAAAATCAGTAAAAAACATACAAATAAAATACAGGATAGCAACAAGTTGCACAGCATTTACATGGTATTAGGTATTATATGCAATCTAGAGATGATGTAATGAATTTGGGGGAATGAGCAGAGGTTATATACATAAAGTCTGCCACTCTGCATAAGAGACTTGAGCCGCCCTGAATTTTGGTGTCCACAGGGGTTCCTGGAACCAGTCCCTCCCACAGATACTGAGGGATGGATGAATGTATCTGATATGGGATTAATCTTAAAAAAAATCATTCTCCTTAAAGTCATTTTAGAGTAACATAATTTAATATTATTCATAAATATTTTGAACAGAGTAAAGGTTTTTGAAAAAGAAAATGGGTAGAATTCACTCCACAACACAGCAAACTATAACAATTTGCAACTACAAACCACAGCTGTCAGAACTATCATCTTAATCCTTACATCGAAAGGGATGGAATAATTCTATTTTATAAAATAAACTTGCTATTTAATAAGAAAGTCCTATGTAAGCAGCTGTTAAGACAATCTGAAATTTAAAATAAAAATTAAAGAAAGAATAATTAAAACTAGCCAGCCTTTCTAACGGCAATATTGGACAAGAGGAAATGCCTGGGGACCCCGTGCCTGGTCACAAGTATAATTATATAAACAACCGGAATATATTTGCTCTTTAAGAAGCCTAATTTTGTCGTTTTCAAGAATATATTTTCATGTTCCGATAACCTTTCCTTTTTTAACCTCTCTCTTCAGTCAGATGAAAAGGTCTTCTAAGAAGAACTAATGGGCGTAACGCTGTGAACGCCCAAGGGCCTGCCACCTGCCAGTGTCCCACCTGCACTCTTGTCTCTTCAACACCGCGGTGTCCAGCCACAGGCCTCAGGCCTCCTCCTGGGCACCTGTCCCCCTCATGGCTGCCCAGTAGACCAGCCCAGCAAGAGAGGGGACCAGCCGGGCTCAGGACACCTCAGGGAGCGTCTCGGAGCGGCGGTTCCACCATTCGGATCTCAGGCCAACGCCAGGGCTGCGTGAAGTTATTTATTGCAACATGTATGTACTCAGGCAGGAAGGTTTTAGATTAAGTTTAGATTCAGATGAGATTCAACACAGCTTTCGCTGTCTAAATAGCATATTTGCCAAGAAAATAATTTATTATCTAATAAATGAAAAGTAAAGGTAGAAAAAAACATAAAGAAAACCTACCCATTAGCATTTTGTCTTTGGAAAAATCAAGTTTCTTCATGGTAACCATTTCTTTTCTATCAACAGTGGCCTTCAATGCAGTTTGGTTCACAGGATTCTGCAACTCTGTCCCAGGAAAGCCAATAGGACCTCGAGCTGTGATTTCTGGATGAACAGCTAATGTAAAAAGACAACATAACACTAAAAGTCCAAAACAGCTAAAACAAAGCACTTCACAAAGAACTCACATGACAAAGGAAAAAAGAAAACAGCTATTCTGAGCTATAAGTTAAAATATTTACCTTGAAACTCAAAGAAACTTAATTCATTAAAATTCTTAGGGAAAGGAGCCCAAAAATGCCACCAAAATGGGTATTGGGACAAATCACAAACATGCTTAAATTTAGATAAGTTTATGGAGGAAAAAGCAATGTGGAGCTACCTAATATGAATTAGAAACTTCAGATATGCCCTTTATCTTTTCTGTTTTTCTTTTTTCTTTCTTTTTAAATATAGAGATGGGGGTAGCTCTTGCTCAGGCTGGTCTCAAACTCCTGAGGTCCAAGGATCCTCCCGCCTTGGCCTCTCAGAGTGCTGGGATTACAGGCATGAGCCACTGTGCTTGGCCAGATATGCCCTTTATCCTTACTAGGCTAACCACTCACAGAAACAGCAAACTCACAGATAACATCCTGTTCTCTGAATTACATGCTGAAACACTTTGCACATAAAACCTGCCTTTATGGTAGGAAATGTATTTAATTTTTGAATTGATCCAGCCACCTTTGAAATACTGCATCTGTAAGAGCTTCATTTATTACTCCAGTCAGTTCCACAGGTTTTGTATTATGGTTTGCTTTCCTCTTTTCTTGTCCCCAAACTGACCTTGTCACGAGCTGCTGTTTCTGGAACTTTTTCTACTGTTCTGTCTTTTAGACTCATCTTTTAAGCATTTAGTACCACTCGGCCATAAAAAAGGATGAATTAATGCCTCTTGCATCAATTTGGGAGGAACTAGAGACCATCCTAAGTGAAATGTGTCAAGAATGGAAAAACAGACACCACATGTACACTCTAATAAAATGGCACTAACCGATGGCACACAGGTGCACAGATGACAGTACATGTCACAGGAATCAAGCAGGGGAAGGGGAGAAGGGGGCAAGAAAATCCACCTAACGGGTACAAGGAACACTATTCAGGTGACGGGCACATTTACAACCCTGACTCAAGCTATGTATCAAAAACATTTGTACTCTCCTAAGATTTGAAACAAAAAACATTTAAAAAATAATAAAATAAATCCATAAATCTTTTATTTTGTGATTTTCTCCACCCAAAGTCTTCTCTGCTTCTGCAACTTGAGAAATGTTCAATTTTATTTTATCCTGGTGATAATTTATATCAGAAATTTTAAGACTTTTACTCTAGCAAAAGCCAACCCTAGAGGGCCAAAACTTTATTTTGTTAACTGCTGTATCTCCTGTGCCTACCCCCTGCCTGGAGACACATAAGTGTTCATGAATGGACAGACCCACACTGTGCAGCCATTGCAATTACTCTGCCACAAAGCAATGATGGTGAAGGCTGTTCAAGGTCTATTGCTAAGTGAAGAAAAAAATTACAGAAACTATGCGTAGCGTAGTTTCAAACTAAAATTACAAACAAATAATTAATTTTTATTAAAATAAAAGTTAGAGATATATGCAAAAGTTAGAGATATAAAAACATATATATATGTGTGTGTGTGTGTGTGTGTGTGTGTGATCTTCAAATATTATCTGTCTCAGTACTCTAAAAGAAACCTTTCTTTGGAATCAGAATTCAAAGCAATAGATTCTCTTCAATATACACTAAGGAACAGACTTGTAAAATGATGTGTAAATGGTGGAAAAGGACATAAAACTGAACTGGTCATTTAATACATTTATCATATGAGGACCAGAAACAGGGTCGATGGATATTTTGCCATTTTATAGATATAATAATGTTTATACTGTAGAATTAGACTTATGCTTATCAAACTGTATTTATTTTATTTAGATACCATTTCAAAATTTCTTGTTGACCTTTTCCATGTGTCCTTGGAAGTATACTCGCATGTCAGAGCCGCTAGGACATATTCAGGTGCTAAAGGAAGAATGCAAAAAGAGAACATCCATTAATAACTGGACCATGCTGGAGTTCAAGTTAAACACGGCTGACACACTAAAGACATGATTGGGAAGATAATGACAGCCAGAGACTAGGTCAATGTTTGAACAAAAATGTTACCTCCTTTGAAATGATACCTCCTTTGAAAACATGGCTCAATTAACAGTCTCAATAACCAGGAGGCAGAACAAAGTTCATTTGGATATATACGTGTATGGCACGTCTAGGTAGCACATCTTGGGAAACCAAGACATGCAAGGAAGTCAGGGACGGAACAAATTATTTTACAACAGACTGCTATGAGAACCACACACCCATCTCCACTGCTAAGTAGCGAATTTTCCACTGGAGTCTCAGGCAAAGGCAAACTACTCATCAAGTGTTAATGTAAATAATTTCTACAATCAGTGTTACAAGCTGTCTAAACGATTGGAAGTGGGAGTGGACAAAAGGTGATCCCAGGCTCAGGTTTTTGTCATCTGCTTACAACTACCACTGACTGTGGCAGATTGGAGCCTACAATGAACTGGCACCCTTCTGGGTCTTGGAATGTGGTTCAGCAAAATCCTAAAAAGGCATTTTAACATCTTAACTTTAAGTTTAAAATCCATGTAAATGTTACAATCTACCCTATGACATCTGTGTGCGCTTTAGTATACAAAATAACATTTTAAAGTAATTGTTGTCTGGTAAAAGGACACCTCCAGAATAGAAGATACAGCAGGTTTTACCCAGTTGCTTCAAATCCCCCCACAGTCCCAGGCTGTGACTCTCCAGTTTAAGCTGGTCAGTTGGGTCCTTCCGGGGCTGGCTGTGGGAGGCTTTAAGCAGCAAGCCATCGAGTTTAGACTTCACACTGTAGGAAACTGGCAAGTCATGAGAACATTGGAAAAAGAGGGACCAAATTGCAACGTGTTGGAAACACTAAGCCAGAAACAGTGTGAAGGATGGTTTGGGGGGAAGAGATGAGAAAAAAAGCAAACAAGTTAGCCCATGCAGGAAAACAGGCAATGCCATGGGAAGTGGAGCACAAGAGGCAGTAGGAAGGGACAGGACAGAGGCAGTTAGCACCAGGCTGTGAGTCCTGTCCCTGCCTCCCCTGTCTCCCCCCCAGGGGCTTGTGTTTTGACAGCCACTCTGCCAACACTGGACTCAGGCTGGGCCTAGTGAGGGCCAAGGGCTTTGGCCTCCTGGAGGTTCAGGGACAAGCACTGACAGGAGGCAGATTGATGAACAGGAGAAAAGGCAAACACATGTCTTTGACCTGCATACACAGCAGCTTCAGGATGGAGACCCCACCCCAGGGAGGCACAGACACTTCCACACCACCTTGAGGGGACTGAAGGGGCGGGGCCTGGGCCCTGGAAGAAAAGGCTATGGGATAGGAAGAAGAGGATTCTGTGGAGGGGCAATGAATGATTACTAGGGAGAGTGATTGGCTGGGGAAGGGAAAGTGACCCCCAGGGGGCTCTCTGTGGAATCTGAATGAGTCTTAAGGGCAGAACATCATCTTCTAAATGAGTCTGGGCAGATGTGCTTAGACTCCCAGTCTCATGGGGTGGGAAAGAAAAGGAAAAATTATTCTCCTTGGCGGGTCTGGGTCTTAGACAGTTGCAGAAACTTCCACTCCTCTGGGGGAGACAGTGGGGTGGGTGAGTCAGAAAGACCTGGAGGCTTCTTCAGTTCAGCCTGTCAAAGTGTCACAGTTGGGGGCATCAGTTTCTGAGCCCCAACAGTCACAAAGGTAAAAGCAGAAGTTAGCCCAATGTGGATGACCCTGCAATTTTTATTAAACTACACTAGATGGTGACATCATAGAATTACCTCAAAGACCTTCTTAACAAACTCCTCTCAAAACTCAAGGCTGGGAAGAATAATTTTCCTCCTAATGCACACAGGCTTTCTATAACTCAGCAGTGAGGCCTGTTTATACATTGTGTGTTGCTCTTTGTCTTCACTACTTATAATCTCCAAGGTATATATTGTGCATTGTTTTAGTTTTCGCTGGCATTTTTTTGATACTGTTTTTCCTATTCTCATTACTTCTTGTTAATTTTAAGTAATTTTCATTCATTTGCAAGAGCAGCTCACAGACTAAGGGAAACACGTGCCCCTGATGACTTATTACAAAGGACATTTTATATGATGCCAATAAACTTCCAGATGAAGGACAAATAGGCTGCAGTGTGGAAAGGTCCCCAGTGCTGAAGCTTCTGGTGGAGTTGGGGTGCACCACCCTCCTGGCATGTGGGTGGGTGAGTTCTGGCTCACCTTCCTGTAAGACTCCAGCTGTCCAACTGTCTGGGAGCTCCTTGAATCCTGTCCTTTTGAGCCTTTTAGGGAGACTTCATTGGATAAGAATGATTGACTACCATGTGATAAGAATGATTGACTACCATGTGATCGGACAAAAAGGATATGACCTAACACTATTACACTGAGTGGGAAACCCAGCAAACCCTGTGCAGAGATCCCTCTTCAACTCGTTGCACAGCTTTCCTTCTGCCTAGGAATGGGGCAGGACCCTCTCTGGAATGAGGGTCTTGTGACCCACAAGCAGATTAGAGTGCTCTCTCCAGCAAGTGAAAGGAGGACGGGAGAGGGTCAAAGTGAAATTTCTGTTTTCAGAGTCCTACTTCTGGGGCCTAAATCCCCCATCATTATAACAAAAGACTGTAGAAGGGCTATGGGAGTTATAAGCCAGGAACCAGAGACAAAAACAAATATATATACATCATCATATCATAATGTCCTAAATGTGTGTAACATTTTAGCCTTTCATACCGTATTTTAACTATACTTTTTCTACATTAACTATGTTTAGAAAAACAAATATTTACCAGTTTGTTCCAATTGTGGAGAAACACAAATGTGTGCTGGCCTTGTTGTTATCTGTGGCCTTGTGCTGTTCATGACACTTTGGTTTGGAAAAGTATTTTAACAATATAAAAAATAAAAAGTAAAAAGTAAACTAGCTTGGTATGGGCGTCCCAACTACTCAGGAGGCTGACATGGGTGGATCACTGGAGGCTAAGATTTTGACACCAGCCTGGGCAATATAGCCACACACACATTCTTGAAAATAAAGTGAAAAATATATTAGGTGGACATGTGCCATGTTCCTGGAGTCCCAATTGCTCAGGAGGCTGAGCTGGGAGGATCGCTTGAGGCCAGGAGGTCCAGGCTACACTAAGCTATGACAGTGCACCACCTCCCAGCATGGGTGACAGGGCAACACTGTGTCACTCAAAACAGTAAAAACGATAAGAGTCCACCTAAAGAATTGCTTGTGCTTAAAAGCCATTTGTGAGTCACTGTGAATACTTAGATCGGGGCGATAAAGCTGCTCCCACTTGTTTGTTCAGATGTCAGTGAGACTAGTTTTGGTCCCAGGCAAGGGGCTGCTTTGGATTACAATTGAGGAGGCAGATTTGATCTTGGCAGACACAGTAGGTTTCTGTTTGGTTGTTGTTGTTCTGGTGGTGGTGGTGGTGGTGGTGGTTGTTCACTGCAGCTTGAACTCCTGGCCTCAAGTGATCCTCTTGCCTCAGCCTCCTGAGTGGCTGGGACTCCAGGGGCATGCCACCGTGCCTGGCCTCGTGTGGACCTTGAGATGTTCTTGTGCCTCAGTTCTTGTAGCCTCTCACGGTGGAGCATCCATAACGCGTCTGTTGCGCCACCTGTGAAAGAAGGCGCGAATTTTTCGGGGACAGCTCTTTCGACGAGGGTTGTTTTTTCCTTTTTTGAAGAGGTGTGTCTTCCTCTGTGGGATTCTGATGCCCAGTATGGTCTTTCTTGGAGTGGGGAACTGGGAGGCAGGATTGCTCCCAACTTCTTCCAGTAAGGCTTGGGCCAAAGATGTTATGGTTTGGTCCCCATCGTCTTCTACACGTTCTAGAGCTGAAAGAAGAAGGAGGTCAACTAAGGCGCCAGACCCTGAGGAATGTCGGCCCAACCTCATCCTTCTCCACCTCACACACCACGTCATTATCACATGATTGCATTTATAGTCATTTTTATCACTATCAAAGCCATACTTGCTTCATTGTAGGAAATATGGATAATAAAAATTATTTTTTAACAAAAGGAAAAGAAGAAAAATCTCTCACCCCCAGAGATAACATTGCTAATAACTTGGTACCTATATTTAAATACCTAATATGGACAAATACCTAATATGGATAAAACATTTATTTATAAAAATAGCTTTAACCTTTTTTCCTCCCACAAAATAGTACTCTAAACACCATAAAATCCAATCACATGATTCTATCATATCTTTTTTGATGAACACTTTACTAGTAAATACTTAGATTGTTTGTAATTTTTCACTTTTATTAATATAAATAATCATGAATTCAGTCATCAACTCTTTACTGACTACTTCTTATTACCTGGCACTGTGCTAGGTGCTGACAATAGAGTGGTGACTCATAGAGACAGAGTCCCCAACCTCAAGCAGTTAACAGGTGGGGGAAAGAAAAAATCATCAGGAAACATGAATTCAGCCCAGAGAAGGAAGCTGAATGGACTAATGAGAGAGAATCACTGGGAAGGACCCCTTCAGACAGGCCAGTTGGGGAATGCCTCTCTGGGAAAGTGGCATTTGAGCCTAGATCTAAAGCCTGAGAGCCTGCCATGTGCAGCCTGAGGGCAGAAGCATTCCCAGTGGGGGAGGGATGTATTCATGCTATACAAAGTTCCAGTTGGCTGTAGCTTCTGAGAAGCAGGCAGTGATGTAGGCTGAGGTGGGGGGGGCAGGCAGAGGCCAGAACCCCCGGGGCCAGCCTGTGAGCCTCAGAGCAGTGGGAGGCTACTGAGGGTTTAAAGTGAGGGAGGGGCAGGATCCAGTGTCCCATCTTTACAGAGAATCTGGCTGCTATGTGGAGAACACTGCAGAGAAGAGTAAGAGGGTGTTGGAAGGTTGTTAAAGTGGTGTGGGTTACATAGGCATGGGAACATGGTAAACGGAGACAGAAAATTCATTAGCATGAAGAGTAGAAAGACAACAGAAAGTGTTGGAGACTAAGACCCTCTACATTCCAACGACTTGTCCTGACTTGTCCTATGCACAGGCCTCACCCCGGAAAATAGCCTAAGACGAAAATAGCACCCAGCCCCCCAGCTATAGTTTTAAGAAGAATGCATTCTATGCCATGCTTGCTCCAGGGCATGCTACCTACAATTGTTCCCAACCCCCTGCCAGGCTGGGGTTGAGTGATTCATCACAAAGAGCTTCCGGTGCCATTGCGATGCTGATTGGGGCTGATTAGCCCATAGGAAAGCCTCATTATTCCCCCATTCTATTTTTCTGTTTCTACTTCCTTGTTTTCTGTATATAAAACCTACCAAAAATCCAAGTAAAGTAGACCTTGACAACCCTTTGCTTGGTCTCGTTTCTTTCTCTAGCCCATCTCTTTCAGGCACGGTCCCCCTCGCCCCCGTGAGTAACAGAATGTCCCGCTGGCCGGGACAAGTGGCGCCCAATGTGGGGCTCGAGGTGAGGACCTTTGTCGGGTGACGCCTCGGAGTGCTCTTCGGCGGAAGGAAACCCTACAGAGACCCTCGTTCTGCCGCTCACAGAGTCGATGGTCTGGTGAGTAAATTTTTACATTGTCACCCCATCGAGATGGGCCATTCATTGTCTAAAGAGGCCGTTTTTATTAAGGATCTCAAGGCCTCACTCAGAGAGGGAGGAATTAGAGTTAAGAAAAAAGACTTAGTGAAGTTTTTTGTGTTCATTGATCATGCTTGTCCTTGGTTTATTATTGGTAGACCTGAGATTCACCCACACAAATGGCAAAAAGTAGATAGAGATTTAAACGATTTACTTCTAAGTCAGGGCCCAGATGCCGTCCCTGTATCTGTTTTTTCGTACTGGGGACTAATCAGAGATATTTTTGAAGGGGCAGATTCAGACCCCAATAAAAAGCAGCTGCTCTCAGTAGCAGAATTCTGCCTCCGACCTGTGTCACGGTCTGCTTCGAGAACGTCTTTAAAGACGGCCAAAGGGCCAGCTTCTCCTAATAATTTCAAGAGACCAACATGTCCTTCCCCTTGCCCCTCAGTTTGTATTAATATGCCCCCTCAGGATCCCTCAGCTGAGCTCCAGACATCTAGAGAGGAGCCCCCGATTAGTAGGCCAGACACCAAGACCCTCTATCCTCCCTTACCCGAGGGTACAGCCCCTCATGCATTTAATTACCCAGTGTTCAAAAAACAACCTCTCCAAGAGTCCCTCGACCCCGCCGAAGAGGCAACCCTCGAAGAGGAAGCGGCCCAATATCACAATCCCGAATGGCCTCCTCCTTACACACCCCAGATTTACGCACCTTCGTTAATGCCTCCCCTTACAATGCCCTTACTTTTGCGTACCAAAGAAGACTTAAGTCAAAGGGTTACGCAATTAAAGGATGTTTTACAACTTCAGAAAGAGTTTGCCCAGCTTTCCAAAGACTTGTCCTCCCTCCAAGATACGCTTAAAGATTCGGTCTTCATTAGCCACCCACGTCAGGAGACCACCTAGTCACACGCCACCTTAAATAAAAAATCCTTAAAATCCTCCCATAAAGCCCTAGCATTCCCGGTAGTTACCAGGTCTAATAGGCGAGGAGACCTTACCGCTCCTTCTTCGAGCCAGTCCCCGCCCCAAGATTCAGATAATGAGGATACGAAAGAGAGAGAAAGGGAAAGTGAAAGTAATGACCCCCCAAAAGAGGCAGCCCCGGGGCCCACTGCAGAGCCTACTGAGTTCCGCAGACTAAAACTTAAGACTTTAAAAGAATTAAATTCTGCTGTTAGGACGTATGGGCCCAATGCACCCTTTACCTACTCCCTCCTAGAGGCAGCCTCGGGAGGCGGCTACTTGCTCCCCAGAGAATGGACCAAGCTGGTTCAGGCAGTCCTTTCACGCGGACAGTTCCTCTCGTAGAAAGCCAATTTTCTCGACCGCTGTCAAACTACGGCTACTAATAATTAAAAAAACCCCAATTCTGCCTCTTAGACCCTTGAAAAACTTAGCGGACAAGGGAAGTTTGCCACTGAACAGCGCCAAAGGGGACTCCCGATCGGGCTTTTGTCTCAGACCGCTGCAGCCGCTTTCGGCGCCTGGTGAACACTTCCCTCTACGGGATCTGTTCTCACTCCCCTGACAAAAATCACCCAGGGAGCTCAAGAGGGCTTTAGTGAATTTGTGGGCAGGCTTTTAGAGTCTGCTGAACGAACCCTCGGGCACGAAGATGAGAATAATAGGCTTATTAAACAATTGGCCTATAAAAATGCTAACAGCTCTTGCAGGGCCATCCTCAGGGGCAAACTTAAAAACAAAGACCTTAATGACATGATTAGAATGTGTAATGATGCTGACCCCTTCGCCCATAAGGTGTCGCAGGCTGTGCAGCTTGCGGTCGGGGCTGCCATTCAAGGCACTGTGGCACAGAAAGGCTGTTTTAAGTGCGGTCAGCCAGGGCACTTTGCGAAGCAATGCCCCTTAGCCACCTCCTCTGCTGCCCCTAACCTCAGTGGACCACCAGGCAGGCCAACTCGGCCCCCCTCCCTCTGTCCTCGCTGCAAGAGGGGATACCATTGGGCTAGTGAGTGCTGTTCTAAGACCGATGCCCTTAAAAATCCCTTGCCACCCCTTTCGGGAAACGGCCTGAGGGGCCAGCCCCGGGCCCCTTATCCTATTCAATTTCAGCCGGCCTCGGGGAACAGCCGACAAGAGGATCCCCAGCCCCTAGACTCCTCCGAGCGACCACAGGGAGCGCAGGAGTAGACTTGTGTGCCTCCTCCGACACAATATTAAAACCTAAACATGGTGTTCAAATTTTGCCTACTGGCTCATTTGGACCCCCACCGGCTAATATGTTCTTTTTTATTCTGGGCCGAGCCTCCTCCACTCTTGCAGGGCTCATAGTCCACCCTTCCATAGTAGATAGTGACTTTACCGGAGAGATTAACATCTTAGCCAGCGCGCTTACCGGCCCTGTGTGTGTCTCTAAGGGACAGTGCTTAGCTCAGGCATTGCCCTTGCCCCTTAATACATCCTTCCCAGCCATCGCCTCTAACCGAGGTGCTTCCTGCCCTGGCTCTTCTGATCTTTATTGGGTCCAAGCTATCACCAAAAAACGACCCACCCTGCGGTTAAAGTTAAATGGTAAACTTTTTAAAGGCCTTCTTGATTCTGGCGCCGATTCCACAGTATTGCCCAGGACGCCTGGCCCCAATCATGGCCACTGCAGCCTTCCCTTACGCACTTACAAGGTATAAGACAGTCTAATAATACTCTCCAGAGCTCAAAAATTTTAACATAAAAAGACCCTGAGGGAAACAAAGGCACCACTCAACCCTTTGTAGTCCCAAACCTGCCTGTTAACTTATGGGGGCGTAATATCCTTGCACAAATAAATGTCATTATGTGTAGCCCCAATAAAGTTGTAGCCAGCCAAATGCTTAAACAGAGATTCCTCCCAGGACAGGGCTTAGGCAAAGAGGGTCAGAGACTAAAAGCACCCCTGACCACCCTCCCTAAGTCAGACAGATCAGGACTAGGGTTCAAAAACATTTTTTGTAAGGGCCATTGATCCCCCTGCACTTCAGGCAGATAAAATCACTTAGAAAAGTGACTCACCTGTCTAAATCGATCAGTGGCCCCTCCCATCTAACAAGCTAGCCGCAGCTACAGCGTTGGTGCAAGAACAATTAGCTGCGGGACACATAGAGCCCTCTACTTCACCATAGAACACCCCCATTTTTGTCATTCAAAAAAAGACTGGCAAGTGGCAGCTGCTACAAGACTTACGGGCTGTTAATCGAACAATGGTTCCCATGGGGGCACTCCAGCCTGGTTTGCCTTCGCCCGTAGCTATCCCCAGAGGCTACTATAAGATAGTCATTGACCTAAAAGACTGCTTTTTCTCCATACCATTGCACCCAGATGACTGTAAGTGCTTCGCCTTCAGTCTTCAGGTAGTAAATTGTATAGGACCCTCCCCGAGTTTCCAGTGGCGAGTATTGCCTCAAGGCATGGCCAACAGCCCTACCCTTTGCCAAAAATATGTAGCTCAGACAATTGATTCTTTTAGAATTCAACATCCTCAAATATATATAATTCATTATATGGATGACATTCTTTTTGCCGGAGCCGACGAGGCAACCTTACATCAAGTTACTATGCAGGTTTTCTTGGCCTTACAAGCTCGAGGCCTCCGCTTGTCCCCCGAAAAGATTCAGGTCTGTCCCCCTCACCTGTTCCTAGGTTTTGAATTATTCCCCAATAAGGTCCTCTCCCAAAAAGTTCAGATCAGGAAAGACTCTCTTCAATGCCTTAATGATTTTCAGCGTCTTCTAGGCGACATTAATTGGCTTCGCCCATATTTAAAACTCACCACAGGACAGTTAAAACCCCTATTTGACATCCCGCAGGGAGATACTGATCCAACCTCTCCCCGCTCCCTAACTAAAGAAGGGCAGCAAGCACTCGATTTAGTCGAGCAGGCCATAAATGCCCAGGCCATTGGCTACTTCTCTGATTCTCCCTTGTACTTCATTGTCCTCCCCACCCCCTTTTCGCCCACGGGACTCTTTTGGCAGGGCAAGCCTCTTTTTTGGGTTCACCTATCGGCTTCCTCCCCTAAAGTCCTTCCCACCTACCCTTACTTACTAGCTAAGATTATTCGCTTGGGGCGAGAAAACTCCCTTAAGCTCTTTGGAAAAGATCCAGATATCATAATACTCCCTTATAATGCTTCTCAAATTCGGTGGCTAATACAAAATGATGATGACTGGGCGGTTAACTGTACGTCTTTCCAGGGCAAACTAGATAATCATTACCCCCCTGATAAACTAATTCAGTTCCTCTATCGGACACCTGTAATATTTCCCAAAAAAACAAGAGTCTCCCCCATTCCAGGAGCCGTCTTAGTTTTTACCGATAGATCCTCCTCAGGCACCGCGGCCTATAGCATTAATGGCCAGGTCCGCAGTTTTCCCACCAGATTCTCCTCTGCTCAACTCGTTGAGTTAGCAGCCTTAGTCGCAGTCTTCAAATACGTAAATCAGTCACCATTTAACTTGTATACTGATAGTTCTTATGTTGCTCATGCTGTCGCCACTTTGAAAACTGTGCCTCATATTCGGCCCTCCAACAATACCACTCAAATGTTCCAGCAACTACAAAGACTCATTCACTCCCGTTCCGCGCCCTTTTTTATAGGCCATATTCGCACCCACACTGGCCTTCCTGGGCCTCTAGTAGCTGGAAATAATCTTGTTAATCAGGCTACTCGTGTTGCAGGCGCTGTTCACAATATCACTGTTGATCCTGTCTGCGCTGCACGCCAGGCTCATAATTTACACCATCTCAACGCCCATACCCTCAGGCTTAAATTCTCCATTACTAGAGAACAGGCCAGAGAAATCGTCCGCCAATGCAGGGCTTGTTTTACCCTTCTCCCTGAGCCACACCTAGGAGTCAACCCTCGAGGCCTGATCCCTGGGGAGCTCTGGCAGATGGATGTCACTCATTACCCCCCTTTCAGAAAGCTTAAATATGTACATGTCTCTATAGATACTTGCAGTAGATTTATCTTTGCTTCCCTACAAACAGGCGAGGCCACCCGCCACGTTATCAACCATATTATAGCCTGTCTCACCTCCCTCCCTCAGCCTAAAGTTATTAAGAGTGACAATGGCCCGGGATATGTCAGCTCCAATTTCAAAAGTTTTTGTGCTCAGTTAGGCATTAAGCATGTTACAGGCATCCCATATAACCCTCAAGGCCAAGGTATTGTAGAGAGAGCTTATCAGACGTTAAAAAATACGCTCTCCAAACTACAATCGGGAGGAGGAATTTTGTACCCTTTGACAGGTAATTCCAAAACCCTGCTTAATCATGCCCTGTTCATTTTAAATTTTCTCACTTTTGACACTGCTGGCAAAACAGCTGCCGACCGCCTTTGGCACCCATCCACCACAAATACTTATGCACAGGCCTTATGGAAGGAGCCGCTTACAGGCAAATGGCTGGGGCCTGACCCTGTCCTCATATGGGGAAAAGGACATGCCTGCATCTACGATACCCAGGCAGGAAACGCCAGATGGCTACCAGAGAGAGCAATTAAGTTATATAACCCACCCAGGGAATCCCCTGAGAAGAATTCTTAATTCTGTTCTCTTCCAGAAATACAATGACTCCCCGAGAGAAGACGCTGATCCTCCTGTGCCTAGTTCTGGCCACGGTCAAGAACAGCGCCGCAGCCAACATCCACCAGGTCTACAACTATACATGGCAAATAATTAATGAGGCAGGAGACGTTGCCAATTCCTCCTCGCACCTCTCCGCCACTACGCCATGAGATCCACTAGAAATTGACCTATGCGTGTTGGCCCTTAGAGCCCATGACACGGGAGAACCAGACACCAGTTCTCGGCCAGGCTGTAGCTCTGGAGTTCGAAGAACCTATCTAACCATGGCCCCTATATATGTTTGCCCTGGGGCTCATCGAGACCGCTCTCTTGCTGAAGCATGTGGCTATGCCCCTGACTTCTTTTGTGCCTCCTGGGGCTGTGAGACTACGGGCGATACCTACTGGAGCCCCTCCTCCTCCTGGGACTATATAACAGTCAAAAGAAAATCCCCTTCCCCATACCACCTCAACAGCGGTCCAGTCCCCTTTAAGAAAGAGTGTAGCAACCAGTGGTGCAACCCCCTGTTAATTTCATTCACCGAAGCTGGAAAAAAGGCTTCTTGAGACCAGTCCAGGGGATTTGAATGGGGGCTCAGACTTTACATATCTGGGAGAGATATTGGTCTCACATTTAAAATCACGTTAATTAAAAGCCTCCCCAGAGGTCCTACGGTTGCATTAGGCCCTAATAACAACCTTCACCCACCTCGACCTCACGGTCCCTCCAGGGGCCTACCCTCCTCCCCAACTGTGTCCCCTCCTCTGCTCAGCACCTCCCTATACCAACCTACCCTGCCCAAGGGGCCCCCTTCCTCGGCAGAACTAATTCTCTCCTTAGTCAACGCCTCTGTCAGGATCATCTGAGAGGCCAATAATTCAGAATATCAGGAGTGTTGGGTATGCTACTCCCCCCGGCCTCCCTTCTATAAAGGCGTCGCTACTTTTGGTGAGCCATTATTTACTAATGACACCAGCAGACTCAGATGGGGTCTAGAGACCCATGATGGCCTGACGCTCAGCCAAGTCACAGGCCTAGGTCTTTGCCTTCTTAGCCCAAGAATGCTCCCTCCCGCACCCTTAGAAAAAATATGTAATCAGTCAATTACTGTCAACTCCACTTTTCAGTATATTCAGGCATCTAACACCTCTTATTTTGCTTGTTCCTCCGGCCTTACCCCGTATGTAGTCTCTGCAACGTTTCTTGAGCATAGAGAGTATTGTGTATTAGTCATGCTCTTTCCCAGACTCACTGTACATCCTGCTAATGAGTTACTTCAGTTTTGGGAGCGAGGCACCACAATGCCCCAGGTAAAGAGAGAACCCATCACGGCCATAACACTCGCAGTTGTTCTAGGCCTTGGTGCCACAGGGGCTAGAACAGGCATAGCCTCTCTAGTCACCTCCAATCAACAATACCTACAGCTCTCTGTAGCCATTGATAATGACCTCCGAGAGCTACAGCAAAGTCTAAAATATCTTAAGGAGTCCCTCGCTTCACTCTCTGAGGTAGTGTTACAAAATAGAAAAGGCTTAGATTTAGTATTCCTCCAAGAGAGAGGTTTGTGCGCAGCACTCAAAGAACAATGCTGCTTCTACGCAGACAAAACAGGCCTGGTAGAAGATAGCATTGAGAGAGTTAGACAAAGCCTTGAAAATAGAAAGAAACAGAGGGAACAAAGTGAGGCATGGTATCAAAATTGGTTTTCCACATCCCCCTGGCTATCCACATTGCTTCCCAGTGTCTTAGGGCCATTTGTAGGTTTCTTGTTGCTTCTCACTTTTGGGCCTTGGGCATTCAAAAAACTAACCAACTTTGTCAAGTCGCAGGTAGACGCAGCCACACAAAAATCGGTCTCCGTGTTTTACCAACGGCTAGAACTAAGAGGCTCCAGAGAAGACCTCCATGAAGAGTCTCCCAACACACCCACTGAAGGTCTAAATTTCTCAGACCTTGCCGCAGACATGGAACGCAGTTGGTTCCAAAAGCTGTGGAGACGCCCATGACGGGATTATCGCGATGCCGCGTACCAGGTGCACACCCCACCAGCAGTGAGGTAACTCCATGATGGGAATATTGTAGGTCCATGCCCGGGGGCACACTTCATAATCAGAAGTGCCAGAGCTAGATGCCACCTACATAGCCTAAGACAGAGGCCTCACCATCATTTCGATCGCCCGATCTTATATTTGGGGTGCTGGTCGCGGAAGCCCATCGCGTAGCCTAAGACAGGCTCTCCACCAACCTGTGTAAATCTCCCTCATATTAATAAAGATAGGGGGAGATGTTGGAGACTAAGACCCTCCACATTCCAACGACTTGTCCTGACTTGTCCTACGCAAGGGCCTCGCCCGGAAAATAGCCTAAGATGAAAATAGCACCTAGCCCCCCAGCTATAGTTCCAAGAAGAATGCATTCCATGCCATGCTTGCTCCAGGGCATGCTACCTACAATTGTTCCCAACCCCCTGCCAGGTTGGGGTTGAGTGATCCATCACAAAGAGCTTCCTGTGCCATTGGGATGCTGATTGGGGCTGATTAGCCCACAGGAAAGCCTCATCATTCCCCCATTCTATTTTTCTGTTTCTACTTCCTTGTTTTCTGTATATAAAACCTACCAAAAATCCAAGTAAAGTAGACCTTGACAACCCTTTGCTTGGTCTCGTTTCTTTCTCTCGCCCATCTCTTTCAGGCACGGTCCCCCTCGCCCCCGCGAGTAACAGAAGGTCCCTCGGGCCGGGACAAGAAAGAATCTTGGCTCAACAAAACTTTTTGTTTCTAGGCTTCAAACCCATGCGACTATAGCATCGTGTTAATTTATACCTAGATCACAAGAAATGAGCTGGGCTTCGGATCTAACAGCAAAGAGGTAAGGCATTAGAAAAAAGATTTCTTGACCCCAGGGTTCTTGACCCCAGGGCACAGGATAACTAGAAGTGCTTTCTTTGGGAAAGTCTTCCCCTTGTCCAGGTGGTTTAGAAAATCTAAATTGGAGGCAGGGTGCGATGGGAAGGCAAGGTGAAATCTCTGGAGGACTAGGGGTCTAGAACATGCAGCAGAGACCTCAGTTTTGAAAACAAGGCCAGAGGGCTTAAGAGGTATAGAATATCAAGGGTCAAGGTGGATCCATGGTGCAATGGATAGCACATTGGACTTCTAGAGGCTGGAGGCATTCCAAAGGTCAAGGGTCATAATTGAAACCAGAGATAGAGGCCAAAGGAAAAAGATACTGCTGCCTAGTTTTCAGTGTTCTAGATGTAGCATGGCTACTCTCTGAGAAACCACCAGGAAACTCATTTTTACTTGACCATAGCTATGAGGATGTTCCCTACCTGCCACTAAGAACACTATCCCTTGCGGTAGCCCAGAAGCCTGAAGCAATGAAACACTTATGTATTGTGGGACATCTATGTCTGATGCAAACCTCAGTGTTTTATGTATATTTTTATTCAGTACTTAAAAGAACTTTCAAGATCAACACTATTGTCTTTGTGATACAGATGAAAAAAACTCAGGCATAGAGATTAAGTAATGTTCCCACATTCTCAAGGCCAGTCACTGATAGAGCTAGGAGTATAGGTATGTGCTCCCATGTCCAGCTAATTTCTTTTAGATGTTTTAGAGTGCTGACTTCTCACTATGTTGTCCAGATGGTCTTGAACTCCTGCTCTCAAGTGACCCTCCTTCCTCAGTCTCTAAAATTGCTGGGATTATAGGCATGAGCCACTGCATCCAGACCCCATCTTTAGTAATCTTAAACAGAACAACTGTCAGCTAAGAATTGCATGTTTTACAAAATTAAGTTTCATACATGAATGAGAGATAAAATCCTACCCACACAAGCAATCTCTAAGGGGATTTCTCACCCTTAGAAGTGCCCTACAGGAAATACTGAAAAGTGCTCAAAACCCCAGAAAGGATGGTTGGTATGCATCTTTGATGTAAAAACATCAAAGAGTGGCAACTCACAGCTCCTATAAGACAGTATCACAAGGAAGAATACTAAGCAAGCAGGTAACAATCAATATGATGACCAGAACAGTACCTCATTAAATCTAAACATTCTAAATGTCTCACGTAAAGGATATAGAATAAAGGACTGGGGGAAAAAAAAAAAAAACAAAGCCCAAACATCTGCTGTGCCCAATAAACCCATTTAATTCATAAAGAGTTCCATACACTCAAGATAAAAGGGTAGAAGAAATGGAAACCAGAAGTGAGCAAGAGTAGCAGTAGCTATTCTTATATCAGAAAAAAAATAGACTTTAAATTAACAACAGTGAAAAAAGACAAAGGTGCTCATTGTATAATGATAAAGGAATCAATTCAACAGGAACACATAACGATTCTAAACATATTGCACCCAACACCAGAGTTCCAGATTCATAAAACAAATACTAATAGACCTAAGAATCAAAATAAACAGCAACACAATAATAGTAGGAGACTTCAACACTCCGCTGACAAAACTAGACACATTGTGGAGGCAGAAAATCAACAGACACCCTAGACTTACATGGGACTCCAGAAGAAATGAATCTAACAGACATTTAGAGAACATTCTACCACAAAAGTCCAGAATATACATTCTTCTCACCCACATATGGAATGTGTCCCAGATACAACATATGTTGTGCCACAAAACAAGTGTTAGCAAATGTGAAAAAATGGAAATCATACCATGTATCTTCTCAGACCACAGTGGAATCAATGAACAAATCCATTCCAGAAAGAAATCTCAAAACTATACAAATACATGAAAATTGAACCATCAGCTGCTGAACGATCTTTAGTTCAATAATGAGATCCAGATAAAAATCAAACCCTTTTTGGAACTGAATGACAATGGTGACATAAGCTACCAAAATCTCTAGGATATAGCTATAACAGTGCTAGGAAGGAAGTCCATAGCACTAAATGTCTGCATCAAAAGGACAGGAGGATCACAAGTTAACAACCTAATGTCACACCTTAGAGAACTGGAAAAACAAGAACAAACCCAACAGAAAGCCAGCACAAGACAAGAGAGAACAAAGATCAGCGCAAAATTAAATGAATTTTACACACACACACACACACACACACACAGACAAGGATCAAGTTGTATCTTTGAAAAGATAAACAAATTGAGTGACTGCTAGCTAGATTATGCAATGAAAGAAAAGAGAGAATTGAAATAAGCTCAGTCATGAATGAACCAGGAGGCATTACAACTGATACTGTCGAAATATTAAACATCCTCCAAGACTATGACAAATATCTCTTTGCAAACAAACTAGAAAACGTAGAGGAAATACATAAATGTATAAAAATTTCACCAAGCCTAAATCAGGAAGAAATAGAAATCCTGAACAGATTGATATCAAGTGGAGAGACTGAATCAGTGATAACAATAATAATTTAAAAACTCCCAAGAAAAAAAGTGCCCAGGACTAGATGGATTCACAGATGAATTCTACCAGACCTACAAAAAAGAACTGGTACCTATCCCACTGAAAGTATTCCATAACATTGAAAAGGAGGGAGTCCTCCCTAACTCATTGTACAAAGCCAGTATCACACTGAAACCAAAAGCAGGATGGACACAACAAAAAATAACTATAGACCAATATTCTTCAAGAAGACAGATATAAAAATAATCAACCAAATACTGGCAAATTGAACCTCACAGGACATCAAAAACATCATTCACTACGATCAAGTCGGTTTCATCTCAGGGATACAATGATCACACCATATTCACAAATCAATAAATGTGACTCATCACAAAAACAAGATTAAAAACAAAAATCATATGATCATCACAAGAGATTTTGGAAAGAGCATTCAATGAAGTCCAGCACCCCACCCCTTTATGCTAAAAACCCTTAACAAACTAGGGAAAGAAGGAACATTCTTCAAAATAGTAAAAGCCATATATGACAAATCCACAGCCAAGCTCATACTGAATGGGGTAAAGTTGACAGGCATTCCCCCTATAAACTGGATCAATACAAGTGTTCTACTTTCACCACTTATTTGAGATCATATGCGAAGTCCTGGCCCAAACAATCAGGCAAGGGAAAGAAACAAAGGACATCTAAGCCAGAAAAGAAGAGATCCAACTATCCCTAGTTTCTAATGGTACCATCGTGTATCTAGAAAATCCCAAAGACTTCATCAAAAGACTCCTAGAATTGATAAATCAATTCAACAAAGTCTCAGATTACAAAATTTATGTATACAAGTCAGTACCATTTCTATATACTAATAACACCCAACATGAGAATCAAATCAAGAACTCAATACCATTTCCAAATAGCTGCAAAAGAAAAAATAAAGTACCTAGGAATATACTTAACCAGGGAGGTGAATGATCTCTACAAGGAGAGCTATAGAACACTCATGAAAGAAATTGTTGATGACACAAATGGAAAAGTTTCCCATAGATTGGAAAAAACAATCTTGTTAAAATTTCATACTGCCCAAAGTGTTCTACAGACTCAATGCAATTCCCATCAAAACACCAATGACACTTTTTACATCATTAGAACAAAAATCATAAATTTTATATGAATCCAAAAAGAGTTTCACTAGCCAAAGCAATGCTAAAAAAAAAAAAAGAAAAGAAAAAAAGAACAATCTGGAAGTAACATATTACCTAATTTCCAGTGATATCACAAGGCTACAGTAACCAAAACAGAATCATACTAGCATAAAAGTAGGTACATAAATCAATGGAAGAGAATAGAGAACCCAGAAATATCACCACATACCTACAGCCAACTGATCTTTGACAAAGCAGACAAAAAACATACATTGGCGAAAAGATGCCCTAGTCAATAAATACTCCTGGGAAAAATTGGAGAGCCACATGTAGAAGAATGAACCTTGATTGCTACCTTTAACCATACCGAAAAATTAACTCAAGATGCATTGAAGACTTAAATGGAAAACCTGCCACCAAAAAATTTCCAGAAGGAAACTTAGAAAAAATTCTTCCAGACATTTTCTTGAAAAAGAATTTGTGACTAAGACCCAAAACAAATGCAACCAAAACAAAAATAAACAAAGGGGACTTAATTAAACTACAAAGGTTTTGCACAGGCAAAGACATAATGCACAGAGTAGACAACCTTAAGAACAGGAGATAATATTTGCACACTCTACATCCAACAAAGGGCTCGTGTCCAGAATCTAAAGAGAATGTAAGCAAATAAGCAAGAAAATAAACCCAAATATTCCTATTAAAAAGCAGGCAAATTACATAAACATATATTTTTCAGAAGAAGAGATAAAAAATGGCCAACAAAAATATAAAATATTAAAAAAATGCTCAACATCACTAGGCATCAGGGAAATGCAAACTAAAACCACAATGAGAGACCACCTTACCCCTGGCAGAACGGCCATTATTAAAAAGTCCAAAAGCAATACATGTTGGTGTGGATGTGGTAAAAACGGAATGCGCATTCACCGTTGATCAAAATGTAAACTAGTACAAAGTCTATAGGAAACAGTATGGAGACCCCTGAAAGAATTAAAAGTATACCTACCATTCAATCTTGCAATTCCACTACTGGGTATCTACCCAAAGGAAAAGAAGTCATTATATCAAAAAGACACACTCACTCTGTGTTTATTGCAGCACAATTTACAATTGCAAAGATATGGAATCAACCTAGGTGCCCAGCAACCGATGAGGAGATAACAACAATATATACACACACACCCTATAGAATACTACTCAGCTATAACACAGAATGAAAGGATGTCATTCACAGCAATGTGAATTGGATGCAACTGGAAGTCACGATCCTAAGGGAAGTATCTCAGGCATGGAAAAAGAAATACTGCCAATATTCCCTTATAAGTGGGAGCTGAATGATGGGTATACATGGTCATACGGAGTGTTATAAGGGACTCTGAAGACTAATAAGGGGGGAGGGTGGGAAGACGGTGGGATCAAAAACTATCTATCTGGTACAACGCATACACTTTGGGTGACTGGCACACTGAAAGCCCTGACTTTGCCACTATACAATTCATCCATGTAAGGAAAAAAACCACTTATACCCCCTAAATCTACTTAAATAAAAAATGAAAGCTTGAAGCTCTTAATCGAGGGGGTAGGGGGGCCATGGGCAATATCTATAACCTTAATACCTGTACGCCCATAATATGCTAAAATAAAAAAATGCAAAAAAGGAGAATAAGATAACATCATTACAAACAAATCCCAAGAGAGCACACCTCAAGATACCAGCACTGAAGAATCTTCTAAAATATATTCTCCAGGATGAAGACAAATGGTCCCCAAAGGATGGTCAGAAACGCAGAACGGGATATTGAGGGATGGATGTAAGTCTAGAGTGTTTGCATAGAAGATCAGCAACAATCATAGCATCTGAATTCTGAGTTAACAAATGGAACTAAAATACCAGTGAACAAAAGCCTGTAAGTTGGGAAGGACAGGGGTTGGAATGAAAGTCAAGACAAGAGGGAAGTTTAAAACGTGGTTTTACTTTACACTCTGTTAAGCTCAATATGCATGACAACAGTCTATGTTTGGTATGGAGCCTATAGAAACTTTTCCAGATACATGTATATATCTGTATGTGTGTGTGTGTGTGTGTATATATATATATATAAGGATATAGATAAGAATGTTTCTGGAGATTTTATTTTAATAGCAAAACATTGGTAACATCTTCAATGTTCATGAATACGGGAGATTAATGAACTATAGTATATCAATACTATAGAAGATCGCGTTGCAGTGTAGGGAATACAGTAGATCTGCAATCCCTAAATACCCATCTAATAGTGGAGAAAAAAGCAAGTTTCAGAAACTGTTCGCATATACACGTAATGTACGCACAGAAAAAGAATATAGACGTCTACAGCAAACCAGTGGGGGAGGGGAGACGGGTATGACATGGCAGGGCGTGTAAAGGGGACTTTACCTTTACTGCTAATTCCTTATTTTTATGACACAAAAAGTTTATTTGTGTATTTCTCCTTTTAAAAAGTTTAATGTAAAATAAAAACAAAACACTACCAGATTTTCAGGGGCAGGGACCGTGTCTGTCTTGAACACCATTGCAGTGTAAGCACCTACAGCACATAATAAGTGTTCACTGACGGAAAGGATCTATCTCCAAAGCATTAGCAGTGTTTTCTCTATGAGTAGGACAATGGAAAAATGTGTCTCTTTCTATTACTTTCCTTCATTTTCTACTTTTCTATATTACATTGGTCATGGTAAAAAGAAAAGGATAAAACATGTCCTTGGGAAATGAACCCACGCTGCCTTCTCTCCCACCCCACCCAGGTGTGCCATGCAGACGCCTGGCTCCAGGCCCAGACTCACCAGTCCTGATCACCTGCAGGTCCTCCTCATGGATGCGGTTCCTATCAATGTTTCTCAGTGTGCATCCTACAGATAAGGCAGATGTAACATCACACCACAGCTCCTACACCTTTGGGCTGCCTCTTTCCTCACATCCACTAGTCAATAAGGACATGTTTAAAGAAGTCCTAGCAAGGAGGGTTCCTCAGAGATGACTTGTAGCCTCGACAGCAGCATCTTAGTAAAACAACAAACCTCAGAGTGGCTGCGACCCAGACATAGTTGTCAGCACGTGACAAGTAGAGCATGAGCCCAGGATGCTAACTGCATGGTGCCCCCACACCCATGGATGATGGACAAAGGTCACACGCCTATTAATTAGCAAAAGGGAAATACATGATGCCAACAAACAGGAAAATGATTTAACCTTACCGTTGACAACAAATATTAACAATCAAAACGACTGTTTTTACCTATAGAACTGGTAATGATTTTTAAAATACTACCCAGGCTTGGCAGATGTCTGCAGAAACGGATGCTCACGGACAGTACTGTGGGTGTAGAACATGAGTCAACCATTGCAGAGAGCATTTGGCAATAGGCATCACAAGCCTTAAAATTGTACATACACTTTGGATCCAGCCATTCTACTTGAAATTTATCTTAACAAAATAATCACGATGTCATGCAGAGACTTAACCACTGCATCCCTCCTTATAAACATAAAAAACGACACAGTCTGTGTATTCAACATTATGATCTGATTTAATAAATTGACTCATAAATCTATCCATAAAAATGGAATCAATAATATGCAGTCATTAACGATAATGTTGAAGAATATATAATGGTATATATTTCTGATCCAGCAAGGGTAGCAAAACAATACATCAAACTGCAGTGTTACAAAGTGCTTATGTATATGTGTATGTGTTTGTTTGTGTATGTAATTATAGTCTTAGAAAAAACTCCAGCATGGTAGCAGTGGTTACATCCAAATGGTGAAATTGAGGCATTGTTTATTTTCTTCTTTTTGCAAATCAGAATTTTTTAGTTTTTCTGACATTAATACTCACTACTACTGTAATTGAAATCAAAATATTTTGGAACGCCCATAGGGCCCCAATTAAAGCAATAGTTTTTCCCATTTCCAATGCTTATGGCTGTGGGCCCACCAAGCAGAGCCCAGACAGTGGGGAGACCCCCACGGAGCTAGGACACACAGCTTCCTCTTCCTCCCTGAGCCTGTCCAAAGCAGGATTTGAGGCCTGGCCACAGGTCAACCTCCCTCATCAGGTCAATGCTGGGACAGGAGGTGACCTGCTTCATCATGCCATGACCTGGCCTTTAGCGGAAGGTCACAGAGGGTGCCCCTGCTGCAGAGAGGAGGGAGGAATCACCAGAAGCCTCCGCTTACCTATGAAATTGAGGGCAGCTGCCCTGAGGGAGGTCTGCGGGCTCTCCAGGAACTCAAAGCTCTGGGACAGTAACTGTCCCACCAGCTGGTATTTGCCCTCGTGGACCTGCGGAGCCAAAGAGGGGGTGGTGCTGACCAGAGAGAGGGGCCACTGGGGATTCCACTAAAGACCTTCTAGCAGCCGCACCCCCAGCCCAAGCACAGCAGCAGCCATCCCTCTCCAGGCAGCGTGGACTGCTCGGCCCTGCACAGCAGACCCCAGCCCCTCCCGGCCCCGCAGCAGCACAAGCGCGGCAGGACCACCATAAAGAGAACGCTGTTCCTGGCCACAGGCGGGAGAAGGGAGACGCTGGCTTCAATCCTGGCCCCAGCACATCCTGGCTTCCCAGTTCTGTCTGTAGAGTTGAGGGAAAACCTGCCCAACCTCCCTCCCGTAACTGTCGGGCGTCAGTGGGGAAATGGCTGTAAAAGTGCTTTGTGACATGCTCTACCTGTGGAAGGGACTCATGACACCTGAATTACCGTGCCACTTCCTCACCTCCTTGCTCAGCCCTTACACGGTTACTTGCCAACCCGGTTCCTGCCCTCTGGCCTGTTCTTGCCTATTCATTAGCAAAAGGGAAATACATAGTGCCAACAAACAGGAAAAAGAGCAGGGCTTCCTGCCCTGCTCACCGGAAGACCTCTGTCCTCTGGCCATCCAATAACTCAACACGATGTCCCTAACCTCTGAGGAAGGGACCGGGATGCCATGAGGTTCACATGCAGAGAACCAGGGCCAGGGGAGGGTCCTCAGAGGCAACTGATGCTAAAGAATGAGAATCAGGGAACTGAAGGATCATACGTGTCACCTGCCCCCACTATCCACGGAGCCCGCTGTTCTGTCCCCGGGATGAACGTTGAGACTCTCACTCACCAGGTAGGCGCATGTGTCCTGTAACACCTGGAGGCGGTCACCGAGGGTGGTGTGCTGCAAGGTGTGGGTCAGAGACGCCCAGCCAATCAGCTTTGCCCATTCAGCAAGCGCCCCTCCACAGGCCTATGGGTGGAGAGAAGGGAACCCCCCAAGCCCACTCTTAGGACTGCCCAGGCCAGAGGCTGAGTGGGAGCTCACACATCACAAAGAGAGGGTGACAGTACTCAGGGCCAGCACAGAGGACGATGCCAGTGGTGGCTGCAGAGTGTATGGCCACAGCCAGGCCCATGAACAAAGAGCACAAGGGAAGGAGCTCTGCTCAGGCACAAAAGGGACATCAAGCGGGCCTAGGGTTGGCAGGACAGAGACAACCAGTGTACCTTGACCACCTCGCTGTTTTCCTCCTGCATGTTCAGCAGCAACGGGACCAGAAATGTATACAGTTCCCTTTTCATTGTGGCTCCCAGCTTGTACTTCACGTCCCGGCTCAGCATGTGGCCCAGGGCAGAGGTGGCTGCGATCCTCACCGGCTCCCTCTCCTGCCAGGGAGCACAGAACGGAGATGGGGAGGTGGTGGTTGCCCTGGCCCTGCCTGGCCACGCTTCCTTCCAACCCCACCGAGGTGAGCGTGGCCAGAGTGCGCTGGCCACGCCGCTTCCTCCCTGTGGAGACTACAGTGCTGTGTCTCCAGTATCTCTCTTCAGATCCCCAGAGCCGAGAAGTCAGTTCATGAAGACTCAGTGCCAGGGAAACCAACAGCCGAGCTTTAATGCTACCATGGACCGTATCAACAGCTCATAACTGCCATCCCTTCTAAGGATTTACCTCAAGCATGCCAAGATTTTTTAAATGCATATTTTTACCCTAGTTATGTTGCACATAAAACTGTTGAAGTCTATATTAGCCTATGTGCACTCACAATGACCACAGAGAGCAAAGCTTTCTACACTTTCAGGAGGATACTAGATATTAATCAAACAAATATTTCTTGTCCATCTATCCTGAGCTAGGCTCAGTGCCAAATGATAGAGGCATAGCAGGACAAGACAGATGCTTCCTGAACACAGAGGGAGACTTTTCAACCAGTGGGATGTGCATGTTATATTTAAGAGCTACACAGAGAGATGATTCCTTATTAGTACTTTAAGGACAAAAACAAAGAGAAATGTGTCCCACGCACAGTAGCTCAAATGGGCAATTGAGCGTTGTACAGTCGTGCCATCCCTAGGAGAAAGAGTGCAAATATGTTTTTACAACTCATAATGGGTCCGAAGTATTAGATGGAGTTCCTCCATTCCCCTCCAGAGAACTAGAGTATCCCTGAAAGATGAACAGTAGACACAATTGGAATTGAGGTAGAAATTATAGCCCAGGGTGTGGGCAAGAAAATCCTACTGCAGGAGGTGGCAGGGGTTCCGGGACTGCTCTAAGCTCAGGGGCTGTGGATATAGGGAGGGAGGGATGATCCTGGGCAGCCAACAGCTGGTGTTCTGGTGGTGTAGTCAGCCACCTCCTTCGCTTCCCCCCTCCTGATATCCCCTAATCAATGACCAAGGAGCAGGGCATGAAACACCCCAGCAGAGCAGGGAGTATGGTGTCTACACCACAGAGAGGGGACAGTTCCGTGGGTGTTTCATATCCCCCAAGGAGTGTAGGGAGCCCTGGAGTCGAAAGGCTGGCTATTGGCATATCTGACTGTCCCCTTATCCCTCGATGCTCCCCACGATTACTGAAATCGGGCGGGCGTGATGGGCGTTGCTTCCACAGAGGGTCCCCCAAGAATCTCTAGCATGAAATGGACCCACAAACAGTGAGGAAAACCAGCACTACAAAAGAAAGGGACCACATTCGAGAAATAGCGTGATGTTGACATCGTAAACTGCTAACAACTAAAGACAATTATGAGGCAAAATAAAGACATCTTCATACAAAGGCTGAAAATGTTTCCTCTTTGAGACCCTCAATCAAGGAACCCGAAAGGGAGGGGAAAGCAGACTCCAGGAGGGAGGAAAGAGCTGTAAGAAGGAAAGATGAGCAAGGAGATTTGTAAACATGTGGGTAATTCTAAATAAGTACTGACTGTATAAATTAATAACAACCATGAACATGATGATGATATAAAGACCACAATTGCAGATCTAACAAGAAGGTGGAACTAAAGTGCTAGACAACATTCATACCTAACATGGGAAAGTGCGATCAGAATTAAAGCATTCCCATCTTGATGTTGTTTGGATGGAGGGAAAAGACACTACCTTTAGGCCTGTTTAGTTCAAGAAAAGTAAGCATGATGAATTTTAACGGTCACAGAAATATGGATGAGGGAGACAGTGACCTAGCCATTCAGGAGTTCCAGGGTCATAGCGGAGATGAGACCTATATCAAAATTCTTGCAACACTAGCTTCCAAGCCAAAAAGGTTACAAATGCCAGAATAGGACTACTATCAGCTAGTGTCTCAGGGACATGGAGTTCCCTCCTGCCCTCAGATGCCATGATCTGTAAGGAGGACGAGAGATGGGGAGGTTGGTATTGGTCCATTAGTGCAAATTTCTGACTCACAAGGACCTTGGCATTCTAAAG
Source organism: Microcebus murinus (assembly GCF_040939455.1). NCBI lineage: Eukaryota > Metazoa > Chordata > Mammalia > Primates > Cheirogaleidae > Microcebus > Microcebus murinus. The sequence goes on from NC_134117.1 coordinate 61,799,057, forward strand.
TCCTGTGTGATTTGGCAGAAGGGTAGAGCCATCAGTTCTCTCCCCTCTTCACTCTGTAAGTGGAGTCTGGGTCCTCAGAGAAAAACCCAACTTCACTTTCCATTGTGGGTCCAGTGGCTCCGCCAGGGAATTTCTAGGGCAGAGTAACTGGACGTGTGTGGGGCATCTGGATGTGGTGGGAACATGCTTGGGACATGTCCTGTGCACGGCTCCACGTGGCCAGGTCTCCTTTTGTCTGCCCTTCCATCATCTCAGCCTTGGGCCACAGGCCCTTGGCCTAGCCCAACCTGTAGTTAAACCCCAAGGTTCACCCTCAGCCCCAGCTCATCTTGTTCCCAAGGGCTCCTAGCGCTGCAGGCACATACATCACTGATGAGGGGACGCAGGTGCTGGCAGATGCTGCAGAACATTCCCTGGATGTCCTTGTCCCGCGTGTGCTGCATGATGTTCTGCAGGCCCTCCAGCGCCTGCACGGCCACCCGCGCCTCAGCACTCAGGAAGCCGCGTAAGTATGGAACCAGCCTCCCGAGAGCCTCTGACTATTTGGAAGAAGGCAGAGACCACTCACCACCTGGGGGTCAGGCAGCACTCTGGGGACAGGGTTTAGAGCACTCAGATGGCGCCTAAGAGAAACAGACGTGGGAGACCTGGGACTGGACATGCCGAGGAAATGAAAGCTCAGGCAGCCTGAGGACGCGCCTAGGGAGGCCCACGCACTGGATGTTGCGATGCTCTCGGATGAGGCTGGGGGATGTACTAGCCCTGGGACAAGTGCGGGACCCAAGGGGGTAAACCAAATGCTTCAGGGACTCCCAGGGGGTCCCCCTGGGCCCTCCCTGACTCTTACAAGTTCCGGGTACAAGGCCAGGTTGGTGATGCCCCGCAGGCTGATTTCCACCATGCTGATGTGGGGGTCCTTGAACCACTCGGTGACAGTACCCAGAGACTGGGGCATCAGGGTGTGCCCCACTGATGGGTGCCACAGGAGCTGTGGGGCAGGACACCACGGTTATGGATAGAGGAGTGGTCATGTGGACCCTGTGCTCCCCCAGCCCTCCCTAAGCCCCTGCTCAGGCAAGGACTGTGTGCAGAGAGAGCAGTGGCATATCTGGTCACATAGGGGGGAGACTACAGGGAAGGGCTTGGTTGGTCATGCTGGTAAGACTTCAATTGAGAGCCCAATCCTTCTCGGAGGACTAGAACTGCTAACCCTTCCCAGGTACCCTGGCCTCCTTGAACCAGTTCCCTGACATGCCAGGGAAAGGAGCCCCATTTCAGAGGGCTTGATTTTCCTTTTTTCTCCTTCCTGGGACAAGTAAGTTAACATCCCATTAAAGAGTCAGTCCCTCAGCTACAGGAATGGGACAGCTGCCCCCGTTGGGCTCTCCCCTGCTCTCACCTGCGCATAGACAGCCCTGGCCAGGATTTTCCGACCCTCATCGACGCTGTGGAGGGACTTCTGCACAAGGGCCATCAGTTCATGAAGGAGGGAGGGGTCACACGTCTTTACCATTGCTCTGGGATGGGACACAGGAAGCAAGCAGTTGCTGGGGCTGGTGCGGAAGTTGGCCAGGGCCAGTGTGCACACAACAGGGAAGACATGCGGGCTGAGGACTCAGGAGGGCAGAGGGCTAGGGGTGGGGAGGGAGGGTGGAAGGCTACTCTATTTGAGTGCTGGGACCTGGGAGACTAGGGTCAGGGGTCAGAGTAGTGCCAGGGACACTGGGGAAGTGGTTCCACCTTGTCAGGTCCATGACCCAAGTGTGGAAAGACGTGGAGCTGGAAAGAAGGTCCCAGCAGTGGAGGTCATCTGCATGGGACACCACTCGCTCGTCCGCAGCTGCCAATACCAACTTGACCACCTCCAGGGCACAACTGAAGGACACCGCCATCAGGTTTGTGAAAAGAGAAGAAACAGAAAGATAGACAAGGTGTTAGGTCCGGGGTCGCATTCCTGTGCTGGCAAGTTGGAGACAGTTCTCAGACCTGGTAGCTGGGTTCTGCTCTGCAGCTGACAAGAGGTCATGACTTCATAGCCCCGTCTCCAATTGCCCGTCCACTCACCCCTCTACCCCGACTCTCCTCCAACCTCAGAGTCCTCTGAAAGACACTTCCCTCGGGCTTCCCGAATTTTGCTCTTAAACTTCACCTCCACACCCACATAATCACAGTGTCCCTCCTCCATTGGTTTCATTTGTTCTCATTTTCATTTCAGATTTCATTGGAATAAAATGTACTGAGGTTAATAAAAAGTATGTCAGCCACCTATTTAGGAGTCCAACCCCCATGGCACAGGTGAGAAAACTGAATTCCAGGAGGCACTTGCACAGGATGGGGCAGCTGGTGAGGAAGTCAAGGCAGAGGCCAACAGGCTGATTCAAATGGCCAACCCTGAGTGAAGACGGTGACACAGTCTTGGCCCTGCCATCTACCATCCAACTGAACCTCTTCGCGTGTAGAATTATGAACATGGGGAGGAGCGGGGGTGTACGTCAGTAGAAGAGTGCACAGGACAAAAGGAGTAATGAGCAATCTGAGAATCGGAGAGACTATGCCAGTGCACAGTGCTGCGACCCCACACCGTGTCATACACTTCTCTTCCTGCGTCCCTAAGAGATCAGCATCTAGTTGTCCAGGGCTCTCAGGATTTGACTTGTTGCATTTCTCCACCGCCTGGAGGTGAGGCTCACCTAGCGGGGTCAAAGGACTCGCTCTCGCTGTCCAGGGTCCCCTCTTCTCTGGACACTGCCATCTTCTGGCGAGCATTTTGCTCAGTCACCCAGTAGAGATGATAGAGCACTGCCAGCAACAGCCGTGGGAAGTGTTGCTGGACAGCCTCCAGGCACAGGGATCTTGACAGCATCTCACACAAGACACATGTCACCTGGGGAAGGGGGAGTCAGAATGGACCAGGCCTGGGCAGTGAAAATCTGGGCCAGAAGCCCACTCTGTCCCTCCCTGTCACTGCCCAGCGGGCACAGCTCACTCTGAGCCAGGCTTGGAAGACACATCCAAAGACTGAACACCCACACCTCACCCCTAGGGAAATGAGGGGGCCACCCACATGCAATCTGCCTCCTCTCCTGCTCACTTGACATTCAAAATGGAAAGCAAATTGACTCTAAATGCTCAGCACAACATCATTTCTGGCATATGTGTCCACACTAACTCCAGGTAACCAAACTTCCTCCTCTCCTATGCCCCTTGCCATACCCCCAGGCTTCCCGTAAAATGCCAACCACAGAATCAGGAGAGAGCACAAGCTGGTGGCAGTTTCCTCATTTGTGCAATGAGTTGGTTCCTCACTCTTTCTCCACCATGCATTCTTAGATCCAAAAGCACCAAAAGGAGGTTAAAGTGTTCCTGTGAGGAGCCAGTGTGAACCCTCTCCTTTGGCCCCTCCCCAGTACCTGCTTGGCCCCTGAGGTCAAGCCCTGTGATCCCTAACTCTGCCCCAGACTCCCAGAACAGGAAGTCCTAGGTCCCCTCCTCCCTCTACTGACCGCCACAGGCTGGGCATCGAGCTCCTCTGCGTCCTCTCTGGAGCGTTTCTTTTCCAGGATGTCTGTGAACAGTTGCACGACACTGAGTATGGTGTCCCGCTGGGCGCCAAATGCCTTCCACATCGCCAGGGTGGAGCTGCAAGACCCAGGGACAGCAATGTCATGGGCTCTGGTGATCACAGTCCTAGGACTATCGTCTCAGGCCCATGAAGAGCCAGTCCTCAGGGGCTAGAGGAAGGGAGACCAAAGAGAAATTGGCCAGAGGACACGAAGAGGAGGCTCGCTTGGAATCAAAGAGAAGCGAGGGAAGAAAACAACATCCTTACGGAGTGACTTTTCATCTGGGCTTGGGGCCAGGCACAGGGGGCTTCCTGGGCTGCAGAATGTGCCCCTGGGCCAGGGCAGCGGTACCTGTCCCAGGGCCAGGGCTTGCTGAGCAACACGGAGACCACAGCACGGGTGTTGCTGCCTGTCAGAGAGCACATGGCCTGCAGGGTCTCCTCCTCTGTCCTGGCCTCCAGATTCTTGTTGAGCTGTCCAAGGATGCCCTCCACAATTGCCTCAACCTACAGGACAGAGCCAGAAGTCCCCATAACTCTTTCCATGCTTCCTTCCCATCTTCCTCCTCTACCAACTCCCAACCCAAGGGGCCTATTTGCAATCCTGCCAGTGATACCCTTCCCAAGGCAGAGTTCTAGGGTGCCAGAGGCCAGACCAGCAGGGGCCACAGAATAAACTGCAGAAGATGGTGCAGCAAAGGCCCAAGGCCACTGCAGCAAATGCCTGCCACAGCCCCGAAGATTGTGGGTGACTCCCCAGGTTACTCAGGAGGTGCGGGTCCACCAGAACGGAAGGCAAAGGCCCTGCAGACACTTGAGGAGTTCCCCTAACAGCTGGGATCAACTTTCCATCCTCAACAATGCAGGGACAAGTGGCATGGAAGGTGGGGACCCCAGGCTCTGTCCTGGCCCTCAAGTCCCTGACATAGAGCGATGGGAAGCCCACTCCAGTGCAGTGCCTCTCGACACCCTCAGCGCCAGGCCCCAGCCAGGCTAGCCACATATTTGAGTGAGGGCAACGGGTGCAGGGGCTCAGAGAGTAGGATGGTCTGAGGGAGCCCAGGCCCTACCTTTAAAGGGACAGTGGCCACTCAGACAGATACCCTAGGTAGCCAAATTTAAAAAAAAAATGTTTTTGTTGTTGAAGTGGAAGATGTAACATTTTTATGTCAAAATTTTCCTGTTAAACTAAAAAAAGAAAAAAACACAATACATACAAAGGTCAGAGTCACCCCATGAGCTTGTTGATTTGCAATCCACAGTCTTATCCCTGATACCCCAGGGAATCAGGTGAATGCCCCCAGCAATGCCTCCCCATGAAATGGAGGATCCAGTAGATTCTCCAGCTAATACAGCCCACCTTACACATGCTGGTGTTAAGTGAGGAACCAGATCCCAACACAGGAGGCAGATTTGAGCTCAGGAATACAAACATCACAGCTCAGTGTGACCACAGAGAAAATCAAGTGCAAGCCTACATTTTATAGGTGAGTGAAGTAAGACCAACAGAGGAGAAGGGACTTCCCTTCATCTGGTTAGTACTAGAGCCAGGAGAGAGCCCGGGGCTCCTGACTTATAGGGCAGAGCTCTTGCTATAATGCCACACTACCTTTATCATGTCTCTGCCCCGCTCTTCTATGACAGCATTCATCAGCTGGGCAGCAGCCAGAGACAACTTGGCCTTGTCGTCGGTCAGGCCCTCAATGGCCTCCAGCACCAGGTCGCAGAGCTGGATCTCGGTGAAGTACTCTGCAAACACCTGCAACACGGGCCATCAGTCTGGGCTTGCCTGGACACCCTGCCTCAGATGGCCCAGACCACCCCTCCAGGCAAGGGGACGAGGGGGAACCCCTCTCAGGAGCAAGATGCCCTTCTGTCCTAGGCCTGTGCTGTCTGCCGAGCTTCCAGATGGCCTGCCTCAGATGGCCCAGACCACCCCTCCTGGCAAGGGGACGAGGGGGAACCCCTCTCAGGAGCAAGATGCCCTTCTGTCCTAGGCCTGTGCTGTCTGCCGAGCTTCCAGAGGACACTGTCCCAAAGCCGGAGTCTTTCGGGGTGGGAGGCTAAAACATTGACCTCAGGTGCAATGCAGGGCTCAGAGGTCAGAGGCTGCAGAGGCTGAGCAGTGGGAGAGAGGGGCTGGCGCTAGGGTTCTTAATGTCACCACTCTGAGGCAGGAGTTGGGATACACATTGCACAGGAAGCATCAAGAGAATGAAACCAATAATTCTGGGGACAGGCCATGACAAACGACCAGGACCCAGGATGCTCAAGGGAGAGTGTTCTGAACCCCAGGACTGGACCTTCTACCACAAAGGGACAGTCCCCCAAAGGAAACCTTCACAGCCAGTCAGAGAGGGAATGCAGGTGGGATACAAGAGTCCCACCCGAGGGGGCTGGAACATCACGTAAATGAGAGGCCCAGGCTCTCCCCAGTTTGTGTCTGGCCCCACGCCCTCACCTTGCCAATCTGAATGGTGTTGTCATAGAAGCTGTGGGGACTGTAGGCTTCATTCGTGCCCTCTCCCTCCAACGGCCCTTGTGTTTCCCTCGTCATCTCTGAAACAAAGACCGCAGGCACACCCCTCAGGCACTCAGAAGGCTTCCCAGGCTGCCTGGCCTGGCCCAAGGCACCTACGGAGCTAAGCCGGCTTAGGGATTGGTGGGGTGTGCAGGGGAGGAGGGGACATCACCATAAGGAATGCCGATGGCCCCTGTGTAGGGAGTCCCCACTTTGCTTCCTCAGAGCAGAGACAGAACTGGGTATGAGCATGGAGCTCAGCCAGATGGAGGAACTGATCCAAAAGAACTCTTTCCTGAGCAGGTATTTTGTCCCAAGAGGGTCACTGCAGGTGTTTCGAGGCAGGTCACGCCAGGGAAATGATGTGCTCAGGTAAATTCTAGGCCCTCACTCTTCTGGACGAGCATGTGCGGAGGTTGGAGGGGACGAGACAGGGCTGTGCGTACGCTTTTGCAGCAGGAGGATACGGTAGAGGTTGTAGACGGCCTCGGCGGCCAAGGAGCGGACGCCGTCCACTGGGTCCTGGCAGTGCATGGCCAGCATCCGCACCAGGTGCCCCAGCCGGGGGAACGGAGTTTCCACCTCGGGGCAAGAGCGGGAAGTCACAAGTTATCCCAGCCACTGCTCCAGACCAGGCTGTCATAGGGGAAAAGCTAGGAAGAGGGGACGCATGTGCCAGAGACCTGAGCTGTGAGACTAGGTGAGGGAAAAGGGAAGGAATGCGTTGAGGGCCGGCTGGAAAGCGCGTTCGCCCACACAGCTGTGCCCCTTCTCTGCCACTCCACACCCCCATCCTTTTTGAGCCCAGCTCAGACCTGCCCTCTATCAAGTTCTCCATGATTCCCTCACTTGCATCATGTGTTTCCATATATTCCTCCCACCTCCCTGGGCTTGCACGTGCATCAGGGCATTGAGGGAACTGTCCTGGTCATCTCCATTTCCGCTCTAGCACCTGGCACGGTGCCTGGCCACGGCGAGTCTCCAGTGACTGCTTGGTGATCAGAATGGAGACTGAAGCATGTGGAGTCACATGGACTTGGCAGATGGACAAAGATGACACGGAAGATGTGGGGGTGGGGGAGAGGAAAGACGAAGAAAGGAGAGAACAGACGGGATACACAGGAGGAAGTGGAGGCAGAGGTTGAGGCCTAGTGACCGAGGCCAGGGCACAGATGTGATGAAGCTGGGGACAAGGATAGGGGTGAGGGCAGGCTCTGGGGCAGGTGGCCACTCACTTGGAAGTTATTCATTTTGACAGTAAAGCCAAGAAGACAGGTAGCACACCACATGGCCCGTTCCCGCTCGTGGTCGTTCCTGGAATTCAGCCACATCTCTAGAAGCTGGAGGGAGACGAGGACAGGAGAAGCCCAGTCAGCTGCATCCCAGCGGTAGGAAGGGAACCTTGAGCCTGGCTTCTGCACAGTATCAGGGCTGGACTTGTGAGAGTAGGATTTCTATGGCCTAGAGGCACATTGTACGTGGGTCTGCCACCAGCCCCAATTGCCCCTTCTCTAGGTGCTAGAAATCTCTCCACTAGTGCCGCTTTCTTCCAGGTGAAAGCAGAGACTCTCAGATGATATTGACCTGGGCTCACTGCAATGGGTCAACATGCCCCACAGTTGCCCTACCTACTTCTTCCCACTCGTCAGTACAAAAAGAACTTGGCAATAACAAGAAAGTGTCAACTGTATTCACAAATTCAATGGTGAATTATGTGTGAGTTTGTTGGAGAAATATAGTTCTGGGTGGTTCCTATTTGAAAGGCAATGCGTAAGCGTCTCACCACCGGAAAATGACAGGCCCCAAATACCACTGATCCAAATACACATCACTCCCTGTCCGCTGGAAGCCACTAATCTGACAGTGATGCAGGTAAACAATAGGCAACTCAGAACTGAAAAGGAAGAATAGCAGCAGATGAAAAGCTCCACAACCGACTCCACACAATATTGATGCTACACTGATTAAAAACAAGCAAACACAAAATACCCTTCCGGAAGAGAGGAGGCCCTCCAGTGGGAGCTCTGCATATGTTCTTGTGGCCAGACTCTGATGACATCCCCGAGCCAACACTGTGTTTCTACTAACCAGCTGATACAAAAAGGAACTCAAGTTCCTTCAGAAAACAGTTCATTCCTGGCCAGGGAAGGAAAGTCCACAAAATATTATACTGGAAAGAAAAGAAGCTCCTGCAGATTCCTAGAGCCATGTTAAAAGGACTCAGGAGCCAACTTGAAGAGGCTCCCGCTGACAAAAGATGGGACAATTAAAGCGTTAATAGGAAAAATAGTTCTCATTGATCCAGACACATCAAATACTTAAAAATTCATTTTAGATTCCAATGATACAACAGGACTTACCTGTGAAGTAATCTTGCTAAAAAGTAATTCTGAATCCCATCAAGCCTCTAGATCTAATAATCTACAGGAAGTCATGGGACAGAGGAATTTGTTGCAGGACCCTAAAAGGATGTAACCAGTGCAACCCACATGTGGAAAATTTACAGACAAAATGACTTGGTTCTTTTAACAAATACATTTCCAGGAAAATGTGATGAAAGGGGAATCTACAGATGAAGAGACTTAAGTGACCGTCAATGGGAATGTTTGTACCCTTTTAGGATCTGATTCAAGTGAACAGACCTTTTAAAAAACATATTTCTAAGACCAGCAGGCCAAACTAAACGTTGTTTGAATAATGATGACATTGAGACATTGAAACAATGTTACATTTTAAATATAATAATGACAGCATATTTATATATTTTAACAGATCCCTATCTTTGATAAACATACTAAAATGTTTATGGGCAATGGAACAATCTCTACTGGGATGAAATGAGGAAATAAAAAAGGAAAAATACGGATGGATCAAATGACATGGTATTTGCTTCCAAGTAACTCAGGGGAAAGAAGTTGGGGACTGTGAGGGGTCTAATTAAAATGACACAGGCCGTGGCTGACCGTTGAAGCTGACGGTGGCACACGGGGCTCGGAACCCTTTCTCTCCAGTTTGGTAGATGCTTGAGACTTATAAGAAACTTAAACACTAAGGATGCAAAATTGTGAACCATAAACATAGGGACTCTAAACTGTTAAAGGAAGAGATATGATACCAGAAGGAAATTGGGAACATCAGGAATAAAGGAAGACACAGAAATGGTAAATATCTGGGTAAAATAGTAACTCCTCTTTCATGGAACTGTGTGAAATATGTTGACTGGCTCAAAGAAAAGATTATAATGTTGTCAGATGGCATTTTAATGTGTGCAGATGTAACACGTGTGCCCATTCCAACATGAGTGGGGGAAGAGTCCAGGTGTCTATATGCTCAGCGAGTCTCCACATTCTACTTGAAAAAGCAAAGCACTGATTGTAGGCGGGCTGTGAAAAGCTATGTGTGTGTATTATAATCCCTAGAGGGGCCTCTGTAAAGCTATACAAAGAGACACAGTTGAAAACACAATAGGTAAATTAAAATATAATATGAAAAATGGGAAAATAAGCCAAAGAAGGTAAGAAAGAGGAAACAGATGAAGAAAAGAGGGAACTAACAGAACACAAATAATCAAATGGTAGACCTAAAAGCATATCAATAATTTTCTAAAACATAAATGTTTAACCCACCAATTAAGAGACACCACATCTAGAGAGCCCTGATCACCTTCCCACAAAGCTCTGCACCCAGCCTTCATCCTCAGTTCTGCCTCTCTCCTGTCCCCGATCGTTCTGTTCCCAGCTATACTGGGGTGACAAAATTCACATCCACCCCAAGCCTCAGAATGTGATCCTGTTTGGAAATAGCGTCTTTGTGGATGTCACCAAGATAAGGTGAGTTCATATTGAATTATGGTGGGCCCTACTAATTCCAATGATTGTCATCCTTATAAAGAAAAGACACACACACACACACCACAGGACACACACATGCACACACACACACACACACACACGGGAGAATACACCATGTGAAAATGGAGGCAGAGATTGGAGCGACATGTGTACAACGCAAGGGATGCCGGGGGTTGGCAGGAACCACCAGAAGGCAGGGGAGAGGCACAGAATGGAAGAACAGACTCTCCCTCAGGATCTGCAGTGGGAACTAACCCTGCCAGCACCTTGAATTTGGAAGGTGAAGATGCCTTCACATCTGAGAGAGAATAAATTCCTGCTGTACAAGCCAGCCAGTTGTGCCATTTTACGGGAGTCCTAGGAAACAAACACACCAACTTTCAAGGGTTCCTCCTCACTCACCTCCAAGCAGGACTGGATCTCAGTGGGCTTCTCCGTGACCAATGCCTCCAGGAGACTCCGGAGAGACTGCATGGTCATGCTGAACAGGCCCTGATGGATGAAGAGGGACTCACAGGACTACTGAGGTAGCAGCCTGCCCCTCCTTCTACACTCGGCTCAGTACCCCCACCCCCAGAAAGGCCCCTTGCTCATGTTTTCCCTGCATTTCCAGGTGCTGCTAGCCTACCGCGGACTTGAATAAATCCTCTGCTTTTTTGACCAGAGTAGAACAGTCTGCCCGGTGTGTGGTTTGTCCTAGTGGAATGGGATTTCCCTGACACGCAGCTCCCTAACCCCGCCATTCTCCCCTCCCTAACTGTGCACATTCTGGGGCTCTGCTCCCAGGGGTGCTGTGGTCTGGAGCCATGACTGGTGGCCAGCTGTCCCCACGGAGGGAAGGGGGCTGGCCTTGCCGTCTGTGCACAGCCGATTCACAAACAGCAGCAGTGCCCTTCCCCTTTCCCCGCACACAGACCGCATGGCCTGCCCAGCAACAGTACCTCTTTGCCTTTAAGGTAAAACCCTAGAAAGAAAGTAGGTGAGCTGCCTGCGAGGGCTCCTGCAAGATACCAAGGCCTCCACACTGACAAGAAGGGAACGCAGCTCCCTGGTGAATGACGTGCTCCAAAGAAATCCACTCCAAGGTGAGGCCATTCCTCCTGGGCAGCGGGATTCCCAGCCCTGTCCCAATGCCCCATTCCCAAGTGGAACCGCACTGAGGAATGCCTCGGGGGGCACAGCCAGAGGAAATCCCACTGAGCTCTCTCTAGATGTGGCCGTCTTCCCTTCAGAACACAAATTACTGTGAACTGACAAAGAACGGTCACCAGACATCTGATACAAAGAAGGCCCAAGTCACATAGGCCAAGTGACCACTCGACACGATCTAGTTCAGTAAACAGTAGAAAACATAGTTCCAAAAAATTCTTATGAGTATCTTCAGAGAAGTTCAAGAGACTGTGGCATCCATAAAATAAGAACAAGCAGCCAAGAGAAAGGAACAGACCACAGGCCAGAGCTCCCAGGCATGGAGCGCGAGCCTGCAGATGCAAACGCCCAGCCCGCTTCCCTCCCTCTAGGGAACACCCGGGCCCTGTGGGACATGGAGTCAGATCTCCTCCTGCTGGCATTCCCGGAAGGCCCGTATCCGTGGGCTGAGAGTAAATCCACACTGAACCTTCCAGACTGGTTTCCACTGGGTGACAGTTATAAAGGGCGGGACTGAGTGTGCGCCTTTGGGACAGAATATTCAAGGGGTAGCAGTGGCCATGAGTGAGTGCCCCCAAGGAAGGAGCCAATCCCCTGGCTCACCCAGACTGCCTGACCTGGCCAGCTCCTCCTCCTAGGACAAGATCTGTTTCTGTTAAAGGTGGGGGAAGACCCTTCCGTAAAACTGCCAAACCTATCCTTTGCACCCTCTCAAAAACAAATGATAAACACAAGGGGTCGACCATCAGACAGCTCCTTACCACGTTAGCCCGGCCCTCGCTGGGATCAGACACCTCCTCGGCCAGGCCCTCGGAGGCGGGCAGGCAGAGCACACTCTCCCAGCACGTGACGAGGAGCTCTTCTCTGCTGTCTGCGTCCAAGACCGGCCTGAGATTCCTAAGGCCCAGGGGAGAGCAGAGTGTGACCGGCGAGCAGTGGCCAGAAATGACAGTTGAGGAAAGGAAGACAGACGGTGCAGAGGGAGATGGTGGTGGGGGCAGAATGGTAGGCAGAGCAAGAACCAGGGACGTTCAGGAAAGAAAGGGCACTGAAAGAGGAAAAGGGAGCAAACCACAGCCACTGGCACAAGGACCAGGGAAAGGAAAGACAGGAACCAGGGGAGTGAGAGCAGGAACCGCCATTAGAGGCAATGGCATCTGGGCTGGGCGTGACATATTGCTTTCTGGATCCCCAGATGTCCATAGGGAATGCAGGGGGCAGGGATGGACGTGGAGGGTCAAGCTGGGGACAGCCCAGGAAGCAGAATGAAGCCTGGGACAGAGGGGACAGCAAGGCCCCGCAGACAGGGGAGAAGCAAGTGCGCGTGAAATCCCACCCACAAAATCGACACAAAAGAAAGGGCACACACTGTCCAGGACACGTCCCCTACTGACTGGGGACTCTCATACAAGAAGCTGAAGCAGGAAATGAGAGGTGAGGAGGGACCAGGGACAAGAGTGGAAATCAAGCCAGAGCAAGGAAGACAGAGAAGCGGCACGCTGCTACCTGACGTCGGCGATGATGGCCATGGCCTTCTGCCGGATGGGGCTGGAGATGCGGCCCAGTGGCTCGTCCCTGATCAGCTCCTGTGACAGCCCCACCCCGAAGACCAGGGGAACCATGAACATGTTCATCTTGCCTTCCTACCACCTGCTCCCACCCCATGCCCTGCTCATAAGAAGGTGAGACCTGAAACCTTCAGGGCCTTCCAATGAGCAGGCTGAGAAGGACAGAAGCTCCACCCACTCCCACGCATCCCTGCCCCACAGTACTCACCCCTACCTTGAGGACAGGACAGGGAGAACTACGGCAGGAAGAGGAAACTGGAAAATCTGGGCTTCTCTCCTCCAGACCGAGCTCAGGACCCTGTTGAGGGTTTCCACGAAGACCACCCTCCCTGACCTCTGCTCTCCCCCTTCCTCCTGAGAGGCACTTACCACCATGGAGGCTACAAGGTCTAGTTTGTGGGGAACCTCGCATGGCAAGGGCATGGGCCGCTCGCCCAGGAAGCTGGTCATCTGCGTCAGGGCGTCCAGGTAGGCCAGAGTCAGAGTCGTATCCTGAACCAACCAGTGTGCTCAGAGTCCTCCAAGGGCCAGAATGACCCTGGGGCCAGGGGCATCCACCCACACGCAATCGGGGGATGAGGAGCAAAGCCCAGCAGGGGCTACCCTAGCCTGAGGCCCTGCATCTGCCCTCTGAATGCAGGTAAGAAACAGGGACAGCCTGTGGCAGCTCTGGGGGGAATGGGCCACCCCTCTCCTTGGCACCCTTGGGAGCTCCCCTCCATGGAGCTCTGACACTAGGGTGGGAATAGCCTCCTTGTCTCTCAAGACAGCATCTCCCCCCTGAGGACATTCCACCCTGAGCATGGCCAGCTGGGTGGCAGGTAGACAGGGAGTCGGAACGGTGGCTGCCCGTGCCCTAGGGACACATGACATGCTCTGGACAAGCAGCAGAGGCAGGAAAGGTGCGTGGAGCGCCTTCTGTGTCCCCTGAATGCTACTCCCTAATGACGAGTTGGGAGACTTGGGTGTTGCTCCTCCCTCCCTAGAAGCACAAAGCCAGGGCACAGAGCACCCAGGGGTAAGGAGACACTTTCAACAGACCTCCAATTACTGTGTCCCCTCAGGCCAGTCAGAGGATCAGAGTGGCAGGATCAAGGCACAGAGGACAGAGGGGTGGGAGTGGCAGTGTCGGCAAGAGCCCTGCCCCCGAGCTCCATCCCAGGCCGGGCCTCTTTCCCATGGAGGAAAGAGGGACAGCAGGGCTGGGGTGTGGGCGAAGCAGAGTTAGCAGGAAGTACCTTTTCCACGATGCAGTGGCCGTAGTGTTCCACGGCCAAGGCCAGAATGGAATCGAGAGGTAGTGAGAGGGCATCTTCAGTCACTGAGATTATCTTCCTGTAGCTTAGGTAGACGGTGCTACAGACCAGCCCCCACTCCCTGTGCTGATGTTCCTGTGGGGGGAAGGGGGACTTGCCTTCTCCTTCCTCATCCTCCTCACCTGATGGGGACATGGAGGCTCGGAGGGAAGAGGATTGCCCAGGGGACCAGAAGGGAGGAAGGGCTGGGGAACAGGAATGACTGTTGGGCAGGGAGCTGCTAATGACAGGGCCTGAATCCCGGGCACGGGGGAGCCCGGGACAGGGCGGGCGCAGGAGAGAATCAGAGGGAGACAGGAGGCTTTCTGGGGGAATCAAAGGCCTGGAGAAGGGCAGAGGCTCTGGCGAGGGGAGGCCTTGGAAGGCCGTGTGCGGGAGGCTGGCAGCACTCCTGCCAATGCCGTCACCTTGGTCAGTGTCAGGACACACGATCTGTCCTTGTCGGTGAGGTTCGCGCCGTACACTTCCAGCTGGTCCAGAGCTACCCTCAGGTGTCTCAGGGACACGATAGCGAGTGCCACGGCGATGCCCTGTAACAAGGACAGCCCCGCCCCTGCTGTGCTTCCAGAACCAGGGATCCAGAGGGGGGAGGAAAAGGCAAGAAAACACACGCAGGGGATTTTGGCTCCGGGGCTTGAACTGTGTAAAATCCAGATGGAGAAGCCAACATCTGTACAAGAGGAGATTTTCAAAGCAAGGGAATCCAGACATTGAAAGTCAGAGTGACAGACGTGGGAACCTTGCAGGTGAGAGCCCTGCACTGCAGAAGGGAGAGCACTGATTCCCACCAGGAACTCAGGGGACGGCTGAGGGGGAACGGAAGAGAAGCGCAAACCCGGGGCGTGTTTCCGCAGGGCAGGGGGCCTCAGAGAGAGGAGGGGAGATGGCAAACGGAAGACTCCAGACGGTGCCAGTGTTTCTGGTCTAGGAGGACAGGGCACAGCAGGGGCTCTGATCCCAGGGTCAGGGAGAACAGGGGGCCTGTCATGGGCGGGGGAGAGAACAACAGGAGTCCCGGGTGCGTCCTGTGAGATGCAGGGACAGGACACATCAGTGGCTGACGGGACTGAAAGCTGGGGCTCCAAGGGCAGATGTGGGAATCCACAACCTAGCGAGAGGCAGCCTGGGGATGGGCAGGCCCTGACAGGATCAGCCTTTAACTCAAGCCCGGCCACATCCTGGCAGGGGCTTTGCCTGAGTGTTTGTCAGCCAAGTGTGCCTGGAGCTCCCTGCACAGGGGAGCTGAGCACCCAGCTAAAGGACGCCCATGGCATAGGTGCGGCACCTGGTGTTTGCCACCAGATGGTGTCTTCTTCCCATGGGAGGTGGCACCATGAAGACTCTGCAGCAGGAGGGGGCAGTGTGGGGACAATGGGCACAGCAATAGCGGCCCAGGACACAGGTCATCAGGATGAAGAGAGGTGCTCGTGGGACTCAGAATCGTTTGGCCCCCACGTAGATAAAGGGAAGGTTTTGCCAGGTTAGGAAGCAAGGACCAGTGGAGCATCACACGGGGTTCTATTCTGTCCATCTTCTCATGCCCTGCTTAGCTGAGGGCTTCCACGAAGCCTGGTTGTCACCATCATAATAACTTGCCAGCTGAGCGCTGGCTTTGTGCCACCCTCGCACCTGTTATCTCACTGATCCTCTCGCTAAAGCTCTGGGGAGATATTTTCATCCCAATATCACAGACACTGAAAATATAATGGTTCCCAAGCCTAGACATCCACCTCCATCTGAGCCCCACATGGCGATGGATCTCTCCCCCTGGCTGTCCCAGGGCACCCCAACCCCTCCTGTCCAAAACTGAAGGCATCATGCTCCTGCCCCTTTTCTCCTAGATTTCCTGACTCGGAGAGATACCATTGTCCTCCCCACAGAACATGCCAGAAACCTGGACACATCTGGACACCTCCTGCCTTTATCCTCATACCTGCATGCAGTCTGCCCCAAGTGCTGGCAGAGGGCTCACTGTGACTTCCCTGTCACAGAACTCTGCATTCCAGTCCAAGCAGACCATGCACTGCTCCCTAGGAACACCCCAAACTTTCTTGCTACTCTGTCTTGGCTCAGAATGTCACTGTCACAAAGGAAGACCTGCGTCCCCCGTTCTCCTCCACGAGCCTGGACCAGCCCATGAAGCTCTGTCTCTCAGGGACCCCCTGGAACCTTCTGTGAGACCCTCCTGTGTAGTGAGCAGTTTTGTCCTGTCCATGTCTTGTCTCCCAAGTGACACTGTCTGCTACCTGGGCTCAGGACAAGCTGACCATAGCGTGTGGTGAGGGAGGGTGCTCTGGGGGCCCTGCAGATAAGAGGTCAGAGGGTGTTGCTGTCAACTCCACCTGCAGCCAACACAGAGTAAGGGCTATGCCAGGCATTTTTATAAGTCCCCTTACACCTTTCATCCTCAAAATTGCCCTAGGACACGCAGATCTTCTGTGGTTTCTCCCACAAAACACACATCTCATCAAGAGGAACCAGGAGACAGACCAGAAAGCAGGCAGTTTCTACAAAATAAATGGTTTATACCTGAAAATGGCAAGATCGTAAAAGATGAAGACAGAGGAACTGTTCCAGGTTTGAAAAGATTAAAGAGGTAGGACAACTAAATGCACTACCTACTTGTAAATTAGATCCTGCACCAGAAAAGTCATTTTTCCATTTGCCCTAAAGAACACTGCTTGGACAATTGGGAATTTTTGAATCGGCTCTATAAGTTAGATCATCGCACTGTAGTAATGTTAAGGTCCTCATTTTGGTCACTGTCCTCACATTACATGAGAGAATACCTTCATTTTTAGGTAACACTCACGGACACACTCGAGGTAAATCATGCATGGCTGCAACTTCTGGGAATGAGTCACAAAGGAAAATAATAACGTGCATATACATGGAGAGAGAGAAAGAGGGTGCACTCATGGGAAAATGTAAAGATTTCAGGAAACTGGGGAAGGGTTACAGAAGTTCCTTGTGCTGTTGCTTGTTTTCGTGTTTTGTAACTTTCCTCCAACAGTGAAATAAAGGCATTTTAGAAAATATTCTATGAGGAAGGTCCCGAAGCCTCATTTGGCAGTGGAGGAAACAGAGGCACACACAGACACAGGAACAGCCCCCAGGGTGCACAGCGAGTAAGTGACAGAGCTGAGATTCCAACCCAGGCGGTCTGCCTTGCCAGGTCCCGCTCTGGCCACTAGGCCATCCTCCCTCTACAACACTGAGCAACCCTCTTTGCCAGGGACCTCCACCTCACCTCCCTCTGCTGCGGCTCCTCGTGGGAGGCGTTCAGCACTGCAGAGAGCATCCTCCGCACCAGGTCCGGACTGCTTGAGGTCCGCAGGGTGAAGGCAAAGAATTTGTAGAGGAAGGCCTAGGGTGGTGGGAGGGGGAGTTCAGGGATAGTGAGGAATGAGGCCAGGGCAGCTGGGGGGGGGCCCTAAGATTCCACACCCTTCAGCCCTCACTTTCCCAGCATCCTGTCCTCCATGCCAGCCACCTCCCTCCCCCGGTCTCCACAGGATCTCTGAATAAGTCACAATGTGACAGGGCAGGGTTTCAAGCTAGAGGGAGGAGAAGACTGCATTTCTAACTCCTCAGCCTCTCAGGGGAGGGGCCTCGTGCCATCAGGAACCTTCCCTTGTCCACACTCTGCCCAGGTCCAGCCAGAAATGGAAACAGCGCCTCACATTCGCATAACGTGGAAGTCACCACCGCATCATCAAATAAGGGCATCTCCCTCCTCTCTCTCTCCCTCCTCTGAGTGTCATGACCCTGTCCCTGCTGACGGGCCTTCGTGCCCTGTCTACCCTGCACTGCTGAGAGGTGTGTGCTGTGCCTGCTCGCCCCCCAGGGCCTTGGCGTTTCCTGTTTTCTCCACCTGCTTCTCCCGTCCCTGGGCCTGCAAAGGGCCATGTCCCTCTCACAGCTCAGACACTGCCTTAGGAGCCTCCCCTGGGCTCCCGGCTCCTCTCCAGCAACCGCAAGGCGCTTTCCTTCAGACCTCGCCACAGCCACTGACATCTCCCTTCTGCATCTGTCATGTCAGCTCCTGGCTCTCCACCCCACATCTCTGACCGGAAAGGAGCTCAGAAGCGCTTCTCAGGAGCACCGTGTGCCTCGCCCTTCACCAGTGCCCAAGGCAGCGTCTGACACAGCGCTCACAGGACGTGCCAGTGGTTCAATGACGTCTCACCTGCGCTCAGCTCAGCCCCTAAGGCCGCTGCCCACGAGCGCCTCTCCCCTCTCTGGGAGAGGCTGCTGGTGCCCCTGCAGACCCGAGGGTCCTTCTCTCTGGTGGCTGCAGCCTTCCCAAGAGCGCTGCCCCACGTCCGTGGCGGCCTCCTTGCCCGGAACTGCCTGGGAGTTGAGTCCCCCCTCTCCGCGCCTTGCTCCAGAACAGCCACAGAAGTCAGTGGCTCAGGGGTGGGGGCGAGAGGGTAGGCACAAACACCCCCTCCCTGGGCTCCAGGCAGGAGAGGCTGCAGTGCGACTTCCCTGCAGAGCTCCCACGGCAGCAGACACCCTCGCTCAGCTTCTGCCCTCTCCTCCCCTGCTTCCTTCCCTCTGCTCCAGCTTTCTGAGGCTGCTCCCCAGAGACCTCACTGCACAGGAATCTCCACCTCAGGCTCTGCCTCCACAAAGCCTGACCTGAAGCTCCTACTTCTCTGCTGGGCTGGCGAATTCCTGTTCATCTTCCCAGACAGATAGACTCCTCTGCAGGGGGCCAATCTACCCACGTTGCCCAGTGCTGAGGGGCTGCACAGAACGCTAGACTTTTGGTGCAAAGCCAGGACTGTCCTCAGTAAACGGGTGAGCTACTCTAGGAAACTTCTCTGTTCAGCGCCACACAGAGGCCCAGGAGCAGTTCCCTGTGGCCATTTACTCAGCTATGCACTCAGGCTGACGAGGGACTTCTGAAGGCAGGGTCTGGGTCTTCCATACGCTACCCAGAGCCCAGCACAGTGCCTGTTGTGCCGTGGGCACTCCGTGCATGTTTCAAATTGCTGAATTTTTAGATGGGGAATCCTGCTTGCTTTACTTTGCATTTCTAATCATACCCTCCACAAAGGCCTGCATACACCAGGTATTCATAAATCCTTGTCAACAACAGGAGAGCAACCAGCCAGTCCTACAAATGAGGACTCTTTCCTAGAGACCCTTCCTAAGCCCAGATGAAGTGTTGCTCAGTGACAGGAAAACAAGATTAGGAACTGAAACCTGCATCCGAGTGCCGGTCCCACCAAGCATTTGCTTCAGACTCTAAGTTCCCCCGGATTCTGTCTGTTCACTGTGGACACGAGGATAGTGACAGTGACAGGGTCGTTTAGCCTTTGGACTTTACAAGGCACCTGCACAGGGATCCTCCGGTTTCATCCTGGTCAACTCTCCTGAGATGAACAGTTATTTCTGCCTCTTCCCAAGGGAGGCAGCTGAGACCTCCCAGATCTTAGGACATTTGCCGCCGGAGCGCTTGGAAGAGCTGGGGACGGGACCCAGGCCTTCCCCAACACAGACCTCGAGCTCTCAGAGGGAGGTTCCCCAGCTTCTTACTCAGCCCTGGACCCCCAACACCAAGCACGATCCCTAATCCATGGGATGCTCTCAAACATTAAGGGATTAACTTCCGCATCTGAGTTGAGGGGCAATAACCTTAACACGTCACGCAAGCGCCAGCTGCACTCTGCTCCACACCAGCTGGGGGCCAGAGAAGACGACAGATGGCACCGTGCTTGAAGAAGCCTAAACACCATGCACATGTCACACGCTCGAGCTTACTCATGTTCCTGGTGACACACCAGCTCCCTGACCTCCTGTCCCTTAGTGCCTAGGGGCCCGGGGACTCCGCTGTGCTCTTCCTCCACAGCCTGTCCTCATGAGCACGTCCACAGCCCTTCGGGCCAGGCGCCTCCACCACCCGCTCCACCCAAGCACGGCCCTCCCCTCCCCAGCCACACACACAGACGCACCTTCTGTTCCTCCTCGTCACTGCCATTTTCTATCCTTTCCAGGGTGGTCACAGTCTGTTGCTCCAGCCAGCTGTCATCACTGATGGCCTCCAGTGACCTGCTATAAAACTGAGGAAGAGGAAGAGAGAAGAGGCCCACTCAGAACTGTGGAAGGGCTTTCTGCACCTGGAAGTGGGGGAAGAAAGAATCTAGCAACAGGGGGTGCTATCTGGAAAGAGGGAGAAAGAGTTCTAGAAACGGGAAGAGCTGAAAAACCAGGGGCAAAGGTGTGGTCAGGACAGAGAATGACAATACAGTGACAAGGAAGGTAATGCCACCCGCACGTGGAGGCAGGCCCCTTTCCAGTTGACAAGCCCCTCTCCCATATTATCCTGTTTGCTTCTGGTGATAGGACTGAACATTCCCATATGACAGACGGAGTAGCTGAGGTCTAGAAAGGTGAAACCGCTTGCCCAAGGACACCCCACCAGGGCTCCTCCCTTCCCTCTCCATGGAAGGAGGGGCCTTGAGAGCGAAGAGGGAGGTTGGGGCTGAGAGCAGAGTCTGAGACTCTGCTGAAGGCACCAGGAGCACAGGTGCCAGAGCGAGGTTCCTGTGCTAAGGGAGGTCCCTTGATGGTGGGGTCCCAGGGACTCTCCTCACTAAGGGCCCTGAGGAGGAAGCCACACTGGGGGAGTGAGGGGTCTCAGGGAGGGCTCACCTGGAGCAGCCTGTCCTCCCACTCCTCCTGATCCAGGCTCTTCTCTGTGTGTTCTGTGACAGGAGAGAGCATGGCTGCTACCAAACCAAGGGCCCAGCAAGAAGAGAGCCCATGCTGGAACACTAAACTGGGGGCCACAAGCCCAGCCTCTCGGCTCCTTCTCACCACAATTCTACACCAGAACTGCTGTCCCACTTCTCAGAGGCCCCAAGGTGAGAGCAACAATCACAAGTCAAACACACAGCTGGTTAATGTCCAAGAAGGATTCGAATCTGGGTCTTTCTGGTCCCAAGGCCCAGCCTCCCCTGGTCCTCCAGCACTGGAAGGGGCAGCAGTTGGTCTGGGAACTCTGGAGCCACAGAGCTCTGGCCTTCCCGTGCGCACACCCATCCAGACAGCACCCAGGGCAGAGGGGCTGGTCCCAGTGCTCCCGCCCCAGGGAGTCTCGCCCTATGCCTGAGGACTCCCGCCTTTCGAGAGTGAGCCCACTGCCCAGCTCCCTTCCTCCAGCTCCCACTGTCCCTCACCATACAGCATCTGCAACATCTGGGGGATCTCCGTGCTCCACAGCTGGTCCACGTCTGCGCTGGCGACAAGGCGCAGGGCGGTGATGGGACCCAGGGCTTGGAGGAGCCTCAGGGAGCTGACTCCAAATGTGTTCTCGCGATAGGGCTTCACAGCATACAGCTGGCAGGCGAGAGAAGCCCCAGGAGACGCAGAAGGATGAAGGGGAGGGAAGGAAGAGCATGAGAACAAACCCACGGGACGGCAGAGCCCAAGCTCAGCACTCCTGTTCTTCTCCACCTGCGCCCGTGTTCCCTGCATGCCCTCAGCTGTCCCTGCTCTGCGATACTGCCGCCGACCATGGGTGGGGGCCAGACAGCAACTGCTCTGCTGAGTCCCTTCCCCGATAGGCTCCTCTGTTAGTGCACGGTCACTCCTCACTCTGGATGGCGAGGTCATCCCCAGGGTCACCGCTCTCACTCACACTGTGAATAGCTCAAGGGCAAGTACAAGGGCCATCTGTCCCTTGTCTGTCCATGGGTTCATAATGTCTAGCACAGTGCAGGGCCAGTAGAGAAACTAAAAATGTACTTGCTGAGAAAATGAGCTCTGGAAAGGCACGGGGATTGGCCCAAGTTCACAGACAGAAGCTCACAAGGAGGACGCAACGGAGATGGCTGGGCTTTCCCCATCTGCCATCTCTCAGGTTCCGCGGGCCCCAGCACCTGTGCCCAGTGCCCCCTCCAAGCCCTGTAGCCTGGGCTGCCCCTGCCCAGGGCCTCCAGGATCCCTGGCCCCAGCTCCTTATTCTATCCCCAGGGCAATGGCTGGGACAGCGCAGGATGCAGCTACTGTGGAACAATCCGGTAGACAGGTAGACAGCGGGAGATGTCCATCCTGGCATCACTTACCACCAGATGGCTCAGCAGGTGCTGTGGGGAGACGAACTCAGGCGCTACATCAAAGAGGTGATGAAGGAAGAGGACAGCGTCAATGTAAGCTCCAGGGGTCCCACCTCCATTCCCAGCCAGCAGCCCACCCTCTGCAGGGCAGGGGAGGGGCACAGGCACCGTGGAGAAGGTGAGCCTTGAGACCCGGACATTGCCACTCAGCCTGAAGCACAAACACTGCAATTCCAGCTGACAGAATAAACCATCACCCACTCAGTGTGGAGCGGACACCCTCACCCCATCCCTTACTCCACTGGGATGAAAGGTGAGGGGTGGGGAGTGTAGAGTGAGGCCAGAGGTGGGGCACCGGAGGCACCAAGGTGGGGATGCTGTGTACACCCACTGCGGCACATGATCATTACCACTCCTGGCCTCCAGGGTTGCAAAATGAGATGGGAAGGCCAGAGGGCCTGTGGGGGGCAGCTATCTTGCAAAGAAGGCTCCTTTCCTCCCCTGCTGAGGGCCAATGGGCTCGGGCTGTGGCCCTAACCCTTTGCAAACAGGACTGAGGAGTGGGGTTCCCAGCCTTAGCACAGCACAGACCCAAACCCTCATGCTCACAGGATTCACCTGGGCCTACCCCTCCCATGCCTGGGGCAGCCCCAGTGCCTGTGGTCGACCAACCCCCCACCGTGGTCTCCCCTCCCTGTACTTACTCCTGACATAGAAGCTGCTGAGGTAGGGGGGCTGCCCCAGCGCTTGTTCCCTCAGAGCCACCTCTGTGGCTGTGTCACTCAAGACCACGAAAGCTGAGATGTTGCCGGGCTCACATAGCATGCTGATAAGAACGGGCAAGGACACCTGGGAGGGGATGTGCCAGAAGGTCAGTGCCAGCCCTGACTCATACCACCACGTGACCTCCAACCCCATGACCTTGGGTTCTTGTCTTGCAGGAACCTATGAGGCCTGCAGCCGCCTCTTCCCCAGACTGGCCTATGCTGTCTGTCTCTGACCCTGCCTCTCTCTCCTCTCACCCCATCTTGGTAAAATGTCACCATGGTCCTTATTAAAATAACACCAGGAAGGACTTGATCAGACAGAGGGCTTTCTTGAAATTTTGAATGGTATGACTTTGTCATTGCCTTCACTGGGGAACATTCCATAGGCAGAAGAAACACGAGATGTCAGGACTCAGGGCTTCATGGGAGGGAAAGTGGCTGCCTGCAGGGAGGACAGGACCTCCCAGCAGGGCCCTCCCTGGCCTCTTGCCCCCTCCATAGCACAGCAGCTCCCAGGGCCCCCAGGGACACTTGGAGGCTGCTGTGAGCAGACAGGGCATACCATATCCCCCTTTCGTACATAAGGGGAAAGTCAGCCCATAGAGCAATTTGCTCAAGAAGTCACAGCCAGACGCTGGCAGAGGGACTCCAACTCCAGACTCACCACCCAGCGACAATCATGTACTCCCCTGAACCCCTTCTTGAGGAGGCCCAGGCCCTGGAGCGGGAAGAGACGGAAGTGGACAGGAGTGGAAGAGAGAGGACAAGGGGGAGATGGAGGGCAGGGAGAAGAAGGCAGTCTGGGGGACAGAGGAGTGGGCTGGGAGCCAGGAGAGGAGGAATGCAGAGGCCTGTGTGACCCCAGCTATTTGTACCGTCTGCAGGACTTTCAAAGACATGAGTCCAATGTCCGCTTCATCCTGGAGGAAGAAAAAAAGAACTACAATCTAGAAGCAATGCCCGCTGACCTGCATGGGACAAGGTTTCCCGGGGCCACTGACCAGGTTTGGGAAGGGCAAAGTCCCCAGACCCCAGTCCTGCCGGCCCAGCCCCCTGTCCCTGCTCTGCTCCGCACCCTGCCCTTTCTCTCTCCCCTCCCCTCAGCCATTCTGCTGCCTCAGGCACCCTCAGGGCTGGCCCTGCTCACCGAGGAGTCCCACTGGCTGAGCTTCAGGAGGTAATCTATGACTACCCTGCCCTCCGGAAGGCTCAGGTAGTCACGCTGCCCCAGCGCCTCCAGGAACCTCACGAGGGCCATGCGTGCCTGCAGGGTCAGAGAGCATCACATGCAACACAACAACAGACCTCAGGGACACCATCTGACCCCTTGGGTTCCAAGTGAGGACACAGAGCACCTCAGCAAGTTAGGGAGGACTTCAAGGAACTCAGGTCTCCTGAGTCCAAGTCGACTGTGACTCTTCAGTGGACTCTGTGGCCATGACAGAGCACAGTCACTGAACCTGAACACTTCCAACACTCCCTGAAGTTCTCACTGACATCCCTGCCACCGTCCTCCTGGAGGACTCTGAGCGCAGGGCTTGTCCACACCATGTGCCCCACATGGTGTCTACATGGTGTCCTAGGTGTCTACATAGAGGGAATCTGAGTCCAGGAACGGGACTTGGGCCCCTGTCTTTCAAGATGATGCCACTGTCCTACATTTGGCGCTCACAGTCACAGTACCATCTTCTTGCTGTCCCTATGCTTTGTCCCACACAGTCAGAGCTGGGAGTCCCTACTGTCTGCGACCCTGGCTGTGGAGCTTGTTCGAAGTACAGCTGCTCAGCCCCACCCCACACATGACACCTGAGGCTCTTCTCCCTCAGCAAACTGTGCATCCAGGCACTGAGGAGTGTCATCTGGAGCTCCATGGCTCCCCTGAGGACACCACAGTGCTGCCCAGAGCAAAGGCTCCGAAGGAGGCAAGTGGGAAACACCTTTCTGCACTCAAACTCTTCCTGGGCTTTGAAAACTCCAATGTATCCCGAGGGAAAGTCCTGAGGCTAGGACAGGCTTGGACAGCCCACCCTCCCTTCCTCCTCCTTTACTGCCCCCCCACCCTCCGTGAACAAGACCACAAGGTCTCAGAGGCAATGGCCCTCCCAGCACAAACACGCAGCCCTTCAGCTCACTGGTCTTCGATCCTTCTGTATCACTGAAGTAACCGAAGCCAGCACCTCCCTCTTCAGCGTTTCCGCTTGTGGTGCTAGAGAAAACACAGGCATGCAGCCAAAGGTCAGCTTCCTCCCCCTCCTCTGCTGCTTCAGGTGACATAAGACACACAGGTGGGAGGACTTCCAGGTACAGTCTCGGCCTTCAGAGGCCAGGTGGCATCTTCATGGTGTCTGTCTCTGCCACCCCTCTGCCTGCCAACTGCACTGAGATCAACCAGCCTAGATGGAAAAGTGCCCTGAAGCGGTCCTCTCATCAAGCTGGTATTGGAGCCTCCACCCTTGCCAGCCTCCCGTGGCTGCCCACACAGATGCCCCTGTGCAACCAAGCTGTGATCCCACCCTCTGTGTCTCAGCCTGTAGACCTTGATCCAGGCTCTTCTTCACTGTGAGCTCCCTCTCCTAGCCATGGTGACAACTCTTTAACCTGCCTTTGGTCCATCCCCTCCATGAGCCCATCCCAGCCCCTGAGGGATCCCTCCTTGCATTCCTGCCCAGCATCATCATGCACCTGTTTCAGCAACTTAGTGCACGTGGCCTGGCATCATTCCCCTGCATGAACAGCCTCACCTTCCTGTCCACCAGCGAGCTCATGGACAGCGGGAAAGGATTCATCCTCATGTGTGTGCCTCAGTGCCCAGCACTGTGTCGCCCGCACACACAGTGTTTAACATAAGCAGGTGACTGCAGGTAGAGCCCATTCTTCCAGACCATAGTCATAGATAAACTACCATAACCACTTGCATGGCTAGGGCACTTGTAAGCACACCACATACTGTCAGTTCATTTAACCTCACTAAAACCCCCTAAAGAGAGGTAATTTTTTTATCACCATTTTTCAGAAGAAGTCATAGAGGCACAGAATCAAAAAGGGTTTGCCCAAAGCTGCACAGCTAGTAAGAGGCAAAGCCAAGATTTGAACCCAGTGAGTTCACTTTGAGTTTAAAACAGTGCTTTTAACTAGTAGACTTGACTGTTGCCCAGAGAAACAAATCTCCTAGGAAATAGCAAGTCCTGGAACCCAGGGCCTCCACCCCATCACACTCACCTCCATGGATCACCTCCCTGAAGGCCTCAAGTGCTGCCAGCACTGTGGGCTCCTCTTCTGCGGTTATTGCCCTCTTCAGAACATGGACTGTGGTGTCCAGGCATAAGTGGCCTATCCGGAGGGTGTGAAGACAAGAGACTTATAGAAGTGTGTGTGGCAGGGAATAAGTAGGAGGATATCATGCTTCCAGCAACCACTAAGGACATGGCTGGATAAATAAGGGGCCATCAGGATGGAGAAAGGAAGGAGGAAGGTAGAGAACCAGTGTCTGTCCGCATCACCGTGTGCCAGACGCTCTCCCTGAGCCAGACCTTGGCCCTCCCCTGCCCCCTGTATTCCCTGCCCTAGGCCAGCACACTGTACTCATCAGTGCTGAAGTGACATTATTTGACTTTATTCTGAGCTGCAGGTTCCCACAGAAGAAAGGGAAGTAAGTCCCAGGCTATGTGATTGGAAACCAAAGGAGTGGGGGGCCAATGCCTGTGCCCTTTCAGATCCATTTCATTTCACACAGAGCTCTCAGGAACTCCTTTGCCTCTTATCTAAAAGGATGGAAGCCCCCAGGAAGACTTTGGCCCCATTCCAGTCTTGGAAGAGGCAAAACGGTCCTGAGTACACATACATACTCATACACAAGTGCATGCAGACACACACACACACACACACACACACACACCCCTGGGGCTAGGGAAAGGTGTTGACTTACTCAGCAGGTTAAATGCCCTCAGGGATAATGTTTGGGTCTCATCACAAAGAGCTGGTGGCTGGCTCTCTTTGTCACTCATCTGTAGGGAGAACAAGGCCTTCAGACTAAAACCAGGGACCCTGGGCATAGCTGAGGAAACTGAGGCATGAAGCCAAGAAAGACACGGTGCCTGGCTATAAGGAAAACAGGAAAATACAACCGAGCAATCCACAGTCCCCTCCCCATAGGGAGACAGACAGTGGCCATAAAATTAAATACTAGGAAAGTATCACCCTTTTGCTAAACACCGATGGTCCTCCTCCTACTCCATAACAGAGAAGTCTAGGCATTTCCCACAGGCAGATGGAGAGGCTCGAGCTTCTGGCTTTTTCCCAGAGATCAGGGGGACCAACAAAGGCCCTTCACCCCAAGAATCATACAGACGTGTCCAACTGTCCTCATGGGAAAGATCCCACTGTGTGTCAAGAATCCAGGCATGTCACTGTTCCGGGGAAGCCTGAGGTGTGTAAGGCTGAGATCCCCACATGAAAGACACCTGTGCTGTGTGCAGTGGCGCCCTGGTCGGGGGAAGCCGTCCCCTCCAAAGCAGAGAGAAAGGGGAGTCCAGGATGGCTCTACTGCCGCGGCACTCACCTGCTTCAGGAGGATGCCTGCCAGCTCCTCTGCCCAAGATTGTACCTTGCGACCTCCGTGTTTGCTGCGGTACAGGGCTTTCAGGACGCCGCAGAGACACTGTGTGAGGAAGGACAGTCAGGGTTAGGCTTCCCGGCCCTTCCACAGCCTCAGGGGAAATACTCTTTCCTCACATCTTCTCTTCAAGGAGGAGCCAAGCCATAGTCACTGCACATGGCTCTCTTAGACTTTTTCAAGGCAGGCTCAGGGGCCAGTTCTTCCACAGCTCAACTCAGCCAGAAACTGTCCTTTCGCCTCACCCAACAAGCTAGACTGATTTTCAAATAACCCCATCATTCCACAGAAACTGCCAGGGCAATTCCACACTGCAAGTGTAGGCTGACTTCAAAGAAACAGGATGACATAACCATGGCCAAAGCAAGAACCGGTTCTATTGTTCTCTGACATTAAAGTTTCTGAAGACTACATCTAAAAACCTGAAAACCTCCCTTCTGCCTTCTGGATTCTTCCATTTTGTAGCTTATTCTTACCACTGGTGTGAGGAAACACTCTCAGATTCCACATGTGAGCACATGCCCTTTGATTTCTTTAAAAAACAGCTTTGTCGAAGGATAATTGACATATCATAAACTGCACATACTAAATGTACAATTTGAGGAATTTTGACAAATGTATACACCTGTAAAACTGTCACCACAATTAAAAGAATGAACATTTCCATCATCCCCAAAAGTTGGACCTTCCTCTGTGTAATCCCTCCTTTCCTGCGCTACCCTAGGCCACCAGGGCTCTGCTTTCTGTCAATGTAGACCTGTCCCTTGTGTTTTACGAAACCGCCAAACTGTTTTCCAAAGCGGTGTTCCCATTCATTCTAATAGATGTGTACTGGAATCTCAAATATTCCCATTTTCTTAGGCCTTTCTTAATGTCTCACAGCAATGATGTGTAGTTTCCAGGATACAGGTTTTATGTGCCTATATTCATATTTATTCCCTAGTATTTCATATTTGAATAGTTGATCATGCTGACTGAAAATAAAGACAGTTGTACTGCTTCCTTTCTGATGTGTATGCCAATCAGGTCAAATTGTTTTATAGCATTGTTTAAATCTTTCATATGTCTATTGGTGGTATAGCTATTCTATCAGTTATTGAAAGAGGCATGTTGAAATCTCTGAGTGCAATTATGAATTTGTCTATTTCTTCTTAGAGTTCTATAAGTTTTTGCCTTATGTATTTTGGGGCTCTGCTATTAGGTACAAAATCATTAGAACTCTTATGTGCTCTTGGTAAATTGACCCCTGTGTGGTTATGAGATGAGCGTCTTTAGCCCTGAACACAGTTTTGCTCTGAAATCTACTTTTTCTGATATGAATATAGCCAATACAGCCTTTTGGTTGAGAAGTGTTAGCAGAGTATATCTTTTTCTCTCCTTTTACTTTTCACCTATTTGTTGCTTGATCTTTCAAGTGCATTTCCTAAAGGTAGCAGACACATGGGTCTTGCTTTTTTATCCTTTTGACAATCTCTGCCTTTTAATTGGGATGTTTAGGTCATTGATCTCTAACGTGATGGTTTATGTGGTTGAGTCTACCATCTTTCCACAAAGGTTCAACTAGTTTGCAGTCCCACCAGCAGTGTAGGAGTATTCCTCTCTCTCCTCATCTATGCCAGCATTTGTTGTTTGGGGACTTTTTGATAAAGGCCATTCTTACTGGAGTTAAGTCATATCTCATTGTGGTTTTTTTTTTTTTTTTTTTTTTTTTTTTTTTTTTTTTTTTTTTTTTTTTTTTTTTTTTTTTGAGACAGAGTCTCACTTTGTTGCCTAGGCTAGAGTGAGTGCCGTGGCGTCAGCCTAGCTCACAGCAACCTCAGACTCCTGGGCTCAAGCGATCCTTCTGTCTCAGCCTCCCAAGTAGCTGGGACTACAGGCATGCGCCACCATGCCCGGCTAATTTTTTTTTTTTCTATATATATTAGTTGGCCAATTAATTTCTTTCTATTTATAGTAGAGACGGGGTCTCGCTCTTGCTCAGGCTGGTTTTGAACTCCCGACCTCGAGCAATCCGCCCGCCTCGGCCTCCCAGAGAGCTAGGATTACAGGCGTGAGCCACCGCGCCCGGCCTCTCATTGTGGTTTTGATTTGCATTTCCCTGATGATTAGAGATGTTGAACACAATGAGTGAGATGTGCAACGTTTGGAGGATGGACACGCTTGAAGCTCTTACTCCAGGGGGGAGGGGAGCATGGGCAACATATGTAACCTTAACACTTGTACCCCCATAATACGCTAAAAAAAAGTCTACCATCTTACTATTTGTTCTCGATTAGTCTCAATTCTTTGTTCCCTTTCTCCTTTCTTTCAGTCTTTCTTCAAAATTAATCAAATATTTTTAATAATTCCACTTTATATTCTTTATTGGCTTATTAGCTACAACACATTATTGTTTCAGTGCTTGGTAGAGTTGAGAGCACACATCTTTAACTTGTCCCAGTCAACCTTCAAAGGATAGTATACTATCTTATGCACAGTAAGAATTACTATGTTTGCACTATAACCATACTTTGAGCTATTGTCATATATTTCACTTCTCCATGTTACCAAGTCCCCAGTACATTATTATATTTGCTGTTTAGTTTTGTGTTTCTTTATTTTGGTTTCTTTTTCTCTTTTTGTGACAGGGTCTTACTATGTTGCTCAAGCCGGCCTAGAACTACTGGGCTCAAGCCATCTTCCCACCTAGGCCTCCTGAGAGCAGGACTATAGGCACATGCCACCATGCCCAGCTTCATTTTTGTTTAAACAACTATCTAAGATACATATTTTAAATATAAGAAAAAATATGTACTTATCTACATAGTTATAATTTCTGCTTGTCTTCACCCCTTTGCACAGGCAAAAAATTGTGCCCAATAATTTTGGCACCAGGGACAATATTTCCACAGCTGGGGCTGGGGGGGGGGGGAGGAAGAGCTCAGGCAGTGATATGTGGCCTGGTTCCTGACAGGACACAGACTGATAGCAGGCCATGGTATAGGGATTGGGGACTAAAGCTATAATGTATTTTCAACTGGTATCATTTTATTTCTGGTTGAAAGATTCCTTTAACATTTTTTACACTGCAAATCTATTGATGATCAAGTCTCTCTGCTTTTGTATGCCTGAAAGCATTTTTATTTCCAATTCATTTCTGAAAGATATTTTTCTGTGTATAGAATTCTATGAGACAGGACACAGGGCATAGATAGTGAACTAGTAGAAGCCCGGACATGCTACTTTCAAATAGAGGATAGAACACTGCAAGTAGATACCCACCTACCCATGGACACTGCTGGAGAGAGCATTATCAATCATCAGAGAAGGTATGGGAGACGCTCAGAGCGAAGGAGATGGGGATGGGGAGATCCACTTGCCAAGATCTGAAGGTACCGTGAGGGCATATGTACACATGGGGAAGGAAGAGGAGAGAACCCCAGAACCACACCCTGTGTGCATGGACACTGTGACTTGAGCTGGTGGGGGGCCCTAGCACCATCATGGGGGGCCCTAGCACAACCTCCATTTTGATCAGGAAACTAGCTGGAAACTGTATTGTAAAGTTGCAACAGAGAGCAAGCTCAGCAATGACCTGCTGGCCTCTGTTCCCAGGTTGCCACAGCTGAAACCACTTTAAGCTCTCAGGTCCAGAAAGCCCAATCTACACATGGATCAGCTTTGTTGCGGATGCCCCTGCAGCATCCCTTGCTGATCCTGGGAGGGAGCAGGGAGAGCAAAAGCCCTTGCATGCCTGTGACTGAGAGCCAAGCATACTACCCACTTGAATAGAGTGGGTGATGTTGCCACTTGAGAGGTCCCACAGGAGCAGCCCCAGTAGAATCTGTGTGAGGAGAGCCAGCCAGCCATCTAGCAGCCCAGCCCATGCAGCCCCATGCACCAACCAGCAGAATAGGCTCCCTGACGTCATGTGCCACAGTGCTGAAGTACACACCCCCAGGAACTTGTGTGTTGCATGGAGGTCCTAGGCACCATGAGCTTCCATGCCGACCAGAGGAGCAAGCTGCTGGCACTGTGAGCCATGTATACATCCATGAAAACATGTACCCATGCACCGTGTGGGGGGCCATGACACCACAGACCCATGTGCCACAATATTTGATATCACCAGAGATGCAGATATCCACATACAATCTGTCATTACATACCAGCAGCAAAGAGGACACCTCCAAGACATAGTCTTTGACCACCAACCTGGTCAAAGTCAAAATGAAGGAGAAAACTCCACAAGCTGCAAGATGAAAGCAACAACTGACCTACAAAGGAAAGCCCACCAGGCTAACAACAGGTTCCTAGCCAAGTCCTTGTAAGCCAGAAGGGACCAGGGCCCATTTTTAATCTTCTTCAACACAACAAAAGCCAGCCAAGAATTCTGTGTGCTGCAAAACTAAGTTTCATAAGTCATGGAGAAATAAAGGTTTTTCTAGACAAGGAAACACTAAGGGAATTTGTCACCACTAGACCTGGCCTACAGGAAATGCTTAATAGTGCACTATATATGGAATAGCACAATAGATACCCTCCGATGTAAAACACCCCACAATTAAAGCTCACAGCTCTTGTTTTTCTTTTGAGACAGAGTCTCACTCTATTGCCCCGGCTGGAGTGCCGTGACATCAGCCTAGCTCACAGCAACCTCAAACTCCTAGGCTCAAGTGATCCTTCTGCCTCAGCCTCCCAAGTAGCTGGGACTACAGGCATGTGCCGCCATGCTCGGTTAATTTTTTTCTATTTATTTTAGTTGGCCAATTAATTTTCTTTCTATTTTGAGTAGAGACGGGGTCTCGCTCTTGCTCAGGCTGTTCTCAAACTCCTGACCTTGAGCGATCCACCCGCCTCGGCCTCCCAGAGTGCTAGAATTACAGGCGTGAGCCACTGTGCCCAGCCAAAGCTCACAGCCCTTATAAAACAATATCACAAGAGGGAAAACAAAACAAAAAGGTACCATTCAACATGATGGACAGAACGTTACCATAGATATCATTACTAACACTGAATGTGAATGGTCTTCATGCTCCCATTAAAAGACATAGATTAGCTAAATGAATAAGAAGTCATTGTCAAAGTATGTGTTGACTCCAAGACACCCATCTCACTCACAAGGAAATGTACAGACTCAAGGTAAAGGGGTAGAAAAAATATCCATTGCAAATGGAAACCTAAAGTCAACTGGTGTACCCATTCTCATACCAGATAAAATTGCCTTTAAGTCAGATTGTCAAAAAAAATCAAAAAAACAAAGATGTTCATTACATAAAGATCAAGGGGCAATTCATCAAGAAGATATAACAAATCTACTATATGTTCACTGAACACATGAGCTCGTGGATTCATAAGGCAAATTCTATAAGAGCAAAGCAAAGAAATAAACAGTTGCATCATACTCCCCAGGGAGTTCAATACCCCACTGACAAAACTAGACACAACATAAAAGCAGAAAACCAACAGAGAAATACTGAATTTAAATGGAACCCTAGAACAAATGGACCTCATGATCATTTACAGAACACTCCACCGAAAAACTCTAGAATGTACATCCTTCTCATCAGCACATGAGAAATTTTCCAAGATTGTTCCTATGCTAGACCACAAAGCAAGTCTTAGCAAATTCAAAAAATCACAGTCATATCATGTATTTTCTCAGACTACAGTGGGATAAATCTAGAAATCAAGTCCAAGAAAATTCTCAAATCCACACAAAGTCAGAGAAATTAAACAAACTACTGCTGAATTATCCTTGTGTCAATGATGAAAGTAAGAAGGAAATCAAAATGTTCTTTAAACTGAATGACAGAGGGGACACAAGCTTTCAAAAATCTATAGGATAGGCCGGGTGCAGTGACTCACGCCTGTAATCCTAGCACTCTGGGAGGCCAAGGTGGGTGGATCGTTTGAGCTCAGGAGTTCGAGACCAGCCTGAGAGAGACCGAGACCCCGTTTCTACTAAAAATAGAAAGAAATGAATTGGACAGCTAAAAATATATATAGAGAGAGAAAAAATTAGCTGGCCATAGTGGTGCATGCCTATAGTACCAGCTACTCGGGAGGCTGAGGCAAGAGGATCGCTTGAGCCCAGGAGTTTGAGGTTGCTGTGAGCTAGGCTGATGCCAGGGTACTCTATGCCAGGCAACAAAGTGAGACTGATTCTCAAAAAAAAAAAAAGAAAATCTACAAGATACAGAAAAGTCAGTGCTAAGAGGAAAATTCATAGCCTTAAATGCTTACATTAAAAAGATACAGACATCATAATTTATGAACCTGATATCACATCTCAAGGAACGAGAAGAAGAACAAACCAAACCCCAAGGCCTGTAGAAGAAGGGATATAACTAAGCTACAAATGGAAGTAAATGAAAGGGAAACAAACAAACAAAACAATACAACAGAAGATCAACGAAACAAAAAGTTGGTTCTATGAAAATAAAATTGATAGACCACAGCCCAATCATGCAGAATAGAAGAGAGAGAACTCAAAGAACCTGAATCATAAATAAACAAGGAGACATTACAACTGACACAATAGATATACAAAACATCATCCAGGATTACTACAAAAATTACTAAAATATCTAGAGGAAAAGGGTAAATTCCTGGAAACACACAGCCTCACAAGCCTGAATCAGGAAAGAATAGAAAACTTGAACAGACCCATAGCCAGCGCGAGATTGATGCAGTAACGAAAAGTCTCCTGACAGAAAAAAGCCCCAGACCACATGGATATAGAGCCAAAGTCTACCAGACCTACAAAGAAGAACTGGCACATATCCTACAGAAATTGTTCCATAATGTCCAGGGGGAAATAGTCCCTAACTCATTCTAAAAAGCCACTATCACCTTAACACCAAAGCTAGAAAAGGCTACAACAAGAAAACAAAATTACAGACCACCAATATCCCCCATGGAAAAGTGACACAAAAATCTTCCACAAGATACTAGCAAACTGAATTCAGCAGCACATCAAAAAGATAAGTCACCATGATCATGTGCATTTCATTCCAGGGATATAAGGATGGTTCATCATGTGGAAATCATTAAATGTGATTCACCACATAAAGAGAAGCAAAAACAAAGACCATATGATCATCTCCATAGAGTCAGAAAAAAACATTCGATAACATCCAGCACCTTTTTGTGTAAAAACCCTCAATCAACTAGGCATACAAGGAGTATACCTCAAAATTATAGAAGCTGTATACAACAAAACTACAGCCAATATTATATTGAATGCGGAAAACTTGAAAGCATTCCCCTAACAACTGGGACAAGACAAGGATGCCCACTGTCACCACTTCTATTCAACATAGTACTGGAAGGCCTAGCCAGAGCTATGAGTCAAGAGAAAGAAAGAAAGGGAATCCAAGTTAGGAAGGTGGAGGTCAAACTATCCCTGGTTGCCATCAGTAGGATCCTGTATTTAGAAAACCCTGAAGATTCCACCAAAAGACTCCCAGAATTGATAAATTCAGGAAACTCTCAGGTTACAAAATCAATGTACACAAATCAATAGCATTTCTGTATACCAACAACAGCCAAGTAGAGTGTCAAACCAAGGACTCGATACCATTTATGAGAGCTATGATCAAAAGAAAATACTTAGGAATACAGTTAACAAGAGAGGTGAAAGATCTCTACAAGGAGAACCACAAAACACTGATGAAAGAAATCATAGATGACACAAATCAATGGAAAATATTCCATGCTCATGGATTGGTAGAAATAACATCGTTAAAGTGTCTATTCTGCCCAAGGTGATTTACAGCTTCAGTACAATCCCCATCAAAATATCAATGTCTTCCTTCACAGATCTAGAAAAAATAATCCTAAATTTCATTTGCAGCCAAAAAAGAGCCTGAATAGCCAGTGTATTATTAAGCAAAAAGAACAAGTCTGGAAACATCACATCGCCTGACTTCAAATTTTAGTACAAGTGTACAGTACCCTGACAGCACGGTCCTGGTATTAAAGTAGAGACAAAGACCGATACAACCTAATAGAGAACATGGAAATAAAAACATACAGCTATGACCAACTGATCTTCAACAAAGCAGACAGAAACGTGTACTGAGGAAAGGAAGCCCGGTTCAATAAATGGTGCTGGGAAAATTGGATAGCCACATGCAGAAGAACAAAATAGGAGCTCTCTCTCTCACCTTTACCAAAAATTCATTCAAGATCAGTTAAAGACTTACATGTAAGGCATGAAACCTTAAAAATTCTAGAAGAAAACATAGGAAATACTCTTCTGGACATAGGCCTAGTCAAAGAATGTTTCACTAAGACCCCAAAGGTAAATAAAGCAGCAGCAAAATAAATAAATGGGACTTAATTACATTAAAAAGCTACTGTACAGCAAAGGAAATAATTAACAGAGTAAATAGGTAACCTGCAGAATGGGAGGAAATATTCAGAAACTATACATCCAACAAAGGAATAATTTCCAGAATCTACAAAGAACTCGAACAAAATAGTGAGAAAAAAAGCAAACAACTGTATCAAAAAGTGGGCAAAAGATATAAACAGAATTTTTTCAAAACAAAGTAGACAAATGGCCAAAAGATACGAAGAAATGTGCAATATCACTAATTATTAGGGAAATGCAATTAAATCCACAATGAGATACCACTTTATCCCTGCCAGAATGGCCATTACCAATGTCAAAAAAAGAACAGAAACTGGCATGGATGCAGAGAAAAACGTACACGGATATTGTGTTGCTGGGACTGAAAATTAGTACAACCTCTATGCAAAACGCCATGGAGACTCCTCAAAGACCTATAAGTAGGCCTACCATTTGATCCAGCAATCCCACTATTGGGTATCTACCCAAAAGAAAAGAAATCATTTTATCAAAAAGATACCTGCACTCAAATGTTTATGACTGTACAATTCACAATTGCAAACATATGGAATCAGCCTAAGTGTCCACTGACACATGAGTGGATAAAGAAAATGTGGTGTGTAAACACACACACACACACACCACTGACTACTATTAAGCCAGACAAAAGGGATGAAATAATGTCATTTGCAGCAACTTGGATAGAACTAGACACCATTATCCTTAAGTGGAGTCTTTCAGGATGGGAGAATAAATGCTACATGTTTTCACTAATAAGTGGGAGCTAAAGGCTGAGTGAACATGGACACACAAGGCACAAAGGACATTGGAAACTAAGAAGGGAGGAGGTTGGAAGGGGGATGGGGATGAGGAGTAAAAATTTACCTACTGGGTACAACAATCACTGTCCTGGTGGCAGAACACTGAAAGGTCTGCATCACAGAGTGTATCCATGTAACGAAAACTTTTGTACCCGCTAAATATTTTAAAACTGAAAAAAAAATAGAATTCTAGGAGACAGTGCATTCCTTTCAGTCTTTTGAATGTGTTAGATCACTATCTTCCTGCTTGCATTGTTTCCAGTGAGAAATCTGCTATTCTCTTTATCTCTGTTCCTCTTTATGAAATAAGCTGTTTGTTGTTGCTACTGGTTTTCTTAAAGTTTTTCCTCTGGCTACGTTGAAGATTTTCTCTTTTTCACTGATTTTGAGAAATTTGATTATGATATGCCCGGATATAGGTTCTTTATGATTCTTGTGCTTGGAGTTCATTGAGGATCTTGGATCTGGGTGTTCATAAATTTCTTCAGATTTAAAATCTTTTCCACCAATATTTCTGCAAGTGTTTCTTTCTTGCTTTCCCCATTCTATGGAGGCTCCAATTGCACAAAAACTAAGCTGCTTGAAGGGGTCCTACACCTCATGGATGTTTTATTCTCTTTTTAGTCTTCTTTCTCTGTGTGTTTTCATTTTGTGTCATTTCTATTGCTATGTCTTTAAATTAACCAATATTTTACATTCTGATGTCTAAACGGCCTTTAATCTAGTATTTCTGTCATTGTAGACATTCTAATTTTTAGCTCTAGAAGTTCAATGTGTGTCTTTTCAAAATGTCTTCCCTGTTTCTACTTAACTTACCTAATAGTTCCTCTAGCTTGGAAACCTGTAGAATGCAGTAAGAGTATCTGTTGCAATGTGCTTGTCTCATACTTTTAACCCCTGTGTGAGTCCTGGGTCTCACCCAGGGTTTGGGTTGATATTTGTCCTTATGATAGGTCATATTTCTTGCTTCTCTGCATGCCTCGTGACTTTTTATTTACTGTCACGCATGGTAAATTTATCTTTTTGGATGCCAAACATTATTGTATTCCTGAGTTTTATTCTTGAGATTGTTCTGGGACACAGTTACTTGAAAACTGTGTGATCCTTTGGGTCTTGCTTTTAAGATTTGTTAGGCAGGATGAGAACAACAGTTAGCATACTGCTTAGTTGTCCTGCTTCTCAAGGACTCTGCCCAGTGCCCTGTGTACCGTTCTGAGGGTTTCCGGGCTAGTTGCTAGGAACAGGATCTCTTGCAGGCCCTGTGAGAGTTATGGCTACTGGTCCCTCGGTTCTTGGTTCTTTTCTTTACCTGGCCCAGTTTCCACACGCAGGCACTGCTGAGCACTCTTCCCTGTAAACTCCAGCTGCTTGGTCTCCCTGAACTCTCAGCCCCGTCTCCTCAACTTGGGGACTCCACCAGACTCTGCCTGGAGTTTCCCTCCCTCTGCCACTGCCTGGAACTCTCTCCAGGAAGCTAGGGCAATTACAGGGCTATTTCACTTCTTTCCTGCCTCTCAGGGGTCACTCTTCTTTGATACCAGTTACCCGGTGTCTTGCAGACCATCGTTTCATACCCAGTGCCCAGCTGTCTAGGTGGTGAGGCAGGAGAGTGAGTCTGGGCGCTGTTACTCCATCTCTGCCAGAAGCACAAGTCCCCCCACTGCATGTTGATTATGGAACCATTATTCCACTTCCACCTGCCTGATGGCCCCCACCTTGGGCCAGCCTCCTCAGACAGAGCTGGTTAGTGCCAGTTATTGTCCAAACAAAGGATACGATGCACTGATAAATATCTAGACTCGTAGTCACTGTCCCCTGGAGTGAGAGAGGAGGTGAGAGAAGGAGGAAGAGAGTAGCCAAAACATTTCCAGGACGAGCCAAGACACGGGGTGGCATCCGGGCACCTGACCAACCTGCAGATTCACGCACAGGGTGTAGCTTTCATCCTCCCAGCGGTATGTTTCCTGCACAAAGCAAACCTCTGCTCCAAGCTCACAGACTTCACCCTTACGCAGCACACGGACACGTGCCAGGAGGGAGAGGAAATAGGAGAGTAAATGTGCCAGTAGGGAGAGTCGGTCACTACTGGAGAAAACTCACAGCAAACGAGTGAGGAAGGTCGCCTCCTCACACACCAAGGGAAGGGCACTCGATGTGGCAGTGCAGTGACAGACTGCTCCTGCGACTTCTAGAAACCTGATGCTAATGGGGGTTCCCATTAAAAAATTCTTCCTCTTGAACATTCAGCAATGCACATTAGCATGCGCAGCAACAGTGACAAGTGTGCCCCTCGGATGCCAACTCAGAGGGGCAGAATTGACCAGCATCTCTAGCTACCATGCTTCAAACTCCATCGCTGTGTTACAACCAAGGCAAGACTCCCACGGGCTTTCTCTGGCCAATGACTGAGTATGGCAGGTCCACTGAGGCAGGCCTAGTCCAGCAAGACCTGGGACTTCTCTGATGGGTGACTTTGGTCTGATCACTGCCTGTTGGCCTTGCTGACACTCTCTTAGAACTACAGGAGGTTGAAGGACCTTCCTGTCTTCCTCTGTCCTTCTCCTTATCAAAAATCAGACCTGCATCACAGTCTGATGGCTTGTCCCGCCCTCCTCTGGCTCCTTCCTTGTTTTCTTTCCTCGGATTTTCTTCAAGAAATCAATCTCTCACACTATTAGTCCCATGTTGGGATTTGCTTCTCGGAGGACCAGACTAAGCCACGCATTAGAAGTTCTGAGAAGTCCTCCAGCTGAGAAACTCACTTAACTCAGTGTTTCCCACCCATTTTGCTAAATAATACACCTTATTCTTCTTGGAATAGCCATTAAGAGGTGGTAGGAACTGGGACTGAGAAATATCATAGGAAAGAGCCTGAAATAACAACTAGAAAGTGGGGGTTTTAGTTCTGGGTCTCTGCTAATAAAAATTCTCTAATATTGGTGTAATCTTCCTGTGGTCGGTAGAATTCTGAGATCACCCTCAAAATTGCAGGCCCTGGTGTACACACCCTTCTGTCAGTTACTCGGGCAGGCGCTCCTCTAGGTGGTGCTGTGAAGGGATTTTGCAGAGGTGATTAAGGGCCCAAATCAGTTGACCTTAGACTAGGAAGATTATCCCCTTGGGCTGGACCTAAGCCAGGAGCCCTTTTACATCTGGGTGGAGAGGTCAGAGACAAGCAGGTCAGAGAGACTCAAAGGATGAGAGGGACCCCGGGAGGAGGGCATTGCTGGCTTTGAAGTGGGGGCTGCCTCAGGACAAGGAGCTTGGGTGGCCTCTACCAGAGGAGGGCTGCCCCTGGCTGCCAGCCAGCAAGGGCAGAGGCAGCTTGTCCCACAACTGTAAGGAATCCACGTGGCCATGTGCTACGCAGCACAGAAAGGGAATACACCGCGCACTGCGCGTCCATGGCCGTCACTTGTGGGAAGCCCGCACTGACCCTGTGGGGCAGCTGTTCTGTTACCCCTTGACTGACTGGAAACGGGACAGTCAGGGAAGGTGAGTGAGTGGCTCCAGCAATACAGCTGGTAAATACCATTTGGGGCTCGCGTGCCAGTGGCCTCCACAGCCAGCCTTGGCACGCTGCCTGCCTCCCAGCCAGGCGAGCCTCTGCGCCTGTGGTCCTTGCCAGCACAAAAAGCACTGGGGGAGGGGAGAATGGGCCAAAAGCCTTCCTGCGCTGTCCTCCCTTCAGGGCTGCTGGAAGGACCAGAGGTATCTAAAGGCACCTTGCAGAGGACCGGGCACAGGACAGGAGGGTGTGGCTCCCAGTTAAGGCTGAGTGCTCTCGCAAGGGCCCTATGTGTCTCAGGCTGTTCTCCCCTAGGACACCGCCCAGTCACCCCAGGAGGATTCATGACTGCTCTTGGATTTCCATCTCCCCATAATCTACTTTCAGTTATTGTTACGGAACTTTGACAGCTTTCCTATCTAACGGGAGGGTACATCCTAGGGAGACCCCAGAAACTCCCCCTCACACACGGTGGCCTTTTGAAAGGGGGCAGGGCCACTCAGGCCAGGTTGTTTCTGACTAGCCTGGGCCTCAAGCCAGTGGGTCAAGTTGACCCAGAGGTCTCCTGGGGCACACTGCTCCCTTTGTACCTTCCTCTTCTTCCTTCAGGAACACTCCTCACTCCTTAACCCTACTTCCCCGCGGCAATCTGCTGCCCTCCCCACATCCTGACTACAGATAGTCCTTAGATCCTGCAGACGGATTCTTAGATCCCTCTTTCTTGCTAACGCCTAAATCTCAGCAGCTTGGAGTAGCAGTTCTTAATCCCAGCACCAGGGATGAGTTTCAGAGGGTCTGTGACTCCCCAAAAGTGAATGCAGAATTCCATGTGAATGTGCCTTTCAGAAGATTCCCCAAGGATCCGAGTGTTAAAACAGTCTGAGAAGCACTGGATGAAGCCATTACTCCAGAGCCCCAGGCAACCTGGGGTCTTCGGGGCTTCCTGTGTGTGACTAACAACATGCTGTGTCCAGTCCTGGGCGGCGTCCTCACAGGCTCTGCAGGAACTGGCAACAGCATGGGGCCCAGATACGTGAGGATGCTCCACACGTGGGTGCATCTCCAAGCCACAGGAAGGACTTGTCTGTGGCCTTTTCCTCACTTGTGGGAGCCAGTCCCTTCCCATCTACCCAGAGCTTGTCCCAGCAACCGGGCTCTGCAAGCAAAGGCTCGAGCTGCCCTCGCTGCTCCCTCTCCTTTCAATCCCTCCCAGCTCAGTCTGCCGGGGGGAGAGCTGCCTGCTTCTCTAAGGTGACAAACCACAACCATAGGCATTTTTGTGTTTTGAAATATGGAGACACTGTGGAATGGCTGAACTTTGAGCTAATTAACACACATCACCTCACATACTCAGTATTGTAT
Source organism: Microcebus murinus (assembly GCF_040939455.1). Classification (NCBI taxonomy): domain Eukaryota; kingdom Metazoa; phylum Chordata; class Mammalia; order Primates; family Cheirogaleidae; genus Microcebus; species Microcebus murinus. Next base: position 61,840,501 of record NC_134117.1, read on the forward strand.
GTGCTGAGAACACTTAAAACCTACACGCAATTTTCATTTACACAATACGGTGTTACTACGTCAACTCTTTCAGTTTCCACACAGAAGTAACATCATATGCTATTTGCCTTTCTCTGCCTGGTTTCTGTCACTTAAAGTAATGCCCTCCAGTTTCATCCATGTGGTCACAGTGACAGAATGTCCTTCTGTTGAAAGGCTGAATAGTATCCCACTGTGCGTGTGCCCTGTTTCCGTCACCCATTCATTTGGATGGATTCCCTGCCTTGGCTACTGTGCATAAGGCTGTGACACAAAAGGAGAGAAAGCCTTCACCATCTGCCCACTGAGTGTGATGTTGGCTTTGGCCTGTCACGTGTGCTCTTTACTGTGTTCTGGCACATTCTGTCTGTACCTAATTGTTGAGAGTTTTTATCATGAAAGGATGTGAAATTTTGTCAAATGCTTTTTCTGCATCACTCAAGATAATCACATGGTCCTTTTCCTTCATTGTCTTAATGTGTTCTGTCATATTCATGAATCTGTGTGTACAGAACATCCCCTTTGATCAGGGTGAACGATGATTTTAATGTGCTGCTGAATTGGCTGTCTGTGTTTTGTTGAGAATTTCTGCATGTATGTTCACCAGGGATATTGGCCTATGATTGCATTCTCTTAGAGTGTCCTTGCTTGGTTTTCGCATAATGGTAATGCCGGCCTCATACAAGGAGTTTCTTCCATTTTGTTCAATTTTGGGGAAGAGTTTGACACGTGTTCTTATTAGTTCTTTAAATGTTTGGTAGAATTCGGCAGTGAAGCCATCAGGTCCTGGGCTTTTCTTTCCTGGGGGACTTTTTAGTGCTGATTCAACCTCCTTATTCATTATTGGTCTATGCTGTCTGCCTCATTCTTCAAGGTACAATTCAAATGTCACCCCCTCTGAGAAGCTTCCTTAAATCCCTGCAGGCCCAATTGATCATGGTTTCTCTGCTTCTTCTAGTCACCCCATCCCCATAGGTAGAAAGCAGCTCTGACACAAGCACCATGGCGGATCCAACTCCACCTCCCCAGCCCTTCTTCTAGCAGCTTCTCAGTAAATGTGGGCTGCACTCACTCAGGGCTCAGCGAACGTTCTGTGTAAAAGGCCAGATGGGAAATGCTTTAGGCTCTGCCAGCCATGGGGTTTCTGTGGCGGCTGCCCCTCCACTGCGGTAGTCAGAGGCAGCCTTGGAGGACACGCACACTGTGTGTGAGTGAGTGGACGTGGCCGAGTTCCGGTGAAAGCTTATTTACAAACAAACTCTGCAGCACCAAGTACTCAATAAATACGGAATGCACCAACTAGACACGTTTCCTTCTCACCCCCCAGTCACCTTGCACATGTAGAGTGGCCTCACTGCTGTGGAAGTCAGAGTCGTGAACCATTTGGTTAACCAGTAAACACGACTCTCAAGATTTTCAACTGACAGCAGACAGAAGAGGTGGCCAATGGTCTCCAGAGCTTCCTCTGCCACCTGTGTCCAAAGAGACACAATGAGTTTGCCTCAGCTCGTCATTCCTCTTAGTATCCCCAGGGCCTAGCACAGTGCCTGGAAGGCAGAGGGGGCCAGGCAAAGGCAAATGACAGAATCCTGTCATTACTGAGTAAGTGAATGGACAGGGGAGTCTTTTCTGATTGTCCCCTTTTCTGGTCAACAGGAAGAGGTGGCTGAAGAGGGTCCTTCTCCCCCCCCCCCCACAAGGGCCTGGTGAGTCAGCCTGTCACAAGCGAGTGGACACACACAGTCCCTCCCCACCTTTGGCTCCAGCCTCTCCCTTTCAGCCCATCCCCCAACCCCAGCTACCTCCCACTCACACCTTGCTTTTGCTTCCCAGGAGCTGATGATTGAAGAAAACCTGGAGGGTTTCTTCAGCCCTGGTGGCCACTTCCATGGGCGTTCTGTTCGTCACTTCCTTCTGCAGAGAGGCATCGTCCAGGAGATCCTGGGCACCCGTGGCCAGTCCATGGAGCACTATGAGGGGAGCAGGGAGTTGGAGCTGCCATCACCCTTCCCTCCCCACGGAGGAAACAGACACACAGACGTGTGCACACAGTCCCCCCTGCTGCCCAAGAGGGCCCCTGGGGCCCTGTGCTGGCAACATTGCCCATTCACCGTCTCCCCAGCTATCCTCCCCTCATGGCACCTGGTCCACCCAGAGGGGCAAGGGAATGGGTGAGGCTGCCGACACTCCCCGCATCCCGATCAAGTTGGGTCCTGGCCACAAACCAGGTGACGGAGCACAACATCTGCTGACACGCTGGCCTGCTCCCAGCCACCTCCTGCCCCTTCTCTGGGCTTCTGGGATCCACATTCAGAGACCCCATCTTTTCCTGCCCTTCTTTGCTCCCTCCCTGATCCCCACAGAGCTTTCCCCACACCCCGACCCTCACCCTGACACAGCAACAACATGTCCTCCTCCCTGCGCTTATTCCTCAGCAGGCTCAGGATACGGGCCCACGTGGCATCCCGGTAGCTGTCTATGTCTGGGAGGGAGAGAGCAAGATGACACCCCCATCCTAGCGAGGGGGGCCTTCCAGCCATGCTGTAGTGTAGGAGGCCTCACTGATTAGGGGCCACGAGGCCTGGCTTCTGACCCTAGCTTTGCCGGCAAAGAGTCTGGGTAAGCTGGAGCAAGGTACTTTGCTGACCTGAATCCAGTTTCTGCAGCTATGAAAGGGGACCCGACCTGGCTGCCTCTGGGAAGCAGCGCGGAAGGTGAAGCTCCATGTTAGTGTGAGCACAGCACACAGAAGCCGGGGGCTGCCACCACCTGCACACACGCCCCCTTTCAGGAACACTTGAAGAACCAAAGACATGTGCTGTCTGAGCTCGATGTGAGAGCATTTGTCATGATCAGATCGGGAGACACAATTCCTGCCTCTGTTGCTGTGTCCTCTGGGCTTGTCTTTTTTTTTTAATTAATTAATTAATTTTTTTAGCACATTATGGGGGTACAGGTGTTAAGGTTACGTATATTGCCCATGCCCCTTTCCCTCCTCGAGTAAGAGCTTCAAGCGTGTCCATCCCCCAAACGTTGCCCCTCTTACTCGTTGTGGTTGTATATACCCATCACTTCCTCCCCACTCCCACCCCCCTGTCACCCGATAAATATTATTTCTATATGTCCACTTAGATGTTGATCTGTTAATACCAATTTGCTGGTGAGTACATGTGCTGCTGGTTTTTCCATTCTCGAGATACTTCACTCAGTAGAATGGGTTCCAGCTGTATCCAGGAATATACAAGAGGTGCTATATCACCATTGTTTCTTAAAGCTGAATAGTATTCCATGGTATAAATATACCACATTTTATTAATCCACTCATGAATTGATGGGCACTTGGGTTGTTTCCACAGCTTTGCAATTGTGAATTGTGCTGCTATAAACATTCGAGTGTAGGTGTCTTTTTCATAAAGTGACTTTTTATCTTTTGGGTAGATGCCCAGTAGTGGAATTACTGGATCAAATGGTAGATCTACTTGTATCGCTTTGAGGTATCTCCATATCGCTTTCCGCAGAGGTTGAACTAGTTTGCAGTCCCACCAGCAGGGTAAGAGTGTTCCTCTCTCTCTACATCCACACCAGCATTTGTTGTTTGGGGACTTTTTGATGAAGGCCATTCTCACTGGAGTTTAGTGAAATCTCATTGTGGTTTTGATTTGCATTTCTGTGGGCTTGTCTGGTAGCCCAACCCTCGTGCCTTGTCCTTTGGAACCTGAGGCCCAGAAGGCCGGCTGACTCCCCAGCCTCTCCTTGGCCCCAGCTCAATTGGTCAACAAAGGGCAGGGACTGTCATTTGTCCGTGACTTGATTTGTTTTGGATTGAGGGACAGAAGTGGAATGGGTAAGAGAACCACTGCTGTCACCAGGTGCCACAGGGACAGCATGGAAGAGGAAGACTGTGTGGTGATTCTCTACCTCCTCCTGCTACTCAATTACCCTTCCAAGCCTCTCATCCAATCCACACCCCCAGTGTTCCCTAAGCAATATCTCCTCACTGCCCCCTTTGCCCCTCCTGCCTCTGGGGAATGGGGCTTTCTAATCCACCTTCTCATTCCTCTTTGTTCCTCAGTCTTTCCTCCAGCTCCAGTCTCCCATACCTTAATACTCTTTCTTCTGAGCCATTCCTGGTCCCCACAAATAGCTCCCCAGTTCCCATCTGCCCCACACGGAGCCTGGATTATCCCCCTCCTCCCCAATACCCCCAAGTGGTGGCCCAAGTGTCCACTAAAATGCCCAGCTGTCCCACTAAAAGAATAAGGAGAATCAAGACTCCCTACAGTGACCCCTCTCCTGCTGCCCCATCGTCTTCTCACACAAACTCTCCCAGCACAGGGTCCAGACCTGGGCGCAGGCTGAGTTCCTTCAATGCCAGCAGGAGGCTCCTTGGGGGCATCATGTTTTCCTCGATGTCATACAACAGCATATCGATGACCATCTCTATGCTGTGCGACCCCAGAGCCAGGAGGACTGATGTACACGCGTCCTCCACTTCTCTCTGTGGATTCTAGAAAGACAAGGACTAGCTGTTCCCAGGGTCATCCCCAAGACAAGTCCCCAAGCTTCTGAGAACCACATTTCATCAATAAGTGATTGTCTTCTCTCAAATGGGCAGGAGCTCACTCACCTCAACCCACCACCCATCCAACATTCACCTTAATGGTGCTGGAGGGCGACAGCTTCCTTGAGTGCACACAGGAGGATGAGAAGACAAGAAGGGACAAGTTCTCAGCCTGCAATGTCTCTGGCTTGTGTACTGGGGTGAGGGTGGGGAAAGGAGGTTCCAAAGCACAGAGTGTCCCCTGTAGCTGCGAGTGAATCATCAGGAAGGTTGATGGAAGTGGTGGAAGCAACTTTGGAAAGTCCCTGGGAGGTCAGTGGTCTAGGTCACCAGACAACTGTGCCAAGGGAAGGCAGGTAAACTGGAAGAAGGGTACCTCCCAAGTAGCAGTTATCCAAGAAAATAAGAAGGCAGATTAACCCAGTGTCAGGAAAGTTACTGCAAAACTATGTGGATGGATAGACAGGTTGATGGCATGAACATTCAGTGCAGAGGTGGGCTAGCACACTGGTGATGGATTTAAATAGCTTAGAAAATTGAGTGGGAAAACTAGTTGAGTCACAATAACGGAGGTGACCATCTATGGTATCCCACAAGGGAGTTGTGGACGCAGTCTGAGGATCAAGTCAGGTGCTGAAGCCAATAGCACAGATCCTTCCCTTGTCCATCTCATCTCTCTTGCCTCACCCTTCCCTCCATTACTGTGTCTTCCATTCTGCCGAGGTCACATTTCCTGAGGTGCACTCAGGGTGCAGGATACGTGGTTGATCGCACTGTTTAGCAACTGGAGGTGCTTATTTCCCAGGTCCCAATTGGGTCCAAATGTCATCGCCCACCAAAAGAGAACTCCTGGGCTCAGACCCGGGGTCCTTTCTTTCTTTTCCTCCAGCCTAGGGGCAAGGGCTCCTCACCATTCTCTTGAGGAACAGGATGGTTATGTCAGCCACCATCTGGCATCGTGTATTTGCCAGCTCCTTTTTTATGATTTTTGCTTGCAGCTTCTGAAAGGTGATTAATATATTCTCTGCATAAACCTAGGAGAGAGAGGGTACTCAGGAAGGAGGGAAGGTTAGAGGGAGGAAATAATAAAGAAATGACAATCTCTGGCAGAGAAAGGAAGAAGAGGAGTGAGTGTGGAGAGGGGATTCCAGCTGGACCAGTGGTTGTGGGAGTGGAGAAGTTATGGGTCACGCAAGGGACATGGGGATCAGACATGGAGCTGTGAATGAACTGGACCAAGTCATGCACTGCTCACAGGAAGTTTGACTGGGTAGGTGCCCAACCAGCTATGTGGATGGAGGTGTCCCACCTTGGCTGGAGCCAGAAAGATGTCTCAGATAGCCTTACCTCACCAGCTCTTTGCAGGCACCCCACAAAGCTGCTCTTTGGCATGTTGTGCATGTACCATTCCAACATTCTTCTTTGAACCTCCTCTGTGTACTCCTCTCCAGAGCACAAGGAACACACAGCTGCTGGGCAGCACATTACAGATGCTGTGGTACCCATGGCTGCTGATGTTTCTGTAAGAAATAAAGAGGGGGGGGTGTTTCTCTTCTGGTGGACGTGGTGATTTTCTTCGGGGTATTTCATCATGGATGGTGAAAACATGCAAAGACTAATGCTTAAGAATCAGGAGATGGAAGCTTGCCTCTAGACAAGACATTGCACCTCCCCACCAACATTTCCTTAGGCGATTGGCTTAACTTTTAGGGCCTCTATTTTTTTACATGTAAAGGGAAATAGGTGACCCTTGGGGGCACTGGAAATGTTCTAGATGTGGACACATGTATCCAAACTCTCTGAAGTGTACACCTGAAATTGGTGAATTTTAAACATGTATAAGTTTTATGTCAATACAGTTGATATGAAAAATCAATAGTGGTTGTACAACAGTGCGAATGTACTTCATGTCACAGAACTATACACCTTAAAATGGTTAAAATGGTAAATTTTCTGTTAGGTATATTTTATCACAATTAAAGAAACTGCCACCCAAAATCAATTGCATTCTATATACTGACAATAAACAATCAGAAAATAAACTTTTGAAAAGAGCATTTATAATAGTACCCAAACCAAAAATACGAAGGACTATATCTAGTAAGGGCTGTGCAAAATCTCTACACTGGAAATCATACAACATTCCTGGAGAAAAAAGTAAAGAATGCCTAAATGATTACAGGACTTTATCATGGTCATGGATTGATACACACTATTTTAAGGTGTCAAATCTCTCTCATTTCATCAATTTTATGTATTATATTTGATTAACTTTTTAAAATTACTTTAAACAGAAAAAAGGAAGACATGTTCAACAATATTAAATGTAGCAAACAGTTAAGTAAGGACTTGAAATATCCAAGTCTCTTAGCCAGGAAGTCAGTACTGACCCTAAAAACAATGTTTCACTGAGTTGCTATGGGAAGAAGGCACCTGGCTTTGGGTTTAGATGGAAGGTGAGAATGCTAACAGCATACTGCCTAAGAAAACCATGCACACCACATACAGGGAGCTCTCTTTGTTAACTGGAGGGCCTTAATCTCTCCCACTCACTGCACATGAAAGAACAAAATGGAAAAACAGAGTATCCAACTGGGCACTTTTCCTGTCCCTAGAGATCCCTGTGTTATCTCCAGAAAGAGTGACAGGCTCCCAACAGTGAGAAAAAGAATGAGTCACATTCTCTCATTCCTTCACTCAGCACACACATATCAGGAGCCTCCTGTGGGCCAACTTAGCCAATCCCCCTAGAGGACAGGGACACAGTGAGGTGGCTCACAGGTCATTCTCCTCTAGGAGATCCCGCACAGAAACATACTCATTTCACCAGCACACAGTACTTGCTATAAAACTGAGAGAGATACTGGGGGCCATTGCCACAGCCCTCCCCCTCTTCTGCATGGCCAACCTGGAATAAATGCCTCCCTCACTCCCAGCCAGGGAGGAAAGACTCAGGGGCCCTTGATCAGATTCCTCCAGTGCTCAGTCAACTACTTCCTGGAGACTAAGACAGAATGTTGAATCTGTGAAGAAGCCAGTTATTTTTGTGTTTCTCAACATCAAAGCACTTCTGTGCCCAGAGAAATCTGGAAACATTCAGTGCTGTGGGGCATGGTGTCCACAGCCATTCACATCCTCATTTGCCTGGAGTCTAACTGACCTCACACCCTCCAGCTGTGTTTAACACTTTCATAGACAAAGTGACTACTACAAAGAAAGATAAACTGACAGGCTACTTTGCCTAACTTCTAACATGAAAATCTCTGCAAAGGCAACCAATCACAGGGAGCAAGACCACCTCTCAGTTGCTGTAATCACGCTACCTCACTGTTCACACACATAGTGCCCACTGGACTCTCAAATATCTCCATTTGGCCACCTCCAAAGCCTGGAATAGCAGCTCTGCCAGGAGTTCTTTCTGGATGGAATAGGGCACGAAGGGAAATTCAACACGAATGCCATGAACCTTCTGGGTTCTTGGGTCCTGGGAAAAACATAAATAAATACTATAATAGCTCTCTCATGAGCCAGGAAGAAGGGGATTGAAATCAAGAGCAGTCTTCATACTTGTTACCCAGTTGCTTCTTGGTTGTACATTTCCTTTCAAGCAGAGACCATGTCCTCTCCATCCTTTGCATGGTCATGTGAAGCTACGCTAGAATCATGCAACGTATCCAGGGGCAGTAAGTGGCTACAGCAGGATGCAGCCTAGGAGAGCCCCCAAACCAAACCTCCACTACCAATCTACCGCTGCTTGGATCCCACTCTAATGCATCTGTGAAAGGCTTGCAGATGTGCTCTTGAAGACGTCCGCCTCTGGGGTCAGGGAGGGTATCTGTGAGGACCTTTGCAGCATTCTGCTCCCGTGTCTCTGCAAGGCAGCATTTGCATGCCACAGCTGCTCCACTTTACCCTGCTGTGGACACGTGGAAATCATGGCACTCAGGCAGAGAAGCATGAGCACAGCTTGTAGGAGTGAGCATACACAGGGGAGCATATACACCCATACTTTACAAATACCTTCAGTGTGCTTCTTAGTTTTCCCTGGCTCCATTTCCAGGACAGATGAGAGCCCCTGCCATAGTGTTCTGTCCTGAAGAAATAACAGCGTTCTCTTTGGCTCCAGAATACAGAGTTGTCTTCAAAGACACTGAGCTTTGCCTTGAACAGCTTCCCAATCCCGACATGACCTTATTTCTGCCTGGAACAGCTTACCTAGGTCTACAAAGAACTTCTGTTCCATATTTATATCATATTGATTCACCTCTTATGAACCTATTTTCTCTGAGAGGGCTTTGGCCACCCCCTTTCCTCCTTCAGTCACCATCTGGAGGACACACTCTACCATCTTGGTCCCCACACCTCTCTCACTGCAAGCTATTTCCAGGTCCATCTAAGTACAAATGTTCACAACTTTAAAACCAATTGTGTTAATATTAATAGATCCATCATTCATCCTTACTAACCTGGCCTCATGAACACAAGTGACAATGTCAATCCATTTAGAAGGGGGAAGGTAGTTGCCATTAAGTTCTTTCAATCATAGTTAAGGGAACATTGAAATGACCAGAGACACACACAGGTGGAGGGATTACCATAAGAAGGACGACTCGAAAACACTAGGAGAATTCAATCCTGAGAGGGAGATATGCCATTGAAAAGCCATTTAAGCATGACAGAAAGGGGAAGACGGGACATCACATTCTGAGCACCTGTTTGGTGCTCAACCCTCTGCAGGCCCTTTTCCTTTTAGGCTCTCCTTGGATCTCCACACCTCCACAAGTATCAGCTGTGTACTGATGCTCAAGCTGTGCTCAAAGTCACAGCTAATAAGGGAAGAGCCAGGGGTTCAAACCCAGGTCCACATGACTCTGTTCCAGTCAAGTTCTCTGGGTGCAGGGGAGAACTAGCAAAAGTAAAAGGGAGTTATGCTGAAAGTATCCTTGGTAAGAAATGAAGAACTGAGACTGGGAACACCAAGAACAGAAGCTGATGACAAGGTGGGACTTCTTGCAGACTAGAACTGCAAGGGGGCTTGGATTTCAAGACAGCTCCAGGAACCTCACTGACAAGTAAATAACCTGCCTTTTCATTCGCTGCTCAGGCAGGTGCCAGATAAAGCCACAGTCTGACTTCTTCAGCTGGCTCAGAGTTTCTGATTACCCCAAAATTTCATGTCTCTACCTTGTATCTTCAGCTAGCAGGACAACATTAAACAATACAAAATAAGAGTCATTACTATTTCACTTCACTGGGGGTGATTATTATTCCAGAAGCTGTACCAGCTAAATAATAGATCAGAAAATGTTTAGGTCAATGAGAGAATAATGGATTCACTAAGGCCCATCAAGGACACGTGGTATAACATTCTGAGATCTCCTCGTGGTGGCTATTAGAGGACAACCATGATCTCCCATGCAAGTTCTCCTCAGAATGTTCCCCCACGGCTAAGGCTCACCCAGGCACAGGGAATCTCATGCCCATTATACTAGCTAAGATTTGTGAAAGGACTTCAGGTGCATGTGAGTTCTCAAACTGTTCAATTTCTTCAGTGCTCTACTATCACTATTACATTCTTACTGAGTATGAACCGTTGTTATGCAATGCACTGTGTGTGCCCAAATTCCTGTGTTGAAGGCCTAACCCCCAATGTCACTCTATGTGGAGATAAGGCTTTTAAGGAGGCAGATAAGATTAAATGAGGTCCTAAGTGTGCCTTCATAAGACCACAACATTGCTGGCTTTATAAGGAGAGAGAGAGAGACAGAGATAGACAGAGAGAGAGAGAGAGGAGAGTCCTCCCACGATGTGAGGACACAGATGGAAGGTGACCCTCTGAAAGCCAGAAAGAGGCCTGGCCAGGAACCACACCTGCCAGCACCCTGATCTCAGACTTCTCAGCCTCTGGGGCTATGAGAAAATAAATCTGTTGTCTAAGCCACCTTCTCTGTGGTATTTTGTAGTCGCAGCCCTAGCAGACAGAGGCAACTGTCTCCTAGGGACTATAATACTGCTGTGCTCCTAAATGCTGAACTTCACACCTGGGAAACACCACAGCCCCGAGAGAACAGCTTTTCTGCACCTGGGGGTAACCCAAAGCCACATCAGACTGCAGTGCTGCCAGGCTCTGCCAGCTGCGGGACAGCCTGGCCCATGACACCCACATTCTCACCTTCCTGTCTCCTGTCTCCCCTCCCATCTGCATCCTCTGAGCTCTCACGCCGTGTGGGACCCAACAGCTACTTATCACTACGTCCACTCCGAGGACACTGCCGCCAGCAATCTGCTCAACTGCACTCATCCGGGTCCCTTTACCGGCCCTGCTCCACCTTGACTCCCAGGTGTCCGGGCCAGTGGAACTGCAGCGCGCTGGACAGGATGGGCTCTGGGGTCAGGTGCCAAGAGTGGGATCCCAGCTGTGGCCTTGCTGAGCTTCCTACCTCTAAGCCTCAGCTGCCGCACCTGTGAAATGGACGTGGTAATAGTGCTCACCAGCGCCTGTGGAGAAACGTACAGACGAAGGAGGAGACAGTCCACGAATGGGTTCTAAGACCGCCAGAAAAGGTCAGTTTTGAGAGCGCTAGGCCAAGCCCAGCCAAGTTAGGAACCTGACAGGCAAAACCCGTTAGATTTCCCACGTGCCCTGACAGTTTAACTGACAGGTTCCTTGGTGTGGCCTGCCTTCTCTCATTGGCCTCTCGACTGTCAATCAGACACTGGCTCCGCCCCTGCGGTTACTGACTGTTTTAGGGAGCTGCTTGGCCCCGCCCCTTTGCCAACTTGCTCTCTCGTGAGCACAGCTGCTCCACTGACCGCGAGGCCACGCCCCCGGTCGCGCATGCAGGAAGCCATCCTGTCAGCCAAGCCCTGACAGAAAACCTTTGGTTCCTGTCAGATGCCTCCTTCCCAGTCAGCTGCTGGGCTCTGGCGGGAAGGATGGCAGCTCTGGCTCTCCACCACAGCTAAATTTTGACCCAGGAGAAAACTGGGGACCCGCAGAGGACTCAACGTTCAGTCACGTGTCCCAGCTCTGCCCAGGACAGCTGGAAATGGATGTAAAGTGGCAGCTCTGCCCCATCACCGCCACCCGCCAAAGCAGGCGTTTCCCTGAGCTTCCTCCCCGTGCACAGGGGAGCCTGGCGGTGCCCAAGTCCCGCTTAGGGCTGTGAAGTAGCGCTTTTATTCCGTGGTGGTCTATATTTCGGGGAAAAAATTCCTCTCCAGGTGAATGTTTTTATTTTGGAGTTAGTCCAAAATATTTTTGGGTTGATATGTGAAAACCTAAACCTAATTCTTTCAGAGCTTTGTGTTATTCAAGGATGAAAGACGTTCATATTAAAATGTACTCCGCCTTTTAGCAGGGACTGTGGCCATTAGCGTGTTCACACATCTCAGAAACAGCCCGGGCTACACAGTCAGGGCTTGGCAGAAAGGCAGTTCTCAGGGAGAAGGTTAGATGCAGGTGAACTGAAGGGCAGTTGGGCAGTTGGTGCAACTGTGGGGTCAGGACCTGCTACCTCCCTTTCACAGCATGGCGCCTCAACCCGGGAAAAGCTCCCTGAAGCCCCTGGCGCGCCCCGTGTGCGTGTGCACGTTGCACGTGCCTGTGTGTACGTGTGTAGTGAATGTGCCTGTGTTTGCGAGTGCGTCTGTGTTGGTGAGTGTGCACGTGTATCTGTGTGCAAGTGTGTGTGTTTACACTTGTGTGCGTGTTTACACGTGTGTGGGTGCGTGGCAGCACGCTCTGTGGGAAGGGCATTCTGAGACCCAGCAGGGCTGTCAGGGGCCGTCCCTACTCCTCTGCAGTCCCTTCCCTCTCTCAGGAAACTAGAGCGCTGCCGCGGGTGCAGCCAGACTCCCGCAGTCTGGCTCCTGCAGACTCCTGCAGCCTTCCCACGTGGAGGCCCAGGTAGTGGCTGATCCCCGAAAGGTGGCTCTGGGAGAGTTGCCTTTCCACCTTTCTAGGACTACTGCCCAGGGGTGCCCTCAGGCGATTGGTTGGGCGAGGCCAGAGGGGAGTTGGCCCCAGATCCTTGGCCTGTCTCTTTAATCCCGTCTCTGGACAGGAGCATGGGGGAGGCTCAGGGTGGCACACAAGCGCCCCCAGGTGCAGTCAACATTGAACTGAGGTGGTCATATTGCCCTTGTGTTAGGGCCTAGAGACCACAGGTAGCCAATAACCAGCCATCAGCCTCTGCATTATGCTTGCTTGCTTGCTTAGGAGAGTTGAAAATGTTCAGCTGACCCTCCGGACCATGTCACATGCTGCCTCTGTGCCTTGGCCAGTCGCCTTGGCTTGGGGTTAGCCTGGCCTCCCTCCTCCTTCTCCTTTTCTCCAAGCTCAGTCCCTCCCCTTCATCTGCCCAAGATGAGAGGTGGGCACTCCCCACCCCCACCCAGCCGCCACCCCCTTCCCAAGCACACACACTCATCCCACTTGAGTCCTGGGGCAGGAACTCAGGAAACTTCCAGCCCTGGCAGGAGCAGGAGCTCCGTGCAGGACACAGGAGCCAGTGGCCTGTTCCCCTCAGACTCTGCTGTGCCTTTGCCTCTTGCTCCCGCCACCCTGGGAGGCCCAGTGCCACCCACTGCTCTGTCCTTTGCTTGTGCTCAGGGCTGCCTGACCCTATCCTGGGGGAATCTCCTCATCCTCTCTTTACTTTCCAACTGGCCAAGGCGCTTGCTAGCGCGCGTGGTCTCTCTCTGTCTCTCTCTCTCTCAGGAAAGGAGGAGGAATTTCTTCCCCTGTCTAACTTTTCAAGGGACGCAAATTCACCTCCAGTCTCTTCCTTTTCCAAGTCACCTTCCAAGTGCTCCCAGTGCCCTCAACTCCCAAACACAGAGAAGAGGCTCTACAACCCCAAGCCTTCTTTTCCTTGCCCTTCCCTTCCCCTCCTCCTCCTCCACAGCCACCTCCCCTGCCCCCAGGAGAGCCACCTGTCTCTGCCTCCTCCGGCCTCTTTCTCTTTGGCAGTCGCTGGACTTCAGGGCTTGGCAGTGGCAGTGGTGGCAGCCTAAGCCACAGCAGCCCTGGCAGCACACCGGCCCCAGCCCCAGCCATGGCCTGCTTCTCCAGCCCCGTCACCTGATCCCAGGAAAGGTGTTGAGCAGATGGGGGCAATTGAGGCAAAGTGGCTGCAGTGGCGGTAGAGGCGCTGCTGCTGAGGGAGGCCTGATGAGCACAGGCGACTAAGGCCCCAGGCAGCTGTCAGCTCCAGCCCAGTGACCACGTGCCGCCCTGGCGCCTCAGAAGAGAGGACACGGCCCACAGGCCAAGCAGCAGCAAGTCCAGAGGCGGGCGCGGCGCGGGCACTTGCCCAGCCCAATTCCCCTGGCCAGGCCACCAGGACTTGACAGGCTACCAGAGTGAGGGAGCACAGTCCCTGCAGCCACCGTAGGATTCCCGCCGGTGACGGAGTCCCCCCATGTCTGAGACGCAGAGCCTGGGGGCCCTGCATCCCTTGGATGGCCAGGTGGAGCACAGGGGCGGGCAGCCTGGGGATGGAGGGAGGTGGGGTCAGGCGAAGCACTTCCTGAGACTGTCGCTATCATGCTCAGTCCTGAGTCAGATGGTGTTGCCTAATGACTGGAAGCCCCTGGGATCCACAAACCAGAGCTCCCCAGTGCTTTCTGTGCAGCTTTTGCAATTGCCTGGGGAGAAGGAGGTGCCACGACCCCGGGTGCTCTGGCCCATCTGGGCTAAAGGGGCTTAGTCTTGGGGACGGGGCTCTTTGTCCCTCTTCCTGTGGCTGCTCCCTGGCGAGGTGCGGGTGCCCAGTAGTCACCCTGTTGGTGCCCCCCACAAACTCTCGGTGGCCCAAGACTCCTGCCCTCCGGAGGAAGCATATGTGGGGTCCGGGCTGCCTGGTCCTCTTGAGACTGTTATAAAGCAGTGCCTCAGCCCCCAGAGGTAGCTCCGGAAGGAGGGGTAGGGAGCCTGGGCCCAGGGGGAGGAGGTGAACTCCTTAGGTAAAGGGTGAGTTGAAAGGGGTGTCAGAGAGGGTGCACAGTAGCTAGGGTTGCTTGCTGCTGGGGCGCCCAGTTCCCCTTTTGCTCTGAATCCCACTCCTCAGAGCTGCAGACATTGTTTAAAATTATTTTTTACTTCTTTCTTTTTTCTTTTTTTGTTCCGAGCATTGTACAGAGCTGCGGACATTAAATGTTCTTCTCCTAGGCAAGCGGCTGGGGGTGGGAGGGGATGATTGAGGGGAGCCCAGACCAGCTGAGTGAAGGGTTTTATCTGCAGATGCAGCAGGTTCCGCCAGCAGCCAGCTCTTCCTGAGCTGCCCAGATCCCAGGGTTCAGTTTGGTTGGCTGCAATTTCCAAGCCTGGGTGGGCAGGGTTATGGCCATGTTCCTATGGAGAACATTTAAGCTCCACTTCCTTGGGCTTGAAATCTTCTTCTTGGCTCCTTGGCCTTAAATCGCTTCCTTCCTGGCCAATAGACCAATTAGATAATAATCCTAGAGTCCCTAAGCTGCTTGAGAGCAAGGTGCAGAAGTTGAACACTGTTGGCTTGCCTGTGCATTTTAGAAAAACTGACAGTTGTACTTTTTGAATTCATCTAAGGAAACAAGTGAATCTGGAGGCCCCTGAGTTTTCTCCCTCTGCCCACGGGACACTTTGCAGCATTTTTGGATCCTGTTTCACAGCTCTGGGGAAGTCTCTGCCCTCTCCCCCTTGTTTCCCACCCACCACTTAGCTCTAACTCTACTAATTGGCCACTCCCCCAAACAATCCAAAAGAAAATGCATTGGGGGCTGAGGTGATTGGATGTTTTACTTTTGCATTAAGACAGAGGCCACAAAGAAAGAAAAATGCTTCTCCCATGTGTGCTCTGGATGTGTCCACTGGGACTAGTGGTCCCACAGACAGCTTGCGGGGAACTTCCCCAGACTCTGCAGCTAGGATGCGAATTGTCACTGAGGACATCCGTGCTTTTAAGGTAGTCTCAGTCACCGAATCCGAATGAACTGTGAATAGATGCTTCACTGGATACATGTTTAGGATCTGGAATATTAATCATCACACTCTCTAACCACTGAGTATGTACTACTTGACAAGGGGACCACTGAAAGTTTTGCTAAACCTAGTGATTGTTTGAATTTCTCCTTGCCAGACACCCCATTCCTCCTCAATGCACCCCCCACTGCCCGTCAGTTTTCTCTAATCCATCCCCATAAGAGTTTTCTCTAAAGGAATTTTGAAGAAAAGTTCTTCATTTTTATCAAAAGATATTTAGACTGGAGACCATGTCTGCTTCTCCAAGTGGAAGTAAAGAATTAAAGCAAATACATAGATAATTCAGGCAAAACCTCTCACCACAGATTTACAATAATTAGTTGGAAAGTTTAGGGAGAATGGAGTTATTTTGAATTGAGGAGCTGTTCAGTCACAATGTGTCTGTTGAGGCATGATCGACCTAGAATGCAGGTAGGCATACAGAGATGATTAAAACTACCTTTCAATGTGAAAGGTGGTACAAGTATCTATGACGTTAGCGTCATATTTCTGTTGTTTGAAATGCTAGTGTAATGGATAGTGTATTCGTATAAAATGGTTATTTCTGTGAGTTGCCAAATGCATCACCACGTAAACTTTTGAATCCCACCCCATAACACCCAGGGCAAACATGAAGCCCTCACAAAACATGGAACGCCTTCGGAAAGACGCTCTGGGCCACTGCCAAATGCTGGTGGATTTGACGCTCCCAGGGGGAGGCCGCGGCCCTGTTGTGGATAGCTGGGAACTAAGGGGGCATAAGGGGGGAAAAGTTGGGTTTGGCATTGAAGGAAACCTGCCAGAATGGCGGCCCAGCCCGAGGAGGGCAGTGCAGGGCAGGGCGTGGCCTGCTCGTCCCCACTCCTTCCTCCAGGAATGAGGGGACAGCGTCATACAGCCCCCAGCTCTGCCCGCACCTGCTGTGAGCATAGAACTACCGGCCTCCTCGTGTCTCCACTGACCCAAGCCTCAGAGGGCCGAGGCCACACCCTCACCTTTAGGAAGCTCACCTGTCACAAACCTCCCAGTGAGGTCCCCCTTTCCATTGTGGAACCCGTTATGGGGCCTGACCCTAACCAGCCAGGTCACCCACTGCACCTGCTGCGTCCCCCAGTCCAGGAAGCCAAGGCGGGTGCTGGCGGCCACCACATAGGTCCCCTTCCAGCACAGGGCCACAGAGCCGATGCAGTTTCCTGGGGAAGTCAGGGGACAAGGGGGGTGACCCAGCTGCTGCGTCTCCACAGGGCCAACGTTGCTCCCCACCTGCTGCACACCGTCAGGAGGCGCCGGCAGAGGTACGGGGGCGTTCCTCTTCCCAGGGCAGTGGGCCTGGCTGCTCCCAGGCGTGGTCTGGGCTGGCCTCCGTGGGCCACGTGCATCCTGGCCGTGACGTCACTTCGCGGCCAACCCCACTACTCACGCAGCCATCCACTGTGGCCAGCAGGTGACTGACCTCCTGTCTCTGCCTCCCTGTCTGTAAGGGGTCAGTG
Organism: Microcebus murinus; assembly: GCF_040939455.1. Taxonomy (NCBI): domain Eukaryota; kingdom Metazoa; phylum Chordata; class Mammalia; order Primates; family Cheirogaleidae; genus Microcebus; species Microcebus murinus. The sequence goes on from NC_134117.1 coordinate 61,857,572, forward strand.
GGCTCTGCCTCCTGGGGAGGGTGCGAGGCTGAGGGAGGATGCACCTAGGGCACAGCAACTGCCCTGTGGATGGTGTGAGGCCACACGCCTGCAGCAGCTCCACACACGCATGTGATCCCATGTGGGTGTGGGAGCCCTACACAGGTGTGTGAGCTCTTCACAGGTGCACTAGCCCCATACCGGTGTGTGAGGTCTTTACAGGTGTGTGAGCTCTTTCAGACCGTTTGTTTTCATCCTGCCATGCCCCCAACATCGTGCCTGACCTGCAGGAGTGATGACCAGCAAATGGTCAGGAACCAACAACGCTTGGGCATGTCTGAGTTAGGACAGGTGCCACAAGGCCGGACCTAGGGTCGGCCTCAGAGACTGCCGTTCCCGTGCAGTGACACATTTGAAGATGTTACAGCTTCTATGGACTTTTCGTCTAGAAGAGAAAACAAGTCCTAATTGTTGATGCAACAACAGTCATCGCTGTGGACCTATAAACTCCCGCTGTCTGATAGTGTGTTTGGATTGAAAGTTCCCACTTGAGGTGGCCCAGAAGCACCTGGCCCAGGCTGGGACCATGCAGGATCCAGAGGCAGTGCTCCTTGGGGAGCACCTGGGGTGCCTTTGGCCCCATCAGGGGTAGGAATGAGCCACCCCCTGGACGGGCAGAGCCCAGTGCCCTGGAGCAACCTGGAGTCCTGCGGGAAGCCTCCGGGCTCCTGGGCCAGCCCTCTCACTACGTCCCGTTTCTCTGTGGGACTTGCCTGAGGGACAGGAGCCCCGCTTAGGGAGAAGTGCTTGCTGAACTCCAGCGTGGTGGGGGGCGGTGCGGTGGGCCAGGAAGAGGCAGGGGAGCAGGAATCATCTGTAGGTCTCTGGAAGCTCAGCCAAGACAGCACTTGTTCTGGGATGGGTTCCCCTTAGCAGTGTCCTGGGAGTCTCACCTGCCACACTGAGTCCTGGCCCTGCCCCTGGGGTCTCCAGCCTGCCACAGGCACACAGAAAGAAAGAAGGGTAGACCCCCACATGGGCAGCAGCCCAGCAGACATCAGGCCCGGGTGCCCAGCTCAGGCAGGAGACAGGGTGTCTTCAGTCGCCTTGTCCTAGCTCCTCTGACGCCTTACAAGAGGGAGGGCCTGGCCTGCTGCCCTCTGGCCTGAGGGTGCACCGTGGGACCCCAGGGTGGGGAAGGCCCGGCTCAGTCGGCCCCTGTGCAGGTGCCTTTCACGGCTCCTTGGGCCAGGGAGGGTGGGGAGAGGGCTCTGAGTGCTCAAGGCCCAGCCGCCTCCTCATGCACCCTCAGTGACACCAGATGAGGACTCGGCCTGGTGGACACACATGTTGGTAGAGACACAGCTTCTCCCTTGCAGGAGCGCCCTGGCCATCGGTATTGGGTGGACCGCCGGGAAGGGCGAGGCGCGCGTGCGCACAGCGCTCCACCCGTCCTCACTCAGACTTCTGGCTGTCGCCCTTGTAGAAGCCTGCCAAGTGCTTATTCGTGGAACTGGCTTTATGAATGCGAAGGGGCAAGACCAAGTCATTGCACACTCAAGTTTGGCAAAAACAACCTTGTTGGAAAGTTGTCCTCTTGGTACTGCTGAGTCACACATTCCCCACACAACGCCAGCTTTCTCCACAGCCACCCAAGACTCCAGTGCGTGGTGCCCATTCCCTGTGGACACTGTGGGTGACAGCGGTGAGGACAGGTGGAAGGAGGACCTGACTCAGAGCCTGGCCACCCCTCCCTTCATCTGCAGAGTGGGGAGGAGTAAATCCCCCAGGGCCACAAGAGCGTCCCAGATCAGGGCTTGAGCCCACCAAGGCTGGGTTGGGGGCTGGGTCTGCGTCTCAGCTGCACCTGCCCACCCTGTTCCCAGCTCTCCCTTCCCTGGAGCGCTGAGGCCCCCCAGCCCGTGTGTCTGCTCCTGCCAAGTGGCAGCAGCCCGGGCTCTGGGCCTGGCCGGGTGTACCAGTAGCTTGCCCAGGCCGGGGTATTAGCCCTGGATTGAGAGAGGATGCCGGCCGCCAGGCCTGGGCCCTGGAACCCCGGCTCAGGCACACGTTGTGTGTCACCTTGACCAGAGGAGTGTTCTGCTCTGAGCCTCTGTTTTCTCTACTGCAAAATGGAGCCAAAACAGTGGTTGCAGTAGGCACCGTTGCAGGTGTCGAGCAGGTGGAAGGGCTTAACACTTTTTACAAAATCTCCAGGCCGGGCGTGGTGGCTCACGCCTGTAATCCTAGCACTCTGGGAGGCCGAGGCGGGCGGATTGCTCAAGGTCAGGAGTTCAAAACCAGCCTGAGCAAGACCCTGTCTCTACCAAAATATAGAAAGAAATTAATTGACTAACTAAAAATATATATACAAAAAAAATTAGCCGGGCATGGTGGCGCATGCCTGTAATCCCAGCTACTAGGGAGGCTGAGGCAGTAGGATCGCTGAGCCCAGGAGATTGAGGTTGCTGTGAGCCAGGCTGACGCCACGGCACTCACTCTAGCCTGGGCAAGAAAGTGAGACTGTGTCTCAAAAAAAAAAAAAAATCTCCTATAATTTGGCATCTGTCAGGCAGGAGGGGTGCTTCTACCACAGGGCGTGGCCTGTCCACAGTGCAGCGGCCTCGGCGCTGACGTGGGAGGGCTCCTCCCCACGAGCTCCTGGGCACAGCTGGACTTCCGGCAGCCTCCTCACCTGGCCCTCGATACACTCATTGGATCTGATTATATTATGTTCCATGACGTCTTTGATTCCAGGGCCATCTGCTGAACCCAGAATGACCCCTGTCCCCCAGGAGGCTTGTTGGCCATCTCCCCTCTTTCCATGAGTGCAGAGAACGGGGCAGGGGCCGTCACTGCCACATTCTCACTGGGCACAGCCGTGTGGATGGTCTCAGGGAATTAGGTTTTCATTGGAATGTACTTTCTCAGGAGTGGCTAAGGACTGCGCAACCCCTTCCTACAGAGAGCGACGTTTACTGAGTACTTCTTGTATCAGACACTGTGCCCAGTCCCTACATGCACTATCTCCGTGAATTCCCAAAACAGCCTTAGTGTTACTTTCTTGTATGAGTCCACCTAAATAACAAACAGACAGGCTCTCTAAAAGAAAACTGTTTATTCAGGAATAGAGCATTGCAATGGGAATATGCATGCCATAGTCAACTATGCGCGAATTCAGGGAGATAAAGTAGTCTTTAGGGTAAAAATGAGGAGGATTTCCGATATGTTTGAGCTCACTATTATTGTCTACAAAGATCAATAACGTGGGTGAAACCAAAGTGGTGTTGAACAGGCAGTTGCTGGGCAGACGTTCTTGCAGAAGTATTTTTTGTGTAAGCTTTGCAGTGGCCTTTGTGCAAGTTTCTGGTTTTTGCGAAAACTTTTGTGATAGTTTTTGTGATTACATATGCAAGCAGGAGAACCCTCTCTTCATAGGCACCCTCAGCCCAATTTGTCAGGTTTTTTGTTTTTGTTTAACACATGTGACTCCATTTTGAGTTTGACAACTTTCCTGTGTCTCCCTTTTGATTAACACCTTTGTCTTCCAGCATCACTGATCAATCATCCTGCGTCTAGGATGTGATTATCCTTCAGTGCCAGGATGGACCTGTCCTGGCGCTGGTCTCGTCCCATGTTGGAGGGACTGATGGCAACTTGAAATCCGTGTCAAACGCTTCCTTTGCAGGACAATGTGTCTGGTCGTCACCCATGGCGTATGTATCATGCTCTATAAACCTGTGTCTTGCTCTTGCCCTATAACCCTATCTTTCTCTCCTCAATAAACCTCATTTTCATGTTCGCCTAACTTTGGCCTGTCTGGTCATTCTTTGGCCATGAGCATGCCAAGAACTGACATTTTCACACTGAAACCTGACACAGGACATTACTGTACACTACTGTAGACTCTATAAATACTGTACACTTTAGCTAATTTAAAACTTTCTTCAATTAATTAACCTTGGCTTACTGTAACTTCTTCATAAACTTTAACTTTTTAAACTTTACTCTTTTGTAGTAACACTTAGCTTAAAACACACCTTGTACAGTTATACAAAAAATTTTTTTCTTTATAAGCTTTTAATTTTTTTTTAACTTTTTTGTTAAAAATGAAGACACAAACACACACATTAGTCTAGGCCTACACAGGGCCAGGACTATCAATATCACTGTCTTCTAACTCCACATCTTGTCCCACTGGAAGGTCTTTAACGGCAATGATACATGGAGCTGTAGTCTCCTATGGTCACAATGCTGATCTTCTGGAATACCTCCTGAAGGGCCCGCTGAGGCTGTCTTACCCTTTGCTTTCTTTTCCTAAGTAGAAGGCGTATACTCTAAATTAATAATGGCCGGACATGGACATGGTGGCTCATGCCTATAATCCCAGAACTTTGGGAGGCCGAGGTGGGAGGATCACCTGAGCCCTGGGAAACAGAGAGAGACCCTCTCTCTAAAAAGCACAAATTTTTTAACAAGGAAATACTAGGTGATAGGAATTTTTCAGCTCCATTATGATCTGGAACCAGAGTCAAATATGAGGAACATCATGGAGTGAAACATCAGTTTGGTACGCTGTTGGTGAAGAACGTAAATTACTACAGTCCACTATGGAGCAAGAGTATAGAGGTTCCTCAAAAACATCAAAATTAAAAGTAGAACTACCATATGATCCAGGAATCCTACTACTGGGTAATATATCCACAAGAAATAAAATCAGTACATTGAAGAGATATGTGCACACCATGTTTATTGTAGCACTCACAATACCCAAAATATGGAATCAATGGATGAATGGATAAAGAAAATGTGGTATATTCACCCAATGGAATACTATTTATCAAGAAAAAAAAAGAAAGAAATGAAATTCTGTCATCTGCAGCAACATAGATAAGCATGGAAGGCATTATGTCACGTGACATAAGGCAAGCACACAAAGACAAACGCTGCATGCCCTCACTGATATGTGGAGCCACAAAAAGTAATCTCATACAAGTAGAGAGTAGAATAGTGGTTGCGAGAGGCTAACGGGAAGGGGGCACAGAGTGGATGGGGAGGTTGATCGATGGGTAAATGTTGCAGCTGAATAGAAGGAGTAAGTTCTAGTGTTCCAATGCTCTGAAGAGTGACTATTGTTCACAGTAATATGTATTTCAAAATAGCTAGGAGAGGAATTTGAATGTTCTCACCACCAATGATAAATGTCTGAGGTGATAGACATGTTAATAACCCTAATTTGATTATGCATATTATATGCACATATCAAAACACACTGTCCCCCATAAATATGTACAATTATGTGTCAATTAAATATATATTTTGTAAGTCAGGCACAATGGTTCACATCTATAATCCCAGCACTTTGGGAAGGCACAGGCAGGAGGATTGCTTGAGGCCAAGAGTTTGAGACCAGCCTAGTAACTTAGCAAGGTCCCATCTCTAGAAAAAAATGCAACAAAATTAGCCAGGCATGGTGGCATGTGCCTGTAGTCCCAGCTACTTGGGAGGCTGAAGCAAGAGGATCACTTGAGCCTAGGAATTTCAGGATGCAGGGAGCTATGATGACACCACTGCACTCTAGTCTGGGAAACAGAAGAGATACTGTCTCAAAATATATGATGGCCAGGCTTAGGGGCTCACGCCTGTAATCCTAGCACTCTGGGAGGCCGAGGCAGGTAGATTGCTCAACGTCAGGAGTTCGAAACCAGCCTGAGCAACAGCGAGACCCCCATCTCTACTATAAATAGAAAGAAATTAATTGGCCAACTAATATATATAGAAAAAAATTAGCCGGGCATGGTGGCACATGCCTGTAGTCCCAGCTATTTGGGAGGCTGACGCAGTAGGATTGCTTGAGCCCAGGAGTTTGAGGTTGCTGTGAGCTAGGCTGACGCCACGGCACTCACTCTAGCCTGGGCAACAAAGTGAGACTTTGTCTCAAAAAAAAAAAAAAAAAAAAAAAAAAATATATATATACAGATACATATATGTAAGTTTTGTAGAAAAAATCTTAATGTTCTGTACATCAAAAGATTCCATCAAGAAAACAAAATCCAACCCACACATTGGGAGAAAATATTTTGTAAATTATATATAAGGGTCAACTATCCAGAATAAACAACTCTTATGATCCAACAAAAATAGACTGTTGCTTCCTGGATCAGTTCAGTTTTGTGCTTTTTAAGAGTGTACTCAAAATAAATAAATAATATATATATATATATATATATATATATATATATATATGAAATAAACATCAAAACCGCAATGAAGTATCACTTATCCCCAGTGAGAATGGCCTTTATCAAAAAGTCCCAAAATAATAAATGTTGGCGTGGATGTGGAGAGATAGGAACACTCATACACTGCTGGTGGGACTGCAAACTAGTATAACCTCTGTGGAAAGCAATACGGAGATACCTCAAAGAGCTACAAGTAGAACTACCATTTGATCCAGCAATTCCATTACTGGGCATCTACCCAAAACAACAAAGGCATTCTATAAAAAAGACAGCTGCACTCCAATGTGGATAGCAGCACAATTCACAATTACAAAGATGTGGAAACAACTCAAGTGCTCATCAATACACGAGTGGATTAATAAAATGTAGTGTATGTATACCATGGAGTTCTACTCAGCCACAAAAAACAATGGTGATCTACCACCTCTTCTACTATCCTGGATAGAGCTGGAGCCCATTCTACTAAGTGAAGTATCCCAAGAATGGAAAAATAAGCACCACATGTATTCACTATCAAATTGGTATTAACTGATCCACACTGAAGTGCATATATAGTAATAACATTCATCGGGTAACAGGCAGATGGGAGGGGGGAAGAGGGGAAGGGAATATATACATGTAATGGGTGCAATTTGCACCATCTGGGGGATGGACACGCTTGAAGCTCTACCTCGGGTGCGGCAGGAGCAATATACGTAACCTAAACATTTGTACCCCCATAATATGCTGAAAGAAAAAAAATCTTAAAAAATATAAATTACCTAATTTAAAAATGGGCAAAGCATTTGAATATTTTTCAAAAGAACATATGCAAATGATTAATAAGCACAAAAAAAGTCTGCTTATTACTCATTAGGGAAATGAAAATCAAAAGCAAAATAAGATGCCACTTCACAACCACTACAATGGCTACAATCAAAAAGATAGGCAATAATAGTAAGTACTGATAAGGAGAAGAAATTGAAATCTTTATCTATTACTGACAGCAATGTCAAATGGTGCAGCCACTTTGGAAAACACTTTGGCCGAACCTAAAGAAATTAAACAGGAATACCACATGATCCAGCAATTCCACTCCTGGGTCTATGGCTAACAGAACTGAAAACAGGCCAAGCACAGTGGCTCACAGCTGTAACCCTAACACTTTGGGAGGCCAAAGCAGGAGGATTGTTTGAGGCCAGGAGTTCAAGACAAGCCTGAGCAACATAGTGAGACTCTGTCTCTATAAAAAACAAAAAATTAGCTGAGTGTTGTGGTGTGCACCTGTAGTCCCAACTACTTGAGAGGTTGAGGCAGGAGGATTGCTTAAACCCAGGACTTTGAGGTTGCAGTGAGATATGATGATGCCACTGCACTCTGTATGGGGCAACAGAGAAAGTCTGTGGCTCAAAAAAAAAAAAATAAAATAAAAACAGAAAAAACACATGTCCACACAAAAAATTGTACATGAATGTTCACAGTAGCATTATTTGTACTAGCCAAAAGATGATAAAACCTACATGTCCATCAATTGATGAATGGATAAAGAAAATGTAGTATAACCATACACTGGATTATTCAGCCATAAAACAGAATAAAGTACTAATTCCTGCTACAACACAGAAGAACCTTAAAAACACTATGCTAATTGGAAGTCAGACTCAAAGGGCCACATATTTTATGATTCCGTTCATGTGAAAAGCCTAGAATAGCAAATCCCTAGGGACAGAAAGTAGATTAGTAGCTGACAGGTGCTGAGTGGAAGAGGCACGGATGAGAAGGACTTCTAATTGAGTATGGGGTTTCTTTCTGGGGGTGATAAAAATGTTAAAAAAATTTTTTTTTTGAGACAGGGACTTGGCTGTGTTGCCCAGACTATAGTGCCGTGGCCCAATCACAGGTAACTGTAACATCAAATTCCTGGTCTCCAGCAATCCTCCTACCTCAGCTTCCCTAGTAGCTGGGATTACAGGCACGTGCCACCACGCCCAGCTATGGTGTTACTGAAGTTAAACAGGTATAAATTTTGGCCTGGCACAGTCGCTCAAACCTGTAATCCTAGCACTCTGGGAGGCAGAGACGGGCAGACTGTTCGAGGTCAAGTGTTTGAAACCAGCCTGAGCAAGACCAAGACCCCGTCTCTACTATAAATAGAAACAAATTAATTGGACAACTAATATATACATAGAAAAAATTAGCCGGGCATGGTGGCACATGCCTGTAGTCCCAGCTACTTGGGACGCTGAGGCAGCAGGATTGCTTGAGCCCAGGAATTTGATGTTGCTGTGAAATAGGCTGATGCCAGGGCATTCACTCTAGCCCGGGCAACAAAGTAAACTCTGTCTAAAAAAAAAAAAAAAAAAAAAAAAAAAAAGGTATAAATTTAGAGTGTGTCTTGTGGTAAGGTCTATGCAAACCTACCCTCAAAGTCCAAGGAAGCTGAGGCCAAAGAAAGAGGCTGACAAATACATTTTCTCAGAAACATTTAATAGGGACTCACCAACAGAAGCCACGTTCCCGGCAGCAGCAAGACAAGATGGTGGATCCCTGAGCCATTACCCACCAAGGACCCAGGGCTTATATACCATGGCGAAAGAATGCGTGGGACAATTGAAGTTGACCCCTCAGGGTAAGCAAGAATGCTATATGAATCTGCCTAATGGCAGGATTTATGGTCAAAGTTATCCTAAGAGGATTTATGGTAACAGTAGATAAAGCAGAAATCTTAAAGACATTGCTGGAACAGGAGTTAATCATAAGTCAACATGGCAGATTAGCATCCAAGATGGAGTTGCTTTATCCTCCACTGTGCTATAGCTTTAGGACATTACTAATAAAAGTAATCCTTATGGTTACTATAAAGAAAATAGTTATAGAATATACACAAAAGGAATAGGAATTTAATGTTTCACTACAAAAAAACACTAAACACGAAAGACAGCATTGTAGGAAATGAGGGACAAAAAAGCAGTAAGGAATATAGAAAATAGCAATATGACAGAAATTTCTCATACTTACTTTAATATAAATGGATTAAACTCACCAATCAAGATAGAGATTGGAAGAATGAAGAATGGATAAAAGTGATCCAACTGTATGCTGTCTACAAAAGATTCTCTTTTGATCCAAAGACACAAACAGATTAAAAGTAAAAGGATGGAAAAAGATATTCCATACAAATAGTTAATCAAAAGACAGCGGAGAAGTCTATAGTAACTATGTTATGTATATTTTATCACAACTTAGAAAAAGATTCTGCTTAGAAAATTTAAGACTAAGAACAAATACACAAGTTTTTCAAAACATATTTTGGTTGTTTTCTCTTTAGTAAAATCTAGTAATATCAGACAAAATAGACTTTAAATCAAAAAAAGGTTACAGGGGACAAAGGACGTTATATGTTAATAAAAGCTTCAATACAACAGTAAGATATGATAATTATAAACATCTACACACCTAGCATACCACTGAAATATATGAAGCAAAAACTGACAAAATTGAAAGGAGAAACAGCTTTATAATAGTAGTTGGGTAACTACTATTTAAAAAAAAGAAAGACAATACATCGAGCATCTAATATTTAAAAAAGAAAGAAATAATAGTTGGAGATGCCAATGCCTCAATTCTCAGCAACGGACAGAAGAATCAGAAGGAAAAAGAGGCCTTATGTAATAGACCAACTAGATCTAATAGACACATCCAAAACACTCTACCTAACAGCAGTAGCATAAATATTCTTTTAAAGTACAAATGGGATAGTCACACCCGTTATATTGGCTATTATAAAACATGTAAGTGTTTGCAAAGATGTGAAGAAAAGGGAACCTGTTTGCTGTTGATAGGAATGTAAATTGGTACAGCCATTATGGAAAACAGTATGGAGCTTCCTCAAAAGTTAAAAATAGAACTACATTAAATGATCCAGCAATACCACTTCTGGGTACATACCTGAAGGAAAAGAAAGCAGTATCTCAAGAAATATGTGCGCTCCCATGTTCACTGCATCATTATTCACAATAGCTAAGATATGGAAACAACCCAACTGTCCACTGGTAGATGAATGGATAAAGACTATGGTGTATATATACACACAATGGAATATCATTTGGCCTTTAACAAGAAAATCTTAAGAAGAAAATCCTGTCATTTGTGACAATGTTGAAGAACTATGAAGATGTTAGAGAACATTGTGCTAAGTGAAAGAAGCCAGACACAAAGAATTACTGCATATTGCTTGTATATGCAACCTAAAATAGTCAAACCTGGACAGAGTGGTAGTTGTAAGAGGTGGTGTGTGGAAAATGAGGAGATGCTGGTCAAAGGGTAGAAACTTTCAGTTATTAGTAAAAGAAATTACATAGAGAAAAAAAAGAAACCTTTCATTTATCATATGTAGTTAAGTTCTAGAGCTCTAATGGAAAGAATAGTAACTTTAAATAATAATAAGGTATTGTAACACAATTTTCTAATGTAGATTTTAAGTGTTTTCACCACAAGGTGAAAAATGACGTCAGGTGACAGATAAATAGCTTGAGCTTAATTGTATGAATCATTCCACACGCAATACTTATATCAAAATACCATCTTGTATCCCTTTAATATATTCAAAATTTATCAATCATACTTCAATTAAGAAAACAACTGGAAAAAAGTAGTCTGTATTTTAAGCATATAAACATTTGACCCTTTTTTAAAAAGTGCTATAGGTAATACTAATCTATTCTCTACATGCAATGTGTTTACGAATATAGAATACCAATTTACTCAAAATAAGATGCAAATTACTCCTCTAGGTCGAAAGAGATGAACTTTTAAAAAAAGGAATACAGTTTTGACATACTACCAACTCTAACTAGCCAATAGACCTGGTAAGATTTTGGAAGGCAGAATTCTCAGCAACTTTGTAAAAAATTATACACGACGGCACCGCCCAGCGTCAAAGTCTCAAAACGGCGCCTTGACCTGTGGCCCGAAGGGGTGGGGCCTCACCTCAGCCGGCAGCATGGTGAGACACTACGGAAAGTGCTGTCTTCTCACATCTCGGGCTCAACAGCAGCCCCCAGCACGGCGGTGGGGACCCTCTCAGGGGCGCGTGGCAGTGTCGGGCTTCTCCATCCCTCCTCGGGGCTGCGCGCAGGCTTGCCGGGCCGCCTGGCGTTTGGCTCTCAGAATATGGCGCCTGGCTCAAGCTGCTCCAGGCTTGGACGCCTGTGGGGTCTGCGTGGGTTCCCTTTCTGGAACAACGTCTCTGAAACTCTCCAAGTAGCTCCCTATGTGAGGCTGCAACTTGCGTGGGTCGGGAGGTTCTCTTGTAACCAAGATCCTGAAAGCTCCTCTTGGAGACTGGACGAGCTTGGAGATCCCCTGGGGGCGTCTTCTGACTCTTTGTTTCCAGCAGCTTCTCCCAGCTGTGAGCCCCTGACCGGGCAAGATGCCCTGAACCCTATCCTTACCCGCTTTTGGTGCTTCCTGTCACTTGTCGGGTGAAACCTGGTGGTCTCTCCTAGATGACCTGTCTGAAATGGGAGAATCTGATTACTATTCTGGTTCTTTTCCAGGGTGGAGGCACATGCTACCTGTGCCTAGTGGACCATCATGATCCAACTTCTCTGTTTCTTGTCCAGTCTTAGTAATAATCCTTAGTATAGGTGACCACAGGAGTTAAGTGCAATGTGCACCGCAGTAAGCACTTGCTAAGTGGCAGCTGTTGTTATCTGTGATTTTAAAAATGCATTAAATGTGAGCAGTAATGACAGTGTATGCTGATCTAGAAGCTCATAGTATAGAGTTGACGAGTACTCTCACTTTTCCTATGAAGGAACCCAGAGCATATTAAGGTAAACTGGGTCTGGATGCTGCATGATGGTGACGCTAATGGCTTTCTCTGTTTCTGTGCAGAATGTCCACTCAGACCTCTCCATCTGCACCTTCATGCTGGAACAGTCCCTCTCTGTCTGGGCCCTGCAGGAGATGATGGAGAAATCAGAAGGGGCAAGTATCCAATTTATGTAGACTTGCAGTGTTTTAATGAACTCAACTACTATATGAACAATTTCTTTCACAGGTATTGGAGATTTTCTTTTTGCTAAAATAAAGTGAATGCCTTTTGCTTGTGATTTCCTTAGGTTTGACTTCCTGCTTTATCCAGCAGATCTGTGATGTCTTAAAAACTTTTAAAAAACCATCCAAACTGGATATGATCTGCGGCACTAAGCCTCATGCTTATGTCTTCGGTTTAAAGCAGACTTTTCTTTGAGCAGCAATCGTGTGTCTCCTTACATTTTCAGATCTGTTACTATTTTAACTAATTGCTTTATGCATGGCTATTTGTCATTGACCTTTATTTCATTTTCAAATGCCTCTAACCATGTGACTATGTCCTAAGCTTCTTTATGGCAAGTAAAATTTCATGGCACTGGTACATATTTTAAGTCCTAAAATTATGGTGATATGGATTTAGTCAATTGTAACTTTGCAAACAGCTAATCATTTTCTTCTGAAAAGTGAAATTCTTATGCTGTCTCATACTGCAGATATTTTCCTTTGACAGCCTATTTGGTTATTTTAATTATTTTCCCTGAGACTTGCTAGGAATGATTTCTGGGCTGTTACCTATTCTTAACCATTAAACTTTAGAATTTAAACTTTAGAAAAAAATATATACATTATTACACAGAATTATAGATTGTTTTAAGTTTTTATTCGATTTGTCATCCTGATTAGAATAAGATTAGTGAGAATGAAGCTTAACAAACATTGTGATATTACTACATCATAGTGATATGGCTTCACATTGATTGTATATCAAGAAAAAATTAGAATTAAGGCAATAACATGTGCTGACCAAGCACATTACCCTGACACAGTCCTTAGTAAAAACCTCTTTTGGTTAGGTGATGGTTGATATTGCTGCATGCAGGTCAGTCACTGCTTTGAAGGATAAACTATGAATAGCTTCATTCATGTACAAAAAGAAAATCCTTCCTAGTGGCCCACAATGGCCAGAAGCAGCCTTCGATAATCTCCACTCGTGTCACTTGCAATCATTGTGCCCAGGGTCTTCTGATACATCTGAGTAAACATCTGTTTTTTCTGCACAAGATCAATCTGCATAAGAAATGATATTTCTGATGTTAGAAAAAAATCTGTCAAAAGAAAACTGGTATTTAAATAATGACAAGATCTTAATAATGATGAAAGCTGAGGGGGGAAATATCAACAGGTGACTGATATTTTATAGCTTACACTCATACCCAATAAAGGTCTGATTCACTGCTCTATAAAATATTGGATAAGGGTGGTACTAGTTTCATCTATTAATCCCAAAATTAGTCATTTCACAAACATGTGGTAGGATGGCTATTATCAAAATAGAGAATATTAAGTGTTGGTGAGGATGTCAAGAAATGGGAACACTTGTGCGTGGTGGAAAAGCGTGCAGCTGCTGTGGAAAATGGTATGGTGGTTCCTAAAAATAAACAAACTGAAAAACAAAAAAGCCCCATAGAATTACAATATGATCCAGCAATTTCACTTCTGGGTATGCCCAAAAGAAGTGAAAGCAGGGATTGGAACAGGTATTTGTACACCCATACTCGTTGCGGTATTCGCAACAGCCAAAAAGTGGAAGCAACCCAAGTGTGTCTAGGCACATGAATGAATAAACAAAAGGCAGTATATACATAAGGACTATCATTCAGCCTTAAAAAGGAAGGAAATTTGGACACATGCTACCACAGGGATAAACCTTAAGGACATTAGTCTAAGTTAAAGATGCCAGTCACAAAAGGACAAATACTGAATGACTCCACTCATATGAGGGACCTAGAGAAGTCAAACATAGGGAAGGAAGTTATTATTTAATGGGTAGAGTCTGTTTTACAAGAGGAAGAGTTCTGGAGATGGATGATGGCAACAGTTGCACAACAATACGAATGTACTAAATGCAACTTAAAAATGGTTAAAACAGTAAATTTTATGTTACGCATATTATATCACAACTTAAAAAAAGATCCTACTTAAAAAATTTAAGCCTAAGAAAAATAAAAGTTTTTCAAAACATATGTTGATTTTCTTAAAAAAATGATCTACCTTCTTTAGTAAAATCTAATAGTCTATGTTCTTTAAATTTAAAAAAGTCCGATAAATATATAAATTTAAGGTAAAAAAATCTAAGGCTATATTTAGGTAAAGATAATAAATTTTTTAAAAATCGTTTTACTATTAATAAGGGATGCTAAATTTTGAGAACTTTGATATCCAATAGGATTAATTTACATAGCTCTTTCATGTAATTTTTTACATACACAAAGTAAAAATCGAAAGATAAGTGTCTTCCAACTTCCCATAAACTAGCGATCTCCACAGACCTTCTCAAGTAGGAAAACCTCTTGGTTTTTATCTTCATCAAGGCACATCGGCTTGTTTCACTAATACAAGCCTCTCCCACAGCCAAACAAAGTGATACTGTACTTCATATTAGTATCAACCGCTCTCACCAGTGACAAAGAGCTCTTAACATCATTCCTGAGGAACTAACAACCAATTGAGAAACTTTTAAGAAATCAGCATTCAACATCAAGAGAGACCCAACAGAAAAAGCCCTGACTCACCTCACTTCGAGATACCGCAGTCCTGACCAGGGTGGAGTCATCTGTGCCAGCACCTTTCATAGAACAGTAGAGCCTCTCAGCAAAGAAGGCAGGGCGGTTCAGGGCACACTGCACTGCAAGGTAGAGATGCTTCAGAAATGGAATCATGACCTGACAAGCAGCTCTATCCCTCCAACTTCATTTACCACTTCCAGCCTGCCTGTGAATCTTTCTTTTCTTTTGTTTTTTTTTTCTTTGAGATAGAGTCTCACTCTGTTGCCCTGGCTAGGGTGCCTTCGCCTCAGCCTAGCTCACAGCAACCTCAAACTCCTGGGCTCAAGCGATCCTCCTGCCTCAACCTCCCGAGTAGCTGGGACTACAGGCATGTGCCACCATGCCCAGCTAATTTTTTATATATCTATATTTTTAGTTGTCCAGCTAATTTCTATTTTTTTGAGTAGAGACGGGTCTCCCTGTGGCTCAGGCTGCTCTCAACTCCTGAGCTCAAACAATCCTCCCGCCTCCCCTCAGCCTCCCAGAGTGCTAGGATTACAGGCCTGAGCTACCATGCCAGGCCTGTTTTTTTGTTTGTTTGTTTGTTTTTTGTTTTTATATTAAAGAGACAGAATCTCACTGTGTCAGGCTGGAGTGCAGTTATGCTATCATAGCTCACTCCAACCTCGTACTGCTAGGCTCAGACCTCCTGCCTCAGCCTCAGCCTCCTGAGTAGCTGGGACTATAGACACACACCACCTTGTCCAGCTAATTTTTAAAATATTTTGTAAGGATGAGGTCTCGCTATGTTGCGCAGGCTGGTGCCGAACTGCTAGCCTCAAGGGATTCTTCTGCCTTGGCCTCCCAAATTCCTGGGGTTACAGGCAAGAGCCACTGTGTCCAGGCTACCACCATTAATTATTAGCTATGCAATTATCTTAAAACTTGAGGCGAGTTGGGGATGGTCTCCCCCCCTTGATTTTTCTCAGCATCCAACTTCCTAACTGCATCCGACAGATTGCCTTCAATTCTAGAAGATCCCCTTTGGCCAATAAATCCTATTTTCTCTCCATGGTTGCAGGGACTTAGATTCTGTACATGTTTTCCCTTTACAGTATGAAAATCTGTAGCATCTATACCCTAGTAATACCTCAAACCAAAAGGAATAATGACAAAAATCTGAATTCTAAAAGATAAGACTACCATCTGGCTCAGAGAAGGATATCAGATACAACCAATTTAAAAGAGACAACACAGATTTGAGCAAAGACTTCAGAGCGATGCTCAGAAATCTGACAGGTTTCTCTTTGGAAAATTCGCTTAGCAGGCTCCCCCTGCAGATGACAGAGATGTAATAACTGTATGTTTTTACTTTCACTACAGTTACTGTAGTAACATTTATAAGACATTCCATTGCTAATACCAATGTATTACTAATATTCTCTTTAGTCCTATATTATCAATGGGAATGAAATTTCCGTTTTGTTAGACATCTAGTGTTAGACTACCAGAAATCGTTTAATTTCAAAAGGAAAAAGCGTCTCATAGGGCTGAGTACTTAAAAGATATGTTTTGGGGGCTCAAAATGTTTTCTGTGGCACTAGTGCTACAGTCTATGAGATACTGTCGAATAGTTCCCAAGAAAATCCTATAAAGACCAAATAATCCCCAAAAAACCTTATGTGATCACACCAACCATTCATAGGAAATTGCATTAAAAAATACAGGATTAGCCCAGCTACTACTGCCTAAGCAGATTCCAGGAGGCTGTATTAATTATCATCACTTAACGGGAACGGACTATTCAAAGCTCTCATTCATTTAAAAACAAAGCACAAAAGCATCTTACAGATGGTCTTCAAACCACTTTCAACATATCCGGAAAACTCACGGCCCACACTGCTTAACAAATCTCGATTAGCCATCTGCAAAGAAAAATTACAGGGTTAAATATTTTCACATCTTAGAATAGAAGCCAAATCCTCCAAAGAAAAGCTCCTACCCTAGAGTAAGCCTCCATGGTAGCTTTCAGCTGAGGAAAGCTTCTCGTGGCAAGGATCCTGTTAAAGCAAGATTCGTCTGTCCCGAGTCTTCCCTCACCAGCTTGATAGAGACGCTGAGCATCTTCCTGAGCCATTTGGTGGTTTACACTCTGGTTCTCATCACGATTTCCCTGCAAAGGATGAAGGCAGGAATTCGTAGAAGGAAATCAAAGTTCTATTAAATTTTTGTTCCAACCTAGTCACTTCAGGATTTAAAGGGACGATTTAAATAAATGATCATGGTTTAATGATGTTATGTTAACATGACAGCTTTCAGAGATTTGAGGGCTAAATGAAACCAGAAAACGTTTAAACAAAAATATTTCCACTAGGAGATATACACTACCACTGAAATGGAGAAAGTATAACTCTCCTTAGCTTGGATTTAAAATCAACATGCATTGTACTGAGTTCTACTTTGGATTCGTTCATACAACTGAAAGGTATTGAGCACTTTCTTTGTGTCAGGCACTATGTTAGGTGGCAGGGACACAAGACAGACAAGGTCCCTGCCCTGTAGGAGTGTAAGTCTAGGGAGGAAGGATATAATATGGAGGCTTCATAAACTTCCTTTCCTTCATGTAAGTGTAACCTTAATAAGTATATATTACAACTACATATATAAAAATGACACATGAGCTTTTTAGAAGCTATAAATAACTCAAGTTCTGCAAGACTATGCCAGGTTGTATACCAAATTCTTCTCCTGGGATAGGAGGCAAGGTGGAAGGGAAGAGGCAATTGGTTTCTCTCAAAAATAGAAAGCCAGGGCCGGGTGCGGTGGCTCACACCTGTAATCTTAGCACTCTGGGAGGCTGAGGCAGTAGGATCGCTGGAGGTGAGGAGTTCGAAACCAGCCTGAGCAAGAGTGAGACCCTGTCTCTACTATAAATACAAAGAAATTAATTGGCCAACTAATATATATAGAAAAAATTAGCCGGGCATGGTGGCGCATGCCTGTAATCCCAGCTACTCAGGAGGCTGAGGCAGAAGGATTGCTTGAGCCCAGGAGTTTGAGGTTACTGTCAGCTAGACTGACACCAGGCACTAACTCTAGCCAGGGCAACAAAGTAAGACTCTGTCTCAAAAAAAAAAAACAGAAACCCAAACCAAGGAAAGGCTGCCCTCTAGAGTCTCAGTGACCATTCAATGAGCAAAACAGAAAGATTGAAAAGATGCTCCTTGAAGGTGGAGAACTGTCTTCTGAAAAGCACCTGGCACAAGGAATATGTACAGGCATATTCTAAATGGGCAACTGAATACAGCACAGGTAAAGTTGCTCAGGAAGACTCCCTCAATTTGTGTCTTTCGATTTATACATACTATGTATAATCTCATTTTCCTAGATACTCTTCTGCTCATACCCTCAAAAAGGTATGACCTTGAACCTTGCATAAAGAAAAACTATGCACCTCATATAAAGTCTTAATAATCATTCTTTAGCATTAAATGTCTGTTCCTGTTTTTTCTTCTTGTGCCTTTGACATCCTAACCTGCTTCCCTGCTCTGTTACTGTGATGTAGGTAAATTCAGTTTCCTTCAGCCCATTTGCTTTATTTTCATTTCTACATCCACTCACTTTTGTACTCTACCCAAGCTGCAACTACTTCCCCTGGATCTTAGGAGCCCCTCCTCTGCTTTTAGATCTCTCAAGATAGTCCAACCTTGTGCACTAGCAGGATAGCCAATAACTTCTGATATGGAATAGTCTTTTGCATCATCTCATTCCAAGTGTGTTCCTAATACTATTCCAAATATCCTAAATTAGAGTATTTTCTGTCAATTCTCTAGCACATCTGCGGAATTAGAATAAGGAAGGTGCTAATCACAGTATTACTGTGAACACTGAAACATTTTTCTGCATTTCTGGTTCTTCTCACACAGTCCTCATCTCCTCTAGCACTTCCATAGCAGTCCTGCATGTCTTCAGTTAATGGCCAGTGTAATAGGCAGGACAGTGCTAAGCTTGTATGTACACTTTCAGGCCAGGTGCAATGGCTCACGCCTGTAATCCCAGAACTTTGGGAGGTCGGGGTGGGAAGACTGCTTGTGGCCAGGAGTTCAAGACCAACCTAGGCAACATAGCAAGACCTCCTCTCCACAAAAAATAAAAACAAATTAGGGTGGCGTAGTGGTGCATGCCTGTAGAGCTAGCTACTGTGGAGGCTGAGGTGGAAAGATCACTTGAGCCCAGAAGTTCAAGGCTGCAGTGAACCATGGCCATGCCACTGCACTCTAGCCTGGCTGACAGAGTGAGACTATGAGCCAAAGTAAATGAATGAATGAATGAATGAACAGTTTCATTCTAGCCACAGAGCCTCAAGCTGGTTTCTGATTCCATACAACCTTAAAAATGTTAATTTCTGATTCCTTACAAAAGCCAGATTTGCAGAAATAAATCCTAGTAGTAACTACAAAGACATCTCTACACTGGATTCAGTGTTGCCCCTCTTAAAAATGGCAATATTTCAAGATTGCTAAATATCAAAAGGAATAAAGAATGCTCACTGGCAATAAAGTGCCCTTCACCAACACACACACATTCATGCTACACTCACCTGGCACATGGATACAAGTAGACGTTCAAAATGCCCTGATGTATCTGACCTAATGTCCTTTTCAAGGTCTCGTCCAAATTCTGATTGATAACACCTGACGATTTCTCGGATGTCCTGATTTGTTCTTGTGCACAAAATCTCAATCAATACACATTCCTGAGTTCCTGCTCCCTATGTGAAAAGAAGGGAGAATTATACAAAAGATAATCAAAATTTCTAGAAGTAATTAAATCTTACTGTTTCACCAGTACTTCTTTGTTCTCTAGAATCGAAAAACTATATATTCGGATGATGTGAAATAATGTATTGCTTTATCACTGTAAATTCAGAACTGTGATCATTTGTGGGGTTTTACATACAAAATAGAGTAAAATACAATAAATGACATGTAGTACCTGCATTGCGTTCCGTAAACTCCAGGCATCATAATATGGAGAAGGCATGAACAGGGCAAGGATTAGTTCTTCCATATTTCCACTTAACTCTGATTTGAGATCTTTGATTAAATCCTATTTAATTACAAACACAAGCTTAGTACATGTGCTCTCCAAAATTTGTAACTGACATCTTTTTCTAGAAATATGGGGCTGGGTACAATGGCTCATGCCTGTAATCACAGCACTTTGGGAGGCCCAGGCAGTAGGATCGCTTGAGTTCAGGAAATCAAGGTTACAGTGAGCTGTGATCACACCAGTGCACTCCACCCTCGGCAACAGAGAAAAGACAATGTCTTTAAAAAAAAATATGGAAAACTGAAATAGAATTGCTTTACAAAACCATGAATTTCAAATCTGATTATGTAAGAAATATATATGTTTAAAGTTTGTTACACTCAAGCAGATGACTTTTATTCATTCTATCAATAAACAATAATAATTATTTTCTCGTTTTTGAGATGAGGTCTTACTATGTTGCGCAGGCTGGTATGGAACTCCTGGGTGCAAGCGATCCTTCCCCCTTAGCCTCCCAAATAGCTGGGAGTATAGGCACATGCCACCACGCCTGACTAATAACAAATCCTTCCTGCAGTTCTACCACTGTAACAGATACAAAGACAAGAGATACATGAAACAAAGAATAATTCAAGCCTCCCAAGTAGCTGGGACTACAGGCACGCACCACCACACCTGGCTAATTTTTTCTCTTTTTAGTAGACATGGGGTCTTGCTCTTGCTCAGGCTGGTCTCAAACTCCTGACCTCAAGTGATCCTCCAGCCTTGGCCTCCCAGAGTGCTAGGATTACAGACATGAGCCACCACGCCCGGCCAAAAAACGCTTTTGAGAGAAGCGAATATACCACTTCTGAGGTCTCTAAAGACTAGTTATCTCTCTATATCACAGGTACTAATAAAAAGATAGCATTCCAATCTGACATGAATGCAGAGTTCACGGGCCACTATTGATGTGCACTCAACAAAAAAACATACCTTGCCATACATGGTCTTAAAAGCTGCTTTAATTTTTTGCCTCTGATCATTGGAACGGTTGGCCACAACATCCTCAATTGCTTGCTCGTCTGTCCCTGGAAGAACCATACATGGTTTGTTTTTTGTTTGTTTGTTTTTTTGAGACAGAGTCCTGCTCTAGTACCCTGACTAGCATGCAGTGATGTGATCACGGCTCACTGCAACCTCCAACTCCTGGGCTGAAGCGATTCTCCTGCCTCAGCCTCCTGAGTAGCTGGGACTACAGGAATGTGCCACCACACCCAGCTAATTTTTTCTGTTTTTAGTACAGACAGAGTCTCACTTTTGCTTAGGCTGGTCTCACACTCCTGAGCTCAAGTGATCCTGCCACTTCGACTTCCCAGAGTGCTAGGATTACAGGCATGGGCCTTCACAGCCAGCTCCAGACAGGTTTAAGAAGTGACAAAATCTGTGCTGGTTGCTCCTTGAGGGTATCTCTTAGAAGGCTTACAAGGTGCTAGGCCCTAGATTAAATTGAGGTGTGTGCACCAAGCCTGACACATAAACTTGGTTTATGATATAAGGTTTTATAACCAGCTCCATAAACAAGAAAACATTTTGTTTAGTTTTTTTGTAGTTTTTAGGCTTCAAGTTCCCAGACCAGTAAGATTTGCTGATCAGGACTTTGTAACTTTCTGCTGCACTGATGAATTCCCTTTTGTGTTTCTTTCCCGGCCTTGTCAAGCCCTACACCACTTGTTTGTCCGGAGAAGACAAGCTAAGCGATGCCACCACAGACTGTATACTAAGACCCCCTGAGAAGCCTATTCCCTGCATCCTGCCTACACATCAGGCTGAAAGAATGACCAATATTAACACCCAGCTCATTATACTACTAAAATCCCCACCCTGGGAGGGACTTATCCACCATTTTTGGATCATGGGATCTATGTAGTAGTATGATTTATCACTGTACTTGGGTGCCCTCCACTCCGCCCCAAACATGTAATGATGCTCACTCCCCTCATGCATTATTCATTTTACCTCCAGAAAACCCTGACCATGTTGACTGGGAACACAGATTTGAGACAGTTCATACCTCCCCCTCCCAGTGGACACGTCCACTGTAATAAATCCTTTCTTCCTCGACAATCCTTGTTGTCTCAGTAACTGGCTCTCTGTGAGCAAGCAACAGAGAAGCCCCCCTTGTATGTTTGTTAACAGTTCATTTTTACTTTAGAATTAATCACTTAAAGTTATTATTAATATAGAAGACAAAAATCTGCTTTCCTTACCAAAACCCTTCATTGCTTTACGGAGAATTTCTGCATCTCGCATAGCATCGACATTGGCAGCTGCTCTGATTGTTCCTTGAGTGCCCTGACTCATCGCAGCAGGCTGAGAACAAAAGGCATAAAATCCAAGTCAGGACTTCCAATAAGTTTCTAATAAAGAAACTTAAAGACTTCCCCAGACATTGCTCTTAGGAAAGAAGGCCAGTGTTTGGGTTTTAGGGCAAGGATATAAGCATTGTATTGCCAGGGCTCATTCTAGAACAAATAGGAAAGACCTATACTCCTTCAGACAGATTTTTCTCCTGCTAACAGATAGCCAGACACCAAACTTGTAGGAGAAAAGATGGTGAAACCTTTGAAATTAAAGTTACAAATCTTGTCTTTCAGTAGCTATGTAGTCCTAGACAAGTTTCTTAATCTCTCTAAAGCTCAAATTCCTCAAAAATCAGGAAAGTGAGCAAAAACAAACAAACAAAAATCACTAAGGTGTTTCTCTTCCAATACTGTAATCCTTCTCCTACCCCAGGCTAAAACAAGCTTGAAAATGCTAGATCTTTATAAATATACAGTATGGAAGTCAGTAAGAAAATCAAGACAAATGTAACCATAGAGCTATACTGCTTATGTTCCTAGTAACTTGAATTCCTATTCAAGTTTTAAAGATTTAAAACTTTCAAGATTTAAAATTTTCAAGATTTAAAAAGTTAACAAGGCAATTTAAGAATAAAACAGTATTAAGTTAAGGAGCTATACAGAGATAGGGTAAAGATTTGATATATGAAATCAGAAATGTTTCCCAGTAGGGCTACTAAGAAATCAAGACCTACTGGTTACCATGTTTAAAGACCTACCAATTACTACAGGGACATAAAGATAAAACAGATACATCGGAGTCCTAAAGGAATAGTGAGAGATAAATATATGAGAAATGAGAAACAACTGAAAGCACATATAGGGTACTTAGTGATTAGTGAACATTAGAAAACCTTACTCACTTCACTGCTATAATCCAAAGAAACAGGAGAGAAAACAGGATAGGAAGGAAAGGACTCTGTATTGATCTGAAAGAAGAGTGGAAAGTATCAAGGTAAAAGTGGAAAACAAAAACCACCCTTCATAAACCACTGCCAGAAATCCAATCAACAAATTGCCCAAGTTCATAGTTATAACTGCTAGTAAGGGCAAGGAAGAGCTAATACAATCAAAACCAATGCCAAGAGCCAATGTGAATCTCTAGGATAAACTATGAGCATCATCACCTGTGAGAAGGACCTATGCTTGTCTTATCAAAATCATCAGGACCGTATTTAACCACTTTGGTACGAGCGTCGACTGTAGTCAACAGCCACAGATGAACGCGCACAGCGACTTTAGCCGACAGCCGTGAGATGACTTTTCTAATTTTTCATTTATCAAAATAAAATTGTGAACATCTAAAAATAATGTAATGAAAGCATATGTTTATGTTACCGATTCTGATTTATATTACAAGTAAAGCTGCCTGTGAAGTAAAACAAGCTTTCCGTGCTTTAAAGCTTTCCTCATCACACAAGAGGAAAACAGATTCGCCGTGAATGCACAGCACCAACTACCGTGCGGACTATGAGTGCCAGCTGTGGGCAAGGTTTCGCGGCGGTGAGCGCCGTACCCAAGTGGTTAAAGCAGAGAGACTAAAGGGGGCACAAGTTCTATCAGAAGCAAAGATTAAAGTGTTATGTTATTGTCACAGACTGTTTCCTCTGCTTCATGGAAACCTCTCATGTCAGCAAAGGAGTGGTGCCCTTCTTGGGCATTATCCATTTACATAGACTGAACTGAAATGGCAGGATTATGCCAAGCATGGTGGTTCATGCCTGTAATCCCAAAACTTTGGGATGCTGAGGCAGGAGGATTGCTGGAGGTCAGGAGTTAGGGATCAGCCTGGGCAACATAAAGAGACCCCCTGTCTACAAATAAATTTAAAAATTAGCCAGGCGTGATAGCATGTGCCTGTACTGCTACTGGGAAGGCTTAGGTAAGAGATCACTTCAGCTCAGGAGTTCAAGCTCACAGTGAATTGTGATTGCACCTCTGTATTCCAGCCTGGGTGACAGAGTGAAACCCTATCTCAAAAACAAAAACAAAAAACAAAAAAAGTAGGAGTGAACATACCTGACCAGGGAAAGGAGCTTGTCCTCCAGGATACTGTCCTCCAGGAAAGCCACCTATGTGTTTAAAAAAAAATGTATAACAAATAGGCATTACATAATTGAATTTTTGAAAACAGCATTATAAATATGGAAACATAAGAACATTCACACTGTATATTAAGTAGGATCAGTTTTTAAATATTATAATTTACTGACTCTAAAACAAGCTTTGGTCCTAAGAACTCTTTTTTTTTTTTTTAGACAAGGTCTCACAGTCACCAGGTTGGAGTGCAGTGGCATCATCATAGCTCACTGCAACCTCCCACTCTCGGGCTCAAGTGATCCTCCTGCCTCAGCCTCCTGAGTAGCTGGGCCTACAGGAGCATACCACCACACCCAGCTAATTTTTCCATTTTTTGTAGAGACAGGGTCTCGATATTGCTCAGGCTGGTCTTGAACTCTTGACCTAAAACAATCCTCTCGCCTCGGCTTCCCACAGTGCAAGGATTATAGGCATGAACCATCACACCCGGCCAAGAACAGTTTTAATATTCCATGTTCTACGTAAGATCCTAACAAACAATACTTATTCCCCCCACACGCACACTTGAACCAGATTAAATTCTGATTCCATCTGGAATGGTTATCAGGATATAATTCTGGCGGTCATTTCATCTGTGGTACAGGATTCAGCAGAGAAGTGAAAGTTCCTGAAGGTTTTTCTTTTTGGCCTTGGGACAGATTTTTTAATAGTAAAAGGGGTCCTTACTTCATTTTCCTGATTAAGCTTTTCCATCAAATTAATATATTTCATGAAAACATATATTTAAAATTACTTGTAGAAATACATACACATTTACTGAAGACCATCCCAAACATAAACTAAGTTCTCTCGATGGCAACTGAAAACTCAAAATAGCATGATGTCGTTTTTTGTGATCAGCTGGTACCTACCAGGTAGCGAGACCTGTGCTGGCCCACGCCGTGAGACTGCGAAGGTGGCTGTGGGTAGGTAGCCAGAAAAGCCTGCTCCCCCTGATGGGACTCCAAATCCTTGGCCGGGAGGAACTAGAGAAAAGAACAGTTTGATCAACTACAGTGACAGTTCCATGATTAAAGAGATAACTTTAGAAAAATTTCTACTGTTAACAATGGAAAAAATATGCGATTAAAGCTGTACCAGCAGTCCCTTTTTGTGTAAACTGAGAACTTCAACTTCTCACCATTCCCTTCCCCAGTAAAAGAAAAAAAATTGTAAATTTTACTTTATTCATCTTCCTATTAATTTACAATACAAAAGCATGAAGTCTGTTTTTTTAACCTTTGGATAAAGCTGTCCTAAAGGCCAGAGTCATGTTAATTCGAGTGTCTTAATCAGGTCTTAAGATTACAAATAACCATATGAAGCAACCACTTCTCCATTTAAAAAACAAACAAATAGGCCAGGGGCGGTGGCTCAAGCCTGTAATCCTAGCTCTCTGAGAGGCCGAGGCAGGCTGATTGCTCAAGGTCAGGAGTTCAAAACCAGCCTGAGCAAGAGCCAGACCCCGTCTCTACTATAAATAGAAAGAAATTAATTGGCCAACTGATATATATATATAAAATAAAATTAGCCGGGCATGGTGGCACATGCCTGTAGTCCCAGCTACTAGGGAGGCTGAGGCAGAAGGATCGCTCGAGCCCAGGAGTTTGAGGTTGCTGTGAGCTAGGCTGACGCCACGGCACTCACTCTAGCCTGAACAACAAAGCGAGACTCTGTCTAAAAAAAACAAACAAACAAACAAACAAAAAAAGGTTACAAATAACCAAAGGATTATATATTGGTCCTTTATTACCATTAAGTTTATTGCATTTCCCTTCACAACGGAATTTTGCAAACTGCTCCCAGCTTTCATGCCCCCTGAGAACTTTATCCCTCTATTGTGCCAGCTAGGTCCCTTACTGTCTAAGGGTAGTTAAGAGCGACTCTGACCTCAGACAAAACAAGCAAGAATGAACAGAACAAAAGGAAAGTGTTACAACTGTCCCAAATCATTACTAGTGCCACAGCCAGAACTCACCTCCGGGATAGGATGCAGCTCCCCCTGGCTGTGGGGCACCAGGACAGCCTCCAGGGGATGGAGAACCTCCAGGTGCAGGGAAGCCTCCAGCTCCTGGGTAGCCACTACTGGGCGCTTGTGGGTAAGCACCTCCTCCCACTGCAGGAAAGCCACTAGGATAAGGACACTGACCTGGAGGGGGACAAGATGATTCCTGACCTGCAGGCTGAAAATGAGAATAATTTTAAATGAATGTGATCATAAAGAAATATGACCCATTTACAAATAAAGAACAGAGATTACTATTAAGGAATAGCTTGTTCTTTAACTTTTTTAAAGTCCTATGAGAAATCTTGGGGTCTTATTCTGGTTCATAGGTATACTACTTTCTCAGGACACTTGTTTGCCAGAATAAGGCTAAATTTAATTCTACTTGGGTCAGGCAAAGAGGTTTTTTGTTTTTTCTTTTTTTCTCTATTTGGCAGTTGGAACCAGGTTCTTTACAAACCTCAAGGCGGCAGGAACAACTAACAAACCTCATCAGTTCCTTCATTTTCCAGGCATCTGGAAACATGAGAAAGATCCTCCTCTCTCTACCCTAAAGAGGAATTCAGCGGCCGGTGTGGTAGCTCACGCCTGCAATCCTAGCACTCTGGGAGACTGAGGCGGGAGGATTGCTTGAGGTGAGGAGTTCAAAGCCAGCTTGAGCAAGACCAAGACTCTGTCTCTACTGAAAATAGAAAAAAATTAGCCACATGTGGTGGTGTGAGCCTCTGGCCCAGCTACTCGGGAGGCTGAGGCAGAAGGATCATGTGAGCCCAGGAGTTGCTGTGAACTAGGCTGACACCACAGTATTCTAGCCCGGACAACAGAGCGAGATACTGTCTCAAAAAAAATAGGAATTCATAGCTTTCTTGCAACATACCTGGATTTGCTGCATAATGTTTAAAAAAAAAAAAATGACCTGAGTCACAAACAGAGTGTGACATTTTGGACTTCACGGTTCAGACCACAAAATGTCTAAGAGTGGCAGAGATTGTTACCTGCTCACTAAACTCTTTCTTTCCAGGCCATAAAGCTAGAGACGCTACATTTCCCTGACCCCCTAATAGTTGGGTAGGACCATGATTGAATACCACTGAATAAACATACACAGAAGTGATGTACACCACTTCCAGCCTAGCCCCTAAAAACCTCTGCCCAACCTCTATGCTCGGCCGGGTAAGGTGGCTCACTCCTGTAATCCTAGCACTCTGGAAAGCCGAGACGGGTGGACTGCTCGAGGTCAGGAGTTCAAAACCAGCCTGACCAAGAGCAAGACCCCATCTCTACTAGAAATAGAAAGAAATTAATTGGCCAACTAATATATATATATATATATATATATATATATATATATATATATAACATTAGCCAGGCATGGTGGCACATGCCTGTAGTTCCAGCTACTCAGGAGGCTGAGGCAGGAGGATCACTTTAGCCCAGGAGTTTGAGGTTCCTCTGAACTAGGCTGACTCCATGGCACTCACTCTAGCCTGGGCAACAAAGTGAGACTCTGTCTCAAAAAAAAAAATCCTCTATGCTCACTCTCTTCCTTCATCTGTCAGCTATAAGTAGAGCATGCAGTGGAAGACTCTAAGGCACCAAAGGATGGTATTATAAAAATCAAACATAGGAGGAGTCTGGGAACCTGAACTACTACATGAAACAAAGCCCCCTCCCACCCAACTCCTACCGCACCACTAACTTCTAGGAGACTAAAGTAAGCAAGAAACATGTTTTTATTGTGATGAGCCACTGAGGTTTGGGGGTTGTCTGTTTCAGCAACTACACTGACTGAAATGGTTGCTAGAGTCCAGTTTAGTACACAGGGACTTGGGAGCATATTCATAGCACTCATCTCTCCTATGATAAATTCACAACAGCTATCTATTCACTTTGCATGAGTATACACATATTATCATTAACCTGTATAGGCCTCTTTCTATTCTCCCAGCGTTAGATAACAGCACTCCATACTTAAGAGTATGAAACTGAAATGCTTAATTCTTACTATGCCTCAGCTCTCAGTTGAGTCCTCACAGTAGTACAGCTATCAACAAGGTGGAAGTCTGTAGCACATTTATAAAATGTACTCCAAATACTAAAAATCTCAGAACCACAAAATCCAGGGCCCTCTGATCCACTGTAGTTTGTTTCTAAGTCAAGCCCTTTTTAATTATTTTAATAACCTTCCAACACGAAGGCTAAAACCCAGTGATTCATGGCATGTGCTTAGCTTACATAAATGTCTTATTGGCTCATATAGCACTTAACATTTTTAAAAACTTCCACATTTTAAAAAATTTGGTGCATGAGGCTCCCGGTTCAATCCCCAGCACCTCCACCAAAAGAAAACAAAATTGGGGCAATTTCGCATAAAATCCAGGTTCCTGGCTTTACCTGAAGAATTAGAGTATCTAGCAACACTGGGATGGCCTCCCTGCACGGCCGAATCAAGCTACAGCTGGGTGTGGATGAGGCAAGTGCTTCTGAGTTCCCCCATAACCCCTGCCTTCACTCACTTATTCTACACAGTACCTCTGATCTAGCATATCTGTAAGAGCAGTAGCGGGCTACTCCTATACACCACCTGTTTCGAGGACATGAGTTATTTTAATATTATAAGCGGCAATACTTACAGGATATCCAGGGAAAGGTGGGTAGCCTGTAGGAGGATAGCCTGGGTACCACATTCTGTAGCAATAAAACATGTCCTCTGTAATTTCCTATAAGGGTTAAGGATTTTGAAGATATACAGATAGACACACAACACAAGGTTTTATGCAAAATATTCCTTCTTTCCAAAGAGTCTATCGGGTACTAAAACAGGGATACTGGTGGTAGAACCTTATAAAATACTTCTTCATTTCACCATTTGAGCTCCATTTGAGCTAATGGAGTTGGTATAGCAAAAGTTCCAAATTCCTTGTCATACCACACAATTTTTGTCATACCTCAATTTACTGGTACTATTATTTAAAATTTTGCTTAAGCGGATTAATATTTTACTTAAATTTGTTTCATACCACTTACATAAATGGAAAACTTACCATAGGGTTCTTGCCACAAATAGATGGTAATACTAAAATGAATACATAACTATTAAAATAAAAAATGCTTTCTAGGTGCCATAGAAATCCCCTTGTATGGTGAAACCATATTATGAGAAACAATGGTATAACGGTTAAAAGTTAACATTCTAGAGTCACATATACCCAGATTAAGCCCTGGCATTTTATTTAACTTTTTTTTTTTTTTTTTTTTTTTTTTTTTTTTTTTTTTGAGACAGAGTCTCACTTTGTTGCCCAGGCTAGAGTGAGTGCCGTGGCGTCAGCCTGGCTCACAGCAACCTCAATCTCCTGGGCTCAGCGATCCTACTGCCTCAGCCTCCCGAGTAGCTGGGACTACAGGCATGCGCCACCATGCCCGGCTAATTTTTTTTATATATATATTTTTAGTTGGTCAATTAATTTCTTTCTATTTTTGGTAGAGACGGGGTCTCACTCAGGCTGGTTTCGAACTCCTGACCTTGAGCAATCCGCCCGCCTCGGCCTCCCAAAGTGCTAGGATTACAGGTGTGAGCCACCGCGCCCGGCCTTTAACTTTTGATTATGGCAACTTTCAAGCTTATTCAAAAGTAAAGATAAACCCATGGATCCATCACCCAGCTGCAACAACTACCAAGTCATGGACAATCCTGTTTCTTTAATATTCTCACTCCTCACCACTCCACTGGATTATTCTGAGGCAAATCCCAGACATTATATCCTTTTAACCTATATATATACCCTAGTATGTACCTCTAGAAACAAAGACGTTGTAAAAATGATTAACAAGGCTGCTGTAAAACCATAACCATGTTTCGATGTCATGATGTACTGTACTTGAAAAATAATCTATATAGGCATGTCATTATCACCCTTCTTAGTAACTTTTTTTTTTTTTTGAGACAGAGTCTCACTCTGTTGCCCAGGCTAGAGTGCCATGGCGGAACCTAGCTCACAGCAACCTCAAACTTCTGGGTTCAAGTGATCCTCCTGCCTCAGCCTCCTGAGTAGCTGGGACTACAGGCATGCACCACCACACCCAGCTAAGTTCTTTCTATTTTTAGTAGAAAGGGGGTCTCACTCTTACTCAGTCTGGTCTGGAACTCCTGACCTCAAGCAGTCCTCCTGCCTCAGCCTCTGAGGGTGCTAGGATTACAGGTGTGAGCCACCATGCCCAGCCAGTTTCTGAATATCAACATGTGACTATTAAATCTTTCCAGTAATCTTTTAAGTGTTTTTACTATTTTATTTTGCAATTGTTTATTGACCTCATGGTAAAAAATTTCAAACATTTAAAAGCAGACGGCCAGGTACAGTGGCTCACACCTGTAATCCCAGCACTTTGAGAGGCCAAGACAGAAGGATTGTTTAGGCCAGGAGTTTCAGATCCACCTGGGCAACACATAGAGACCCCCACACCCCTCTACAAAACCTGGCATACAATTCCTAAAATCCTTAATGTCCTAAGTGACACCTTTTTGTATCCTAATGAGTTGACTGATGGCTAGGTAGCTTCAGGACAGGGTTGATCACCAGAAAGTCCACCATGGATTAGAGGGTTGAGATTTTCAGCACCCCCAACCTACAGAGAGGGGAGAGGGGCTGAAGGTTAAGTTGATCACCAGTGCTTTAATCAATTGTCACACGGTATGTAATGACGCCTCCACAAAACCCCAAAGGACAGGGTGCAGAGAGCTTCCAGAGAGCTGAACACGTGAAGGTTGCTCAAGGGTTGCGCTCTCAGAGAGGGCATGGAAGCTCTGCATCCCTTCCTCCAAAGCTCTCCACATGCATCATCTGTATTCTTTGTAATATTCTTCGTAATAAACTGGTAAACACGTTTGCCTGAATTCTGTGAGCTTCTCTAGAAAATTAGTTGAACACAAAGAGGGGTTGTGGAACCCCAACTGGAACCCAGTCGTCAGAAGTTTTGATCAGACTTGGAACTGATTGGGGGGGGAGGGTGTTCAGTCTTGTGGGACTGAGCCTTCAACTTGTGGGATCTGACGTATATGTATAGAATATCCCTAAAAAGATACTTGAGGTAGCAAACAGTGGCTGCCTCCTAGGAGGAGAGCTGGGGCACAATGAGACTTACTTTTCAATGTACCTTTAGTCCTTTCAGAATGGTGCACACATCATCTATTCAAAAAGTAGACTTTTAAAAAAGTTTTTGTAAAAAGTTAAACAAACCCCAGGATGACTCAACAAATTACTCAACTTTGGTCAAGGGAATAAGACCAGGCTGGTCAACCAGAGCTTTTCTTTTCAACATTTTCTGTCACAACCACTTCGAAAATCATTCTTGGTTCTCCAAACCATCTCCACCCAGTGAGTCGGCTAGTCAAAGGGTTGGGTCTCACTATAGGTGTCTCATAGATGGCATGAAGCCCAGGAACACAAGAGGCAGCTGTTGCAAATTTGCCAGGGGTGGGGGAGATACACAAAACAGGAAGGGCAGCTGAAGATGGACATCAGCAGCCAAGATTTTCCAAAACTAGCCTCTAGGTCTGGAAGGGCCATTTAAATCAGACAGCAATATGGATAAAGAATGAGGCATGGCTAGGATTCTGCAGGGACAGGTAGAGACTGCCACCCACCCACCAGTGAGAACTGAAAGATGGCTTAAGTTTACAGTGGCCAAAACTAGCTCCTTATCTAAGGTGCCTTATCTGGTGCTTGAAACCCCTTCATTGCCTGATGGGTAACTCATTACACTCCTTGCCTAATTAGGACAGATTACTTTAGCAGATTAGCTCCTTACCAGCTGGCAGAAATTAGGGAGTTTAAAGACAGTCAGAAGACCAGAGACCATGCAGACAATGGCCCACTCTGCACCTTGCAGTCTATTTTCACTTCCTTTCAGCTTGCAATAAAGTCCTTTTTCTCTTAATAAAGAAAGGCAGTCGGAAGATACATCTTCATTTCTGTCACTTTATGGTGGACATCAGCCATCTCCCTCTGTATCTTGGTTTCCTTGGGGATGGACTAGTATCACCACACGTTTGCTGGTCAGGGAACAAGAATCTAAACTGGAATGTGACCCCAAAACTGTTTCCAAGAATTGTAAATCTGAGTAACCTGAGGTTTGTGCGTTCCGCCCTAGCGTTCCCTTATCATTGCTGTGAGACATTGAAAAAGTCCTAAGAAAATGGGAATATTTGAGACTCCAGTACACATCTATTAGAATGAATGGGAACACTGCTTTGGAAAACAATTTGGTGGTTTGGTAAAATACAAGGGACAGGTCTACATTGACAGAAAGCAGAGCCCTGGTGGCCTGGGGTAGGGCAGGAAAGGAGGGATTACACAGAGGAAGGTCCATCTCTTGGGAATAATGGAAATGTTCATTCTTTTAATTGTGGTGACAGTTTCACAGGTGTATATACATTGGTCAAAATTCATCAAATTGTACATTTAGTATGTGCAGTTTATGATATGTCAATTATCCTTCGACAAAGCTAAAGGCATGTGCTCACATGTGGAATCTGAGAGTGTTTCCTCACACCAGTGGTAAGAGTAAGCCACAAAACGGAAGAATCCAGAAGGCAGAAGGGAGCTCTTCAGGCTTTTAGATGTAGTCTTCAGAAATTTTAATGTCAGAGAACAATAGAACCGGTTCTTGCTTTGGCCATGGTTATGTCATCCTGTTTCTTTGAAGTCAGCCTACACTTGCAGTGTGGAATTGCCCTGGCAGTTTCTGTGGAATGATGGGGTTATTTAAAAATCAGTCTAGCTTGCAGGGTGAGGCGAAAGACAGATTCTGGCTGCGTTGAGCTGTGGAAGAACTGGCCCCTGAGCCTGCCTTGAAAAGTTCCAAGAGGGCCATGTGCAGTGACTATGGCTTGGCTCCTCCTTGAAGAGAAGATGTGAGGAAAGAGTATTTCCCCTGAGGCTGTGGAAGGGCCGGGAAGCCTAACCCTGACTGTCCTTCCTCACACAGTGTCTCTGCGGCGTCCTGAAAGCCCTGTACCGCAGCAAACACGGAGGTCGCAAGGTACAATCCTGGGCAGAGGAGCTGGCAGGCATCCTCCTGAAGCAGGTGAGTGCCGCGGCAGTAGAGCCATCCTGGACTCCCCTTTCTCTCTGCTTTGGAGGGGACGGCTTCCCACGACCAGGGCGCCACTCCACACAGCACAGGTGTCTTTCATGTGGGGATCTCAGCCTTACACACCTCAGGCTTCCCCGGAACAGTGACATGCCTGGATTCTGGACACGCAGTGGGATCTTTCCCATGAGGACAGGTGGACACATCTGTATGATTCCTGGGGTGAAGGGCCTTTGTTGGTCCCCCTGATCTCTGGGAAAAGGGCAGAAGCTTTGAGCCTCTCCATCTGCCTGTGAGAAATGTGCAGACTTCTCTGTTATGGAGTAGGAGGAGGACCATTGGTGTTGTCAAGGAAAAAAAGGGAAACTCTATAAAATAGTTTTAAAGAGATTTATTCTGAGCCAAATTTGAGAACCATGACCCAGAGCCACTGTCAAGAGGCCTTGGGCAAGTGGACTGGCTGTGGCTGGTTACAGTTTGGTTTTTATACATTTCAGGGAGAAAAGAGTTACAGGTAAAGTCATAAATCAATACTTGGGAGGCATACATTGGTTTGGCCCAAAAAGGTGGGCCTACAAGTTATAGGTGGGTTTAAAAATTCTTTGGATGGCAATTGGCTAAGAGTTAGACTTTTAGAGTTATCTAAAAGACCAGAAAGGATATGCACAATTTAAGATAAAGTTGTGAGCACTCTGGGAGGTCCAGACAGGAGAATGTTTCAAGTTTAAGATAGGCAGCTGCTAGGATGCTTGAGTTAAGATAGGGGCTTTTTATCTTTTAGGTGATGTTAATGCTATACCTGAATCAGGTTAGGAAGTAAATGACCCCTTTATTTGGTTAACAAAAGCTGCTTAGTGGGGATTTACCATTTGTCAGCCTGACTCAGCTGGCCTTCTTAGGAAGGAGTTTTGAGCAAAAGAGAAAGATCAGAGTTCACTCTGCAAAATTTAGCAAAATTGATACTTTCCTGGTATTTGATTTTTTGGCCACTGTCTTTCTCCCTATGGGGAGGGGAATGTGGATTCCTGGGTTACATTTTCCTATTTTCCTTATGGCCAAGCACCATGTCTTTCTTGGCTTCATGCCTCAGTTTCTTCAGCTATGCCCAGGGTCCCTGGTTTTAGTCTGAAGGCCTTGTTCTCCCTACAGATGAGTGACAAAGAGAGCCAGCCATCAGCTCTTTTTGATGAGACCGAAACATTATCCCTGTGGGCATTTAACCTGTTGAGTAAGTCAATACCTTTCCCTAGCCCCAGGTGTGTGTGTGTGTGTGTGTGTGTGTGTGTGTGT
This sequence comes from Microcebus murinus, assembly GCF_040939455.1. Taxonomy (NCBI): domain Eukaryota; kingdom Metazoa; phylum Chordata; class Mammalia; order Primates; family Cheirogaleidae; genus Microcebus; species Microcebus murinus. The sequence goes on from NC_134117.1 coordinate 61,892,253, forward strand.
GTGTGTGTGTGTGTGTGTGTGTGTTTGTGTGTGTCTGCATGCACTTGTGTATGAGTATGTTTGTGTACTCAGGACCGTTTTGCCTCTTCCTTGACCGGAATGGGGCCAAAGTCTTCCTGGGGGCTTCCATCCTTCTAGACAAGATGCAAAGGAGTTCCTGAGAGCTCTGTGTGAAATGAAATGGATCTGAAAAGGCACAGGCATTGGCCCCCCACTCCTTTGGTTTCCAATCACATAGCCTGGGACTGCCTTCCCTTTCTTCCGTGGGGACCTGCAGCTCAGAATAAAGTCAAATAATGTCACTTCAGCACTAATGAGCACAATGTGCTGGCCTAGGGCAGGGAATGAGGGGGCAGGGGAGGGCCAAGGTCTGGCTCAGGGAGAGCGTCTGGCACACGGTGATGCGGACAGACACTGGTTCTCTACCTTCCTCCTTCCTTTCTCCATCCTGATGGCGCCTGATTTATCCAGTCATGGCCTTAGTGGTTGCTGGGAGCATGATTTCCTCCTACTTATTCCCTGCCACTCACAAACCACCAGGAGTCTGTCTTCACACCCTCCTGATAGGCCATTTATGCCTGGATACCACAGTCAACGTTCTGCAGAGGGCAATCCCATCAGAAGAGGAGTCCACAGTGCTGTCAGCCCTTGAGTACTTCACGGAGGTGGTCCCTGGAGGTGAGTGGGATGGCGTGGGGGGCTGGGATTCCAGGACTTGGTATTTCCTAGGAGATTCCTTTCTCTGGGCAACAGTCAAGTCTAGTAGTTAAAAGCACTTTTTTAAACTCAAAGTGAACTCAGTGGGTTCAAATCTTGGCTTTGCCTCTTACTAGCTGTGCAGCTTTGGGCAAACCCCTTTTTGATTCTGTGCATCTATGACTTCTTCTGAAAAATTAGGATAAAAATATTACCTCTCTTTAGGGGGTTTTAGTGAGGATTAAATGAACTGACAGTATGTGGTGTGCTTAGAACAGGGCTTGCTATGCAGGTGGTTACCGTAGTTTATCTATGACTGTTGCCTGGAAGAATCGGCTCCACCTGCAGTCACCTGCTTATGTTAAACACTGTGTGTGCGACACAGTGCTGGGCACTAAGGAACACACATGAGGATAATTCGGGACCCACTATCCATGAGCTTGCTGGTGGACAGGAAGGTGAGAGGCTGTTTCTGCAGGGAAATGATGCCAGGCCACGTGCACTAAGTTACTGAAACAGGTGCATGATGACACTGGGCAGGAATGGCAGGAGGGATCCCTCAGGGGCTGGGAGGGCTCATGGAGGGGATGGACCAAAGGCAGGTTAAAGAGTTGTCACCATGGCTAGGAGAGGGAGCTCACAGTGAAGAAGAGCCAGGGCCAAGGTCTACAGGCTGAGACCAGAGGGCGGGAGCACAGCTTGGCTGCACAGGGGCATCTGTGTGGGCAGCCACGGGAGGCTGGCAAGGGTGGAGGCTCCAATACCAGCTTGATGAGAGGACCGCTTCAGGGCACTTTTTCATCTACACTGGTTGATCTCAGTGCAGTTGGCAGGCAGAGGGGTGGCAGAGACAGACACCATGAAGATGCCACCTGGCCCTGAAGACCGAGACTATACCTGGAAGTACTCCCACCTGTGTGCCTTATGTCACCTGAAGTAGCAGAGGAGGGGGGAGGAAGCTGACCTTCGGCTGCATGCCTGTGTTTTCTCTAGCACCCCAGGCAGAAAGGCTGAAGAGGGAGGTGCTGAACTCGGTCATCTCAGTGACACAGAAGGATCGAAGACCAGTGAGCTGAAGGGCTGCGTGTTTGTGCTGGGAGGGCCATTGCCTCTGAGACCTTGTGGTCTTGTTCACGGCGGGGGGGCAGTGAAGGAGGAGGAAGGGAGGGTGGGCTGTCCAAGCCTGTCCTAGCCTCAGGAATTTCCCTCGGGATACATTGGAGTTTTCAAAGCCCAGGAAGAGTATGAGTGCAGAAAGGTGTTTCCCTTCGGAGCCTTTGCTCTGGGCAGCACTGTGGTGTCCTCAGGGGAGCCATGGAGCTCCAGATGACACTCCTCAGTGCCTGGATGCACAGTTTGCTGAGGGAGAAGAGCCTCAGGTGTCATGTGTGGGGTGGGGTCTGAGCAGCTGTACTTCGAACAAGCTCCACAGCCAGGGTGGTAGGCAGCTGGGACTCCCAGGTCTGACCATGCGGGACAGAGCGTTGGGGCAGCAAGAACAGGGCACCCTGGTTGTGAGCACCAAATGTAGGACAGTGACATCATCTTGAAAGACAGGGGCCCAAGTCCCAGAAGGCTGACGAAGAGCCTGGGCGTTGAGGGCTGGGCCCTGGGGACTTGCAGGAGTTGTTACTGGCCTGACCCATGAAGGCAGGAACACGAGGCCTTTCCTGGACTCAGATTCCCCCTACCCAGACACCTGTGGAGTCCCACAGTGTGGACAAGCCCAGCGCTCAGAGTCCTCCAGGAGGACGGTGGCAGGGATGTCAGTGAGAACTTCAGGGAGCATTGGAAGTGGTCAGGTTCAGTGACTGTGCTCTGTCATGGCCACAGAGTCCACTGAAGAGTCACAGTCGACTTGGACTCAGGAGACCTGAGTTCCTTGAAGTCCTCCCTAACTTGCTGAGGTGCTCTGTGTCCTCACTTGGAACCCAAGGGGTCAGATGGTGTCCCTGAGGTCCGTTGCTGTGTTGCATGTGATGCTCTCTGACTCTGCAGGTGCGCATGGCCCTCCTGAGGTTCCTGGAGGCGCTGGGGCAGCGTGACTATCTGAGCCTTCCCGAGGGCAGGGTGGTCATAGATTACCTCCTGAAGCTCAGCCAGTGGGACTCCTCGGTGAGCAGGGCCATCCCTGAGGGGGCCTGAGGCAGTAGAAAGGCTGAGGGGAGGGGAGAGAGAAAGGGCAGGGTGCAGAGAAGAGCGGGGACAGGAGGCTGGGCCGGCAGGACTGGGGTCAGGGGACTTTGCCCTTCCCAAACCTTGTCCTTGGCCCCAGGAAGCCTTGATTCAGGTGGGTCAGCAGGCAATGCTTCCAGATTTTAGTTCTTTTTTCTTCTTCCAGAATGAAGCGGACATTGGACTCATGTCTTTGAAAGTCCTGCAGACGGTGCAAACAGCTGGGGTCACACAGGCCTCTGCATTCCTCCTCTCCTGGCTCCCAGCCCACTCCTCTGTCCCCCAGACTGCCTTCTTCTCCCTGCCCTCCATCTCCCCCTTGTCCTCTCTCTTCCACTCCTCTCCACTTCCGTCTCTTCCAGTCTGGGGCCTGGGCCTCCTCTGAGAAGGGGTTCAGGGAAGTACATGATGGTCGCTGGGTGGTGAGTCTGGATTGGAGTCCCTCTGCCAGCATCTGGCTGTGACATCTTGAGGAAATTGCTCTATGGGCTGACTTTCCCCTTATGTACGAAAGGGGGATATGGTATGCCCTGTCTGCTCACAGCAGCCTCCAAGGGTCCCTGGGGGCCCTGGGAGCTGCTGTGCTATGGAGGGGGTAACAGGCCATGGAGGGCCCTGTTGGGAGGTCCTGTCCTCCCTGCAGGCAGCCACTTTCCCTCCCATGAAGCCCTGAGTCCTGACCTCTCGTGTTTTTTCTGCCTGCGGAATGTTCCCCAGTGAAGGCGATGACAAAGTCACACCATTCAAAATTTTAAGAAAGCCCTCTGTCTGATCAAGTCCTTCCTGGTGTTATTTTAATAAGGACCATGGTGACATTTTACCAAGATGGGGTGAGAGGAGAGAGAGGCAGGGTCAGAGACAGACAGCATAGGCCTGTCTTGGGAAGAGGCGGCTGCAGGTCTCATAGGACCTTACAGGACTAGCACCTAAGGTCATAGGGGTTGAGGTCACGTGGTAATGCTGAGTCGGGGCTAGCACTGACCCTATGGCATACCCCCTCCCAGGTGTCCTTGCCCAGACTGATCAGCCTGCTATGTGAGCCCGGCAACACCTCAGCCTTCGTGGTATTGAGGTGGCTCTGAGGGAACAGGCCCTAGGCCAGCCCGCCTACCTCAGCAACATCCCATCAGGTATGAATACGGGGAGGGGAGACCACGGGGATTGGGGGGCCCACGGGCACTGGGTCTGCCCCAGGCATGGTAGTGGGGCCCAGATTGAGACCCCTCAGGCATGAGGATTCGGTCATTGCTGTGGTGAGGCTGTGAACCTCACACCTCAGGCTGGTCGGCCAAGGGTTAGGGCCACAGCAGGAGCCCATTGGCCCTCAAAAGGGATGGAATGGAGCCTTGTATGCAACAGAGCTGTCACCCACAGGCCCTCTGGCCTTCACTCCTCATTTTCCAAACCTGGAGGCCAGGAGTGGTAATGACCAAGTGCCATAGTGGGCGCATACAGCATCCAGACTTGGGGCCTCCCCTGCCCCAGCTCTGGCCTCAGTCTACACTCCCCACCCCGGACCTGTCAACCCAGTGGGGTGAGGGACGGGGTGAGGGTGTCCGCTCCACACTGACTGGGTGATGGTTTATTCTGTCAGCTGGAACGGCAGTGTTAGTGCTTCAGGCTGAGTGGCAATGTCCGGGTCCCTCGGCTCACCTTCTCCACAGTGTCTGTGCCCCTCCCCTGCCCTGCAGAGGGTGGGCTGCTGGCTGGGGTTGGAGGTGGGACCCCTGGAGCTTGGGCTAAAGCTGTCCTCTTCCTTCATGACCTCTTTGATGTAGATGTACAGGTCCTTCCCTTCTAGGAGTCTCCGCACAGAAACATACTCATTTCACCAGCACACAGTACTTGCTATAAAAGGTAAGAAACAGAGAGAGATGCTGAGGGCCATTGCCACAGCCCTCCCCCTCTCCTCCATGGCCAACCTGGAATAAATGCCTCCCTCACTCCCAGCCAGGGAGGAAAGACTCAGGGGCCCTTGATCAGATTCCTCCAGTGCTCAGTCAGTCAACTACTTCCTGGAGACTAAGACAGAATGTTGAATCTGTGAAGAAGCCAGTTATTTCTGTGTTTCTCAACATCAAAGCACTTGTGTGCCAGAGAAATCTGGAAGGATTCAGTGCTGTGGGTTATGGCTTCCACAGCTATTCACATTCTCATTTGCCTTGAGCCTAACTGACCTCACACCCGCCAGCTGTGTTTAACACTTTCATAGACAAAGTGACTACTACAAAGAAAGATCAACTGACAGGCTACTTTGTCTAACTTCTAATATGAAAATCTCTACAAAGGCAACCAGTCACAGGGAGCAAGATTGCCTCTCAGTTACTGTAATCACGGTTTCTCACTATTCACACTCACTGTGCCAAGTGGACTCTCAAATATCTCCATTTGGCCACCTCCAAGCCTGGAATAGCAGTTTAGCCAGGAAGTCTTTCAGGATGGAATAGGGCACGAAGGGAAATTCAAAATAGATCCCATGAACCTTCTGGGTTCTATCAACCATGGCCGTGGGGAAAAAATAAATAAATACTGTGGCTGTCTCGTGAGCCAGGAAGAAGGGGATGGATATCAAGAGCAGTCTTCATACTGGTTACCAAATTTCTCCTTGGTTATACATTTCCTTGCAGGCAGAGATCATGTCCCCATGTGAAGCTATGTAAAATCATGCAACCCATCCAGGGACATATATGGGGGCTATAGCAAGAAGGAGCCTAGGAGAGCCCCCAAACCAAACCTCCACTACCATTCTACCGCTGCTTGGATCCCACTCAAATGCATCTGTGAAAGGTTTGCAGATGTGCTCTTGAAGATGTCCGCCTCTGGGGTCAGGGAGGGTATCTGTGAGGACCTTTGCAGCATTCTGCTCCCGTGTCTCTGCAAGGCAGCATTTGCATGCCACAGCTGCTCCACTTTACCCCGCTGTGGACACGTGGAAATCATGGCACTCAGGCAGAGAAGTATGAGCACAGCTTGTAGGAGTGAGCATACACAGAGGAGCATACACACCCATACCTTACAGATACCTTTAGTGTGCTTCTTAGTTCTCCCTGGCCTCCATTTCCAGTACAGATGAGAGCCCCTGCCATAGTGTTCTGTCCTGAAGAAATAACAGCTTTCTCTTTGGCTCCAGACTACAGAGTTCTCTTCAAAGACACTGAGCTCTGCTGGAACAGCTTCCCAATACCAACATGACCTTATTTCTATTTCCCTGCTAGACCAAGGTCTAGAAAGAACTTCCGCTCCATATTTATACCATATTTAGTCTCCGCTTGTGAAACTATTTTCTCTGAGAGAGCTTTAACTTTCCCCTTCCCTCCTTCAGTCACCATCTGGAGGACACACTCTACCATCTTGGTCCCCACACCTCTCTCACTGCAAGCTATTTCCAGGTCCATCTAAGTACAAATGTTCACAACTTTAAAACAATTGTGTTAATATTAATAGATCCATCATTCATCCTTACTAATCTGGCCTCACGAAGACAAGTGACAGTGTCAATCCATTTAGAAGGGGGAAGGTAGTTGCCATTAAGTTCTTCCAAGTATAGTTTAGGGGACATTGAAATGACCAGAGACACACACAGGAGGAAGGATTACCATAAGAAGGATGACTCGAAACACTAGGAGAATTCAATCCTGAGAGGGGAATATGCCATTGAAAAGCCATTTAAGCATGACAGAAAGGAGAAAAAGAAAGGGATGTCACAGATTTTGAGCACCTGCTAGGTGCTAAACCCTCTGCAGGCCCTTTTCCTTTTAGGCTCTCCTTGGATCTCCACAACACCACAAGGATACAGCTGTGTACTGATGCTCAAGCTGTGCTCAAAGTCACAGCTAATAAGGGAAGAGCCAGGGGTTCAAACCCAGGTCCACATGACTCTGTTCCAGTCAAATTTTCTGTGTGCAGGGGAGAACTAGCAAAAGTAAAAGGGAGTTATGTTGAAAGTATCCTTGGTAAGAAATGAAGAACTGAGACTGGGAACACCAAGAACAGAAGCTGATGAGAAGGTGGGACTTCTTGCAGACTAGAACTGCAAGGTGGCTTGGATTTCAAGACAGCTCCAGGAACCTCACTGACAAGTAAATGCCCTGTCTTTTCATTCTCCTGCTCACGCAGGTGCCAGATGGAGCCATAATCCGACTTCTTCAGCTGGCTCAGAGTTTCTGATTACCCCAAACTTTCATCCCTCTACCTTGTATCTTCAGCTAGAAGGACAACATTAAACAATACAAAATAAAAGTCATTACTATTTCACTTCACTGGGGGTGGTCATTAGGGATCTCATTATTCCAGAAGCTGCACCAGCTACATTACAATCAGGAAATGTTTAGGTCAATCTGAGAATAATGGATTCACTAAGGCCCATCAAGGACGCGTGGTGTAACTTTCTCAGACCTCCTCGTGGTGGCTATTGGAGGACAACCATGACCTCCCATGCAAGTTCTCCTCAGAATGTTCCCCCATGGCTAACGCACACCCAGGCACAGGGAATCTCATGCCCATTATACCCACTAGGATTTGTGAAAGGTCTTCAGGTACATTTAAGTTCTCAAACTGTTCAATTTTTTAGTGCTCAATTATCATTTGTTACATACTTACTGAGTATGAACCGTTGTTATGGAATGAACTGTGTGTGCCCAAATTTATGTGTTGAAGGCCTAACCCCCAATGTGACTCTATGTGGAGACAAGGCTTTTAAGGAGGCAGTTAAGATTAAATAAGGTCCTAAGTGTGCCGTCATAAGCCCACAGCATTGCTGGCTTTCTAAGGAGAGAGAGAGAGACAGAGATACAGACACAGAGACAGAGAGAGAAAATAGGGATAGAGAGACACAGAGAGAGAGACAGAGAGAGAGAGAGAGGAGAGTCCTCCCACCATGTGAGGACGCAGATGGAAGGTGACCCTCTGAAAGCCAGAAAGAGGCCTGGCCAGGAACCACACCTGCCAGCACCCTGATCTCAGACTTCTCAGCCTCTGGGGCTATGAGAAAAGAAATCTGTTGTCTAAGCCACCTTCTCTGTGGTATTTTGTAGTCGCAGCCCTAGTAGACAGAGGCAACTGTCTCCTAGGGACTATAATACTGCTGTGCTCCTAAATGCTGAACTTCACACCTGGGAAACACCACAGCCCCGAGGGAACAGCTTTTCTGCACCTGGGGGTAACCCAAAGCCACATCAGACTGCAGTGCTGCCAGGCTCTGCCAGCTGCGGGACAGCCTGGCCCATGACACCCACATTCTCACCTTCCTGTCTCCTGTCTCCCCTCCCATCTGCATCCTCTGAGCTCTCACGCCGTGTGGGACCCAACAGCTACTTATCACTATTTACGTCCACTCCGAGGACACTGCCGCCAGCAATCTGCTCAACTGCACTCATCCGGGTCCCTTTACCGGCCCTGCTCCACCTTGACTCCCAGGTGTCCGGGCCAGTGGAACTGCAGCGCGCTGGACACGATGGGCTCTGGGGTCAGGTGCCAAGAGTGGGATCCCAGCTGTGGCCTTGCTGAGGTTCCTACCTCTAAGCCTCAGCTGCCGCACCTGTGAAATGGACGTGGTAATAGTGCTCACCAGCGCCTGTGGAGAAACGTACAGACGAAGGAGGAGAGAGTCCACGAATGGGTTCTAAGACTGCCAGAAAAGGTCAGTTTTGAGAGCGCTAGGCCAAGCCCAGCCAAGTTAGGAACCTGACAGGCAAAACCCGTTAGATTTCCCAGGCATCCTGACAGTTTAACTGAAGGTGGCGCATTCCTTGGTGTGGCCTGCCTTCTCTCATTGGCCTCTCGACTGTCAATCAGTCACTGGCTCCGCCCCTGCGGTTCCTGACCGTTTTCTGGAGCTGCTTCGCCCCGCCCCTTTGCCAATGTGCTCTCACGTGAGCACAGCTGCTCCACTGACCGCGAGGCCACGCCCCGGGTCGCGCTTGCAGGAAGCCATCCTGTCAGCCAAGCCCTGACAGAAAACCTTTGGTTCCTGTCAGATGCCTCCCTCCCAGTCATCTGCTGGGCTCTGCTGGGAGGGATTGCGGCTCTGGCTCTCCACCACAGCTAAATTTGGACCCAGGAGAAAACTGGGGACCCGCAGAGCACTCTACGTGCAGCCAAGTGTCCCAGCTCTGCCCAGGGCAGCTGGAAATGGATGTAAAGTGGCAGCTCTGCCCCATCAGCGCCACCCGCCTAAGCAGGCGTTTCCCTGAGCTTCCTCCTCCCCGTGCACAGGGGAGCCTGGCGGTGCCCAAGTCCCGCTTAGGGCTGTGAAGTAGCGCTTTTATTCCGTGGTGGTCTCTATTTGGGGAAAAAATTACTCCCCAGGTGAATGTTTTTATTTTGGAGTTAGTCCAAAATATTTTTGGGTTGATATGTGAAAACCTGAACCTAATTCTTTCAGAGCTTTGTGTTATTCAAGGATGAAAGACGTTCATATTAAAATGTACTCGCCTTTTACCAGGGACTGTGGCCATTAGCGTGTTCACACATCTCAGAAACAGCCCGGGCTACACAGTCAGGGCTTGGCAGAAAGGCAGTTCTCAGGGAGAAGGTTAGATGCAGGTGAACTGAAGGGCAGTTGGGCAGTTGGTGCAACTGTGGGGTCAGGACCTGCTACCTCCCTTTCACAGCATGGCGCCTCAACCCGGGAAAAGCTCCCTGAAGCCGCTGGCGCGCCCCGTGTGCGTGTGCACGTTGCACGTGCCTGTGTGTACGTGTGTAGTAACGTGCGTGTATTTGTGAGTGTGTCTGTATTGGTGAGTGTGCACGTGTATCTGCCTGCAAATGTGTGTGTTTACACTTATGTGCGTGTTTACACGTGTGTGTGTTTACACGTGTGTGGGTGCGTGGCAGCACGCTCTGTGGGAAGGGCATTCTGAGACCCAGCAGGGCTGTCAGGGGCCGTCCCTACTCCTCTGCTGTCCCTTCCCTCTCTCAGGAAACTAGAGCGCTGCCGCGGGTGCAGCCAGACTCTTCTGCAGTGTTGGCTTCCCACGTGGAGGCGCAGGTGGTGGCTGATCCCCGAAAGGTGGAGACCAGCCCCAGCTCCTGCCCCACTGTGGCCCCTTAGGTGGGGCTGTCTGGGGCCAAGGGATTGGGGGCAGATGGGTGGCAGTTGGTGGGGAAGAGGTCACCCAGGCTCCCCAGCTGCTGACATTTGCCTTATCTGCTGGACTGTCAGGGATGTTCCCCTCCCCCAGAGCCTTTTCCAGGACTGCTACTGGCTCATCCCCCCTGCTGTGCCGCTGCTGCTCTGGGCTCTGCTGTCTGTGCAGCAGGAAGGTAAGTGCTTCCTGCCACCTGGCCCTGGGGCCCCCAAACACGCCCAGTCTCTGAGGAACCCGAACATGTGACAGCCACATGATCCTGCCTTGGGCAGGTTCCCTTTGCCTCCGAGGTCATCACGTGAGCCAGGGGAGGGCAGTTTCGGTCCCTGCAATAGCAGGCCATGGAGAGCCTGGGCTTCCACCACACCTCACCCCCGGCTTGCCACAGATAGTGGCCTGGGACGCCCTGGACATGGGGCCAAGGCCTGCCCTGGTCCTGAGAGAAGTGACCTCAGCCCCTGGAACAGGGCTGCCTCACACAAGCCTGTCTTCTGGAAGCCCCAGGTGGAACGGGCCAGGAGGGGGCTCCATGTTGAGGGAGGGTGGGAGGGGCGTGAAGCACTGATGGCTCCAAGTGCAGGACGGGGCTGACCAGGGAGGGACGGAAACTTCTGGTCCGGCTGTGCCTTAAAACCCAGCATTGATCTCGGCCAATTTCTAGTGCCTTCCCCACGCCTTCCTCTGTCCTTACTATGTACCAGTTCTTCCTGGACCCCATGCAGGGCTGGGGAGGGACAGAAATGAAGTCCCCACCATTGTCACCTGCAAGGGCTCATCCTGGCTCTGGTCTAACCCCCAGGGTGAAACGTCCACCATTGTATGATGTGGCCCGTGCCCCATGTGAAGCAGAGCCCAAGAAAAATGTCAGACACTCGCCTGGGGTTGGCCGGTGTTGGTTGGGAGCTCGGGTGGACAGGACCCACCCAGAGAGCTAGAGAAGACAAGGGACAGACCACAGGGAGGGAGGGACAGGGCACGGCCACAGAGACCAAGAGGGTCCGACCTCTGCATGGGAAGCAGCAATGAGAGAAAGCTGCAGGGACCAGGAGAGGGACAGTCCCTGAGGGCTGGGAGGTCAGGGACAGAGAAGTTCTCCCAGGAGAAGAGCAGTGGGCCCTATGTCCTCCTCCCCATGTGGGCTCTGGGCTGATGAGGGGCACGTCCTGGGCTGGGTCTCTCCAGGCCCATGGCCTGGCTGATACCTGAGGACGCCAGGGCATGGGTGCAGGGGCTCCCCTGGGGTAAGGTGGGGCTTGCTGGCCGCAGCGCCATAGGCTTGGGTCCCTGGACTGACACCCGAAGTATGGCACCTGTCCTGCTGCTCCAGACCAGGGTCCCATCTGTGGGCAGGGACCAGACAGAGCCCACCCCACTCCCACCCATCCCACAGTTTTCTGTTTTGAACACTCTAGAAGAAGCCCCCACCTATTCAGACACCAGAACAGGTAAGTCGTGGTTCTGGTCCTGACATTGTCGCCTGAGGGGGGCGCTGCCCTTCAGGAGGAGGCTCTGTGAAGCCTGTGCCCCTGAGCTCCCACCTTCCTGGGAAAAGCAGAGAGTCACAGAGGGGCAGGGAGTGACCTGGGAGCAGCGCGGGACACACAGTGATGTCACCCAGACAAGGCCCTTCCGCTCCCAGAACCGCCTGTCATGAGCCTCTGTCAGGGAAAGTGCAGCCTGGGCCCCAGGTTCCGCAACTGCCAGGGTCCCTGCTGCGATGCGTGGAGCTCTAGTGTGGTCCCCAAAGGGCTGTGGTGGGATGTGAGGACCCAGGTGAGCTCTGGAGAAGGAGCCTCCAGTTTGGGGACCTGGTCCCAGCCCAGGCTCTGCATGGAGGCTTGGCTCCGTGAGATGCGTCTGATCCCTGTCTCCCGGCAGGGCCCAGCGCTGGCTGGGCTCAGCCTCCAGGGACTGCAGGGCTGATGAGGTGGGAGGGACGCCAGCCCCAGTGAGCACAGGGACCAAGGGCAGGAGCCGGCTGTGGCTCACCCGGGCTGGGGACCCCAGGGCCGTGAGTGGCCGTGGAGGGTGGCTGAGGCAGGAGGCCCTGGCCGGGCTGCGGTGGAAACAGCCTGGCTGTCTCTGCCTCTGCGCGGGCAGCGTGGGCCTGGGGACACTGTGGCTGCAGGGGCAGAGCAGAGGGCGTGGGCAGGGACGGCCACTCAGCCTCCAGCACAGGCTTCCGCCAACGTGAGTGGCTGAGGAAGCAGGGAGGGCACAGGCCGAGCCGTTGGCGTTTAAGGGAAGAGCCGTGTGCGCAGCCCTGAGCAGTGTGCGCGTTTCTCCCACGGAGGACGCTGCCCGTGCTGGGTGCCCCTCACTGGTGCTTTCATTCAGTGACTGGTGTCTGCTGAGGAGCTGGCCCTGTGCCAGGTGCTGCGGCCACGGACCCCACGTCCCTGCTGCCCAGAGTCTGCCAGACAAGGAGGCAGACAGCTGTTTTGCTCCTGGCGGCCGGAACCTCCACCACCCCCTCCTGCAAAGGTGTGTCCCACAGTGACTGTTCACTGCTCTGGGTGTGAGGAGAGTGCGGAGTGTCCAGGATGCGAGGGTCAGAGGTCAGAAGGGCCCAGTGGGGAGGAGCTGGCAGAGGGGGGCAGCCGGGTCACATTACAGAGCCCGGCCCTGGAGGCAGCGTGGCTCTGTGGGTGCTGGACGTGGCCTCTTGGTGCTGAGGGAAAACCAGAGAACCAGCCCGCCCTAGTGGGCAACAAGCATGAGGGCTCCTGTCCCCCAGCCCCAGGCCTGTGCAGCACCTGGGGTTCCCCCTTTGGAAGCATCCAGGATTCTGGACAGTGGCAGATGGTGACACTGGCCAGTCCGTGGTTCTCACAGAAGTCACAGTCAGCTTGGGCAGTGGCTTGGGTTTCCAACCACCTGCCTGTGGGTGCCTGAGTCCAACAAACTGAGTCACAAAGAGTCTTGCAGAGGTCAGGGAAAAAATAGAAACAAGCAGTCCTGAACCAGATTCTTACCCCCGTGGAAGCTCTCCAGAAAGGACAGTGGCACCTGCTTGGCCTGGCAGCAAGCCATTCACGTAGGGTGAGGAAAGTGCTCACGGAATGGGCCTTGTCACCTGCTGAGATGGGGTGTCAAGGGCTGCAGGGAGGAGGGTGGAGATGGAGACACAGGGCCTCACAGGCAACTGGGCAGGAGTCTGAGCCCTGGGACCCAGACAACGGCAATTCACCCTGAGGAACCCTCCTTGCCCAGGAAGTCCCGTGGCCTCCTTAGGGGACGGGGAACAAGCCAGGCAGCAGCCATGGGGCTCCGGCCAGGGAGGGAGCGGCCCCTGGGGGGCTGGTGGTGAGGGGGCGAGAACTCCAGGCATCCAGCCTGGCTTTGCCCTCCTCCTTCTCTGGCCGGACTCTGTCCCTGGTCTCTTCCGCCGCTTCCTGCTGGGAGCCTCCAGCTCCTCGGCCACCCCAGAGGGCAGCAGGGAGGCCAGGCCTGCCTCTCCCCTGAGTGTGTGGCACACTCAGAGAAGGCGAAGCATGCCCTCCAGTGGGAGGAAGTCGCCTACCAGTGGCTTGTTCCCTCTTGTAGGGCACAACCCCCTCCCCCAGCCCCTCCAGGGCCCAGGAAGGCCACACTGCAGAGCCCTGGGCCCGCGCTGCTGCTCATGGCTGCAGGACCGCTATCTGCCTGGACTCTGCCACCTCTTCTCTCTGCCCTGGTCTCGGGCACCCGGTCCCCTAAGCAGGGCACAGTCCTTGCATCTCCTTCCCCTAGTGTGCCCCTATTGCTGCCTCCTTTCCCCGCCCTGAGTTCCTGCCAGGGCCCGTGCCCAGTGCCCTGCACCACCTCTGCTGGGCTTCCACACGTCCCTCCACACTTTGGACTTTCCCTCTAGATCTGCCCCTGGCTTCTCCTCCCACCACACCAAATATACGGTGTTGTGCCAGATTGCAAACCTCACTGTGACCCTCAGTGACCATCCCTCAGCACACCAGCCCCAGGGCCCCTCCCCAGGGGGAGCCAGGAGCTTTGTCTTCTGGGGACAGAGCTGTGGGGAGTGGGGTCCTGACGCCTCTGGGGCAGCGTCCAGGCCGCCTGGCTTCCTCATGGCCACATTGCTTTTCAGGGCAATCTGGGCACCTTGTGCGGCCTCGCTCAGCCCAGCTGCAACCAGGTGCCACCGATGTGGTATCCACGCAGGGTCCAGGTGAGCCGGGCACAGGGACCCTCCCAATGGGCAGGAGGCCACTGCTTTTGCCCTTGGCAGTGGCCCTCTGGGACTGTGGCTCAGAGAACCGTGTCAGGGCACCTGCCAGGCAGGAACGCCCAGGACAGGGGGAAACGGTGCCCGTGGGTCCCCAGACCGTTTCTGGGTGAGACACGCTGCATTTCCTTTGCTGGTCCCTGGGTGCCGGGAGTGCTGGTGGGTGTGGTTGACGGTGCAGTCTGGGCAGCACTGACGGGTTCTAGAAGGTGGTAAAGCGTCCCTCCTTGTGTCATCGCCTTGGGGCCATGGGGAGAACCGAGATTGTTACTGTACTTCTCCTGTGACCTAAAGTCAATGAGGACTGATAGTGAGGGCTGCCCCGCGGGCCAGTTGCTAGCCTAAGAGCCTTCCCTGTGTTCACTGCTTCCAGTCACATCCTCTCAGTGACTATATGCGCAGGTGCTACTGTTTATTGCCCCAGTTTGCTGAGGGGAACTGAGCACAGAGCGGTTGAGTGGCGTGTCTCAGGTCCGAAAGTCCAGGCATCATAGAGCTGGAGGTGATGCCAGGCCTGGCCCACCCTGCAGACTGCCCCGCCCCTCTTTCAGATCCACATTCCTGACCTCATGGTGGTTACCCCAATTCCCCCCAGGGCTGCCCTGCTCAGGCCTAGGGCTCCAGACAGTTCTGCTGCTGGCCCAGCCTGGGGCCACCTGCCTGGGCTTCCCACAGTCCCGACAGACTGGGCCTGGAGGAGGGTCTGGTCCCCACCTAAGAGCCCCACGGGCGAAGGGTCTGGTCCCCAGGGTCTGCGGTGAGGCCCACACTGGCCATATTCCCTAAATCAGGTGCACACAGGCTCTTGGTGGCCAGGTGGGTGGGCACTTGCAAGGCCTGTGCAGGCCGGAAGCATCTGGAGTGCTGCCGTGGAGAGACGGGCTGGCAGCCATGGAGGTGCATGGCATGGCCGGTGTCGGGGGCACGCAGGGCTCCTCTAGCAGCGGGGCCCGGTTCTGCCCGTCTGACCAGGGCTCCCGGTCCTGGCCATGTTCATGTGGAAGCCCATTGTCCATCTGATTTCTTGTGGCGCCTCTGCATGTCACCACAGCCCAAGTGCAGCAGGCCCAGCCCTCTGCGCTGGATGGACCACACGCCCGGCCAGAGAAGCCCTCCCAGGGTGGAGGCACAGAACAAGCCTGAGGGCTGTGACAGTGGGCACCCCTCATTTCAAGTGCAGGAAGGCAAGGTAGGAAGGAGGAGAAAGGGGACCAGCCGGAGGTGACCTCACTGCACAGGGGAGGGCGGGAATCAAGTGACCCTGAAATTGTCCATTCCTGAGGGCAGCTTTTGAAGATAAGATTTTGGGGAGGGTGGCAGAGTGATTGCCTTATGGAGGGCACTTTCCAGGGCTCTGCCAGGCCCTTGCCACCACCATCGTCTCAAGTCCCCCTGTGGTTCTATCAGCCGAGGTGACCATCCTGTTTTACTGATGGCAAAACAGAGGCCCGAGAGGTCCAGGAAGTTACCTGAAGGCACCCAGAGAGTAAGAGGCAGCATCCAGGGCTCTCTGAAGTTAACTCCAGCAATTTCCTGAACCGAGGGGGACCCACCATCTACTTTGTAGACCTAGGCTCCCTTCTAGCTACTCTTGTCCCATCTAATTTGACCTTGTCCCCCGCAACCATGAAAACCTTGGGAGGGACAAGTGACTCGTAAGACTTCTGTTGGGTCCCCAAATACTCAGATGTGGGGAGGAGGTCCAGGTCTCTCCTCTTTAAGCCTTTAGTGTGTGGGTTCCAGGGTCTAAGGTGAGCCAAGCACTAAAGAGGATGGGTGTCTGCGGGGACGTGCAGCCCCTGCAGAGCACAGGGTCAGCCAGCAACCCCAGTCCTGGGGGTGCAGCGCCAGACACCGGCCCAGGCTACCGATCCAGGATTGCTGGATCCAGTTATTATAATTAGAAATCCTGACCCTTCCCTCTGTATTTCCCTGCTACCCTGGGGCTGCAGGGCACCCTGGGAAGGGGTCCTGGGATCAGAGAGCAGGTGGCCCTGGGTGGGTGCTCACCAGATAGTCCAGAGGCCCTGAAGGGGAGGGGCGGGGCTCAGGCTGTCTCAGAGACCAGTAGGGGCCGAGTGTGCAGAGGTGCACGCGGGGCAGGGGGCAGCGGGCACAGGACCTTAGGGGCGTCTCCTGCACCCCATCCCCAGGGGTCTTCCTGCCTCAGTGCCCCAGAGCCTTCTTGAGGCCTGGGGCTGAGATGACAGGGAAGCAGTGTGACAGACGATTATCCCCTGTTGTACGTGATAATTAGGCTGATGCTAAAAATTTATTTTAAAACGTCAATGTTTGTAGAGTGATAGAATACAAAAGGAGACTCTGTTCTAATACATAGCTGTTTCATAGCTGTTTGTTGTCACTTTCCAACTGTTGGACCTGTTGTCCCCTTTCGGGAGCCTGGAGATGTTTGTTTAAAACACAGAGAGGCAGGAGAGTACTGGGAGGGGCAGCTGCACCACCCTACGCCCCCAGTGCTCACGGTTCCAGCCCACGCGCCTCCCAGGGAACCTGCAGCCTCCTGCCAGGCAGAACAGACGACCGGCTGGGCGGGCTCAGGCACCCTGAAAGGCTCGACGCACCCAAGCCCTTGGGCCCTGTGCCCTGTCGGGCACCTGTGGAAGAGGCCTTCCTCTCAGCTGTGCACCCTCTCCCCTTCTCCCCAACACCAGCCCTCACTCCCACCCACTGAGACTCGGGCACCTGCTGGTGCTGCCCCTGGCCCAAGGCCCACTGTTATCCAGGGAACCTCAACAGCCATGAGATGACCCACCCACTGAGGTGTCCTTGAATGGTCCTTGCCTGTGGGGCGCGGTGTCAACGCCATTACAAGTTGGCGCCTGTTTCCGGCTTTGCCTAGAGCAGCTAACAAGTTCAGCACACGCACAATTGTCGGTTGCCCTGTGGCGCGAGAATGCAAACAAAGGGTCCTGATATGGACTAATGCTTTGGCGGCTCGACAGCTGAGCGGCCTATCCCAGCTTAGGGGTTGTGCTTCTAGGGTATATAGCAGCCTGCGCGCTGCCGGGCTGGGTCTTCCGTATCATGTAAGTCTAAAGGGAACCCCATTAAAGCACTGTCAGAAGAACTCCTGTTGCCGCGTCTTCCTTGCTGGCGAGGCGGGCGCGACAAGTGGTGCCGAAACCCGGGAACCGAAACAACTTTGAAGCACCAGCGGAGACGACCTCGACAGAGGTGAGTTCAGAACTGACGTGTGGGACGGCCAAAACTCCCCTGCTTCCAAAAAAATGGGTAATATTCCGCTGCGGCGCTTTTTGTGGCCTATTAAGAACCTCTTAGCATCACAAGGAGTGCACTGTGAGGAAAGGACCCTCATAAAATTTTTGAAGGAGGTGGACCGTGTAGCTCCTTGGTTCCTCCACTCGGGTTCTTTGACTATTCTCTCTTGGGGGAAGTTAGGGCGGGACCTTCGTGGCGCAGGACTTTTAAAGCCAGGCACTCTCCTTGTTCACAACCTAATTATGGAGTGCCTGTATGATGAAAGTTCAGGCCCGCGCATAGCAGCTAGCCAAAGAGCACTGAGTGACTTGCAAGAAGCAAGCTCAGAGAGAAGCAGTAAGGGAAGAACCGCGGTAAAAGGTGGAAAAAAGGAATATAGAGCTCAAAAAAGGAAAATGCAGGGAGGGATAGCGCAGCCCGACCTGAAAAGGGAGAGAAAGAAGAAAAGGGAGAGAAAGAAGAAAAGGGAGAGAAAGAAATGTAAAGGTACCAGGAATAAAAATAACAAAGGAAAGGACAGGACAGAAGACAGAGGAGATAGCCTTTTTCTGTCAGAATTTAAGAAATTAAATATTTCTGAGGATGATTCCTCTTCTTCCTCTTCTCTTACTTCCTCAAGTTCAGGGGAGGAGGCGGGGGAGGAACTAGAAAAGAAAGAGGAACCGGTTTTTCAGGAAGCGGCAGGTTGTGAGCGGTACCGCCCACCTCCGCATGCCCCGCCTTGGGAAGGGCTGGGTTTTTCTTAGGGGCCGCTCGCCGCTGGGGATTCTCTGCCCATACCCTGGAATACAGAGGAGCCAGTGTGGGTACCTCAGTGGCCCTTACCCTCTGAAAAGTTACTCGCGGCCCATAATCTAGTGCAAGAGCAGCTTACTCTTGGGCATCTTGAACCCTCTCAATCTCCTTGGAATACTCCTATTTTTGTGATTAAGAAAAGGTCTGGTAAATGGAGACTGTTGCATGACCTTAGAGCAATTAATGCCCAGATGCAGCTTATGGGGCCTGTTCAAAGAGGACTGCCCCTTCTCTCAGCTTTGCCTAAACATTGGAGTCTAATTATCTTGGACATTAAAGACTGTTTTTTCTCTATTCCTCTGCACCCACAAGATAAAAGCAGATTTGCATTCACGCTTCCTTCCATAAACCATGAGCAGCCTGATGCAAGATATCAATGGCAGGTTTTGCCTCAGGGCATGGCTAACAGTCCCACTATGTGCCAACTTTATGTGGCCTCAGCTATCCAGCCGGTTAGGCAGAAGTTTTCAAAGGTAAGAATTATACATTATATGGATGATATTCTCTTGTGTCATTGTGATGATAGCGTACTTCGCCAAGCTTATGCGTCCCTTCAGGCTCACTTAAAGGGAAAAGGGCTTGCTGGTCGCTCCAGAAAAGGTGCAAGAGGGAGAAGTAGGCGCGTTTCTTGGTAGTAGCATTCTCCCTGACAAAATTGTGCCTCAAAGACTGTCCATCCGAAGAGATGCCTTAAAAACATTAAACGATTTTCAAAAACTGCTAGGGGATATCAATTGGCTTCGACCTTTTTTATGTCTTACCACAGCAGAACTGAAGCCATTATTTCAGATTCTAGAGGGAGACTCACACATCACGTCTCCTAGAACTTTGACTCCTGAGGCCCTAAAAGCTCTTCATAAGGTAGAAGAAGCCATTCAAAAGGCGCAACTAGTGCGCATTCAGCACCATGATCCTTTCTCCCTCTGTGTACTCCCTTCTCCCACGCTCCCTACGGCAGTGCTTTGGCAGGATGGTCCCCTTTTATGGGTGCATCCTCAAGCCTCTCCAGGAAAGGTAATTGGCCATTATCCTACCTGTGTGGCCGAGATAGCTTTAAAGGGTATTAGTTTGGCTGTGTCCCATTTTGGACGTCACCCTGATAGCCTGATTTGTCCATATACTGCCAATCAGGTGAACACCCTATGTGCCACTCTTGATGCATGGGCCATATTGAGATGCACCTTCCCGGGGAGCATTGACAACCATTATCCCAGACATGCCTTACTGCAGTTTGCAATGAGAAACGAGCTTATTTTCCCAAAAGTAACTTCACTGCAACCTTTGGTTGATGCCTTGGATGTGTATACCGATGGCTCTAAGACGGGTATTGGAAGCTATGTCATTCAGGACAAGGTGTATACCAAACAGTTTAACTATTCTTCTCCTCAGCTAGTAGAGTGTGCCGTAGTCGGTCTGGTTCTCAGTACCATCACTGAAGCTATCAACATCATCTCAGACTCCTTTTATGTGGTCAACGCAGTTAAACAGTTAGAGAACTCCTTTCACATTCTTGCCAAGAGTACTGTCTTTTCTGTATTTACAGAAATTAGGAATACTATTCAAAATAGGAAAAACCCATTTTCCATTCAGCATATCAGAGCTCATTCCTTGTTACCTGGACCTATGGCTGCGGGAAATGCTATGGCCGATGGCGCCACTCGCGCCCTCTGGGTGTCTGATGGCCACGCCGCCGCCATAGACTTTCATAAACTTTATCATGTGCCAGCTGAAACCTTACGACTTAAGTTCAGCATCACGCGTGCAGATGCTCGTGAGATTGTACTGCAATGTCCAAGTTGTGCTCCTTATCGCACTGTTGTTCATAAGGGCGTGAATCCTAGGGGTTTGCGTCCTCTACAACTGTGGCAAATGGATGTAACTCATGTCCCATCCTTTGGGAAGCTTCAGTATGTTCACGTGTCTGTTGACACGTGCTCAGGCGTCCTTCATGCCACGCCTCTGGCTGGAGAAAAGGCAAGTTACGTTATCATTCACTGCCTAGAAGCTTGGGCAGCCTGGGGCAAGCCCCGGGTTATTAAGACAGATAATGGCCCGGCTTATACCTCAAAATCTTTTCAGCAGTTTTGCACTCGCTTGGGTGTGGAGCACCGTACCGGTCTTCCCTACAACCCTCAAGCGCAAGGGAACGTGCTCACGGCACGCTCAAAATGTACTTACAAAAACAAAAAGGGGGAGATGCCCTACAGCTAGGGCTATCACCCAAAGGACGCCTCTCCTTTGCTCTCTTTACTTTAAATTTTTTAAATTTAGATGTCAAGGGACGTTCGGCAGCAGACAGGCATGTCACGCCTGCTCCGCCACAGAAAGAATTAGTGAAGTGGAAAGATGTGTTGTCTAATCTATGGAAAGGCCCGGATCCAGTGTTAATGAGATCCAGGGGAGCTATTTGTATTTTTCCACAGGACCAGGACAATCCCATCTGGGTGCCCACGCGGCTGACCAGAACGGTGCAGCAGCCTCCAGAGCAGCATGGGGACCCAGTGGCTACTCCTCCTGACGACAGCATAGATGATCGCGAGGATGGCAGCGGAGCCACGCTGGGGGATCCTGTCAGTGCTTCCCCTGCCGATGCCTGTGACACATAACTCACCAATTTTCCCTCGCTTCTCTTCTACTCATGTTTCCCTGGGCACTGCGTACATGCCGTTGGACACACAGAGTAGTAATCTGGAGGGAAATAGATCCTTCTCCTTGAAGGGGACTTTGTGTTTTGTGTGGGGTTAACGGAAGCTGCACGGACTTGGCCCCCCTGTCCATTGGTGGCTGGGGGTATGGCAGGGAATGCTAGTTTCGCATGGAATCTTAGCGACTCTTTTAAAGGTTCTGTGAGGGTGATTGCGGGAGGGCAAAACGCGACCTTTGCCCCTATACCTGTCTGGGTTTGGCCCCCGTTTATCTGGGTGGTATCCACGGAAAAACCCTCTGGTACACATGTGAACTGTTCCTCTAATACGTGCAATTATACATTGTGTTGGAATGCCATGTCTCACCCCTCTGCCATTGTTACTTGCTTGCCTAGATACATTCCTGTTTCTGTTGAAGCTCCTAGCTCTATGACTTTGTTTCGGTCTTGCAGCCACGGACCATGTGGTATTGGAACAGACATTTGCTGCGAGACATTTGAACTGAGACAGTCTGCACAGGTGTGGTTGACCATGCTAAAAGGTTAGCCTAGTTTTGGGTTGCACCCGTTCCTACCCCCAGGTATTTTAGCAGACATGGCCTTTGCACTCTGAGGGGTCTCTCCCATTGCACCAAATAAGGCATGTCTCCTATCCCACAGCCAGCCTTTGCACACCTCCGAGTTGTGCTCATTGCACGAGGATAGGTGGTTGCTGGTGAAAGTGAGGCTCTGCAACCTTGGCACCAAATAAGGCATGTCTCCTATCCCACAGCCAGCCTTTAACGGTTGCTCAGCTCTCATTAAATTAATAAAACAGGGGGAGATGTGGGGCGCGGTGTCAACGCCATTACAAGTTGGCGCCTGTTTCCGGCTTTGCCTAGAGCAGCTAACAAGTTCAGCACACGCACAATTGTCGGTTGCCCTGTGGCGCGAGAATGCAAACAAAGGGTCCTGATATGGACTAATGCTTTGGCGGCTCGACAGCTGAGCGGCCTATCCCAGCTTAGGGGTTGTGCTTCTAGGGTATATAGCAGCCTGCGCGCTGCCGGGCTGGGTCTTCCGTATCATGTAAGTCTAAAGGGAACCCCATTAAAGCACTGTCAGAAGAACTCCTGTTGCCGCGTCTTCCTTGCTGGCGAGGCGGGCGCGACACTTGCCCTCCTGACCTCCACTGCCCTGCCCTCACCCTGTCCCAATGATATTCTGAGCCTGTCGGTGGCCAGTGAGGCTTCCCCTGTGAATGCCCCCACAGGTGTGCATGGCACTTGCCCAGTGAGAAGAGAAGCAGATCCAAGGCAGAGTGTAAAGTCACACCTGGCAACAAGGGGAAGCCACCCAGCAAAGGCAGGGCAGGGGGCATTTGCAGGAGTCAGCCTGGGTGGGCACAGGGGCTGCAGGTGGGACACAGCTGAGGACCCACCAGCCACTGATGCGACCACTGACAGGGGCCACCTGGTGGCCTCTTCATGGTGGCTGCAACAGGTGGTCACAAAGCCATGGGAGGAGGACAGCTGGCGGCATCGTCTGGGGGAGGGGAGCTAACACACAATCCAGACATCGCTCTTTCACCAGCAGCACAGACGCCCCCACCATATGGACTCGCTGCTCCCCCTCGATCCTGTTGACCTCAGCAGGACCTGCCACCCATCCACCTCCTGTCTCCTTGTTCTTTCAAGTCCTGGCCCCAGAGCCTGACCCCTAGACCACTCTCATTCCCACACGGCACACGGCCCCAGCCCCTTTTCTGTGTGTCCTGTGCTCAGGATCACACTGATGATGGATGAAGCCAACCGTTCGCCTTTTCTGTGCCCATCCTGAGCTACTGAACACTACTGGGGGAAAAATAAACCATGGGGCTGGCTGGCACCCACATAAGTTAATGCCCACAGCCTCAATTGAAGCCTCAATGCTGAGCACTTTTTAATGCAACGTTCGACTAGAAGCAAGAAAAGCAAGTTTCTAAGAATTAGGAAATTATCTACAAATGTTTAAGGAAGGAAACTTGAAGCCAGAACAGTGATTGGCTATGAAGAACCGTGAAGATTCGAGAGTGTGACTGATGCCTAAAGGCCTACGACGCTGTGTGACAGGTGGACTGGGAGGTGAGGCCTCAGCTCTCGGCATGGAGAGTGCTGGAATCTGCTCCCTCATAAGCCGGGGGCTGCAGAGCCCCTCCCACCGTAACCTCCAACCCCATGAAACAGAAGAGGAATGTCAGGCCCAGCCCAGGACACAGCTCAGAGGAAGGCCACTTGCCCTGGGCACCGGCAGGAAATCGCAGCCACGTGTCTGCACTGAGTTGGTGCAGACGATCTGAGCTGCGAAGACATTACAGCCCATCAGGAACTGATAGAATCTGCCAGGGCCCAGCAAACCAAACGGGAAACTGTCCCTCTGCAGACACCTTCCCCAGGCAGGGTCACTGGGATCCTCATGGAAAACCATCTCCTACTGGACAGGAGCTCAGAGGAAAACCTTCCAGGGATCCAACCAAAGTGAGCCAGCAGACACAAAAAACAGGAAGGTTCTGGTGTCAGGAAGCAGAGATGACCTAGCAATCTGAGAGCGGCATTAAAATGAATGCATGCATAGGCCGGGCGCGGCGGCTCACGCCTGTAATCCTAGCAATCTGGGAGGCCAAGGCGGGCGGATTTCTCCAGGTCAGGAGTTCAAAACCACCCCAAGTAAGAGCGAGACCCCATCTCTACTATAAATAGAAAGAAATTAATTGGCCAACTAATATATATAGAAAAAATTAGCCGGGCATCGTGGCGCATGCCTGTAGTCCCAGCTACTCAGGAGGCTGAGGCAGGAGGATTGCTTTAGCCCAGGATTGAGGTTGCTGTGAGCTAGGCTGACGCCACGACACTCACTCTAGCCTGAGCAACATAGCGAAACTCTGTCTCAAAATAAATAAATAAACAAACAAACAAATAAATAAACAAAATGAGTGCATGGAGAATGTTCAAGAAAGATGAAGAAGGAATAAACCAGCAAGAACAGCTCGTCATGACAGGGTTTTAAAATGGCCAAAGCAAAGTTCTAAAATGCGTTGAATTAGAAATGAAGCACAAGACAAATCTGAAGAGGAAAGGGGGAGTAACTCCAAGGACAGACCTGGGCAGTGTCCATGGCGCAGCACCAACGATAGGCATGGGAGCCATGGACAGACAGCGACATTCGAGGAGCAGGCGAGGGAGCTCAGGCTCTAGCCTCTGTGGTCAGAGGTGGAAGGAAAGACACCAAGCGCTCTCTCTCTCAATCTCTCTCTCTGATTCTCTCACACGCACACACGCACGCACACGCCTGTACCTGCAGGCTGAGCTGGCCGATTATCGTGGCCACACAGCGAGCCCCAGTGGCGGAACCCAGTAGCCGTCTGCTGCGGGGAGTCAGGGGTCTGCGCTTCCCAGAGGGTCCTGACAGGCAGGCGGAGCAGGGTGGACACCGCCTCTGGCTGGGGCACACGCGTTCCTGGTCTTACACGGGTGGTTAGAACAGGTCCCACGCTCAGGGACCAGGGCAGTCTTCACTCAGGTCTGGAGTCCCTCAAAGTGTCTGAGATGTGCATGCCGGGTGTCCCCTACAGGTGAGATTCCTTCAGTCCCACAGTGACTGCTTCTCACCTCCCAAACGCCGCCCCCACTGCCTCACCCCTCAGTCGCCTAGCATCTCGCCTCCTGCTGAAGACATGACCACCCGCAGGACAGTTGGGAGGACGCCAGCCTGTCCCCACGTGCCCTCCGTCTCTGCCCTTTGATCCGTGGACGCTGGCAGAGAGGGCCTGCCTTTGTTTCCCTCCTCACTGAAGTCAAGTCTGCAGTGTGGCCAGGCTCCCATGCCCGCCCTCTTCTCACTGACCCCGCCCCCTTTCCCTGCATCTCCTGCTGCTCCCAGCTCTCCCCTGGGACTCCCAGAGCTCGCAGCATGCCCGCCCTCGTGCACACCCTCCTTGGCCCTCGCCCTTCCCCTCCAGCTCCCCCCCATACCCACGCCAGCTGTCTGCCCTCGTCACATGGCTTTGTGGCCACCTGCTGCACCCACCCTGAAGAGGCCCCCAGGTGGCCCCTGTCAGTGGTAGCATCAGTGGCTGGTGGGCCTTCAGCTGTGTCCCACCTGCAGCCCCTGTGCCCGGCCAGGCTGTCTCCTGCAAACGCCCCCTGCCCTGCCTTGCCAGGCGGCTTCCCCTTGTTCCCAGGTGTGACTTTGCTCTCTGCCTTCGAACCGCTTCTCTTCTCACTGGGCAGCCACCATGCACACCTGTCGGGGCAGTCACAGGGGAAGCCCCACTGGCCACTGACACCTCCATCTGCAAGTTTGCTGCTGTCTCTGCAGAGTAGGGCTGGACGCAGGGGAGAGACCCTGTGACGTGCTGGGTCTGGGGAGGGGAAGGGCACTGGACGGCAGGGCTGGAGGAGCTGAAGACAAGCACTGAGAATGCCCCGTCTTTCCTGGGATTGTCCCTGGGGATTGGGGCTGTGTCCACAGGTCTCCTGGGCTAAGAGGGTGCCGGTGCTGGTGGGTTGCAGGGCACCCCGCGGACCCTGCAGGGAGGGAGCAGAGGGCACAGCCAGGGTCGAGGGGGACAGTCACTCCAGCTGCAACCTACCCTGGGTTGAGTGGAGCAGAAATCAAGTTGAAGTCCTGAATGGAGATGGCTGAAACGTGGCCTTTCTACCTGCCCCCCTCTGCACCCACGATCCCTGGAGAACACGGGAGTGAGGATGGTGCTCTTGCCTTAGTCGTTCATCTCAGCCCCCTCTCTGGTTCTAATTCAGGAAGGACACAATGTGCAAGAGGAACGTACAGTGGTGAACGGACATATCTTCAGGGCCAGGGAGACTTTCTCACTCCCCACACTTCTCTGACTGCTAATCAGAGTCTACAGTGCCACCAGTTAGGCCCATTGCCTTAACATAGGCCTTGTCCCTTATTTAAATGCAAAACGTCCAGGGGTGTGGTTAAGTGTGACTGGTCACTCACACCTTCCTAGTCCTTTCCTAAGAGGTTTAGATGCTGAGAAAAGTGAGAGCACAGCAACCTAAGAGGAGCGAGACCTTGGGCAGGAGGGGAGGGCTGAGAGCAGGTGAGCACCCAGCACACACACTGTCCCCTGGCGGAAGGTCCCGGGGTTCAGATCTGCCCATGTAATGCACCATGCCCCATCAGCACAGCCCACCAGGCCCTGCTCGGGTTGGGCAGCTCCGACCCTGGAGCTCTTGGTCATGGCGGCCAGGAGGGACGCCCACCCTTGACACATCTATCCACCTTTTTACCAAAATCTCAGTCACTGCGCACCTACACTGTGCCGGTCCCCAGGCTGGGTGCAGGGAACACAAAGATTCAGATACCCCAGTGATGTTCCCAGGGAAAGAGAAACGCCCCAGTGCAGTGACAGGAATGCTGAGAGGGGAGCAGGCAGCAGGAGAGGCAGCTGTTTCTTTTCTTTAAATTTCTGTTTAATTTTTCATTGTTCATTATTTTCAAATGTACACAAAAATAGAATCAACAGTGTAACAAACTCCCTGAAGCCAAGACCAAGCCCTAAGTATTTTTATCAGTATTATTTTTATTTTTTTATTTTTATTATTTTATTATTTTTATTATTATTTTTTTTATTATTATTATTATTTTTTTATTATTTTTATTATTATTTTTTATTATTATTTTTATTATTATTTTTATTTTTATTATTATTTTTATTATTATTTTTATTATTATTTTTATCAGTATTATGTCATCTATCTCTTCCATGTTTTTGGACAGAGGATTTTAAAACAAGTTCAAGATATCACACATTTCACCCATAAATCCTCCTGCATCTCTGATACGAGCCTTTCTCAGTCACCGCCACAGCAGCGACCCTGACTCCCAGCAGCACACCTGGGCCCTGCCTCGCTCTCCTGCCCCTTGGGACATCACTCGCCCCAGAACGGAATCCTACATCCTACATGTGTAGGAGTCTCCCCAAGGACCTGCGACCTCGGGCCATGACACACCAGGGGTTTCAGACCTGAGCCCACCAGCAGACCCCCAGCTACAGATTCCTGGACCCCCCAAAGTGTGGCCAGGCAAAAGCCATGGGAGGTCAAAGAAGACAGTATTGTGCTGTGCCGCAGGTAGGGGTGGCAGCTGAAAAGCCATTTGGAAACGTAGTCGTGCTCTGTGGCACACTTGCTGCTCTCTTCTCAGTTTCTGCCCTCCTGTGACTGAGGCTTCATGACGAATGCACACTCTTTCCTGGCTCCTACCTGCTGTCTCCAATGACAATTGGCCCCGCAACCCAGAGCCACCAAGGATCCAAGGCTTACTCCAACCCATGCACTAGGGGAGAATGGAGTTGGTGCCATTTGCCTGTGGTGTGGCTGCTGGTCTAACCACTGCGGGTGGCATCCTCCCAAATCATAGTGTCAGGAAGAATCCCCCATGGGCTAGGTCTCAGTCAGAACCAAGGGCTTCTCCCCAAACCTCCAGAGTTCTCACCCAGGCTGCCGGAATGGCAACCCAGCCACCAGAACAGGGACAGGCCCAGGCCTCTTCCCAAGGGCCACCAGCTGCCCAGGGACTTCCCCTCTGCCAGGCTCTTGTCCCTGTGCTCATGGTTGTAGAAGGGGCAGGCAGCCTGCTTCTCCTGCCTCCTTCCCTCTGGCGCCTCCCCTCAGCTTCATTCTTCTTCTCTGAAGCTGGCACAGGCACAGGGAGCAGAGCACAGAGGACGGCGGCTGTCCGTGGGGCCAAGAGTCGCTTTGTCATGTTGAAACCATTTCCAGGGGTTGGGGCGACACAACTCTTCCACGTGTTGCTCACTGTGGTCCCATCAGGAAACTCTGGGATGTGACCTCATGTTCTCCATAAAGGGCCTATGAAATCGTCTCCAAGGCAGGGACAGGACTAGACACTGACCCCGAAGGCAGGAACTCCTTTCCTAAGGAGAGGGTCCCCTGGAGGAAACCGGGGTCTGCTCTGCCGTTCCTCCCTTTCGAGACGCAGGTGGTCTTTATTTCCCGTGTCCCTGGCCCACGTGGCCCCAGATCCTTGGTCACATCCAGCCCTGTCCCCAGTGTCTCCAGATGTCCTGCGGCTGCACCGGGGGCGCGTGGCTGCGTGTGGCTTCTCCGCGTCTCCACACACCAGCGTGGACAAGCTGCGTGGCACCCAGGCCCTGCCTGACTTTGTTCACACGCAGGCTCTCCGAGGCAGGGGAAGGGAAGGGGCGAAGACTCGGTGCTGCCAAGCGACACACAAGCGACCGCCCAGACCTGCTGGCCCAGCCCACCCGCCTCTCCCTTTCCTTCCAGTGACTGACCGCTCAGGCTGAGAGGGCTGTGTAGCCGGCCCCACGCCCAGCGCCTTTATGGGCCTGGACAAGGAAGACGAAGGCACAGGGAACGGAGCGGATGCCACCTGGGCCGAGACACCCTGCCGCTCTTCACCTGCCGAGAGCCCAGGGGAACAAGCTGGATGTCCTTGCCGAAGGGACTCCTGTGTACTCCATGCACAAGGTGGCGCCCTGGGAGTGTGTCCAACCACAGTGGAAACCTGCTCAAGGAACAGACAGCGTTTCACAGACAGGACTGGAACGCGCCTTCCCATCGGGGCACCGCAGCCTAAGACACTGAGGGCATGAGGACAGTGACTGAATCAGCCCGAGCAGGAGGACTACATCTCATGTCAGGTCTCCTCTAACCAGGAGCCAGGGACGCCCCCAGTGTCCTGCGGCTCCAGCAGTGCCAGGGAACACCCACAGGAGGCAGCTCCTTCCCGTAGCCGGACTCAGCCTCTGATCCGGCTGCTAGGAGGGTTTGGCGACCTAGGGAAAGCGTGTGTTCCCTGGGTGGGGATTCTCAGGGTGACGATTCTGCCAGTCTGGGGACGGGGGTATCTGGGGAGGGGGCATGACATACACCCAAAGGGAGAGCAGGACTCAGCTAAAGATTCTCTCTGCTGCTCTTAGGCTTGGAGAAGAGGAAAATAGGGGAAATACCTTCCTTTAACAGAAAACAAAAGGCTTAAATGAATAAAAACAAATATGTTTAAATCTGAGACGCGTCAGGGCTGCCATGCGTCACAGCACTGCGTGCAAACGGAAACGCAGAGAAAAGCACCGAGAGTGGCAGGGCGGGCGCCTCTGCCCGTCCTCCCCACGCCCCACCAGCACCGGCCGAACAGGGACCAGCCCAGGCCTCGCACAGCGTGGCTGCTCTTCAGTGCCCGGCGCCAAGCCGGGGCCTGGCTCCCAGGACAGGCCTCCCAGGGCCCAGCCTGCCAGGGGAGCCACGGGGACCAGGCTGGGTCTGGGAAGCCACAGAGTCCCTGAGCCAGAAGATCCTTCTTCAGCTGGAGGGTGAGAAGCAGCCGGAGCGACCCTGGCCCTCTCCCCAGGGTGGACGGCCCAGCACACTCGGGGCAGCCGCGCAGACGGTCACTGAGCATCTACTGAGCCCCCGACAGGCCTGGGCTCTCCATGACACGTGAGGAGGATGGAGCTCCTTCCCCAGAAGCCAACAGATCTGAGGCCTGCGGTCTGGGCCAGAAAGGAGGCAGAAGGTCCTAGCAACAGGCGCCACCAAAGCGGAAGTGCTGCTCCTTCAGAGATGCCCCAGGGCAAACACCAGCCCTGTCTCCCAGGGCCGCCCAGCTTACCGTTCTGAAAAGAAATGTAAGTGGTTTGTCAGGTTATAGACAAACGCTGCCAGTTAACAGTGAGAACAAGGTGAGAAGGTGGATAGACAGCCACCCCCAAGAAACAAAGCCAAACACTGTTCAGTATGGGACCCCACCTACTTGCCAGGGGGAGCCACCCTGGGCTCTCAGCGTCACCCAGCCCATGTGCACACAGAGCACGCCAGTCACATGAGTGCCAGTGTTTACAAGTTTTGAAAGCAAACAAATTGCTCTGAGAAAACTACTCTTACTGAAAGTCCAGAATTTTCCCTGTGGGTCCTTGATATGTGTTGAACTGTATCTGCTCACAGTGCCTATGTTGAAGTCCTAACCCCTATGTCTCAGAATGGGACCTTATTTGGAAATAGGGTCACCCCAGATGTGCTCAGTTACCATGAGGCCACTAGGGTTGTCCTAGTCCTTGATAAGGACTGGGGTCCTTATTACAAAGGATGCAGACGTGCACTGGAGGAAGGGGAGGGGATGGCATGTGATGGGACACAGGGAGGAGACGGCCACCCACTAGCCAAGGAAGGGGCCTGAGAGACCCTTCCCTCAGCACCCTCGGGAGGAACCAGGCCTGCCCGCTGGGACTGCCAGACAGGCAGTGGGAATGCAGAGCACAGAGGCAGCGAATCCTGGGCTCGGAATCCAGATCCTGTCCCCACCCCAGAGGCTTCTATGCGGAGAGCTGAACTCCTGGCATCACACGAGGCTCTGCACTGGGAGGCCTGGGCCCTGGGAGGTCACAGAGCAGCACTGCGGGAGGCAGACTGAGCACTAGGAGACAAGGGACACACGTGTCTCAGTGCGCACGCGGATGTGCGAGCACAGTCTCCTCAGGACGGAGACCCCACCCAGGGAGGCACAGACACTTCTGCACCACCTGGAGGGACAGAAAGGGCGGGGCCTGGGCCCTGGAAGAACCGGCTATGGGATGGGAGAAGAGGATTCTGTTGAGGGCAATGAATGATTGCCAGGGAGAGTGATTCACTGGGGAAGACAAAGTGACCCCCAGGGGCTCTCTGTGGAATCTGAGTGAGACTGAGGGGCAGAACATCATCTTCTAAATGAGTCTGGGCAGATGTGCTGAGACTCCCAGTCTCTTGGGGAGGGGAAAAAAAGGAACAATTATTCTCCTTGGCGGGTCTGGGCCTTAGGCAGATGCAGAAATTTCCACTCCTCTGGGGGAGAGAGTGGGGAGGGTGAGGTTAGAGAGACCGGGAGGCTTCTTCAGTTCAGCCTGTCAAAGTGCCACAGTTTGGGGCATCAGTTTCTGAGCCCCAACATTCGCAAAGGTAAAAGCAGAAGTTAGCCCAATGTGGACGACTACTACAATTTTTATTAAACTACACTAGATGGTGATATCATAGAATTAACTCAAAGTCCTTCTTAACAAACTCCTCTCAAAACTCAGGGCTGGGAAGAACAATTCTCCTCCTAATGCACACACAAGCTTTCTATAACTCAGCAGTGAGGCCTGTTTATATATTCTGTCTTCTTTGCCTCCACTACTAGTAATCTCCAAACTATGAATTGTGCATTGTTTTAGTTTTCACTGGCAAGCATGTTTCGATACTTTGATTTTTTGTTCTCATTACTTCTTGCTGATTTTAAGTAAATTTTCATTAATTGCTAGAGCAGCTCACAGACTCGGGGAAACACGTGCCCCTGCTGGCTTATCACAAAGGACGTTTTATATGACGCCAATAAACAGCCAGCTGAAGGGATACATAGGGCAAGGCCTGGAATGATCCCAAGCACAGGAGCTTCTGTCCAGATGCAGTTGGGGTGAGCCGCCCTCCTGGCATGTGGGTAAATTCTGATTCATCTCCCTGGAAGCCTTGAACTATCCATATGCTCCCTTAACCTTGTCCTTTTGAGCCTCTTCATTGAGACTCAAGGGAGACTTCATGGGACAGGCATGATTGACAACCATGGAAAAATGTGACTGGACAAGAAGGATCTGATCTAGACTATTAGAATGAGTGGAAAACCCCAGCAAAGCCTGTTCCTAGATCCTACTCGGCTCTCCGGGCAGCTTTCCTTCTGTCTGAGAATGGGGCAGGACCCTCACTGGAATGAGGGTCTTATGACTGAGAAGCAGATTAGCATCTTGCCTTGGCAGGTGAGAGGAGGATGGGAGAGGGTCAGGGAGAGGGAGGTTCTGTTTCCTGAGGCCTACTTCTGGGGTTTAAATCCCCCAACATTGTAACAAAAGACTGTAACAAGGGCTTTGGAAGCCACAAGCCAGGAATCCGGAACAGAAAGCGACAGGTACACATCATAGTATCACAGTGTCCTATAGACGTGTAACTTTTGAACCTTTCATATTTCAACTATACCTTTTCCAACTCCAGATATGTCCAGAGACAAAATACTTACCACTGTGCTCCAATTGCCTGTAGTGTTCAGGACAGTAACATGCTGCACAGGCTCATGGTGTTACCGAAAGCTCAGCACTTGACCTCGAGGCCCTGACAGAAGAATGAGAACAGTGGTTTGACAGAAAGAAAGAGAAGTTCATTACTTTGCCGACAAAGGAGGAAAAAGGGTAGACATTCTCCTGTCAAAGTCCAAATTTCCTCCACACCAGCAGAACAGAGAGCAGAGCTTTTAAAGGGAGGGCCCTCAGTGCTTGGCTATTGTGGTTAACTCTACTCATTGTCCACCTCTGCCTAAGACAAAGCCTGCGCTCTCCACCCACCTGGGGAGCTGGTGCCAGCCTGGGGTATCTGTGGGAGCTCCTGAAACACAAAGAAAAACCACTCACCTGCCCCTCCCAACCCCTGTGCTGAAGCAGGGATGCAGGTTTTAGTTCTCAAAAAGGAGTGGAGGAGGTTTTCAAGAGATGGAAAATATTTTTGCCATTTTTCTCAGGCCATTCTCTCTGTTACAATAGCCCAGGTGCATTTGCCTACAGCATATAAGGTGTGTAGTGGCTACACCATCCAGTTTGGTGTGAGTGCCCTCTGTGTTGTTTTCACAATGATGAAATCAACTAATGATGCATTTCTCAAAAAATATTCTTGTCATGAAAGGATGCATGATTGTATAAAGCATTGACAGGCTCAGATTTTGGTTTCAGAAACTAAAATCAGGAGAGCATTTCTCCTCTAACATTCCAGCTATCTCTCCTACCTGCACTAGCTGCACCTTGTTCATCGGAGAGATTCGTCACTTCTCTACTGACACAGAAGATGACCCATATGGTCAGTGTCTCAGTCCGTCCAGGCTGCTATAATAAAATGCCCTAAGCTGGGTGGCTTATAAACAACAAAAACTTTCTCACAGTCCTGAAGGCTGCGAAGTCCAAGATGAAGGAAGATGTGTTGTCTGGTGGAGCCCTCATCCTGGTTCATCAGTTGGACGTTCTCGCCGCGTCTTCAAATGGTCGCAGGGTGCCGGGATCTCTGGGCTTCCTAAATAGGGGCTTGAATTCTATTCACGAGCGTTCTGCTCTCATGAACTACGCACCTCCCAGACGCTTCACCACTCAACAGCCTCACCTTGGGGGTTCGAATTTCAAAATATGGACTTTGGAGAAACACCCACATTCAGTCCCTTGCACCTTGTGTCTTAGTCAGGGTTCTCCAGAGAAACAACCAATAGGGGGTGTGTGTGTGTGTGTGTGTGTGTGTGTGTGTGTGTGTGTGTGTGCGTGGAGAGAGAGAGAGAGAGAGAGAGATTGAGAGACAGAGAAAGAGAGAGGGAGAGAGAGAGAGGAGGGAGAACAGAGATTTATGTTAAGGAATTCCCTCATGTGTGTATAAAAGCTGACAGGTCCCAATTGCGCCAGGTAGGACATGAGGCCAGAGACTCAGGGAAGAGGTCATGGTGCAATTCAAGTTCCAAGGCCATGTCCTGGCAAAATTCCTTTTTGAAATGGGAAGGGGCCAAGGGCCTCCACTCAGTTGGCCTCTAGAAGCTGACAAAGATAAGGGAACAGAGTCTCCGCTAGAGCCCCCAGAAAGTAGCAAGGCCCTACTATCATCTTGGTTTCAGCCCAGTGAGAGCTGTTTCAGACCTGTGATCTCCAGAATGGTAAAATAAATGTGTGCTATTTTCAGCCTCTGTATTGGTGGCCATTTGTTCCAGCAGTCCTAGAAAACCAGCACAGGGAGGGGCTGGAAAGAATGGGGGGAAGCTGAGGACAGCAGTGCCGGTCTGGCCCTCGTTAAGGAGCGTGGGCACGGGAGCAGAGAGGGCTGGGCAGAGGGAGTCTAGGTCTGCAGCACATTTCCAAGAATGTTTCTGGCCAGGCCAATGTGGAGTCCCCAAGCCAGAAATCCTGCCTCTCACAGGAATACACCTGTATTAGAATCCCTGCTGTGCCGGTCCATGGCTGAGAGCAGTTCGTAGGAGGCTTGGTCTCAGCACCATACACATGTGGATCCCCAAGGGCAGCAGCTGGGTTGTCTACCGTGTGCCCTAAGTAGCCTCCCTGATCTGACCCAGGATCTTCAGTTTTAAAACGAAGACAGCCCTGGGAAAACTGGGATAGCTGGTCACCCTATCCCTGAGATTGGAGACCTGATGTGAGCACCTTCACGCCCAACATCTTTCTTATCTCTGTGACGCCCTCTTGGAATAGATTTTTGCTTATGGTGACAGTTTACGGCTAGAAGACATTCTCACCACCTACCCTGGAGCCCATTTCCCCACCCTTCCCGATCCATCCCGATTAGACAGAGTGCGAAGTTTCCAGTTTAGTCCTTTGTTTTACTTCCACACTTCTCCCATAAAGAATCTGGGCCAACTGCTACATCCCTGACCCTTCTCATCATGAGATTTGGAGCACTGGCTAGCAACATGCCTACTTAAGCTCTTGCCACAAGGGTCTCTGTTTCCACTATGGGAAAAGCAAATACTGGTTCCAAGCTCATTTTCTTATGGTTCCAGTCAGCCACCCAATGCACTTCTCACCTTCGACAGAAACATGAGTGGTCATTTCTACTTTATAAAGTCCTAAGTCTCTTTGATTTGTTCCTGCATCTGTGCCAAACACAGCATCTCTAAGTTTCATAGGGAGATGTGCCCACAGAATATGATTATAGCCATCCTCCTTGTGGTCAAAGTTTTTTCAATGGAAGCAAGTTAAGTGGCTCAGTTTTCAACTTGGGACACAAATGGACTCCGAGAAGTCCTTGGATGGGAAAGAGGTAGACAAAACTTGCTATTAGCTCTCAGAACCTTGCATTTGGTGGATCTGATCTAAGTAAAGTGATCTATACCTACATCCACTTGGACTACTAAGGTCTCTCTTGTTTCATATTTATTTTCCTATTTGTATCTTTTAACTTTTCAGTAATGAAAATATGCTGCTTCTGCATAAACCTTAGTGACTTATTTCTAGTTAAAATAATAAACTATCTTTAAATATGCTTAAATGAAATTAACATAAGGGTTTATGTAGCAGAATTAAAATAGTAAAGATATAATAAATGCAAAATATATAATTATTAAATATTAGGTTGCCAATAGAGGAATAGGCCCATCAGCGGAAAACAATACAGAGGTCAAGGCCTTACTAACATCACGGAAGCTATACAAACCACTGAGATGTGATACTGTTTCTTCAAGACATGCTTAGCGGAAAGTGAACTAGTGAAAAGAATATAACTACACATCGCACAACACATACACCCAAATACCTCCAGAGTGGAAAAAGCATTCAGTCATTTTAATGAAGCTATCATACCACTAACCTTTTTAGAGCAAAATATAAATAAATAGTTATACTATTGGTAAGTGGTAGAAGATTGTTCAAACAAATAACAATGAAAGTTACAAAAGAAAATCTCAATACATTTGGCGGCAGAGACTTATAGTCATGTAAACTTAGTCAAAATATAGGAAAAAGCATTAACATTCAAAACTATTAAAAGCATTCTTGTGTGTTTACAGTTAAAGGATGGAATCACTTCACACGGCACCCACCAGGACCAGAAGATTTCTGGGCTTATCTTAGAGGGACAAGTGTTCAGCCTCACCCTCTTACCTGAAGAGAACGTTTGCTCTTCAGTTTTGTGTCATCATTTAATTCACTCGCACCTTAGTGTTCTCACCAACTTACAGGTGTGATCACATTTGCATTCTATGAGGAACTTCATGCTATCAGTATTAGGCACATAGGAGATAGGAGGTAGTTTCTTTCTCCTAGTAAACATTTCTTTCCCCACTGTTTTATAATTTACATCACAAAAGGAGAAACAGAAATATTTCTCCACAGTTAAACACAACTTCAGTATATCACCTTGGTATCACATGTCATTTACAAACCATAATGTTAACAACACAATCAATTCTCATAGTGAACAAAATTTTGGTGGATACAACAAAATGTGTGTTTAGTGGTACTAAGTATCAGAGCCTCATAGTAACATCTCATTTTTTGTAACTCATTTATTTTTAAAACGCTTTCCTTGTATGATGGTTTTAATGTCACCTAATATGGTTGAATGCATGTCAATATGTCCTTGCCCATGAATCATTACGATAAATATATTCTTTACTTTTCATTTTTATTATTTTCAGACATGAGGCTTTTCTGTGTTGCCCAGGCTGGACTTGAATTTCTGGGCTCATTTGAGCCTCTGTCTTCAGCTTCCTGAATACATGGGACAAATGTACAGAGTGCTATGTCCAGCTGAAAATAGTGTAATTTGTATAAAACTTTATCAATAAGGACCTTTTCTTACATTCTACATATTCCTCTATCAGCCATTTTTTGCTTCAAGTTTTATGTGAGAGGATTCCAGGACATTTTGCAACACTAAGGAGCACTGTTCATTTAAGAATCTTCAAATCACATGAGGATGAAAAAGCACACGGAAAGTACACAGACTGCAGACACGGGCAAGGACACGCTTTTGTGCCAACTTCCAAAACAGGAAAAGATGCCCTATGGTTACATAATGTAATGATCAATATGTCCATCCATACACCTTATGTGAAATTAGGTGTGCACAATTGAAAACAAGTGTATTTTCTTTGTGCTATAACAATATTAAACATGTTGCTCTTCCTCAAATGAAAAAGAAGAAACGATTATGAGACTTTGGGCATAGCAGAGCTAATAGTTACACTTTAAACATGCCATTTCTCCGTGGCTTGTGCTATGCTCTCTGTACTCATGAACACATTATGCAAGCCTTTGCATGGCATGATTGACAAATTTCTTACAGCCATTCAGTCATTTCATTTTTGTGGCTGTGGTTGATTTTGGTTTTGTGTTTAAATAACCGCAAATAGTGATTATTGAAAATAATATAAACAGTCCTTTATTTCTTCTTGGAAATCCTTTTAACAACCAGTTTCTTGAATTGCCACTGTCATTTTTTTCTCTTCGTCCTCCATCTTCTCCCACTTCTGCCTCTTTCATCATCTGGCTCATAGTATCTAGGAAATTATACAGAAATAACTAGCCTCTCAGGCTTAGGATAAAACAACTGGTTCTTAATATGTATCAGAACAATCGTGGCAAAATATGAGATGAGTTTCCAAAATCATTGCTGTAGAGCAGTGGTCCCCAACCTTTTGTCACTGGTTTCTTGGAAACATTTTTTTCCATTTCCAAAATTTTTTGGAAAAATTTCATGGAAGACAAATTTTATTTCTCCAACTGGGGAGTGGGATAGCTTCGGGATGAAGCAAGTACATTGCATTCATTATATTTGCAGCTGCTCCCCAGCACTAGCATCACCGCCTCGGCTCCCCCTCAGCTCATCAGGCATTACCTTCTCATGGGGAGCACGCAACCTGCATCCCTCGCACGTGCAGCTCACAGTAGGGTTTGTGCTCCTGAGAGCATCCAATGCTGCGGAGCTCAGGCGCTCATGAGAGTAACAGGAAGCAGCTGAAAATACAGATGAAGCTTTGCTCACTAGCCCACCACTCACTTCCTGCTGTGCAGCCCAGTTCCTAACTGACCATGGACCCAAACTGGTCCATGGCCAGGGCTTGGGGACCACTGCTGTAGAGCACTAAAGAGAAATCCTAAGAGATAAGCACATTTACGTGAAATGTGTCCACTTTCACGGACTTCTTCAGTGGAAAGGGCCGTTAAAGACAGGCTCCCTCTATATGTCCATCTCCCTCAGAGGCCATGTGATCCATTCTTCCTTTTTACATCATAATATTCCTATTTAAACGTAGACCCTGCTCAGTACATACCCATCTACTCAAAACCAAAACTGTCCTCCTTTGATCTGAACATTTGTTAGGTTCACAGTATACAAAGAGAAACAAGAACAACATACATGAAACAAGACAAACATGAGATCTGGAAAATAGAAAATATGAGATAATTTTCCACTTTTGATGACATGAAATACTCTACTTCATTATTATAAGTCCAGAAAATCTGCATCTGATTGCTACTGGGATAGCAATTCAACTGGAAAACTTTATTAGGTACCTAGTAAAGAAAGCCCAGCATTACTACTTCCTTCCTAAGGGAAGGCAAAGTGATGGCCACCCATTTTTAACTATATTGTCCTATCTCATAATAGGGGGAAACTGTGGGTTTTACTTATGCAAGCTTGGTGTGGAAGGGAGTTGACATGGATGTGATTAATGACTAGAAATCATTAAACACGAGTTCGGTTTCACTGTTTCTCCATCTGCCCCAGTCCCTGTAAGCCCATCAACAACCTCTTCTAGTTTTGCAATGAAGTCTGAAGGCTTCCAGCATTAAAACATTGACATATGAAAGATCCATGTAACTCTGTATCCCACGAGGTTGAATTTTCGTTTGAAATTAGTAGTGCATTTATGCAACATATATGATTTTGACCCTGAATGGCAGTGACTGGCTGGGCAAAGATAAAGTGCTTCTTGAGTGAAATGAATCCAGAACACCCCACAGAATCTCCCATGCTAGAGATCTGAAATTTATCCTTGTGTCAGATCCTTTGATGTGGCAGATACTCTGCTATCCTGGGTCACTATCCTACCTTGTATTTTTTCTTCTTAAAAAGAAATCAGGCATTTCGCTACAAGGAGACATCCCTCCAGTCTTTTGACTGTGATACTCACCAGGGTATCAGAGATGAATAAAGTCATTAACATTCCCATTCTCTACAGCATTTTATCACTCTTCAGAGAGTCTGGCTCATGTGTTCAAGTGCTCTGCCTGATGGTGAGGGAATTAGGGTAGTTAATCGGCTGAATATCTGTAATATTCACATGTAGTAGGTGCTACCTCTAAAGCATTCTGTGAGCCTTAGAGAGGTGAAGCTGTTCAAGTTTTCTAGAACTCATCAGGTAGGGCAAGGCAGACACAGAAATAATAAACTAGACAGTAGCTTCTTACACAGTGCAAATGAAATGCTTGGGAGGAGCAGAGAAAGCAACTGCAGATGCATCCTGAACAGAAAGGGCCGGGGGAGAGACTAAGAAGCATCAACATGGACAGGAGGACCATGGAGAGGTGGGGAAATAACCAAGGACATGGCACCACAGTGAACCAGCATGACGGGGACAGCAAAGAATAAGGACCTCACAAGGTCATTCCTGAATTTTAACACAATCATATAGAAACACTTTCAATAGAATAATCTATAGAAACGATTTCAATAGAATAAAAGGGGAAATAGGAGCTCTACTTGACTAAACGCAGTTACCAGATGAGATTGTATCTTATTCTAGTTATCAATTTAGCAATAGTGTGGATAATTGTACTAAACCCATAGATTCGTTCTTTCAGTATTAGCAGTATGATTTTTAGTAATGTTTATGGAAAAATAACATGACTAAATTGCATAGAAATTTTAAGAGGCAAACTGAGCCATAGAGTACAATAAAAAATCATATCAAAGAAATAAATACCAAGACAAGAGAACTTTGGTTAAAATAATAAACATAATTTAAATGTGATGTATATTCACACACATATCAAATACATGTTTGCTGTGATAGAGATTATAAAAATATTTGAGATGTTAAAATTTATAGGAATGGAATTATATCAATAACAAAATGTTCAAATAATAATGTATTAATAAATGTCACCACTATCTTTGAATCATGGGGTGTAATCAGAATGCAACATTATCTCTCACTGTAACTTTTCAATTAAATATTCATGTACTCATCTGCCCCAGGCTGGGAACATGATTCTCGAGTTATAAAAAGCTGTGCGGGGCCGGGCGCTGTCGCTCATGCCTGTAATCCTAGCTCTTGGGAGGCCGAGGTGGGCGGAATGCTCAAGGTCAGGAGATCAAAACCAGCCTGAGCAAGAGCGAGACCCCGTCTCTACTATAAATAGAAAGAAATTAATTGGCCAACTGATATATATATATAAAAAAAAAAAATTAGCCGGGCATGGTGGCGCATGCCTGTAGTCCCAGCTACCCGGGAGGCTGAGGCAGAAGGATCACTCGAGCCCAGGAGTTTGAGGTTGCTGTGAGCTAGGCTGACGCCACGGCACTCACTCTAGCCTGGGCAACAAAGTGAGACTCTGTCTCAAAAAAAAAAAAAAAAAAAAAAAGCTGTGCGGTTGCTTAAACTGACAAAGCCATGACACAGAATGCCAGCCCAATACAATCATATAAATGCCCGAAAGTCAGCGTCAGTCAGCTGGGCAGTGCTGCAGGCCGGCCACCTGCGGGGAGGGTGGACAGCAGACATGCTCCTTTTCTTCTTCCCTGCTTCATTGCGTACGTCCTCCCTCAGCAGCCTAAACGTGGTGGTATGGTTTCTGATCCTGCCACGGTCACAAGGGCAGAGAGTGGTTGAGTTCTTATCTGCCTGGCACTGCTGTGAGGTGATTTTCAGCAGTTTGGATATGGCATTCGTTTTAGAGCTGCCCCTCTCAGGGGCTCTTCCGTGCCCACCCCTGTTCCCACCTGCAACGACCTTGGCCTGAGCAAATGCCCTGCACTCTGGCCTTTCTTTCCTCTGAGCTCCTAAGGACACCAGAGGCCCACGTTGGCTTGTCCTGTTCTGAAGCCTGTTTACACCCTTAACAGGGCCTTTGTCATAGGATCTCAAATAAGTACCCCATCCCCACAATGCCTCTCTTGCTCTTTTGCACTTGACCAGCATTTGGTCATCTGTAAACATGCAAATATTCTTTGCAAAAACAAATGCTGAGAGTGCAGACTAGACTCCACTGACTCAAGTCAACTAAGAAAGGGAGGAGAAATATTTGAATGCACAATTCTCAGGCAGATATACAAATGACCAATAGCACAGGAGAAGATGCTCAACATGACCAGTCACTAGGAAAATGATCTAATGGGGATGGCATTAACATTTTGGCAAGAAGAATTTAAATGTCAATGATATAAGATGCCATTTCATATTCAATAGAAGAGCTCTCTCCCTTCACAGAATATTCAATAGAATGAACATAGTCAAAAAGGCAGGCCAAGCCTGATGGCTCCTGCCTATAATCCTAGCACTCTAGGAGGACAAGGTGGGAGGATCGCTTGAGCTCAGGAGTTGAAGGCCAGCCTGAGCAAGAGCAAGACCCCATCTCTACAAAAAACAGAAAAATTACCTGGGCATGGTGGTGTGTGACTGTAGTCCCA
This sequence comes from Microcebus murinus, assembly GCF_040939455.1. Taxonomy (NCBI): domain Eukaryota; kingdom Metazoa; phylum Chordata; class Mammalia; order Primates; family Cheirogaleidae; genus Microcebus; species Microcebus murinus. Next base: position 61,933,314 of record NC_134117.1, read on the forward strand.
GTTAATGGGGAGGCTGAGGCCGGAGGATTGCTTGGGCCCAGGAGTTTCGGTTGCAGTGTGCTATGATGATGCTACTGCATTCTACTGGGCTGACACAGTGAGAGTATGTGTCCACAAAAAAAAGATAAAAGAGAAAAGGCAGACTATAAGAAATACTGCAAAAGATGTATAACTATAAGTGTAAAGTTACAGTTTCTCCACGTCATTTCACTTCCAATTTCTTCCCCTCAAGAACAATTGGAATTCTTTGGCATCTCAAGTCTCATAGGTCAGTCAAGGTTCTGCTAGATTCTTGTGCTCTTTTGCATGAATTTTCAAGATACATTTTGCTCTTTCATATGAGTCCCAAATAAAAAGCAGATATGTAAGAAGTAGAAACTGCAGGAGAGGCATAAAACCACAGTCAATGGGAGAAAATATAAAAATGTTATGTACCTAGATAATGGAAAATCTATTGGCATATAACCCCATTTAAAAGCTTGGTTCTACAGTAGAGAGAATCTGTACATCATAACATGAATATTCAGAACAAGAGAATAAACATTCAGTGAAGGGACAGAGCTCTTCGTCTCAAACACGGTCTAGACCTTTTCCGTTATAGAAACTTTGCATGTCCTCAACTGCTCTAACGCATTCCTTCTACTCCTCTGAATTAGTCAAAACCTGGCTCTCTCCTGCTGATCCTGCTTTCCCTAAGTCCTCTCAGGTGTAATCTATTCACTCTCACCCCAGCTGTTTCAGGGTGAAGAAGTGAGCTCTTTGTTCCCACCACCACTCCCAGACCATGTCTAACCCCACCTCTTGTCTAAAGCGCTATTCCTTCCAAGTCCAGAACCATCTGACTAGAGACCTATCCAAGTCCCTTCATGCGCCATCTAACAAATACCCTCATTATATTCCCATTCACCAAAGACTTTGGAACTGACCTTGGTCTTCCTCTTCATGCCAAGCCCTGCCTTAATGAATGGGGAACTTCAACATCCAAACCTCTCCACCACACTCCACACCCACACATCTAACTTGAAATCTTTACCAAAGTACCTCAAATCCAACCTGAACAAAACAGAATTCATGGATCCCCCATGATGGTACATGCCTAGAGCCCCAGCTACTCCGATGGCTGAGGCAGGAGAATCACTTGTGCCCAGCAGTTCAAATCCAGCTTGGGAAACATAGCAAGACTCCAGCTCTAAAAAACATTTAAAATCAACCCTCCCCTTGAACTCATGATCTCCCTACTTGCCAGCCTTAGCCCAGCTTAGTCTCCAGGTTCCTCAGGGAGTGGCACCAACAATTGTACATGCATGAGGTGGAAATCTTAAAAAGACCTTTAACTTCCCTCAGCCCTCACAACCAGAACATCACAAAAACACATTGATTCTACAATATACACATCTCTTGAACTCACCATGTTTCTCCATTCCTACTTTCACCAAGCTCATTCAAGCGTCTGTTCTATCATGCCTGGACTACTGCAGTGCTTACTAACTCATCTCACTGAATCTACTCTTACTATTCTCACCCTAGGCTGTAATGTGCATTGTACCCAAAGGAACACTTGTTTTGCCTATTCTAAATTCTTAGCACATGCACACTGGTGGGTGCAAAGCAAATCATCTGTAATATTTCCTGAAAAACCATGTCAGAATGGGAAACCAGTGACACAGGGAATGAGTAAACAATCTTCCCCTTTATACCACTGGTTGTGGTTTTGTAGACAAAGCAATATTGAATTTTTATCTCCACAAATATAACTGTTCTTAGCTCATGGTTAGAATAAAATGAAGACCCAGTTGATGATCAAAGTGCCTCACTGACATATTTAAAGCACTGCTATAATGATGCATCTATTATGTTTCTTTCTTTCTTTTTTTTTTTCTTTTTGAGACAGAGTCTCTCACTCTGTTCCCCAGGCTAGAGTGCCGTGGCATCAGCCTAGCTCACAGCAACCTCAAACTCCTGGGCTCAAGCGATCTTCCTGCCTCAGTCTCTCAAGTAGCTGAGACTACAGGCATGGGCCACCATGACCAGCTACTTTTTTCTATATATTTTTAGTTGTCTGGCTAATTTCTTTCCATTTTCTTCAGTAGAGATGGGGTCTTGCTCTTGCTCAGGTCTCAAACTCCTGAACTCAAATGACTTACCTGCCTCTGCCTCCCAGACTGCTAGGATGACAGGCATGAGATATTATCTTTCTTTCTTGGAGGGATATTTCTGGTGAACAGAGGGCCTACAGCTTTTACCATTTTCAAGTGCCTATTTAGGAATATTATATATTTATGTTATTTTAATAAATGAAAAAATAAACATAGAAAAATATTTTCATTATCCTTAGAAGGACTCTTCTTTCCTATGCAATGGCAGATTGAGTGTCTGGACTCAGTTTCCCTGTATTACTGTAGATCATAACTTCAAGCTATAACCCAAATGATGAAACTAATGGAACAGAAAAGCCTCCCAACACCAACATTTAACAGAGAAAGTACAATCTAATATATAAAGGAATAAATATCCTGGCTGAAATGGAAGAAATACAATAGAAAATTGCTTTTAAGCCCCAAGAAATTTCATTGTTCCTCTGAAAGAAGGAAGACTGAAATCAATTAGGAAATGTGTGAGCAAGAGAGAAAACTTAAAATCATTTTAATCTAGTTCTGAGTACTTCCTGGAGAACCTGGGTGAGCCACTCTAAATACAGAAATCCACAGTCCAGAGTACTGAAGTGCTTCAAGGAGCAACCATGACAGTGTGGGAGTCTGAAATTCATGGACAGCGTAAAGTAAGCAAGCTCAGAAAGTGGGCTCTTTTTTAGCCCATGTGAAAAGGCTAAAGAATTTACTTCGGCACTTGCTGAACTCATGAAGTCATAGTTAACATCTCACAAGCTAATTCTGACCTAAGAGAATGCTCTATTTTTGTTATTCAGAGAATAACATTTAGAATACTATTTACAATAAATCACTTCAGATCTACCTGAAATAAGACAAGCAAAAGTAAATGCTAGTAACTTACAATCAGAAGCATCTCTGAAAGAGACACTTGACCCATGATTTCACACGTGGAAAGGATGAAAATTAGCTATTACCTTTTCACTGCTTCCAAATCCGGTTAGCATCTGCTTTACTATTTTAGGTGCATTATCAAAATCCCTGGAAGCACCTAAAGTAAAATAAATTTCAAAACAAATAACTCAATTTAAATAATGTCTTTAAACCTACAAACACTATTTTTGAACTAAAGCCATTCTTTCCAGCTACCTGTGGTCATGGAGTCCATTCCAAACACAAGCTCGTCCGCCACTCTTTCTCCCATGCTAACACATGTCTGTGCAAGCAGCTGGGCTCAACAGCATTCCATCTGTCATGCTCAGGCAACACAAGCACTTGGATAACTGAAAAATAATCAGATGATAACTAAAGAAGGACCTTCACGTACAGTTCTGAAATAGTGACATTAGAAACCACAATGATCATTTGGCTCTCACTAAAGTAAACACTTACTACCATAATGCTGACTAATGAAAGACACTAAGAGAAATGACTATCAGATGACTGATGGCAAAACAAGCAATGTAGACAACAAAAAATAATTGCTTACATAGCAAAAATGCATTTTTAAAACAATAAGTGCATAATATGGCAATAGCACTGTCTTCTCCTTAGTTATATAGAAATGTTTAAGATATTTACAACTGGAAAGACATGATGAGGAAACCTTTACTAAGTGAGAAAAATCTTAGAAAAACTATTGAATCCATTATTAGGACACATAATTTCTCTCTTTTGGGGGAATTGAGCATTTAGACATTTAAGCCTTATAGCTTGCTGCCATTAATCAATTAAGTTTTATAACACACCTATGTAACATGAAATATATTAAATCCTTATAATAGTCTTTTTAATATATATTACTTTAAAACATTTTTAAAAGAAAATGGGCAGAAATCACTCCACAACACATATAATATATATTATAAGTCTAAATAATACTCTTTATTAAGAGAAAAAAAATCCACAAATGCCTCTATGTGATTTCAAGAGGCTTCAAGGAAGTTAAAGAAGAAGGTATTTAAAAACATAAGAAGTAGGTGAATTCTTTTTATAAATGTTTTAATCAGCAATTTCCTACATAACCTTCTGGAGGGCTTGATTTGAGAACAAAACAAGAAACTACAAAAAATTTGCATGTCCAACGGTTGGCCCTCATGTCATGGTTGTAGCTTTGTTGATAGGTGTCGCATCTTCTGTGCAATATGCAATAACAGCACCACCAGATTGGTGTGATGGTTTGATTTTGGTTATCAATTTCCACACTTCCTCCCTCAGACCCTCTGCTAAATATTTAATTGAGCAAAATACTGCATTAAAAGGGAGCATTTCAATCAATGAAACCCATTTTCCTTTGCAAATCAAATACAGTCAGACCTCCTTATCCATGGGTTCCTCATACATCGATTCAACCAACTGGGGATTGAAAATATAGGGGGAAATCAGTAAAAAACATACAAATAAAAGAACGATACAGGATAGCAGCAAGTTGCACAGCATTTACATGGTATTAGGTATTATATGCAATCTAGAGATGATGTAATGAATTTGGGGGAATGAGCAGAGGTTATATACATAAAGTCTGCCACTCTGCATAAGAGACTTGAGCCGCCCTGAATTTTGGTGTCCACAGGGGTTCCTGGAACCAGTTCCTCCCACAGATACTGAGGGATGGATGAATGTATCTGATATGGGATTAATCTTAAAAAAAATCATTCTCCTTAAAGTCATTTTAGAGTAACATAATTTAATATTATTCATAAATATTTTGAACAGAGTAAAGGTTTTTGAAAAAGAAAATGGGTAGAATTCACTCCACAACACAGCAAACTATAACAATTTGCAACTACAAACCACAGCTGTCAGAACTATCATCTTAATCCTTACATCGAAAGGGATGGAATAATTCTATTTTATAAAATAAACTTGCTATTTAATAAGAAAGTCCTATGTAAGCAGCTGTTAAGACAATCTGAAATTTAAAATAAAAATTAAAGAAAGAATAAATAAAACTAGCCAGCCTTTCTAACGGCAATATTGGACAAGAGGAAATGCCTGGGGACCCCGTGCCTGGTCACAAGTATAATTATATAAACAACCGGAATATATTTGCTCTTTAAGAAGCCTAATTTTGTCGTTTTCAAGAATATATTTTCATGTTCCGATAACCTTTCTTTTTTAACCTCTCTCTTCAGTCAGATGAAAAGGTCTTCTAAGAAGAACTAATGGGCGTAACGCTGTGAACGCCCAAGGGCCTGCCACCTGCCAGTGTCCCACCTGCACTCTTGTCTCTTCAACACCGCGGTGTCCAGCCACAGGCCTCAGGCCTCCTCCTGGGCGACGGTTCCCCTCATGGCTGCCCAGTAGACCAGCCCAGCAAGAGAAGGGACCAGCCGGGCTCAGGACACCTCAGGGAGCGTCTCTGAGCGGCGGTTCCACCATTCGGATCTCAGGCCAACGCCAGGGCTGCGTGAAGTTATTTATTGCAACATGTATGTACTCAGGCAGGAAGGTTTTAGATTAAGTTTAGATTCAGATGAGATTCAACACAGCTTTCGCTGTCTAAATAGCATATTTGCCAAGAAAATAATTTATTATCTAATAAATGAAAAGTAAAGGTAGAAAAAAACATAAAGAAAACCTACCCATTAGCATTTTGTCTTTGGAAAAATCAAGTTTCTTCATGGTAACCATTTCTTTTCTATCAACAGTGGCCTTCAATGCAGTTTGGTTCACAGGATTCTCCAACTCTGTCCCAGGAAAGCCAATAGGACCTCGAGCTGTGATTTCTGGATGAACAGCTAATGTAAAAAGACAACATAACACTAAAAGTCCAAAACAGCTAAAACAAAGCACTTCACAAAGAACTCACATGACAAAGGAAAAAAGAAAACAGCTATTCTGAGCTATAAGTTAAAATATTTACCTTGAAACTCAAAGAAACTTAATTCATTAAAATTCTTAGGGAAAGGAGCCCAAAAATGCCACCAAAATGGGTATTGGGACAAATCACAAACATGCTTAAATTTAGATAAGTTTATGGAGGAAAAAGCAATGTGGAGCTACCTAATATGAATTAGAAACTTCAGATATGCCCTTTATCTTTTCTGGTTTTCTTTTTTCTTTCTTTTTAAATATAGAGATGGGGTTAGCTCTTGCTCAGGCTGGTCTCAAACTCCTGAGGTCCAAGGATCCTCCCGCCTTGGCCTCTCAGAGTGCTGGGATTACAGGCATGAGCCACTGTGCTTGGCCAGATATGCCCTTTATCCTTACTAGGCTAACCACTCACAGAAACAGCAAACTCACAGATAACATCCTGTTCTCTGAATTACATGCTGAAACACTTTGCACATAAAACCTGCCTTTATGGTAGGAAATGTATTTAATTTTTGAATTGATCCAGCCACCTTTGAAATACTGCATCTGTAAGAGCTTCATTTATTACTCCAGTCAGTTCCACAGGTTTTGTATTATGGTTTGCTTTCCTCTTTTCTTGTCCCCAAACTGACCTTGTCACGAGCTGCTGTTTCTGGAACTTTTTCTACTGTTCTGTCTTTTAGACTCATCTTTTAAGCATTTAGTACCACTCGGCCATAAAAAAGGATGAATTAATGCCTCTTGCATCAATTTGGGAGGAACTAGAGACCATCCTAAGTGAAATGTGTCAAGAATGGAAAAACAGACACCACATGTACACTCTAATAAAATGGCACTAACCGATGGCACACAGGTGCACAGATGACAGTACACGTCACAGGAATCAAGCAGGGGAAGGGGAGAAGGGGGCAAGAAAATCCACCTAACGGGTACAAGGAACACTATTCAGGTGACGGGCACATTTACAGCCCTGACTCAAGCTATGTATCAAAAACATTTGTACTCTCCTAAGATTTGAAACAAAAAACATTTAAAAAATAATAAAATAAATCCATAAATCTTTTATTTTGTGATTTTCTCCACCCAAAGTCTTCTCTGCTTCTGCAACTTGAGAAATGTTCAATTTTATTTTATCCTGGTGATAATTTATATCAGAAATTTTAAGACTTTTACTCTAGCAAAAGCCAACCTTAGAGGGCCAAAACTTTATTTTGTTAACTGCTGTATCTCCTGTGCCTACCCCCTGCCTGGAGACACATAAGTGTTCATGAATGGACAGACCCACACTGTGCAGCCATTGCAATTACTCTGCCACAAAGCAATGATGGTGAAGGCTGTTCAAGGTCTATTGCTAAGTGAAGAAAAAAATTACAGAAACTATGCGTAGCGTAGTTTCAAACTAAAATTACAAACAAATAATTTATTTTTATTAAAATAAAAGTTAGAGATATATGCAAAAGTTAGAGATATAAAAACATATATATATGTGTGTGTGTGTGTGTGTGTGTGTGATCTTCAAATATTATCTGTCTCAGTACTCTAAAAGAAACCTTTCTTTGGAATCAGAATTCAAAGCAATAGACTCTCTTCAATATACACTAAGGAACAGACTTGTAAAATGATGTGTAAATGGTGGAAAAGGACATAAAACTGAACTGGTCATTTAATACATTTATCATATGAGGACCAGAAACAGGGTCGATGGATATTTTGCCATTTTATAGATATAATAATGTTTATACTGTAGAATTAGACTTATGCTTATCAAACTGTATTTATTTTATTTAGATACCATTTCAAAATTTCTTGTTGACCTTTTCCATGTGTCCTTGGAAGTATACTCGCATGTCAGAGCCGCTAGGACATATTCAGGTGCTAAAGGAAGAATGCAAAAAGAGAACATCCATTAATAACTGGACTATGCTGGAGTTCAAGTTAAACACAGCTGACACACTAAAGACATGATTGGGAAGATAATGACAGCCAGAGACTAGGTCAATGTTTGAACAAAAATGTTTAGATACCTCCTTTGAAAACATGGCTCAATTAACAGTCTCAATAACCAGGAGGCAGAACAAAGTTCATTTGGATATATACGTGTATGGCACGTCTAGGTAGCACATCTTGGGAAACCAAGACATGCAAGGAAGTCAGGGACGGAACAAATTATTTTACAACAGACTGCTATGAGAACCACACACCCATCTCCACTGCTAAGTAGAGAATTTTCCACTGGAGTCTCAGGCAAAGGCAAACTACTCATCAAGTGTTAATGTAAATAATTTCTACAATCAGTGTTACAAGCTGTCTAAACGATTGGAAGTGGGAGTGGACAAAAGGTGATCCCAGGCTCAGGTTTTTGTCATCTGCTTACAACTACCACTGACTGTGGCAGATTGGAGCCTACAATGAACTGGCACCCTTCTGGGTCTTGGAATGTGGTTCAGCAAAATCCTAAAAAGGCATTTTAACATCTTAACTTTAAGTTTAAAATCCATGTAAATGTTACAATCTACCCTATGACATCTGTGTGTGCTTTAGTATACAAAATAACATTTTAAAGTAATTGTTGTGTGATAAAAGGACACCTCCAGAATAGAAGAAACAGCAGGTTTTACCCAGTTGCTTCAAATCCCCCCACAGTCCCAGGCTGTGACTCTCCAGTTTAAGCTGGTCAGTTGGGTCCTTCCGGGGCTGGCTGTGGGAGGCTTTAAGCAGCAAGCCATTGAGTTTAGACTTCACACTGTAGGAAACTGGCAAGTCATGAGAACATTGCAAACAGAGGGATCAAATTGCAACGTGTTGGAAACACTAAGCCAGAAACAGTGTGAAGGATGGTTTGGGGGGAAGAGATGAGAAAAAAAGCAAACAAGTTAGCCCATGCAGGAAAACAGGCAATGCCATGGGAAGTGGAGCACAAGAGGCAGTAGGAAGGGACAGGACAGAGGCAGTTAGCACCAGGCTGTGAGTCCTGTCCCTGCCTCCCCTGTCTCCCCCCCAGGGGCTTGTGTTTTGACAGCCACTCTGCCAACACTGGACTCAGGCTGGGCCTAGTGAGGGCCAAGGGCTTTGTCCTCCTGGAGGTTCAGGGACAAGCACTGACAGGAGGCAGATTGATGAACAGGAGAAAAGGCAAACACATGTCTTTGACCTGCATACACAGCAGCTTCAGGATGGAGACCCCAGCCCAGGGAGGCACAGACACTTCCACACCACCTTGAGGGGACTGAAGGGGCGGGGCCTGGGCCCTGGAAGAAAAGGCTATGGGATGGGAAGAAGAGGATTCTGTGGAGGGGCAATGAATGATCACTAGGGAGAGTGATTGGCTGGGGAAGGGAAAGTGACCCCCAGGGGGCTCTCTGTGGAATCTGAATGAGTCTTAAGGGCAGAACATCATCTTCTAAATGAGTCTGGGCAGATGTGCTGAGTCTCCCAGTCTCATGGGGAGGGAAAGAAAAGGAAAAATTATTCTCCTTGGCGGGTCTGGGTCTTAGGCAGATGCAGAAACTTCCACTCCTCTGGGGGAGACAGTGGGGTGGGTGAGTCAGATAGACCTGGAGGCTTCTTCAGTTCAGCCTGTCAAAGTGTCACAGTTGGGGGCATCAGTTTCTGAGCCCCAACAGTCACAAAGGTAAAAGCAGAAGTTAGCCCAATGTGGATGACCCTGCAATTTTTATTAAACTATACTAGATGGTGACATCATAGAATTACCTCAAAGACCTTCTTAACAAACTCCTCTCAAAACTCAAGGCTGGGAAGAATAATTTTCCTCCTAATGCACACAGGCTTTCTATAACTCAGCAGTGAGGCCTGTTTATACATTGTGTGTTGCTCTTTGTCTTCACTACTTGTAATCTCCAAGGTATATATTGTGCATTGTTTTAGTTTTCGCTGGCATTTTTTTGATACTGTTTTTCCTATTCTCATTACTTCTTGTTAATTTTAAGTAATTTTCATTCATTTGCAAGAGCAGCTCACAGACTAAGGGAAACACGTGCCCCTGATGACTTATTACAAAGGACATTTTATATGATGCCAATAAACTTCCAGATGAAGGACAAATAGGCTGCAGTGTGGAAAGGTCCCCAGTGCTGAAGCTTCTGGTGGAGTTGGGGTGCACCACCCTCCTGGCATGTGGGTGGGTGAGTTCTGGCTCACCTTCCTGTAAGACTCCAGCTGTCCAACTGTCTGGGAGCTCCTTGAATCCTGTCCTTTTGAGCCTTTTAGGGAGACTTCATTGGATAAGAATGATTGACTACCATGTGGATAAGAATTGGATAAGAATGATTGACAACCATGTGATCGGACAAAAAGGATATGACCTAACACTATTACACTGAGTGGGAAACCCAGCAAACCCTGTGCAGAGATCCCTCTTCAACTCGTTGCACAGCTTTCCTTCTGCCTAGGAATGGGGCAGGACCCTCTCTGGAATGAGGGTCTTGTGACCCACAAGCAGATTAGAGTGCTCTCTCCAGCAAGTGAAAGGAGGACGGGAGAGGGTCAAAGTGAAATTTCTGTTTTCAGAGTCCTACTTCTGGGGCCTAAATCCCCCATCATTAAACAAAAGACTGTAGAAGGGCTATGGGAGTTATAAGCCAGGAACCAGAGACAAAAACAAATATATATACATCATCATATCATAATGTCCTAAATGTGTGTAACATTTTAGCCTTTCATACCGTATTTTAACTATACTTTTTCTACATTAACTATGTTTAGAAAAACAAATATTTACCAGTTTGTTCCAATTGTGGAGAAACACAAATGTGTGCTGGCCTTGTTGTTATCTGTGGCCTTGTGCTGTTCATGACACTTTGGTTTGGAAAAGTATTTTAACAATATAAAAAATAAAAAGTAAAAAGTAAACTAGCTTGGTATGGGCGTTCCAACTACTCAGGAGGCTGACATGGGTGGATCACTGGAGGCTAAGAGTTTGACACCAGCCTGGGCAATATAGCCACACACGCATTCTTGAAAATAAAGTGAAAAATATATTAGGTGGACATGTGCCGTGTTCCTGGAGTCCCAATTGCTCAGGAGGCTGAGCTGGGAGGATCGCTTGAGGCCAGGAGGTCCAGGCTACACTAAGCTATGACAGTGCACCACGTCCCAGCATGGGTGACAGGGCAACACTGTGTCACTCAAAACAGTAAAAACGATAAGAGTCCACCTAAAGAATTGCTTGTGCTTAAAAGCCATTTGTGAGTCACTGTGAATACTGAGATCGGGGCGATAAAGCTGCTCCCACTTGTTTGTTCAGATGTCAGTGAGACTAGTTTTGGTCCCAGGCAAGGGGCTGCTTTGGATTACAATTGAGGAGGCAGATTTGATCTTGGCAGACACAGTAGGTTTCTGTTTGGTTGTTGTTGTTCTGGTGGTGGTGGTGGTGGTGGTTGTTGTTCACTGCAGCTTGAACTCCTGGCCTCAAGTGATCCTCTTGCCTCAGCCTCTTGAGTGGCTGGGACTCCAGGGGCATGCCACCGTGCCTGGCCTCGTGTGGACCTTGAGATGTTCTTGTGCCTCAGTTCTTGTAGCCTCTCACGGTGGAGCATCCATAACGCGTCTGTTGCGCCACCTGTGAAAGAAGGCGCGAATTTTTCGGGGACAGCTCTTTCGACGAGGGTTGTTTTTTCCTTTTTTGAAGAGGTGTGTCTTCCTCTGTGGGATTCTGATGCCCAGTATGGTCTTTCTTGGAGTGGGGAACTGGGAGGCAGGATTGCTCCCAACTTCTTCCAGTAAGGCTTGGGCCAAAGATGTTATGGTTTGGTCCCCATCGTCTTCTACACGTTCTAGAGCTGAAAGAAGAAGGAGGTCAACTAAGGCGCCAGACCCTGAGGAATGTCGGCCCAACCTCATCCTTCTCCACCTCACACACCAGGTCATTATCACATGATTGCATTTATAGTCATTTTTATCACTATCAAAGCCATACTTGCTTCATTGTAGGAAATATGGATAATAAAAATTATTTTTTAACAAAAGGAAAAGAAGAAAAATCTCTCACCCCCAGAGATAACATTGCTAATAACTTGGTACCTATATTTAAATACCTAATATGGATAAAACATTTATTTATAAAAATAGCTTTAACCTTTTTTCCTCCCACAAAATAGTACTCTAAATACCATAAAATCCAATCACATGATTCTATCATATCTTTTTTGATGAACACTTTACTAGTAAATACTTAGATTGTTTGTAATTTTTCACTTTTATTAATATAAATAATCATGAATTCAGTCATCAACTCTTTACTGAGTACTTCTTATCACCTGGCACTGTGCTAGGTGCTGACAATAGAGTGGTGACTCATAGAGACAGAGTCCCCAACCTCAAGCAGTTAACAGGTGGGGGAAAGAAAAAATCATCAGGAAACATGAATTCAGCCCAGAGAAGGAAGCTGAATGGACTAATGAGAGAGAATCACTGGGAAGGACCCCTTCAGACAGGCCAGTTGGGGAATGCCTCTCTGGGAAAGTGGCATTTGAGCCTAGATCTAAAGCCTGAGAGCCTGCCATGTGCAGCCTGAGGGCAGAAGCATTCCCAGTGGGGGAGGGATGTATTCATGCTATACAAAGTTCCAGTTGGCTGTAGCTTCTGAGAAGCAGGCAATGATGTAGGCTGAGGTGGGGGGGGGGGGGCAGGCAGAGGCCAGAACCCCCAGGGCCAGCCTGTGAGCCTCAGAGCAGTGGGAGGCTACTGAGGGTTTAAAGTGAGGGAGGGGCAGGATCCAGTGTCCCTGCTTTACAGAGAATCTGGCTGCTATGTGGAGAACACCGCAGAGAAGAGGAACAGGGTGTTGGAAGGTTGTTAAAGTGGTGTGGGTTACATAGGCATGGGAACATGGTAAACGGAGATAGAAAATTCATTAGCATGAAGAGTAGAAAGACAACAGAAAGTGTTGGAGACTAAGACCCTCTACATTCCAACGACTTGTCCTGACTTGTCCTATGCACAGGCCTCACCCCTGAAAATAGCCTAAGACGAAAATAGCACCCAGCCCCCCAGCTATAGTTTTAAGAAGAATGCATTCTATGCCATGCTTGCTCCAGGGCATGCTACCTACAATTGTTCTCAACCCCCTGCCAGGCTGGGGTTGAGTGATTCATCACAAAGAGCTTCCGGTGCCATTGTGATGCTGATTGGGGCTGATTAGCCCATAGGAAAGCTTCATCATTCCCCCATTCTATTTTTCTGTTTCTACTTCCTTGTTTTCTGTATATAAAACCTACCAAAAATCCAAGTAAAGTAGACCTTGACAACCCTTTGCTTGGTCTCGTTTCTTTCTCTCGCCCATCTCTTTCAGGCACGGTCCCCCTCGCCCCCGCGAGTAACAGAAGGTCCCTCGGGCCGGGACAAGAAAGAATCTTGGCTCAACAAAACTTTTTGTTTCTAGGCTTCAAACCCATGCGACTATAGCATCGTGTTAATTTATACCTAGATCACAAGAAATGAGCTGGGCTTCGGATCTAACAGCAAAGAGGTAAGGCATTACAAGAAAGATTTCTTGACCCCAGGGTTCTTGACCCCGGGCACAGGATAACTAGAAGTGCTTTCTTTGGGAAAGTCTTCCCCTTGTCCAGGTGGTTTAGAAAATCTAAATTGGAGGCAGGGTGCGATGGGAAGGCAAGGTGAAATCTCTGGAGGACTAGGGGTCTAGAACATGCAGCAGAGACCTCAGTTTTGAAAACAAGGCCAGAGGGCTTAAGAGGTATAGAATATCAAGGGTCAAGGTGGATCCATGGTGCAATGGATAGCACATTGGACTTCTAGAGGCTGGAGGCATTCCAAAGGTCAAGGGTCATAATTGAAACCAGAGTTAGAGGCCAAAGGAAAAAGATACTGCTGCCTAGTTTTCAGTGTTCTAGATGTAGCATGGCTACTCTCTGAGAAACCACCAGGAAACTCATTTTTACTTGACCATAGCTATGAGGATGTTCCCTACCTGCCACTAAGAACACTATCCCTTGCGGTAGCCCAGAAGCCTGAAGCAATGAAACACTAATGTATTGTGGGACATCTATGTCTGATGCAAACCTCAGTGTTTTATGTATATTTTTATTCAGTACTTAAAAGAACTTTCAAGATCAGCACTATTGTCTTTGTGATACAGATGAAAAAAACTCAGGCATAGAGATTAAGTAATGTTCCCACATTCTCAAGGCCAGTCACTGATAGAGCTAGGAGTATAGGTATGTGCTCCCATGTCCAGCTAATTTCTTTTAGATGTTTTAGAGTGCTGACTTCTCACTATGTTGTCCAGATGGTCTTGAACTCCTGCTCTCAAGTGACCCTCCTTCCTCAGTCTCTAAAATTGCTGGGATTATAGGCATGAGCCACTGCATCCAGACCCCATCTTTAGTAATCTTAAACAGAATAACTGTCAGCTAAGAATTGCATGTTTTACAAAATTAAGTTTCATACATGAATGAGAGATAAAATCCTACCCACACAAGCAATCTCTAAGGGGATTTCTCACCATTAGAAGTGCCCTACAGGAAATACTGAAAAGTGCTCAAAACCCCAGAAAGGATGGTTGGTATGCATCAGTGTAAAAACATCAAAGAGTGGCAACTCACAGCTCCCATAAGACAGTATCACAAGGAAGAATACTAAGCAAGCAGGTAACAATCAATATGATGACCAGAACAGTACCTCATTAAATCTAAACATTCTAAATGTCTCACGTAAAGGATATAGAATAAAGGACTGGGGGAAAAAAAAAAAAAAAACAAAGCCCAAACATCTGCTGTGCCCAATAAACCCATTTAATTCATAAAGAGTTCCATACACTCAAGATAAAAGGGTACAAGAAATGGAAACCAGAAGTGAGCAAGAGTAGCAGTAACTATTCTTATATCAGAAAAAAAATAGACTTTAAATTAACAACAGTGAAAAAAGACAAAGGTGCTCATTGTATAATGATAAAGGAATCAATTCAACAGGAACACATAACGATTCTAAACATATTGCACCCAACACCAGAGTTCCAGATTCATAAAACAAATACTAATAGACCTAAGAATCAAAATAAACAGCAACACAATAATAGTAGGAGACTTCAACACTCCGCTGACAAAACTAGACACATTGTGGAGGCAGAAAATCAACAGACACCCTAGACTTACATGGGACTCCAGAAGAAATGAATCTAACAGACATTTAGAGAACATTCTACCACAAAAGTCCAGAATATACATTCTTCTCACCCACATATGGAAGGTGTCCCAGATACAACATATGTTGTGCCACAAAACAAGTGTTAGCAAATGTGAAAAAATGGAAATCATACCATGTATCTTCTCAGACCACAGTGGAATCAATGAACAAATCCATTCCAAACAGAAATCTCAAAACTATACAAATACATGAAAATTGAACCATCAGCTGCTGAACAATCTTTAGTTCAATAATGAGATCCAGATAAAAATCAAACCCTTTTTGGAACTGAATGACAATGGTGACATAAGCTACCAAAATCTCTAGGATATAGCTATAACAGTGCTAGGAAGGAAGTCCATAGCACTAAATGTCTGCATCAAAAGGACAGGAGGATCACAAGTTAACAACCTAATGTCACACCTTAGAGAACTGGAAAAATAAGAACAAACCCAACAGAAAGCCAGCACAAGACAAGAGAGAACAAAGATCAGCGCAAAATTAAATGAATTTTACACACACACACACACACACAGACAAGGATCAAGATGTATCTTTGAAAAGATAAACAAATTGAGTGACTGCTAGCTAGATTATGCAATGAAAGAAAAGAGAGAATTGAAATAAGCTCAGTCATGAATGAACCAGGAGGCATTACAACTGATACTGTCGAAATATTAAACATCCTCCAAGACTATGACAAATATCTCTTTGCAAACAAACTAGAAAACGTAGAGGAAATACATAAATGTATAAAAATTTCACCAAGCCTAAATCAGGAAGAAATAGAAATCCTGAACAGATTGATATCAAGTGGAGAGACTGAATCAGTGATAACAATAATAATTTAAAAACTCCCAAGAAAAAAAGTGCCCAGGGCTAGATGGATTCACAGATGAATTCTACCAGACCTACAAAAAAGAACTGGTACCTATCCCACTGAAGTATTCCATAACATTGAAAAGGAGGGAGTCCTCCCTAACTCATTGTACAAAGCCAGTATCACACTGAAACCAAAAGCAGGATGGACACAACAACAAATAACTATAGACCAATATTCTTCAAGAAGACAGATATAAAAATAGTCAACCAAATACTGGTAAATTGAACCTCACAGGACATCAAAAACATCATTCACCGCCTGTAATCCTAGCCCTTGGGAGGCCGAGGCGGGCGGATTGCTCAAGGTCAGGAGTTCAAAACCAGCCTGAGCAAGAGCGAGACCCCGTCTCTACTATAAATAGAAAGAAATTAATTGGCCGACTGATATATATATAAAAAAATTAGCCGGGCATGGTGGCGCATGCCTGTAGTCCCAGCTACCCGGGAGGCTGAGGCAGAAGGATCACTTGAGCCCAGGAGTTTGAGGTTGCTGTGAGCTAGGCTGACGCCACGGCACTCACTCTAGCCTGGGCAACAAAGCGAGACTCTGTCTCAAAAAAAAAAAAAAAAAAAAAAAACATCATTCACTACGATCAAGTCGGTTTCATCTCAGGGATACAATGATCACACCATATTCACAAATCAATAAATGTGACTCATCACAAAAACAAGATTAAAAACAAAAATCATATGATCATCACAAGAGATTTTGGAAAGAGCATTCAATGAAGTCCAGCACCCCACCCCTTTATGCTAAAAACCCTTAACAAACTAGGGAAAGAAGGAACATTCTTCAAAATAGTAAAAGCCATATATGACAAATCCACAGCCAAGCTCATACTGAATGGGGTAAAGTTGACAGGCATTCCCCCTATAAACTGGATCAATACAAGTGTTCTACTTTCACCACTTATTTGAGATCATATGCGAAGTCCTGGCCCAAACAATCAGGCAAGGGAAAGAAACAAAGGACATCTAAGCCAGAAAAGAAGAGATCCAACTATCCCTAGTTTCTAATGGTACCATCGTGTATCTAGAAAATCCCAAAGACTTCATCAAAAGACTCCTAGAATTGATAAATCAATTCAACAAAGTCTCAGATTACAAAATTTATGTATACAAGTCAGTAGCATTTCTATATACTAATAACACCCAACATGAGAATCAAATCAAGAACTCAATACCATTTCCAAATAGCTGCAAAAGAAAAAATAAAGTACCTAGGAATATACTTAACCAGGGAGGTGAATGATCTCTACAAGGAGAGCTATAGAACACTCATGAAAGAAATTGTTGATGACACAAATGGAAAAGTTTCCCATGGATTGGAAAAAACAATCTTGTTAAAATTTCATACTGCCCAAAGTGTTCTACAGACTCAATGCAATTCCCATCAAAACACCAATGACACTTTTTACATCATTAGAACAAAAATCATAAATTTTATATGAATCCAAAAAGAGTTTCAATAGCCAAAGCAATGCTAAAAAAAAAAAAAAAAAGAAAAGAAAAAAAGAACGATCTGGAAGTAACATATTACCTAATTTCCAGTGATATCACAAGGCTACAGTAACCAAAACAGAATCATACTAGCATAAAAGTAGATACATAAATCAATGGAAGAGAATAGAGAACCCAGAAATATAACCACATACCTACAGCCAACTGATCTTTGACAAAGCAGACAAAAAACATACATTGGCGAAAAGAAGCCCTAGTCAATAAATACTCCTGGGAAAAATTGGAGAGCCACATGTAGAAGAATGAACCTTGATTGCTACCTTTAACCATACCGAAAAATTAACTCAAGATGCATTGAAGACTTAAATGGAAAACCTGCCACCAAAAAATTTCCAGAAGGAAACTTAGAAAAAATTCTTCCAGACATTTTCTTCAAAAAGAATTGTGACTAAGACCCAAAACAAATGCAACCAAAACAAAAATAAACAAAGGGGACTTAATTAAACTACAAAGGTTTTGCACAGCCAAAGACATAATGCACAGAGTAGACAACCTTAAGAACAGGAGATAATATTTGCACACTCTACATCCAACAAAGGGCTCGTGTCCAGAATCTAAAGAGAATGTAAGCAAATAAGCAAGAAAATAAACCCAAATATCCCTATTATAAAGCAGGCAAATTATATAAACATATATTTTTCAGAAGAAGAGATAAAAAATGGCCAACAAAAATATAAAATATTAAAAAAACGCTCAACATCACTAGGCATCAGGGAAATGCAAACTAAAACCACAATGAGAGACCACCTTACCCCTGGCAGAACGGCCATTATTAAAAAGTCCAAAAGCAATAGATGTTGGTGTGGATGTGGTAAAAACGGAATGCACATTCACCGTTGATCAAAATGTAAACTAGTACAAAGTCTATAGGAAACAGTATGGGGACCCCTGAAAGAATTAAAAGTAGACCTACCATTCAATCCAGCAATCCCACTACTGGGTATCTACCCAAAGGAAAAGAAGTCATTATATCAAAAAGACACACTCACTCTGTGTTTATTGCAGCACAATTTACAATTGCAAAGATATGGAATCAACCTAGGTGCCCAGCAACCGATGAGGAGATAACAACAATATATACACACACACCCTATAGAATACTACTCAGCTATAACACAGAATGAAAGGATGTCATTCACAGCAATGTGAATTGGATGCAACTGGAAGCCACGATCCTAAGGGAAGTATCTCAGGCATGGAAAAAGAAATACTGCCAATATTCCCTTATAAGTGGGAGCTGAATGATGGGTATACATGGTCACACGGAGTGTTATAAGGGACTCTGAAGACTAATAAGGGGGGAGGGTGGGAAGACGGTGGGATCAAAAACTACCTATCTGGTACAACGCATACACTTTGGGTGACTGGCACACTGAAAGCCCTGACTTTGCCACTATACAATTCATCCATGTAAGGAAAAAAACCACTTATACCCCCTAAATCTACTTAAATAAAAAATGAAAGCTTGAAGCTCTTAATCGAGGGGGTAGGGGGGCCATGGGCAATATCTATAACCTTAATACCTGTACGCCCATAATATGCTAAAATAAAAAAATGCAAAAAAGGAGAATAAGATAACATCATTACAAACAAATCCCAAGAGAGCACACCTCAAGATACCAGCACTGAAGAATCTTCTAAAATATATTCTCCAGGATGAAGACAAATGGTCCCCAAAGGATGGTCAGAAACGCAGAACGGGATATTGAGGGATGGATGTAAGTCTAGAGTGTTTGCATAGAAGATCAGCAACAATCATAGCATCTGAATTCTGAGTTAACAAATGGAACTAAAATACCAGTGAACAAAAGCCTGTAAGTTGGGAAGGACAGGGGTTGGAATGAAAGTCAAAACAAGAGGGAAGTTTAAAACGTGGTTTTACTTTACACTCTGTTAAGCTCAATATGCATGACAACAGTCTATGTTTGGTATGGAGCCTATAGAAACTTTTCCAGATACATGTATATATCTGTATGTGTGTGTGTGTGTGTGTGTATATATATATATATATATAAGGATATAGATAAGAATGTTTCTGGAGATTTTATTTTAATAGCAAAACATTGGTAACATCTTCAATGTTCATGAATACGGGAGATTAATGAACTATAGTATATCAATACTATAGAAGATCGCGTTGCAGTGTAGGGAATACAGTAGATCTGCATTCCCTAAATACCCATCTAATAGTGGAGAAAAAAGCAAGTTTCAGAAACTGTTCGCATATACACGTAATGTACGCACAGAAAAAGAATATAGACGTCTACAGCAAACCAGTGTGGGAGGGGAGACGGGTATGACATGGCAGGGCGTGTAAAGGGGACTTTACCTTTACTGCTAATTCCTTATTTTTATGACACAAAAAGTTTATTTGTGTATTTCTCCTTTTAAAAAGTTTAATGTAAAATAAAAACAAAACACTACCAGATTTTCAGGGGCAGGGACCGTGTCTGTCTTGAACACCATTGCAGTGTAAGCACCTACAGCACATAATAAGTGTTCACTGACGGAAAGGATCTATCTCCAAAGCATTAGCTGTGTTTTCTCTATGAGTAGGACAATGGAAAAATGTGTCTCTTTCTATTACTTTCCTTCATTTTCTACTTTTCTATATTACATTGGTCATGGTAAAAAGAAAAGGATAAAACATGTCCTTGGGAAATGAACCCACGCTGCCTTCTCTCCCACCCCACCCAGGTGTGCCATGCAGACGCCTGGCTCCAGGCCCAGACTCACCAGTCCTGATCACCTGCAGGTCCTCCTCGTGGATGCGGTTCCTATCAATGTTTCTCAGTGTGCATCCTACAGATAAGGCAGATGTAACATCACACCACAGCTCCTACACCTTTGGGCTGCCTCTTTCCTCACATCCACTAGTCAATAAGGACATGTTTAAAGAAGTCCTGGCAAGGAGGGTTCCTCAGAGATGACTTGTAGCCTCGACAGCAGCATCTTAGTAAAACAACAAACCTCAGAGTGGCTGCGACCCAGACATAGTTGTCAGCACGTGACAAGTAGAGCATGAGCCCAGGATGCTAACTGCATGGTGCCCCCACACCCATGGGATGATGGACAAAGGTCACACGCCTATTAATTAGCAAAAGGGAAATACATGATGCCAACAAACAGGAAAATGATTTAACCTTACCGCTGACAACAAATATTAACAATCAAAACGACTGTTTTTACCTATAGAACTGGTAATGATTTTTAAAATACTACCCAGGCTTGGCAGATGTCTGCAGAAACGGATGCTCATGGACAGTACTGTGGGTGTAGAACATGAGTCAACCATTGCAGAGAGCATTTGGCAATAGGCATCACAAGCCTTAAAATTGTGCATACACTTTGGATCCAGCCATTCTACTTGAAATTTATCTTAACAAAATAATCACGATGTCATGCAGAGACTTAACCACTGCATCCCTCCTTATAAACATAAAAAACGACACAGTCTGTGTATTCAACATTATGATCTGATTTAATAAATTGACTCATAAATCTATCCATAAAAATGGAATCAATAATATGCAGTCATTAACGATAATGTTGAAGAATATATAATGGTATATATTTCTGATCCAGCAAGGGTAGCAAAACAATACATCAAACTGCAGTGTTACAAAGTGCTTATGTATATGTGTATGTGTTTGTTTGTGTATGTAATTATAGTCTTAGAAAAAACTGCAGCATGGTAGCAGTGGTTACATCCAAATGGTGAAATTGAGGCATTGTTTATTTTCTTCTTTTTGCAAATCAGAATTTTTTAGTTTTTCTGACATTAATACTCACTACTACTGTAATTGAAATCAAAATATTTTGGAACGCCCATAGGGCCCCAATTAAAGCAATAGTTTTTCCCATTTCCAATGCTTATGGCTGTGGGCCCACCAAGCAGAGCCCAGACAGTGGGGAGACCCCCACGGAGCTAGGACACACAGCTTCCTCTTCCTCCCTGAGCCTGTCCAAAGCAGGATTTGAGGCCTGGCCACAGGTCAACCTCCCTCATCAGGTCAATGCTGGGACAGGAGGTGACCTGCTTCATCATGCCATGACCTGGCCTTTAGCGGAAGGTCACAGAGGGTGCCCCTGCTGCAGAGAGGAGGGAGGAATCACCAGAAGCCTCCGCTTACCTATGAAATTGAGGGCAGCTGCCCTGAGGGAGGTCTGCGGGCTCTCCAGGAACTCAAAGCTCTGGGACAGTAACTGCCCCACCAGCTGGTATTTGCCCTCGTGGACCTGCGGAGCCAAAGAGGGGGTGGTGCTGACCAGAGAGAGGGGCCACTGGGGATTCCACTAAAGACCTTCTAGCAGCTGCACCCCCAGCCCAAGCACAGCAGCAGCCATCCCTCTCCAGGCAGCGTGGACTGCTCGGCCCTGCACAGCAGACCCCAGCCCCTCCCGGCCCCGCAGCAGCACAGGCGCGGCAGGACCACCATAAAGAGAACGCTGTTCCTGGCCACAGGCGGGAGAAGGGAGACGCTGGCTTCAATCCTGGCCCCAGCACATCCTGGCTTCCCAGTTCTGTCTGTAGAGTTGAGGGAAAACCTGCCCAACCTCCCTCCCGTAACTGTCGGGCGTCAGTGGGGAAATGGCTGTAAAAGTGCTTTGTGACATGCTCTACCTGTGGAAGGGACTCATGACACCTGAATTACCGTGCCACTTCCTCACCTCCTTGCTCAGCCCTTACACGGTTACTTGCCAACCCGGTTCCTGCCCTCTGGCCTGTTCTTGCCTATTCATTAGCAAAAGGGAAATACATAGTGCCAACAAACGGGAAAAAGAGCAGGGCTTCCTGCCCTGCTCACCGGAAGACCTCTGTCCTCTGGCCATCCAATAACTCAACACGATGTCCCTAACCTCTGAGGAAGGGACCGGGATGCCATGAGGTTCACATGCAGAGAACCAGGGCCAGGGGAGGGTCCTCAGAGGCAACTGATGCTAAAGAATGAGAATCAGGGAACTGAAGGATCATACGTGTCACCTGCCCCCACTATCCACGGAACCCGCTGTTCTGTCCCCGGGATGAACATTGAGACTCTCACTCACCAGGTAGGCGCATGTGTCCTGTAACACCTGGAGGCGGTCACCGAGGGTGGTGTGCTGCAAGGTGTGGGTCAGAGACGCCCAGCCAATCAGCTTTGCCCATTCAGCAAGCGCCCCTCCACAGGCCTATGGGTGGAGAGAAGGGAACCCCCCAAGCCCACTCTTAGGACTGCCCAGGCCAGAGGCTGAGTGGGAGCTCACACATCACAAAGAGAGGGTGACAGTACTCAGGGCCAGCACAGAGGACGATGCCAGTGGTGGCTGCAGAGTGTATGGCCACAGCCAGGCCCATGAACAAAGAGCACAAGGGAAGGGGCTCTGCTCAGGCACAAAAGGGACATCAAGCGGGCCTAGGGTTGGCAGGACAGAGACAACCAGTGTACCTTGACCACCTCGCTGTTTTCCTCCTGCATGTTCAGCAGCAACGGGACCAGAAATGTATACAGTTCCCTTTTCATTGTGGCTCCCAGCTTGTACTTCACGTCCCGGCTCAGCATGTGGCCCAGGGCAGAGGTGGCTGCGATCCTCACTGGCTCCCTCTCCTGCCAGGGAGCACAGAACGGAGATGGGGAGGTGGTGGTTGCCCTGGCCCTGCCTGGCCACGCTTCCTTCCAACCCCACCGAGGTGAGCGTGGCCAGAGTGCGCTGGCCACGCCGCTTCCTCCCTGTGGAGACTACAGTGCTGTGTCTCCAGTATCTCTCTTCAGATCCCCAGAGCCGAGAAGTCAGTTCATGAAGACTCAGTGCCAGGGAAACCAACAGCCGAGCTTTAATGCTACCATGGACCGTATCAACAGCTCATAACTGCCATCCCTTCTAAGGATTTACCTCAAGCATGCCAAGATTTTTTAAATGCATATTTTTCCCCTAATTATGTTGCACATAAAACTGTTGAAGTCTATATTAGCCTATGTGCACTCACAATGACCACAGAGAGCAAAGCTTTCTACACTTTCAGGAGGATACTAGATATTAATCAAACAAATATTTCTTGTCCATCTATCCTGAGCTAGGCTCAGTGCCAAATGATAGAGGCATAGCAGGACAAGACAGATACTTCCTGAACACAGAGGGAGACTTTTCAACCAGTGGGATGTGCATGTTATATATAAGAGCTACACAGAGAGATGATTCCTTATTAGTACTTTAAGGACAAAAACAAAGAGAAATGTGTCCCACACAAATGGGCAATTGAGCGTTGTACAGTCGTGCCATCCCTAGGAGAAAGAGTGCAAATATGTTTTTACAACTCATAATGGGTCCGAAGTATTAGATAGAGATCCTCCATTCCCCTCCAGAGAACTAGAGTATCCCTGAAAGATGAACAGTAGACACAATTGGAATTGAGGTAGAAATTATAGCCCAGGGTGTGGGCAAGAAAATCCTACTGCAGGAGGTGGCAGGGGTTCCGGGACTGCTCTAAGCTCAGGGGCTGTGGATATAGGGAGGGAGGGATGATCCTGGGCAGCCAACAGCTGGTGTTCTGGTGGTGTAGTCAGCCACCTCCTTCGCTTCCCCCCCCGATATCCCCTTATCAATGACCAAGGAGCAGGGCATGAAACACCCCAGCAGAGCAGGGAGTGTGGTGTCTACACCACAGAGAGAGGAAAGTTCCGTGGGTGTTTCATATCCCCCAAGGAGTGTAGGGAGCCCTGGAGTCGAAAGGCTGGCTATTGGCATATCTGACTGTCCCCTTATCCCTCGATGCTCCCCACGATTACTGAAATCGGGCGGGCGTGATGGGTGTTGCTTCCACAGAGGGTCCCCCAAGACTCTCTAGCATGAAATGGACCCACAAACAGTGAGGAAAACCAGCACTACAAAAGAAAGGGACCACATTCGAGAAATAGCGTGATGTTGACATCGTAAACTGCTAACAACTAAAGACAATTATGAGGCAAAATAAAGACATCTTCATACAAAGGCTGAAAATGTTTCCTCTTTCAGACCCTCAATCAAGGAACCTGAAAGGGAGGGGAAAGCAGACTCCAGGAGGGAGGAAAGAGCTGTAAGAAGGAAAGATGAGCAAGGAGATTTGTAAACATGTGGGTAATTCTAAATAAGTACTGACTGTATAAATTAATAACAACCATGAACATGATGATGATATAAAGACCACAATTGCAGATCTAACAAGAAGGTGGAACTAAAGTGCTAGACAACATTCATACCTAACATGGGAAAGTGTGATCAGAATTAAAGCATTCCCATCTTGATGTTGTTTGGATGGAGGGAAAAGACACTACCTTTAGGCCTGTTTAGGTCAAGGAAAGTAAGCATGATGAATTTTAAAGGTCACAGAAATATGGATGAGGGAGACAGTGACCCAGCCATTCAGGAGTTCCAGGGTCATAGCGGAGATGAGACCTATATCAAAATTCTTGCAACACTAGCTTCCAATCCGAAAAGGTTACAAATTCCAGAATAGGACTACTATCAGCTAGTGTCTCAGGGACATGGAGTTCCCTCCTGCCCTCAGATGCCATGATCTGTAAGGAGGACGAGAGATGGGGAGTTGGTATTGGTCCATTAGTACAAATTTCTGACTCACAAGGACCTTGGCATTCTAAAGTCCTGTGTGATTTGGCAGAAGGATAGAGCCATCAGTTCTCTCCCCTCTTCACTCTGTAAGTGGAGTCTGGGTCCTCAGATGAAAACCCAACTTCACTTTCCATTGTGGGTCCAGTGGCTCCGCCAGGGAATTTCTAGGGCAGAGTAACTGGACGTGTGTGGGGCATCTGGATGTGGTGGGAACATGCTTGGGACATGTCCTGTGCACGGCTCCACGTGGCCAGGTCTCCTTTTGTCTGCCCTTCCATCATCTCAGCCTTGGGCCACAGGCCCTTGGCCTAGCCCAACCTGTAGTTAAGCCCCAGGGTTCACCCTCAGCCCCAGCTCATCTTGTTCCCAAGGGCTCCTAGCGCTGCAGGCACATACATCACTGATGAGGGGACGCAGGTGCTGGCAGATGCTGCAGAACATTCCCTGGATGTCCTTGTCCCGCGTGTGCTTCATGATGTTCTGCAGGCCCTCCAGCGCCTGCACGGCCACCCGCGCCTCAGCACTCAGGAAGCCGCGTAAGTATGGAACCAGCCTCCCGAGAGCCTCTGACTATTTGGAAGAAGGCAGAGACCACTCACCACCTGGGGGTCAGGCAGCACTCTGGGGACAGGGTTTAGAGCACTCAGATGGCGCCTAAGAGAAACAGACGTGGGAGACCTGGGACTGGACATGCCGAGGAAATGAAGGCTCGGGCAGCCTGAGGACGCGCCTAGGGAGGCCCACGCACTGGATGTTGCGATGCTCTCGGATGAGGCTGGGGGATGTACTAGCCCTGGGACAAGTGCGGGACCCAAGGGGGTAAACCAAATGCTTCAGGGACTCCCAGGGGGTCCCCCTGGGCCCTCCCTGACTCTTACAAGTTCCGGGTACAAGGCCAGGTTGGTGATGCCCCGCAGGCTGATTTCCACCATGCTGATGTGGGGGTCCTTGAACCACTCGGTGACAGTACCCAGAGACTGGGGCATCAGGGTGTGCCCCACTGATGGGTGCCACAGGAGCTGTGGGGCAGGACACCACGGTTATGGATAGAGGAGTGGTCATGTGGACCCTGTGCTCCCCCAGCCCTCCCTAAGCCCCTGCTCAGGCAAGGACTGTGTGCAGAGAGAGCAGTGGCATATCTGGTCACATAGGGGGGAGACTACAGGGAAGGGCTTGGTTGGTCATGCTGGTAAGACTTCAATTGAGAGCCCAATCCTTCTCGGAGGACTAGAACTGCTAACCCTTCCCAGGTACCCTGGCCTCCTTGAACCAGTCCCCTGACATGCCAGGGAAAGGAGCCCCATTTCAGAGGGCTTGATTTTCCTTTTTTCTCCTTCCTGGGACAAGTAAGTTAACATCCCATTAAAGAGTCAGTCCCTCAGCTACAGGAATGGGACAGCTGCCCCCGTTGGGCTCTCCCCTGCTCTCACCTGCGCATAGACAGCCCTGGCCAGGATTTTCCGACCCTCATCGACGCTGTGGAGGGACTTCTGCACAAGGGCCATCAGTTCATGAAGGAGGGAGGGGTCACACGTCTTTACCATTGCTCTGGGATGGGACACAGGAAGCAAGCAGTTGCTGGGGCTGGTGCGGAAGTTGGCCAGGGCCAGTGTGCACACAACAGGGAAGACATGCGGGCTGAGGACTCAGGAGGGCAGAGGGCTAGGGGTGGGGAGGGAGGGTGGAAGGCTACTCTATTTGAGTGCTGGGACCTGGGAGACTAGGGTCAGGGGTCAGAGTAGTGCCAGGGACACTGGGGAAGTGGTTCCACCTTGTCAGGTCCATGACCCAAGTGTGGAAAGACGTGGAGCTGGAAAGAAGGTCCCAGCAGTGGAGGTCATCTGCATGGGACACCACTCGCTCGTCCGCAGCTGCCAATACCAACTTGACCACCTCCAGGGCACAACTGAAGGACACCGCCATCAGGTTTGTGAAAAGAGAAGAAACAGAAAGATAGACAAGGTGTTAGGTCCGGGGTCGCATTCCTGTGCTGGCAAGTTGGAGACAGTTCTCAGACCTGGTAGCTGGGTTCTGCTCTGCAGCTGACAAGAGGTCATGACTTCATAGCCCCGTCTCCAATTGCCCGTCCACTCACCCCTTTACCCCGACTCTCCTCCAACCTCAGAGTCCTCTGAAAGACACTTCTCTCGGGCTTCCCGAATTTTGCTCTTAAACTTCACCTCCACACCCACATAATCACAGTGTCCCTCCTCCATTGGTTTCATTTGTTCTCATTTTCATTTCAGATTTCATTGGAATAAAATGTACTGAGGTTAATAAAAAGTATGTCAGCCACCTATTTAGGAGTCCAACCCCCATGGCACAGGTGAGAAAACTGAATTCCAGGAGGCACTTGCACAGGATGGGGCAGTTGGTGAGGAAGTCAAGGCAGAGGCCAACAGGCTGATTCAAATGGCCAACCCTGAGTGAAGACGGTGACACAGTCTTGGCCCTGCCATCTACCATCCAACTGAACCTCTTCGCGTGTAGAATTATGAACATGGGGAGGAGCAGGGGTGTATGTCAGTAGAAGAGTGCACAGGACAAAAGGAGTAATGAGCAATCTGAGAATCGGAGAGACTATGCCAGTGCACAGTGCTGCGACCCCACACCGTGTCATACACTTCTCTTCCTGCGTCCCTAAGAGATCAGCATCTAGTTGTCCAGGGCTCTCAGGATTTGACTTGTTGCATTTCTCCACCGCCTGGAGGTGAGGCTCACCTAGCGGGGTCAAAGGACTCGCTCTCGCTGTCCAGGGTCCCCTCTTCTCTGGACACTGCCATCTTCTGGCGAGCATTTTGCTCAGTCACCCAGTAGAGATGATAGAGCACTGCCAGCAACAGCCGTGGGAAGTTTTGCTGGACAGCCTCCAGGCACAGGGATCTTGACAGCATCTCACACAAGACACATGTCACCTGGGGAAGGGGGAGTCAGAATGGACCAGGCCTGGGCAGTGAAAGTCTGGGCCAGAAGCCCACTCTGTCCCTCCCTGTCACTGCCCAGCGGGCACAGCTCACTCTGAGCCAGGCTTGGAAGACACATCCAAAGACTGAACACCCACACCTCACCCCTAGGGAAATGAGGGGGCCACCCACATGCAATCTGCCTCCTCTCCTGCTCACTTGACATTCAAAATGGAAAGCAAATTGACTCTAAATGCTCAGCACAACATCATTTCTGGCATATGTGTCCACACTAACTCCAGGTAACCAAACTTCCTCCTCTCCTATGCCCCTTGCCATACCCCCAGGCTTCCCGTAAAATGCCAACCACAGAATCAGGAGAGAGCACAAGCTGGTGGCAGTTTCCTCATTTGTGCAATGAGTTGGTTCCTCACCCTTTCTCCACCATGCATTCTTAGATCCAAAAGCACCAAAAGGAGGTTAAAGTGTTCCTGTGAGGAGCCAGTGTGAACCCTCTCCTTTGGCCCCTCCCCAGTACCTGCTTGGCCCCTGAGGTCAAGCCCTGTGATCCCTAACTCTGCCCCAGACTCCCAGAACAGGAAGTCCTAGGTCCCCTCCTCCCTCTACTGACCGCCACAGGCTGGGCATCGAGCTCCTCTGCATCCTCTCTGGAGCGTTTCTTTTCCAGGATGTCTGTGAACAGCTGCACGACACTGAGTATGGTGTCCCGCTGGGCGCCAAATGCCTTCCACATCGCCAGAGTGGAGCTGCAAGACCCAGGGACAGCAATGTCATGGGCTCTGGTGATCACAGTCCTAGGACTAGTCTCGTCTCAGGCCCATGAAGAGCCAGTCCTCAGGGGCTAGAGGAAGGGAGACCAAAGAGAAATTGGCCAGAGGACATGAAGAGGAGGCTCGCTTGGAATCAAAGAGAAGCGAGGGAAGAAAACAACATCCTTACGGAGTGACTTTTCATCTGGGCTTGGGGCCAGGCACAGGGGGCTTCCTGGGCTGCAGAATGTGCCCCTGGGCCAGGGCAGCGGTACCTGTCCCAGGGCCAGGGCTTGCTGAGCAACACGGAGACCACAGCACGGGTGTTGCTGCCTGTCAGAGAGCACATGGCCTGCAGGGTCTCCTCCTCTGTCCTGGCCTCCAGATTCTTGTTGAGCTGTCCAAGGATGCCCTCCACAATTGCCTCAACCTACAGGACAGAGCCAGAAGTCCCCATAACTCTTTCCATGCTTCCTTCCCACCTTCCTCCTCTACCAACTCCCAACCCAAGGGGCCTATTTGCAATCCTGCCAGTGATACCCTTCCCAAGGCAGAGTTCTAGGGTGCCAGAGGCCAGACCAGCAGGGGCCACAGAATAAACTGCAGAAGATGGTGCAGCAAAGGCCCAAGGCCACTGCAGCAAATGCCTGCCACAGCCCCGAAGATTGTGGGTGACTCCCCAGGTTACTTAGGAGGTGCGGGTCCACCAGAACGGAAGGCAAAGGCCCTGCAGACACTTGAGGAGTTCCCCTAACAGCTGGGATCAACTTTCCATCCTCAACACTGCAGGGACAAGTGGCATGGAAGGTGGGGACCCCAGGCTCTGTCCTGGCCCTCAAGTCCCTGACATAGAGCAATGGGAAGCCCACTCCAGTGCAGTGCCTCTCGACACCCTCAGCGCCAGGCCCCAGCCAGGCTAGCCACATATTTGAGTGAGGGCAACGGGTGCAGGGGCTCAGAGAGTAGGATGGTCTGAGGGAGCCCAGGCCCTACCTTTAAAGGGACAGTGGCCACTCAGACAGATACCCTAGGTAGCCAAATTTAAAAAAAAAATGTTTTTGTTGTTGAAGTGGAAGATGTAACATTTTTATGTCAAAATTTTCCTGTTAAACTAAAAAAAGAAAAAAACACAATACATACAAAGGTCAGAGTCACCCCATGAGCTTGTTGATTTGCAATCCACAGTCTTATCCCTGACACCCCAGGGAATCAGGTGAATGCCCCCAGCAATGCCTCCCCATGAAATGGAGGATCCAGTAGATTCTCCAGCTAATACAGCCCACCTTACACATGCTGGTGTTAAGTGAGGAACCAGATCCCAACACAGGAGGCAGATTTGAGCTCAGGAATACAAACATCACAGCTCAGTGTGACCACAGAGAAAATCAAGTGCAAGCCTACATTTTATAGGTGAGTGAAGTAAGACCAACAGAGGAGAAGGGACTTCCCTTCATCTGGTTAGTACTAGAGCCAGGAGAGAGCCCGGGGCTCCTGACTTATAGGGCAGAGCTCTTGCTATAATGCCACACTACCTTTATTATGTCTCTGCCCCGCTCTTCTATGACAGCATTCATCAGCTGGGCAGCAGCCAGAGACAACTTGGCCTTGTCGTCAGTCAGGCCCTCAATGGCCTCCAGCACCAGGTCGCAGAGCTGGATCTCGGTGAAGTACTCTGCAAACACCTGCAACACGGGCCATCAGTCTGGGCTTGCCTGGACACCCTGCCTCAGATGGCCCAGACCACCCCTCCTGGCAAGGGGACGAGGGGGAACCCCTCTCAGGAGCAAGATGCCCTTCTGTCCTAGGCCTGTGCTGTCTGCCGAGCTTCCAGATGGCCTGCCTCAGATGGCCCAGACCACCCCTCCTGGCAAGGGGACGAGGGGGAACCCCTCTCAGGAGCAAGATGCCCTTCTGTCCTAGGCCTGTGCTGTCTGCCGAGCTTCCAGAGGACACTGTCCCAAAGCCGGAGTCTTTCGGGGTGGGAGGCTGAAACATTGACCTCAGGTGCAATGCAGGGCTCAGAGGTCAGAGGCTGCAGAGGCTGAGCAGTGGGAGAGAGGGGCTGGCACTAGGGTTCTTAATGTCACCACTCTGAGGCAGGAGTTGGGATACACATTGCACAGGAAGCATCAAGAGAATGAAACCAATAATTCTGGGGACAGGCCATGACAAACGACCAGGACCCAGGATGCTCAAGGGAGAGTGTTCTGAACCCCAGGACTGGACCTTCTACCACAAAGGGACAGTCCCCCAAAGGAAACCTTCACAGCCAGTCAGAGAGGGAATGCAGGTGGGATACAAGAGTCCCACCCGAGGGGGCTGGAACATCACGTAAATGAGAGGCCCAGGCTCTCCCCAGTTTGTGTCTGGCCCCACGCCCTCACCTTGCCAATCTGAATGGTGTTGTCATAGAAGCTGTGGGGACTGTAGGCTTCACTCGTGCCCTCTCCCTCTAACGGCCCTTGTGTTTCCCTCGTCATCTCTGAAACAAAGACCGCAGGCACACCCCTCAGGCACTCAGAAGGCTTCCCAGGCTGCCTGGCCTGGCCCAAGGCACCTACGGAGCTAAGCCGGCTTGGGGATTGGTGGGGTGTGCAGGGGAGGAGGGGACATCACCATAAGGAATGCCGATGGCTCCTGTGTAGGGAGTCCCCACTTTGCTTCCTCAGAGCAGAGACAGAACTGGGTATGAGCATGGAGCTCAGCCAGATGGAGGAACTGATCCAAAAGAACTCTTTCCTGAGCAGGTATTTTGTCCCAAGAGGGTCACTGCAGGTGTTTCGAGGCAGGTCACGGCAGGGAAATGATGTGCTCAGGTAAATTCTAGGCCCTCACTCTTCTGGACGAGCATGTGCGGAGGTTGGAGGGGACGAGACAGGGCTGTGCGTACGCTTTTGCAGCAGGAGGATACGGTAGAGGTTGTAGACGGCCTCGGCGGCCAAGGAGCGGACGCCGTCCACTGGGTCCTGGCAGTGCATGGCCAGCATCCGCACCAGGTGCCCCAGCCGGGGGAACGGAGTTTCCACCTCGGGGCAAGAGCGGGAAGTCACAAGTTATCCCAGCCACTGCTCCAGACGGGGCTGTCAGAGGGGAAAAGCTAGGAGGAGGGGACGCATGTGCCAGAGACCTGAGCTGTGAGACTAGGTGAGGGAAAAGGGAAGGAATGCGTTGAGGGCCGGCTGGAAAGCGCGTTCGCCCACACAGCTGGGGCGGGACCTGACACTGTGCCCCTTCTCTGCCACTCCACACCCCCATCCTTTTTGAGCCCAGCTCAGACCTGCCCTCTATCAAGTTCTCCATGATTCCCTCACTTGCATCATGTGTTTCCATATATTCCTCCCACCTCCCTGGGCTTGCACGTGCATCAGGGCATTGAGGGAACTGTCCTGGTCATCTCCATTTCCGCTCTAGCACCTGGCACGGTGCCTGGCCACGGCGAGTCTCCAGTGACTGCTTGGTGATCAGAATGGAGACTGAAGCATGTGGAGTCACATGGACTTGGCAGATGGACAAAGATGACACGGAAGATGTGGGGGTGGGGGAGAGGAAAGACGAAGAAAGGAGAGAACATACGGGATACACAGGAGGCAGTGGGGGCAGAGATTGAGGCCTAGTGACCGAGGCCAGGGCACAGATGTGATGAAGCTGGGGACAAGGATAGGGGTGAGGGCAGGCTCTGGGGCAGGTGGCCACTCACTTGGAAGTTATTCATTTTGACAGTAAAGCCAAGAAGACAGGTAGCACACCACATGGCCCGTTCCCGCTCGTGGTCGTTCCTGGAATTCAGCCACATCTCTAGAAGCTGGAGGGAGACGAGGACAGGAGAAGCCCAGTCAGCTGCATCCCAGCGGTAGGAAGGGAACCTTGAGCCTGGCTTCTGCACAGTATCAGGGCTGGACTTGTGAGAGTAGGATTTCTATGGCCTAGAGGCACATTGTACGTGGGTCTGCCACCAGCCCCAATTGCCCCTTCTCTAGGTGCTAGAAATCTCTCCACTAGTGCCGCTTTCTTCCAGGTGAAAGCAGAGACTCTCAGATGATATTGACCTGGGCTCACTGCAATGGGTCAACATGCCCCACAGTTGCCCTACCTACTTCTTCCCACTCGTCAGTAGAAAAAGAACTTGGCAATAACAAGAAAGTGTCAACTGTATTCACAAATTCAATGGTGAATTATGTGTGAGTTTGTTGGAGAAATATAGTTCTGGGTGGTTCCTATTTGAAAGGCAATGCGTAAGCGTCTCACCACCGGAAAATGACAGGCCCCAAATACCACTGATCCAAATACACATCACTCCCTGTCCGCTGGAAGCCACTAATCTGACAGTGATGCAGGTAAACAATAGGCAACTCAGAACTGAAAAGGAAGAATAGCAGCAGATGAAAAGCTCCACAACCGACTCCACACAATATTGATGCTACACTGATTAAAAACAAGCAAACACAAAATACCCTTCCGGAAGAGAGGAGGCCCTCCAGTGGGAGCTCTGCATATGTTCTTGTGGCCAGACTCTGATGACATCCCCGAGCCAACACTGTGTTTCTACTAACCAGCTGATACAAAAAGGAACTCAAGTTCCTTCAGAAAACAGTTCATTCCTGGCCAGGGAAGGAAAGTCCACAAAATATTATACTGGAAAGAAAAGAAGCTCCTGCAGATTCCTAGAGCCATGTTAAAAGGACTCAGGAGCCAACTTGAAGAGGCTCCCGCTGACAAAAGATGGGACAATTAAAGCATTAATAGGAAAAATAGTTCTCATTGATCCAGACACATCAAATACTTAAAAATTCATTTTAGATTCCAATGATACAACAGGACTTACCTGTGAAGTAATCTTGCTAAAAAGTAATTCTGAATCCCATCAAGCCTCTAGATCTAATAATCTACAGGAAGTCATGGGACAGAGGAATTTGTTGCAGGACCCTAAAAGGATGTAACCAGTGCAACCCACATGTGGAAAATTTACAGACAAAATGACTTGGTTCTTTTAACAAATACATTTCCAGGAAAATGTGATGAAAGGGGAATCTACAGATGAAGAGACTTAAGTGACCGTCAATGGGAATGTTTGTACCCTCTTTAGAATCTGATTCAAGTGAACAGACCTTTTAAAAAACATATTTCTAAGACCAGCAGGCCAAACTAAACGTTGTTTGAATAATGATGACATTGAGACATTGAAACAATGTTACATTTTAAATATAATAATGACAGCATATTTATATATTTTAACAGATCCCTATCTTTGATAGACATACTAAAATGTTTATGGGCAATGGAACAATCTCTACTGGGATGAAATGAGGAAATAAAAAAAAAAAATACTGATGGATCAAATGACATGGTATTTGCTTCCAAGTAACTCAGGGGAAAGAAGTTGGGGACTGTGAGGGGTCTAATTAACATGACACAGGCCGTGGCTGACCCTTGAAGCTGACAGTGGCACACGGGGCTCGCGCCCCTTTCTCTCCAGTTTGGTAGATGCTTGAGACTTATAAGAAACTTAAACACTAAGGATGCAAAATTGTGAACCATAAACATAGGGACTCTAAACTGTTAAAGGAAGAGATATGATACCAGAAGGAAATTGGGAACATCAGGAATAAAGGAAGACACAGAAATGGTAAATATCTGGGTAAAATAGTAACTCCTCTTTCATGGAACTGTGTGAAATATGTTGACTGGCTCAAAGAAAAGATTATAATGTTGTCAGATGGCATTTTAATGTGTGCAGATGTAACACGTGTGCCCACTCCAACATGAGTGGGGGAAGAGTCCAGGTGTCTATATGCTCAGCGAGTCTCCACATTCTACTCGAAAAAGCAAAGCACTGATTGTAGGCGGGCTGTGAAAAGCTACGTGTATTATAATCCCTAGAGGGGCCGCTGTAAAGCTATATAAAGAGACACAGTTGAAAACACAATAGGTAAATTAAAATATAATATGAAAAATGGGAAAATAAGCCAAAGAAGGTAAGAAAGAGGAAACAGATGAAGAAAAGAGGGAACTAACAGAACACAAATAATCAAATGGTAGACCTAAAAGCATATCAATAATTTTCTAAAACATAAATGTTTAACCCACCAATTAAGAGACACCACATCTAGAGAGCCCTGATCACCTTCCCACAAAGCTCTGCACCCAGCCTTCATCCTCAGTTCTGCCTCTCTCCTGTCCCCGATCGTTCTGTTCCCAGCTATACTGGGATTACAAAATTAACATCCACCCCAAGCCTCAGAATGTGATCCTGTTTGGAAATAGCGTCTTTGCGGATGTCACCAAGATAAGGTGAGTTCATACTGAATTATTGTGGGCCCTACTTATTCCAATGATTGCCATCCTTATAAAGAAAAGACACACACACACACACCACAGGACACACACATGCACACACACACACACACACGGGAGAATACACCATGTGAAAATGGAGGCAGAGATTGGAGCGACATGTGTACAACGCAAAGGATGCCGAGGGTTGGCAGGAACCACCAGAAGGCAGGGGAGAGGCACAGAATGGAAGAACAGACTCTC
Source organism: Microcebus murinus (assembly GCF_040939455.1). NCBI lineage: Eukaryota > Metazoa > Chordata > Mammalia > Primates > Cheirogaleidae > Microcebus > Microcebus murinus. The sequence continues at coordinate 61,968,597 of NC_134117.1, forward strand.
CCTCAGGACCTGCAGTGGGAACTAACCCTGCCAGCACCTTGAATTTGGAAGTCTAGCCTTCACATCTGAGAGAATAAATTCCTGCTGTACAAGCCAGCCAGTTGTGCCATTTTACGGGAGTCCTAGGAAACAAACACACCAACTTTCAAGGGTTCCTCCTCACTCACCTCCAAGCAGGACTGGATCTCAGTGGGCTTCTCCGTGACCAATGCCTCCAGGAGACTCCGGAGAGACTGCATGGTCATGCTGAACAGGCCCTGATGGATGAAGAGGGACTCACAGGACTACTGAGGTAGCAGCCTGCCCCTCCTTCTACACTCGGCTCAGTACCCCCACCCCCAGAAAGGCCCCTTGCTCATGTTTTCCCTGCATTTCCAGGTGCCGCTAGCCTACCGCTGACTTGAATAAATCCTCTGCTTTTTTCACCAGAGTGCAACAGTCTGCCCGGTGTGTGGTTTATCCTAGTGGAATGGGATTTCCCTGACACGCAGCTCCCCACCCCCACCATTCTCCCCTCCCTAACTGTGCACATTCTGGGGCTCTGCTCCCAGGGGTGCTGTGGTCTGGAGCCATGACTGGTGGCCAGCTGTCCCCACGGAGGGAAGGGGGCTGGCCTTGCCATCTGTGCGCAGCCGATTCACAAACAGCAGCAGTGCCCTTCCCCTTTCCCCGCACACAGACCGCATGGCCTGCCCAGCAACAGTACCTCTTTGCCTTTAAGGCAAAACCCTAGAAAGAAAGTAGGTGAGCTGCCTGCGAGGGCTCCTGCAAGATACCAAGGCCTCCACACTGACAAGAAGGGAACGCAGCTCCCTGGGGAATGACGTGCTCCAAAGAAATCCACTCCAAGGTGAGGCCATTCCTCCTGGGCAGCGGGATTCCCAGCCCTGTCCCAATGCCCCATTCCCAAGTGGAACCGCACTGAGGAATGCCTCGGGGGGCACAGCCAGAGGAAATCTCACTGAGCTCTCTCTAGATGTGGCCGTCTTCCCTTCGGAACACAAATTACTGTGAACTGACAAAGAACGGTCACCAGACATCTGATACAAAGAAGGCCCAAGTCACACAGGCCAAGTGACCACTCGACACAATCTAGTTCAGTAAACAGTAGAAAACATAGTTCCAAAAAATTCTTATGAGTATCTTCAGAGAAGTTCAAGAGACTGTGGCATCCATAAAATAAGAACAAGCAGCCAAGAGAAAGGAACAGACCACAGGCCAGAGCTCCCAGGCATGGAGCGCGAGCCTGCAGATGCAAACGCCCACCCCGCTTCCCTCCCTCTAGGGAACACCCGGGCCCTGTGGGACATGGAGTCAGATCTCCTCCTGCTGGCATTCCCGGAAGGCCCGTATCCGTGGGCTGAGAGTAAATCCACACTGAACCTTCCAGACTGGTTTCCACTGGGTGACAGTTATAAAGGGCGGGACTGAGTGTGCGCCTTTGGGACAGAATATTCAAGGGGTAGCAGTGGCCATGAGTGAGTGACCCCAAGGAGGGAGCCAATCCCCTGGCTCACCCAGACTGCCTGACCTGGCCAGCTCCTCCTCCTAGGACAAGATCTGTTTCTGTTAAAGGTGGGGGAAGACCCTTCCGTAAAACTGCCAAACCTATCCTTTGCACCCTCTCAAAAACAAATAATAAACACAAGGGGTTGACCATCAGACAGCTCCTTACCACGTTAGCCCGGCCCTCGCTGGGATTGGACACCTCCTCGGCCAGGCCCTCGGAGGCGGGCAGGCAGAGCACACTCTCGCAGCACGTGACGAGGAGCTCTTCTCTGCTGTCTGCGTCCAAGACCGGCCTGAGATTCCTAAGGCCCAGGGGATAGCAGAGTGTGACCGGCGAGCAGTGGCCAGAAATGACAGTTGAGGAAAGGAAGACAGACGGTGCAGAGGGAGATGGCGGTGGGGGCAGAATGGTAGGCAGAGCAAGAACCAGGGACGTTCAGGAAAGAAAGGGCACTGAAAGAGGAAAAGGGAGCAAACCACAGCCACTGGCACAAGGACCAGGGAAAGGAAAGACAGGAACCAGGGGAGTGAGAGCAGGAACCGCCATTAGAGGCAATGGCATCTGGGCTGGGCGTGACGTATTGCTTTCTGGATCCCCAGATGTCCATAGGGAATGCAGGGGGCAGGGATGGACGTGGAGGGTCAAGCTGGGGACAGCCCAGGAAGCAGAATGAAGCCTGGGACAGAGGGGACAGCAAGGCCCCGCAGACAGGGGAGAAGCAAGTGCGTGTGAAATCCCACCCACAAAATCGACACAAAAGAAAGGGCACACACTGTCCAGGACACGTCCCCTACTGACTGGGGACTCTCATACAAGAAGCTGAAGCAGGAAATGAGAGGTGAGGAGGGACCAGGGACAAGAGTGGAAATCAAGCCAGAGCAAGGAAGACAGAGAAGCGGCACGCTGCTACCTGACGTCGGCGATGATGGCCATGGCCTTCTGCCGGATGGGGCTGGAGATGCGGCCCAGTGGCTCGTCCCTGATCAGCTCCTGTGACAGCCCCGCCCCGAAGACCAGGGGAACCATGAACATGTTCATCTTGCCTTCCTACCACCTGCTCCCACCCCATGCCCTGCTCACAAGAAGGTGAGACCTGAAACCTTCAGGGCCTTCCAATGAGCAGGCTGAGAAGGACAGAAGCTCCACCCACTCCCACGCATCCCTGCCCCACAGTACTCACCCCTACCTTGAGGACAGGACAGGGAGAACTACGGCAGGAAGAGGAAACTGGAAAATCTGGGCTTCTCTCCTCCAGGCCGAGCTCAGGACCCTGTTGAGGGTTTCCACGAAGACCACCCTCCCTGCCCTCTGCTCTCCCCCTTCCTCCTGAGAGGCACTTACCACCATGGAGGCTACAAGGTCTAGTTTGTGGGGAACCTCGCATGGCAAGGGCATGGGCCGCTCGCCCAGGAAGCTGGTCATCTGCGTCAGGGCGTCCAGGTAGGCCAGAGTCAGAGTCGTATCCTGAACCAACCGGTGTGCTCAGAGTCCTCCAAGGGCCAGAATGACCCTGGGGCCAGGGGCATCCACCCACACGCAATCGGGGGATGAGGAGCAAAGCCCAGCAGGGGCTACCCTAGCCTGAGGCCCTGCATCTGCCCTCTGAATGCAGGTAAGGAACAGGGACAGCCTGTGGCAGCTCTGGGGGGAATGGGCCACCCCTCTCCTTGGCACCCTTGAGAGCTCCCCTCCATGGAGCTCTGACACTAGGGTGGGAATAGCCTCCTTGTCTCTCAAGACAGCATCTCCCCCCTGAGGACATTCCACCCTGAGCATGGCCAGCTGGGTGGCAGGTAGACAGGGAGTCGGAACGGTGGCTGCCTGTGCCCTAGGGACACATGACATGCTCTGGACAAGCAGCAGAGGCAGGAAAGGTGCGTGGAGCGCCTTCTGTGTCCCCTGAATGCTACTCCCTAATGACGAGTTGGGAGACTTGGGTGTTGCTCCTCCCTCCCTAGAAGCACAAAGCCAGGGCACAGAGCACCCAGGGGTAAGGAGACACTTTCAACAGACCTCCAATTACTGTGTCCCCTCAGGCCAGTCAGAGGATCAGAGTGGCAGGATCAAGGCACAGAGGACAGAGGGGTGGGAGTGGCAGTGACGGCAAGAGCCCTGCCCCCGAGCTCCATCCCAGGCCGGGCCTCTTTCCCATGGAGGAAAGAGGGACAGCAGGGCTGGGGTGTGGGCAAAGCAGAGTTAGCAGGAAGTACCTTTTCCTCGATGCAGTGGCCGTAGTGTTCCACGGCCAAGGCCAGAATGGAATCGAGAGGTAGTGAGAGGGCGTCTTCAGTCACTGAGATGATCTTCCTGTAGCTTAGGTAGACGGTGCTACAGACCAGCCCCCACTCCCTGTGCTGATGTTCCTGTGGGGGGAAGGGGGACTTGCCTTCCTCATCCTCCTCACCTGATGGGGACATGGAGGCTCGGAGGGAAGAGGATTGCCCAGGGGGCCCAGAAGAGAGGAAGGGCTGGGGAACAGGAATGACTGTTGGGCGGGGAGCTGCTAATGACAGGGCCTGAAGCCCGGGCACGGGGGAGCCAGGGACAGGGCGGGCGCAGGAGAGAATCAGAGGGACACGGGAGGCTTTCTGGGGGAGTCAAAGGCCTGGAGAAGGGCAGAGGCTCTGGCGAGGGGAGGCCTTGGAAGGCCGTGTGCGGGAGGCTGGCAGCACTCCTGCCAATGCCGTCACCTTGGTCAGTGTCAGGACACACGATCTGTCCTTGTCGGTGAGGTTCGCGCCGTACACTTCCAGCTGGTCCAGAGCTACCCTCAGGTGTCTCAGGGACACGATAGCGAGTGCCACGGCGATGCCCTGTAACAAGGACAGCCCCGCCCCTGCTGTGCTTCCAGAACCAGGGATCCAGAGGGGGGAGGAAAAGGCAAGAAAACACACGCAGGGGATTTTGGCTCCGGGGCTTGAACTGTGTAAAATCCAGATGGAGAAGCCAACATCTGTACAAGAGGAGATTTTCAAAGCAAGGGAATCCAGACGTTGAAAGTCAGAGTGACAGACGTGGGAACCTTGCAGGTGAGAGCCCTGCACTGCAGAAGGGAGAGCACTGATTCCCACCAGGAACTCAGGGGACGGCTGAGAGGGAACGGAAGAGAAGTGCAAACCCGGGGCGTGTTTCCGCAGGGCAGGGGGCCTCAGAGAGAGGAGGGGAGATGGCAAACGGAAGACTCCAGACAGTGCCAGTGTTTCTGGTCTAGGAGGACAGGGCACAGCAGGGGCTCTGATCCCAGGGTCAGGGAGAACAGGGGGCCTGTCATGGGTGGGGGAGAGAACAACGGGAGTCCTGGGTGCGTCCTGTGAGATGCAGGGACAGGACACATCAGTGGCTGATGGGACTGAAAGCTGGGGCTCCAAGGGCAGATGTGGGAATCCACAACCTAGCGAGAGGCAGCCTGGGGATGGGCAGGCCCTGACAGGATCAGCCTTTAACTCAAGCCCGGCCACATCCTGGCAGGGGCTTTGCCTGAGTGTTTGTCAGCCAAGTGTGCCTGGAGCTCCCTGCACAAGGGAGCTGAGCACGCAGCTAAAGGACGCCCATGGCATAGGTGCGGCACCTGGTGTTTGCCACCAGACAGTGTCTTCTTCCCATGGGAGGTGGCACCATGAAGACTCTGCAGCAGGAGGGGGCAGTGTGGGGACAATGGGCACAGCAATAGCGGCCCAGGACACAGGTCATCAGGATGAAGAGAGGTGCTCGTGGGACTCAGATTCATTTGGCCTCCACGTAGATAAAGGGAAGGTTTTGCCAGGTTAGGAAGCAAGGACCAGTGGAGCATCACATGGGGTTCTATTCTGTCCATCTTCTCATGCCCTGCTTAGCTGAGGGCTTCCACGCAGCCTGGTTGTCACCATCATAATAACTCGCCAGGTGAGCGCTGGCTTTGTGCCACCCTCGCACGTGTTATCTCACTGATCCTCTCGCTAAAGCTCTGGGGAGATCTTTTCATCCCGATGTCACAGACACTGAAAATATAATGGTTCCCAAGTCTAGACATCCACCTCCATCTGAGCCCCACATGGCGATGGATCTCTCCCCCTGGCTGTCCCAGGGCACCCCAACCCCTCCTGTCCAAAACTGAACACATCATCCTGCTGCCCCTTTTCTCCTAGATTTCCTGACTCGGAGAGATACCATTGTCCTCCCCACAGAACATGCCAGAAACCTGGACACATCTGGACACCTCCTGCCTTTATCCTCATACCTGCATGCAGTCTGTCCCCAAGTGCTGGCAGAGGGCTCACTGTGACTTCCTTGTCACAGAACTCTGCATTCCAGTCCAAGCAGACCATGCACTGCTCCCTAGGAACACCCCAAACTTTCTTGCTACTCTGTCTTGGCTCAGAATGTCACTGTCACAAAGGAAGACCTGTGTCCCTCGTTCTCCTCCACAAGCCTGGACCAGCCCATGAAGCTCTGTCTCTCAGGGACCCCCTGGAACCTTCAGTGAGACCCTCCTGTGTAGTGAGCAGTTTTGTCCTGTCCATGTCTTGTCTCCCAAGTGACACTGTCTGCTACCTGGGCTCAGGACAAGCTGACCATAGCGTGTGGTGAGGGAGGGTGCTCTGGGGGCCCTGCAGAGAAGAGGTCAGAGGGTGTTGCTGTCAACTCCACCTGCAGCCAACACAGAGTGAGGGCTATGCCAGGCATTTTTATAAGTCCCCTTATACCTTTCATCCTCAAAATTGCCCTAGGACACACAGATCTCCTGTGGTTTCTCCCACAAAACACACATCTCATCATGAGGAACCAGGAGACAGACCAGAAAGGAGGCAGTTTCTACAAAATAAATGGTTTATACCTGAAAATGGCAAGATCGTGAAAGATGAAGACAGAGGAACTGTTCCAGGTTTGAAAAGATTAAAGAGGTAGGACAACTAAATGCACTACCTACTTGTAAATTAGATCCTGCACCAGAAAAGTCATTTTTCCATTTGCCCTAAAGAACACTGCTTGGACAATTGGGAATTTTTGAATCGGCTCTATAAGTTAGATAATCGCACTGTAGTAATGTTAAGGTCCTCATTTTGGTCACTGTCCTCACATTACATGAGAGAATACCTTCATTTTTAGGTAACACTCACGGACACATTCAGAGGTAAATCATGCATGGCTGCAACTTCTGGGAATGAGTCACAAAGGAAAATAATAACGTGCATATACATGGAGAGAGAGAAAGAGGGTGCACTCATGGGAAAATGTAAAGATTTCAGGAAACTGGGGAAGGGTTACAGAAGTTCCTTGCGCTGTTGCTTGTTTTCGTGTTTTGTAACTTTCCTCTAACAGTGAAATAAAGGCATTTTAGAAAATATTCTATGAGGAAGGTCCCGAAGCCTCATTTGGCAGTGGAGGAAACAGAGGCACACACAGGCACAGGAACAGCCCCCAGGGTGCACAGCGAGTAAGTGGCAGAGCTGAGATTCCAACCCAGGTGGTCTGCCTTGCCAGGTCCCGCTCTGGCCACTAAGCCATCCTCCCTCTACAACACTGAGCAACCCTCTTTGCCAGGGACCTCCACCTCACCTCCCTCTGCTGCGGCTCCTCGTGGGAGGCGTTCAGCACTGCAGAGAGCATCCTCCGCACCAGGTCCGGACTGCTTGAGGTCCGCAGGGTGAAGGCAAAGAATTTGTAGAGGAAGGCCTAGGGTGGTGGGAGGGGGAGTTCAGGGATAGTGAGGAATGAGGCCAGGGCAGCTGGGGGGGGCCCTAAGATTCCACACCCTTCAGCCCTCACTTTCCCAGCATCCTGTCCTCCATGCCAGCCACCCCCCTCCCCCGGTCTCCACAGGATCTCTGAATAAGTCACAATGTGACAGGGCAGGGTTTCAAGCTAGAGGGAGGAGAAGACTGCATTTCTAACTCCTCAGCCTCTCGGGGAGGGGCCTCGTGCCATCAGGAACCTTCCCTGGTCCACACTCTGCCCAGGTCCAGCCAGAAATGGAAACAGCGCCTCACATTTGCATAACGTGGAAGTCACCACCGCATCATCAAATAAGGGCATCTCCCTCCTCTCTCTCTCCCTCCTCTGAGTGTCATGACCCTGTCCCTGCTGACAGGCCTTCGTGCCCTGTCTACCCTGCACTGCTGAGAGGTGTGTGCTGTGCCTGCTCGCCCCCCAGGGCCTTGGCGTTTCCTGTTTTCTCCACCTGCTTCTCCCGTCCCTGGGCCTGCAAAGGGCCATGTCACTCTCACAGCTCAGACACTGCCTTAGGAGCCTCCCCTGGGCTCCCGGCTCCTCTCCAGCAACCGCAAGGCGCTTTCCTTCAGACCTCGCCACAGCCACTGACATCTCCCTTCTGCATCTGTCATGTCAGCTCCTGGCTCTCCACCCCACATCTCTGACCGGAAAGGAGCTCAGAAGCGCTTCTCAGGAGCACCGTGTGCCTCGACCTTCACCAGTGCCCAAGGCAGCGTCTGACACAGCGCTCACAGGACGTGCCAGTGGTTCAATGACGTCTCACCTGCGCTCAGCTCAGCCCCTAAGGCCGCTGCCCACGAGCGCCTCTCCCCTCTCTGGGAGAGGCTGCTGGTGCCCCTGCAGACCCGAGGGTCCTTCTCTCTGGTGGCTGCAGCCTTCCCAAGAGCGCTGCCCCACGTCCATGGCGGCCTCCTTGCCCGGAACTGCCTGGGAGTTGAGTCCCCCCTCTCCGCGCCTTGCTCCAGAACAGCCACAGAAGTCAGTGGCTCAGGGGTGGGGGCGAGAGGGTAGGCACAAACACCCCCTCCCTGGGCTCCAGGCAGGAGAGGCTGCAGTGCGACTTCCCTGCAGAGCTCCCACGGCAGCAGACACCCTCGCTCAGCTTCTGCCCTCTCCTCCCCTGCTTCCTTCCCTCTGCTCCAGCTTTCTGAGGCTGCTCCCCAGAGACCTCACTGCACAGGAATCTCCACCTCAGGCTCTGCCTCCACAAAGCCTGACCTGAAGCTCCTACTTCTCTGCTGGGCTGGCGAATTCCTGTTCATCTTCCCAGACAGATAGACTCCTCTGCAGGGGGCCAATCTACCCACTTTGCCCAGTGCTGAGGGGCTGCACAGAACGCTAGACTTTTGGTGCAAAGCCAGGACTGTCCTCAGTAAACGGGTGAGCTACTCTAGGAAACTTCTCTGTCCAGCGCCACACAGAGGCCCAGGAGCAGTTCCCTGTGGCCATTTACTCAGCTATGCACTCAGGCTGACGAGGGACTTCTGAAGGCAGGGTCTGGGTCTTCCATACGCTACCCAGAGCCCAGCACAGTGCCTGTTGTGCCGTGGGCACTCAGTGCATGTTTCAAATTGCTGAATTTTTAGATGGGGAATCCTGCTTGCTTTACTTTGCATTTCTAATCATACCCTCCACAAAGGCCTGCATACACCAGGTATTCATAAATCCTTGTCAACAACAGGAGAGCAACCAGCCAGTCCTACAAATGAGGACTCTTTCCTAGAGACCCTTCCTAAGCCCAGATGAAGTGTTGCTCAGTGACAGGAAAACAAGATTAGGAACTGAAACCTGCATCCGAGTGCCGGTCCCACCAAGCATTTGCTTCAGACTCTAAGTTCCCCCGGATTCTGTCTGTTCACTGTGGACATGAGGATAGTGACAGTGACAGGGTCGTTTAGCCTTTGGACTTTACAAGGCACCTGCACAGGGATCCTCCGGTTTCATCCTGGTCAACTCTCCTGAGATGAACAGTTATTTCTGCCTCTTCCCAAGGGAGGCAGCTGAGACCTCCCAGATCTTAGGACATTTGCCGCCGGAGCGCTTGGAAGAGCTGGGGACGGGACCCAGGCCTTCCCCAACACAGACCTCGAGCTCTCAGAGGGAGGTTCCCCAGCTTCTTACTCAGCCCTGGACCCCCAACACCAAGCACGATCCCTAATCCATGGGATGCTCTCAAACATTATGGGATTAACTTCCGCATCTGAGTTGAGGGGCAATAACCTTAACACGTCACGCAAGCGCCAGCTGCACTCTGCTCCACACCAGCTGGGGGCCAGAGAAGACGACAGATGGCACCGTGCTTGAAGAAGCCTAAACTCCATGCACATGTCACACGCTCGAGCTTACTCATGTTCCTGGTGACACACCAGCTCCCTGACCTCCTGTCCCTTAGTGCCTGGGGGCCCGGGGACTCTGTTGTGCTCTTCCTCCACAGCCTGTCCTCATGAGCACGTCCACAGCCCTTCGGGCCAGGCGCCTCCACCACCCGCTCCACCCAAGCACGGCCCTCCCCTCCCCAGCCACACACACAGACGCACCTTCTGTTCCTCCTCGTCACTGCCATTTTCTATCCTTTCCAGGGTGGTCACAGTCTGTTGCTCCAGCCAGCTGTCATCACTGATGGCCTCCAGTGACCTGCTATAAAACTGAGGAAGAGGAAGAGAGAAGAGGCCCACTCAGAACTGTGGAAGGGCTTTCTGCACCTGGAAGTGGGGGAAGAAAGAATCTAGCAACAGGGAGTGCTATCTGGAAAGAGGGAGAAAGAGTTCCAGAAACGGGAAGAGCTGAAAAACCAGGGGCAAAGGTGTGGTCAGGACAGAGAATGACAATACAGTGACAAGGAAGGTAATGCCACCCGCACGTGGAGGCAGGCCCCTTTCCAGTTGACAAGCCCCTCTCCCATATTATCCTGTTTGCTTCTGGTGATAGGACTGAACATTCCCATTTGACAGACGGAGTAGCTGAGGTCTAGAAAGGTGAAACCGCTTGCCCAAGGACACCCCACCAGGGCTCCTCCCTTCCCTCTCCATGGAAGGAGGGGCCTTGAGAGCGAAGAGGGAGGTTGGGGCTGAGAGCAGAGTCTGAGACTCTGCTGAAGGCACCAGGAGCACAGGTGCCAGAGCGAGGTTCCTGTGCTAAGGGAAGTCCCTTGACGGTGGCCTCAGCCACTGGGGTCCTAGGGCCTCTCCTCACTAAGGGCCCTGAGGAGGAAGCCACACTGGGGGAGTGAGGGGTCTCAGGGAGGGCTCACCTGGAGCAGCCTGTCCTCCCACTCCTCCTGATCCAGGCTCTTCTCTGTGTGTTCTGTGACAGGAGAGAGCATGGCTGCTACCAAACCAAGGGCCCAGCAAGAAGAGAGCCCATGCTGGAACACTAAACTGGGGGCCACAAGCCCAGCCTCTCGGCTCCTTCTCACCACAATTCTACACCAGAACTGCTGTCCCACTTCTCAGAGGCCCCAAGGTGAGAGCAACAATCACAGGTCAAACACACAGCTGGTTAATGTCCAAGAAGGATTCGAATCTGGGTCTTTCTGGTCCCAAGGCCCAGCCTCCCCCGGTCCTCCAGCACTGGAAGGGGCAGCAGTTGGTCTGGGAACTCTGGAGCCACAGAGCTCTGGCCTTCCCGTGCGCACACCCATCCAGACAGCACCCAGGGCAGAGGGGCTGGTCCCAGTGCTCCTGCCCCAGGGAGTCTCGCCCTATGCCTGAGGACTCCCGCCTTTCGAGAGTCAGCCCACTGCCCAGCTCCCTTCCTCCAGCTCCCACTGTCCCTCACCATACAGCATCTGCAACATCTGGGGGATCTCCGTGCTCCACAGCTGGTCCACGTCTGCGCTGGCGACAAGGCGCAGGGCGGTGATGGGACCCAGGGCTTGGAGGAGCCTCAGGGAGCTGACTCCAAATGTGTTCTCGCGATAGGGCTTCACAGCATACAGCTGGCAGGCAAGAGAAGCCCCAGGAGACGCAGAAGGATGAAGGGGAGGGAAGGAAGAGCATGAGAACAAACCCACGGGACGGCAGAGCCCAAGCTCAGCACTCCTGTTCTTCTCCACCTGCGCCCGTGTTCCCTGCATGCCCTCAGCTGTCCCTGCTCTGCGATACTGCCGCCGACCATGGGTGGGGGCCAGACAGCAACTGCTCTGCTGAGTCCCTTCCCCGATAGGCTCCTCTGTTAGTGCACGGTCACTCATCACTCTGGATGGCGAGGTCATCCCCAGGGTCACCGCTCTCACTCACACTGTGAATAGCTCAAGGGCAAGTACAAGGGCCATCTGTCCCTTGTCTGTCCATGGGTTCATAATGTCTAGCACAGTGCAGGGCCAGTAGAGAAACTAAAAATGTACTTGCTGAGAAAATGAGCTCCGGAAAGGCACGGGGATTGGCCCAAGTTCACAGAGAAAAGCTCACAAGGAGGACGCAACGGAGATGGCTGGGCTTTCCCCATCTGCCATCTCTCAGGTTCCGCGGGCCCCAGCACCTGTGCCCAGTGCCCCCTCCAAGCCCTGTAGCCTGGGCTGCCCCTGCCCAGGGCCTCCAGGATCCCTGGCCCCAGCTCCTTATTCTATCCCCAGGGCAATGGCTGGGACAGCGCAGGATGCAGCTACTGTGGAACAATCCGGTAGACAGGTAGACAGCGGGAGATGTCCATCCTGGCATCACTTACCACCAGATGGCTCAGCAGGTGCTGTGGGGAGACGAACTCAGGCGCTACATCAAAGAGGTGATGAAGGAAGAGGACAGCGTCAACGTAAGCTCCAGGGGTCCCACCTCCATTCCCAGCCAGCAGCCCACCCTCTGCAGGGCAGGGGAGGGGCACAGGCACCGTGGAGAAGGTGAGCCTTGAGACTCGGACATTGCCACTCAGCCTGAAGCACAAACACTGCAATTCCAGCTGACAGAATAAACCATCACCCACTCAGTGTGGAGTGGACACCCTCACCCCATCCCTTACTCCACTGGGATGAAAGGTGAGGGGTGGGGAGTGTAGAGTGAGGCCAGAGCTGGGGCAGCGGAGGCACCAAGGTGGGGATGCTGTGTACACCCACTGTGGCACATGATCATTACCACTCCTGGCCTCCAGGGTTGCAAAATGAGATGGGAAGGCCAGAGGGCCTGTGGGGGGCAGCTATCTTGCAAAGAAGGCTCCTTTCCTCCCCTGCTGAGGGCCAATGGGCTCGGGCTGTGGCCCTAACCCTTTGCAAACAGGACTGAGGAGTGGGGTTCCCAGCCTTAGCACAGCACAGACCCAAACCCTCATGCTCACAGGATTCACCTGGGCCCACCCCTCCCATGCCTGGGGCAGCCCCAGTTCTTGTGGTCGACCAACCCCCCCCCCCCCGTGGTCTCCCCTCCCTGTACTTACTCCTGACATAGAAGCTGCTGAGGTAGGGGGGCTGCCCCAGGGATTGTTCCCTCAGAGCCACCTCTGTGGCTGTGTCACTCAAGACCACGAAAGCTGAGGTGTTGCCGGGCTCACATAGCATGCTGATAAGAACGGGCAAGGACACCTGGGAGGGGATGTGCCAGAAGGTCAGTGCCAGCCCTGACTCATACCACCACGTGACCTCCAACCCCATGACCTTGGGTTCTTGTCTTGCAGGAACCTATGAGGCCTGCAGCCGCCTCTTCCCCAGACTGGCCTATGCTGTCTGTCTCTGACCCTGCCTCTCTCTCCTCTCACCCCATCTTGGTAAAATGTCACCATGGTCCTTATTAAAATAACACCAGGAAGGACTTGATCAGACAGAGGGCTTTCTTGAAATTTTGAATGGTATGACTTTGTCATTGCCTTCACTGGGGAACATTCCATAGGCAGAAGAAACACGAGATGTCAGGACTCAGGGCTTCATGGGAGGGAAAGTGGCTGCCTGCAGGGAGGACAGGACCTCCCAGCAGGGCCCTCCCTGGCCTCTTGCCCCCTCCATAGCACAGCAGCTCCCAGGGCCCCCAGGGACACTTGGAGGCTGCTGTGAGCAGACAGGGCATACCATATCCCCCTTTCGTACATAAGGGGAAAGTCAGCCCATAGAGCAATTTGCTCAAGAAGTCACAGCCAGACGCTGGCAGAGGGACTCCAACTCCAGACTCACCACCCAGTGACAATCATGTACTCCCCTGAACCCCTTCTTGAGGAGGCCCAGGCCCTGGAGCGGGAAGAGACGGAAGTGGAGAGGAGTGGAAGAGAGAGGACAAGGGGGAGATGGAGGGCAGGGAGAAGAAGGCAGTCTGGGGGACAGAGGAGTGGGCTGGGAGCCAGGAGAGGAGGAATGCAGAGGCCTGTGTGACCCCAGCTATTTGTACCGTCTGCAGGACTTTCAAAGACATGAGTCCAATGTCCGCTTCATCCTGGAGGAAGAAAAAAAGAACTAAAATCTGGAAGCAATGCCCGCTGACCTGCATGGGACAAGGTTTCCCGGGGCCACTGACCAGGTTTGGGAAGGGCAAGGTCCCCAGACCCCAGTCCTGCCGGCCCAGCCGCCCCTCCCTGCTCTGCTCCGCACCCTGCCCTTTCTCTCTCCCCTCCCCTCAGCCATTCTGCTGCCTCAGGCACCCTCAGGGCTGGCCCTGCTCACCGAGGAGTCCCACTGGCTGAGCTTCAGGAGGTAATCTATGACTACCCTGCCCTCGGGAAGGCTCAGGTAGTCACGCTGCCCCAGCGCCTCCAGGAACCTCACGAGGGCCATGCGTACCTGCAGGGTCAGAGAGCATCACATGCAACACAACAACAGACCTCAGGGACACCATCTGACCCCTTGGGTTCCAAGTGAGGACACAGAGCACCTCAGCACGTTACGGAGGACTTCAAGGAACTCAGGTCTCCCGAGTCCAAGTCGACTGGGACTCTTCAGTGGACTCTGTGGCCATGACAGAGCACAGTCACTGAACCTGAACACTTTCAACGCTCCCTGAAGTTCTCACTGACATCCCTGCCACCGTCCTCCTGGAGGACTCTGAGCGCAGGGCTTGTCCACACCATGTGCCCCACATGGTGTCTACATGGTGTCCTAGGTGTCTACATAGAGGGAATCTGAGTCCAGGAACGGGACTTGGGCCCCTGTCTTTCAAGATGATGCCACTGTCCTACATTTGGTGCTCACAGTCACAGTACCATCTTCTTGCTGTCCCTATGCTTTGTCCCACACAGTCAGAGCTGGGAGTCCCTACTGTCTGCGACCCTGGCTGTGGAGCTTGTTCGAAGTACAGCTGCTCAGCCCCACCCCACACATGACACCTGAGGCTCTTCTCCCTCAGCAAACTGTGCATCCAGGCACTGAGGAGTGTTCTGGAGCTCCATGGCTCCCCTGAGGACACCACAGTGCTGCCCAGAGCAAAGGCTCCGAAGGAGGCAGGTGGGAAACACCTTTCTGCACTCAAACTCTTCCTGGGCTTTGAAAACTCCAATGTATCCCGAGGGAAAATCCTGAGGCTAGGACAGGCTTGGACAGCCCACCCTCCCTTCCTCCTCCTTTACTGCCCCCCCACCCTCCGTGAACAAGACCACAGGGTCTCAGAGGCAATGGCCCTCCCAGCACAAACACGCAGCCCTTCAGCTCACTGGTCTTCGATCCTTCTGTATCACTGAAGTAACCGAAGCCAGCACCTCCCTCTTCAGCGTTTCCGCTTGTGGTGCTAGAGAAAACACAGGCATGCAGCCAAAGGTCAGCTTCCTCCCCCTCCTCTGCTGCTTCAGGTGACATAAGACACACAGGTGGGAGGACTTCCAGGTACAGTCTCGGCCTTCAGAGGCCAGGTGGCATCTTCATGGTGTCTGTCTCTGCCACCCCTCTGCCTGCCAACTGCAGTGAGATCAACCAGCCTAGATGGAAATGTGCCCTGAAGCGGTCCTCTCAGCAAGCTGGTATTGGAGCCTCCACCCTTGCCAGCCTCCCGTGGCTGCCCACACAGATGCCCCTGTGCAGCCAAGCTGTGATCCCACCCTCTGTGTCTCAGCCTGTAGACCTTGATCCAGGCTCTTCTTCACTGTGAGCTCCCTCTCCTAGCCATGGTGACAACTCTTTAACCTGCCTTTGGTCCATCTCCTCCATGAGCCCATCCCAGCCCCTGAGGGATCCCTCCTTGCATTCCTGCCCAGCATCATCATGCACCTGTTTCAGCAACTTAGTGCACGTGGCCTGGCATCATTCCCCTGCATGAACAGCCTCACCTTCCTGTCCACCAGCGAGCTCATGGACAGCGGGAAAGGATTCATCCTCATGTGTGTGCCTCAGTGCCCAGCACTGTGTCGCCCGCACACACAGTGTTTAACATAAGCAGGTGACTGCAGGTAGAGCCCATTCTTCCAGACCATAGTCATAGATAAACTACCATAACCACTTGCATGGCTAGGGCACTTGTAAGCACACCACATACTGTCAGTTCATTTAACCTCACTAAAACCCCCTAAAGAGAGGTAATTTTTTTATCACCGTTTTTCAGAAGAAGTCATAGAGGCACAGAATCAAAAAGGGTTTGCCCAAAGCTGCACAGCTAGTAAGAGGCAAAGCCAAGATTTGAACCCAGTGAGTTCACTTTGAGTTTAAAACAGTGCTTTTAACTAGTAGACTTGACTGTTGCCCAGAGAAAGAAATCTCCTAGGAAATAGCAAGTCCTGGAACCCAGGGCCTCCACCCCATCACACTCACCTCCATGGATCACCTCCCTGAAGGCCTCAAGTGCTGCCAGCACTGTGGGCTCCTCTTCTGCGGTTATTGCCCTCTTCAGAACATGGACTGTGGTGTCCAGGCATAAGTGGCCTATAGGAGGGTGTGAAGACAAGAGACTTGTAGAAGTGTGTGTGGCAGGGAATAAGTAGGAGGAAATCATGCTCCCAGAAACCACTAAGGCCATGGCTGGATAAATAAGGGGCCATCAGGATGGAGAAAGGAAGGAGGAAGGTAGAGAACCAGTGTCTGTCCGCACCACCGTGTGCCAGACGCTCTTCCTGAGCCAGACCTTGGCCCTCTCCTGCCCCCTGCATTCCCTGCCCTAGGCCAGCACACTGTACTCATCAGTGCTGAAGTGACATTATTTGACTTTATTCTGAGCTGCAGGTCCCCACAGAAGAAAGGGAAGTCAGTCCCAGGCTATGTGATTGGAAACCAAAGGAGTGGGGGGCCAATGCCTGTGCCCTTTCAGATCCATTTCATTTCACACAGAGCTCTCAGGAACTCCTTTGCCTCTTATCTAAAAGGATGGAAGCCCCCAGGAAGACTTTGGCCCCATTCCAGTCTTGGAAGAGGCAAAACGGTCCTGAGTACACATATATACTCATACACAAGTGCATGCAGACACACACACACACACACACACACACACACACACACACCCCTGGGGCTAGGGAAAGGTGTTGACTTACTCAGCAGGTTAAATGCCCTCAGGGATAATGTTTCCGTCTCATCACAAAGAGCTGGTGGCTGGCTCTCTTTGTCACTCATCTATAGGGAGAACAAGGCCTTCAGACTAAAACCAGGGACCCTGGGCATAGCTGAGGAAACTGAGGCATGAAGCCAAGAAAGACACGGTGCCTGGCTATAAGGAAAACAGGAAAATACAACCGAGCAATCCACAGTCCCCTCCCCATAGGGAGACAGACAGTGGCCATAAAATTAAATACTAGGAAAGTATCACCCTTTTGCTAAACACCGATGGTCCTCCTCCTACTACATAACAGAGAAGTCTAGGCATTTCCCACAGGCAGATGGAGAGGCTCGAGCTTCTGGCTTTTTCCCAGAGATCAGGGGGACCAACAAAGGCCCTTCACCCCAAGAATCATACAGATGTGTCCAACTATCCTCATGGGAAATATCCCACTGTGTGTCAAGAATCCAGGCATGTCACTGTTCCGGGGAAGCCTGAGGTGTGTAAGGCTGAGATCCCCACATGAAAGACACCTGTGCTGTGTGGAGTGGCGCCCTGGTCGGGGGAAGCCGTCCCCTCCAAAGCAGAGAGAAAGGGGAGTCCAGGATGGCTCTACTGCCGCGGCACTCACCTGCTTCAGGAGGATGCCTGCCAGCTCCTCTGCCCAGGATTGTACCTTGCGACCTCCGTGTTTGCTGCGGTACAGGGCTTTCAGGACGCCGCAGAGACACTGTGTGAGGAAGGACAGTCAGGGTTAGGCTTCCCGGCCCTTCCACAGCCTCAGGGGAAATACTCTTTCCTCACATCTTCTCTTCAAGGAGGAGCCAAGCCATAGTCACTGCACATGGCTCTCTTAGACCTTTTCAAGGCAAGCTTAGGGGCCAGTTCTTCCACAGCTCAACTCAGCCAGAAACTGTCCTTTCGCCTCACCCAACAAGCTAGACTGATTTTCAAATAACCCCATCATTCCACAGAAACTGCCAGGGCAATCCACACTGCAACTGTTGGCTGAATTCAAAGAAACAGGATGACATAACCATGGCCAAAGCAAGAACCGGTTCTATTGTTGTCTGACATTAAAGTTTCTGAAGACTACATCTAAAAACCTGAAAACCTCCCTTCTGCCTTCTGGATTCTTCCATTTTGTAGCTTATTCTTACCACTGGTGTGAGGAAACACTCTCAGATTCCACATGTGAGCACATGCCCTTTGATTTCTTTAAAAAACAGCTTTGTCGAAGGATAATTGACATATCATAAACTGCACATACTAAATGTACAATTTGAGGAATTTTGACAAATGTATACACCTGTAAAACTGTCACCACAATTAAAAGAATGAACATTTCCATCATCCCCAAAAGTTGGACCTTCCTCTGTGTAATCCCTCCTTTCCTGCGCTACCCCAGGCCACCAGGGCTCTGTTTTCTGTCAATATAGACCTGTCCCTTGTGTTTTACCAAACCGCCAAACTGTTTTCCAAAGCGGTGTTCCCATTCATTCTAATAGATGTGTACTGGAATCTCAAATATTCCCATTTTCTTAGGCCTTTCTTAATGTCTCACAGCAATGATGTGTAGTTTCCAGGATACAGGTTTTATGTGCCTATATTCATATTTATTCCCTAGTATTTCATATTTGAATGGTTGATCATGCTGACTGAAAATAAAGACAGTTGTACTGCTTCCTTTCTGATGTGTATGCCAATCAGGTCAAATTGTTTTATAGCATTGTTTAAATCTTTCATATGTCTACTGGTGGTATAGCTATTCTATCAGTTATTGAAAGAGGCATGTTGAAATCTCTGAGTGCAATTATGAATTTGTCTATTTCTTCTTAAAGTTCTATAAGTTTTTGCCTTATGTATTTTGGGGCTCTGCTATTAGGTACAAAATCATTAGAACTCTTATGTGCTCTTGGTAAATTGACCCCTGTGTGGTTATGAGATGAGCGTCTTTAGCCCTGAACACAGTTTTGCTCTGAAATCTACTTTTTCTGATATGAATATAGCCAATACAGCCTTTTGATTGAGAAGTGTTAGCACAGTATATCTTTTTCTCTCCTTTTACTTTTCACCTATTTGTTGCTTGATCTTTCAAGTGCATTTCCTGAGGGTAGCAGACAGATGGGTCTTGCTTTTTTATCCTTTTGACAATCTCTGCCTTTTAATTGGGATGTTTAGGTCATTGATCTCTAACGTGATGGTTTATGTGGTTGAGTCTACCATCTTTCCACAAAGGTTCAACTAGTTTGCAGTCCCACCAGCAGTGTAGGAGTATTCCTCTCTCTCCTCATCTATGCCAGCATTTGTTGTTTGGAGACTTTTTGATAAAGGCCATTCTTACTGGAGTTAAGTCATATCTCATTGTGGTTTTGATTTGCATTTCTCTGATGATTAGAGATGTTGAACACAATGAGTGAGATGTGCAACGTTTGGAGGATGGACACGCTTGAAGCTCTTACTCCAGGGGGGAGGGGAGCATGGGCAACATATGTAACCTTAACACTTGTACCCCCATAATACGCTAAAAAAAAAGTCTACCATCTTACTATTTGTTCTCTATTAGTCTCAATTCTTTGTTCCCTTTCTCCTTTCTTTCAGTCTTTCTTCAAAATTAATCAAATATTTTTAATAATTCCACTTTATATTCTTTATTGGCTTATTAGCTACAACACATTATTGTTTCAGTGCTTGGTAGAGTTGAGAGCACACATCTTTAACTTGTCCCAGTCAACCTTCAAAGGATAGTATACTATCTTATGCACAGTAAGAATTACTATGTTTGCACTATAACCATACTTTGAGCTATTGTCATATATTTCACTTCTCCATGTTACCAAGTCCCCAGTACATTATTATATTTGCTGTTTAGTTTTGTGTTTCTTTATTTTGGTTTCTTTTTCTCTTTTTGTGACAGGGTCTTACTATGTTGCTCAAGCCGGCCTAGAACTACTGGGCTCAAGCCATCTTCCCACCTAGGCCTCCTGAGAGCAGGACTATAGGCACATGCCACCATGCCCAGCTTCATTTTTGTTTAAACAACTGTCTAAGATACATATTTTAAATATAAGAAAAAATATGTACTTATCTACATAGTTATAATTTCTGCTTGTCTTCACCCCTTTGCACAGGCAAAAAATTGTGCCCAACAATTTTGGCACCAGGGACAATATTTCCACAGCTGGGGCTGGGGGCGGGGGGAGGAAGAGCTCAGGCAGTGATATGTGGCCTGGTTCCTGACAGGACACAGACTGATAGCAGGCCATGGTCTAGGGATTGGGGACTGAAGCTATAATGTATTTTCAACTGGTATCATTTTATTTCTGGTTGAAAGATTCCTTTAACATTTTTTACACTGCAAATCTATTGATGATCAAGTCTCTCTGCTTTTGTATGCCTGAAAGCATTTTTATTTCCAATTCATTTCTGAAAGATATTTTTCTCTGTATAGAACTCTATGAGACAGGACACAGGGCATAGATAGTGAACTAGTAGAAGCCCGGACATGCTACTTTCAAATAGAGGATAGAACACTGCAAGTAGATACCCACCTACCCATGGACACTGTTGGAGAGAGCATTATCAATCATCAGAGAAGGTATGAGAGACGCTCAGAGCGAAGGAGATGGGGATGGGGAGATCCACTTGCCAAGATCTGAAGGTACCGTGAGGGCATATGTACACATGGGGAAGGAAGAGGAGAGAACCCCAGAACCACACCCTGTGTGCATGGACACTGTGACTTGAGCTGGTGGGGGGCCCTAGCACCATCGTGGGGGGCCCTAGCACCACCTCCATTTTGATCAGGAAACTAGCTGGAAACTGTATTGTAAAGTTGCAACAGAGAGCAAGCTCAGCAATGACCTGCTGGCCTCTGTTCCCAGGTTGCCACAGCTGAAACCACTTTAAGCTCTCAGGTCCAGAAAGCCCAATGTACACATGGATCAGCTTTGTTGAGGATGCCCCTGCAGCATCCCTTGCTGATCCTGGGAGGGAGCAGGGAGAGCAAAAGCCCTTGCATGCCTGTGACTGAGAGCCAAGCATACTACCCACTTGAATAGAGTGGGTGATGTTGCCACTTGAGAGGTCCCACAGGAGCAGCCCCAGTAGAATCTGTGTGAGGAGAGCCAGCCAGCCATCTAGCAGCCCAGCCCATGCAGCCCCATGCACCAACCAGCAGAATAGGCTCCCTGACGTCATGTGCCACAGTGCTGAAGTACACACCCCCAGGAACTTGTGTGTTGCATGGAGGTCCTAGGCACCATGAGCTTCCATGCCGACCAGAGGAGCAAGCTGCTGGCACTGTGAGCCATGTATACATCCATGAAAACATGTACCCATGCACCGTGTGGGGGGCCATGACACCACAGACCCATGTGCCACAATATTTGATATCACCAGAGATGCAGATATCCACATACAATCTGTCATTACATACCAGCAGCAAAGAGGACACCTCCAAGACATAGTCTTTGACCACCAACCTGGTCAAAGTCAAAATGAAGGAGAAAACTCCACAAGCTGCAAGATGAAAGCAACAACTGACCTACAAAGGAAAGCCCACCAGGCTAACAACAGGTTCCTAGCCAAGTCCTTGTAAGCCCGAAGGGACCAGGGCCCATTTTTAATCTTCTTCAACACAACAACAGCCAGCCAAGAATTCTGTGTGCTGCAAAACTAAGTTTCATAAGTCATGGAGAAATAAAGGTTTTTCTAGACAAGGAAACACTAAGGGAATTTGTCACCACTAGACCTGGCCTACAGGAAATGCTTAATAGTGCACTATATATGGAATAGCACAATAGATACCCTCCGATGTAAAACACCCCACAATTAAAGCTCACAGCTCTTGTTTTTCTTTTGAGACAGAGTCTCACTCTATTGCCCCGGCTGGAGTGCCGTGACATCAGCCTAGCTCACAGCAACCTCAAACTCCTAGGCTCAAGTGATCCTTCTGCCTCAGCCTCCCAAGTAGCTGGGACTACAGGCATGTGCCGCCATGCTCGGTTAATTTTTTTCTATCTATTTTAGTTGGCCAATTAATTTTCTTTCTATTTTGAGTAGAGACGGGGTCTCGCTCTTGCTCAGGCTGTTCTCAAACTCCTGACCTTGAGCGATCCACCCGCCTCGGCCTCCCAGAGTGCTAGAATTACAGGCGTGAGCCACTGTGCCCAGCCAAAGCTCACAGCCCTTATAAAACAATATCACAAGAGGGAAAACAAAACAAAAAGGTATCATTCAACATGATGGACAGAACGTTACCATAGATATCATTACTAACACTGAATGTGAATGGTCTTCATGCTCCCATTAAAAGACATAGATTAGCTAAATGAATAAGAAGTCATTGTCAAAGTATGTGTTGACTCCAAGACACCCATCTCACTCACAAGGAAATGTACAGACTCAAGGTAAAGTGGTAGAAAAAATATCCATTGCAAATGGAAACCTAAAGTCAACTGGTGTACCCATTCTCATACCAGATAAAATTGCCTTTAAGTCAGATTGTCAAAAAAAATCAAAAAAACAAAGATGTTCATTACATAAAGATCAAGGGGCAATTCATCAAGAAGATATAACAAATCTACTGTATGTTCACTGAACACATGAGCTCGTGGATTCATAAGGCAAATTCTATAAGAGCAAAGCAAAGAAATAAACAGTTGCATCATACTCCCCAGGGAGTTCAATACCCCACTGACAAAACTAGACACAACATAAAAGCAGAAAACCAACAGAGAAATACTGAATTTAAATGGAACCCTAGAACAAATGGACCTCATGATCATTTACAGAACACTCCACCGAAAAACTCTAGAATGTACATCCTTCTCATCAGCACATGAGAAATTTTCCAAGATTGTTCCTATGCTAGACCACAAAGCAAGTCTTAGCAAATTCAAAAAATCACAGTCATATCATGTATTTTCTCAGACTACAGTGGGATAAATCTAGAAATCAAGTCCAAGAAAATTCTCAAATCCACACAAAGTCAGAGAAATTAAACAAACTACTGCTGAATTATCCTTGTGTCAATGATGAAAGTAAGAAGGAAATCAAAATGTTCTTTAAACTGAATGACAGAGGGGACACAAGCTTTCAAAAATCTATAGGATAAGCCGGGTGCAGTGACTCACGCCTGTAATCCTAGCACTCTGGGAGGCCAAGGTGGGTGGATCGTTTGAGCTCAGGAGTTCGAGACCAGCCTGAGAGACACCGAGACCCCGTTTCTACTAAAAATAGAAAGAAATGAATTGGACAGCTAAAAATATATATATATAGAGAAAAAATTAGCTGGCCATAGTGGTGCATGCCTATAGTACCAGCTACTCGGGAGGCTGAGGCAAGAGGATCGCTTGAGCCCAGGAGTTTGAGGTTGCTGTGAGCTAGGCTGATGCCAGGGTACTCTATCCCAGGCAACAAAGTGAGACTGATTCTCAAAAAAAAAAAGAAAATCTACAAGATACAGAAAAGTCAGTGCTAAGAGGAAAATTCATAGCCTTAAATGCTTACATTAAAAAGATACAGACATCATAATTTATGAACCTGATATCACATCTCAAGGAACGAGAAGAAGAACAAACCAAACCCCAAGGCCTGTAGAAGAAGGGATATAACTAAGCTACAAATGGAAGTAAATGAAAGGGAAACAAACAAACAAAACAATACAACAGAAGATCAACGAAACAAAAAGTTGGTTCTATGAAAATAAAATTGATAGACCACAGCCCAATCATGCAGAATAGAAGAGAGAGAACTCAAAGAACCTGAATCATAAATAAAAAAGGAGACATTACAACTGACACAATAGATATACAAAACATCATCCATGATTACTACAAAAATTACTAAAATATCTAGAGGAAAAGGGTAAATTCCTGGAAACACACAGCCTCACAAGCCTGAATCAGGAAAGAATAGAAAACTTGAACAGACCCATAGCCAGCGCGAGATTGATGCAGTAACGAAAAGTCTCCTGACAGAAAAAAGCCCCAGACCACATGGATATAGAGCCAAAGTCTACCAGACCTACAAAGAAGAACTGGCACATATCCTACAGAAATTGTTCCATAATGTCCAGGGGGAAATAGTCCCTAACTCATTCTAAAAAGCCAGTATCACCTTAACACCAAAGCTAGAAAAGGCTACAACAAGAAAACAAAACTGCAGACCACCAATATCCCCCATGGAAAAGTGACACAAAAATCTTCCACAAGATACTAGCAGACTGAATTCAGCAGCACATCAAAAAGATAAGTCACCATGATCATGTGCATTTCATTCCAGGGATATAAGGATGGTTCATCATGTGCAAATCATTAAATGTGATTCACCACATAAAGAGAAGCAAAAACAAAGACCATATGATCATCTCCATAGAGTCAGAAAAAAACATTCGATAACATCCAGCACCTTTTTGTGATAAAAACCCTCAATCAACTAGGCATACAAGGAGTATACCTCAAAATTATAGAAGCTGTATACAACAAAACTACAGCCAATATTATATTGAATGCGGAAAACTTGAAAGCATTCCCCTAACAACTGGGACAAGACAAGGATGCCCACTGTCACCACTTCTATTCAACATAGTACTGGAAGGCCTAGCCAGAGCTATGAGTCAAGAGAAAGAAAGAAAGGGAATCCCAGTTAGGAAGGTGGAGGTCAAACTATCCCTGGTTGCCATCAGTAGGATCCTGTATTTAGAAAACCCTGAAGATTCCACCAAAAGACTCCCAGAATTGATAAATTCAGGAAACTCTCAGGTTACAAAATCAATGTACACAAATCAATAGCATTTCTGTATACCAACAACAGCCAAGTAGAGTGTCAAACCAAGGACTCGATACCATTTATGAGAGCTATGATCAAAAGAAAATACTTAGGAATACAGTTAACAAGAGAGGTGAAAGATCTCTACAAGGAGAACCACAAAACACTGATGAAAGAAATCATAGATGACACAAATCAATGGAAAATATTCCATGCTCATGGATTGGTAGAAATAACATCGTTAAAGTGTCTATTCTGCCCAAGGTGATTTACAGCTTCAGTACAATCCCCATCAAAATATCAATGTCTTCCTTCACAGATCTAGAAAAAATAATCCTAAATTTCATTTGCAGCCAAAAAAGAGCCTGAATAGCCAGTGTATTATTAAGCAAAAAGAACAAGTCTGGAAACATCACATCGCCTGACTTCAAATTTTAGTACAAGTGTACAGTACCCTGACAGCACGGTCCTGGTATTAAAGTAGAGACAAAGACCGATACAACCTAATAGAGAACATGGAAATAAAAACATACAGCTATGACCAACTGATCGTCAACAAAGCAGACAGAAATGTGTACTGAGGAAAGGAAGCCCGGTTCAATAAATGGTGCTGGGAAAATTGAATAGCCACATGCAGAAGAACAAAATAGGAGCTCTCTCTCTCACCTTTACCAAAAATTCATTCAAGATCAGTTAAAGACTTACATTTAAGGCATGAAACCTTAAAAATTCTAGAAGAAAACATAGGAAATACTCTTCTGGACATAGGCCTAGTCAAAGAATGTTTCACTAAGACCCCAAAGGTAAATAAAGCAGCAGCAAAATAAATAAATGGGACTTAATTACATTAAAAAGCTACTGTACAGCAAAGGAAATAATTAACAGAGTAAATAGGTAACCTGCAGAATGGGAGGAAATATTCAGAAACTATACATCCAACAAAGGAATAATTTCCAGAATCTACAAAGAACTCGAACAAAATAGTGAGAAACAAAGCAAACAACTGTATCAAAAAGTGGGCAAAAGATATAAACAGAATTTTTTCAAAACAAAGTAGACAAATGGCCAAAAGATACGAAGAAATGTGCAATATCACTAATTATTAGGGAAATGCAATTAAATCCACAATGAGATACCACTTTATCCCTGCCAGAATGGCCATTACCAAAGTCAAAAAAGAACAGAAACTGGCATGGATGCAGAGAAAAACGTACACGGATATTGTGTTGCTGGGACTGAAAATTAGTACAACCTCTATGCAAAACGCCATGGAGACTCCTCAAAGACCTATAAGTAGGCCTACCATTTGATCCAGCAATCCCACTATTGGGTATCTACCCAAAAGAAAAGAAATCATTTTATTAAAAAGATACCTGCACTCAAATGTTTATGACTGTACAATTCACAATTGCAAATATATGGAATCAGCCTAAGTGTCCACTGACACATGAGTGGATAAAGAAAATGTGGTATGTAAACACACACACACACACACCACGGACTACTATTCAGCCAGACAAAAGGGATGAAATAATGTCATTTGCAGCAACTTGGATAGAACTAGACACCATTATCCTTAAGTGGAGTCTTTCAGGATGGGAGAATAAATGCTACATGTTTTCACTAATAAGTGGGAGCTAAATGCTGAGTGAACATGGACACACAAGGCACAAAGGACATTGGAAACTAAGAAGGGAGGAGGTTGGAAGGGGGATGGGGATGAGGAGTAAAAATTTACCTACTGGGTACAACAATCACTGTCCTGGTGGCAGAACACTGAAAGGTCTGCATCACAGAGTGTATCCATGTAACGAAAACTTTTGTACCCGCTAAATATTTTAAAACTGAAAAAAAAAATAGAATTCTAGGAGACAGTGCATTCCTTTCAGTCTTTTGAATGTGTTAGATCACTATCTTCCTGCTTGCATTGTTTCCAGTGAGAAATCTGCTATTCTCTTTATCTCTGTTCCTCTTTATGAAATAAGCTGTTTGTTGTTGCTACTGGTTTTCTTAAAGTTTTTCCTCTGGCTACGTTGAAGATTTTCTCTTTTTCACTGATTTTGAGAAATTTGATTATGATATGCCCTGATATAGGTTCTTTATGATTCTTGTGCTTGGAGTTCATTGAGGATCTTGGATCTGGGTGTTCATAAATTTCTTCAGATTTAAAATTTTTTCCACCAATATTTCTGCAAGTGTTTCTTTCTTGCTTTCCCCATTCTATGGAGGCTCCAATTGCACAAAAACTAAGCTGCTTGAAGGGGTCCTACACCTCATGGATGTTTTATTCTCTTTTTAGTCTTCTTTCTCTGTGTGTTTTCATTTTGTGTCATTTCTATTGCTATGTCTTTAAATTAACCAATATTTTACATTCTGATGTCTAAACGGCCTTTAATCCCATCTAGTATTTCTGTCATTGTAGACATTCTAATTTTTAGCTCTAGAAGTTCAATGTGTGTCTTTTCAAAATGTCTTCCCTGTTTCTACTTAACTTACCTAATAGTTCCTCTAGCTTAGAAACCTGTAGAATGCAGTAAGAGTATCTGTTGCAATGTGCTTGTCTCATACTTTTAACCCCTGTGTGAGTCCTGGGTCTCACCCAGGGTTTGGGTTGATATTTGTCCTTATGATAGGTCATATTTCTTGCTTCTCTGCATGCCTCGTGACTTTTTATTTACTGTCACGCATGGTAAATTTATCTTTTTGGATGTCAGACATTATTGTATTCCTGAGTTGTATTCTTGAGATTGTTCTGGGACACAGTTACTTGAAAACTGTGTGATCCTTTGGGTCTTGCTTTTAAGATTTGTTAGGCAGGATGAGAACAACAGTTAGCATACTGCTTAGTTGTCCTGCTTCTCAAGGACTCTGCCCAGTGCCCTGTGTACCGTTCTGAGGGTTTCCGGGCTAGTTGCTAGGAACAGGATCTCTTGCAGGCCCTGTGAGAGTTATGACTACTGTTCCCTCGGTTCTTGGTTCTTTTCTTTACCTGGCCCAGTTTCCACACGCAGGCACTGCTGAGCACTCTTCCCTGTAAACTCCAGCTGCTTGGTCTCCCTGAACTCTCAGCCCCGTCTCCTCAACTTGGGGACTCCACCAGACTCTGCCTGGAGTTTCCCTCCCTCTGCCACTGCCTGGAACTCTCTCCAGGAAGCTAGGGCAATTACAGGGCTATTTCACTTCTTTCCTGCCTCTCAGGGGTCACTCTTCTTTGATACCAGTTACCCGGTGTCTTGCAGACCATCGTTTCATACCCAGTGCCCAGCTGTCTAGGTGGTGAGGCACGAGAGTGAGTCTGGGCGCTGTTACTCCATCTCTGCCAGAAGCACAAGTCCCCCCACTGCATGTTGATTATGGAACCATTATTCCACTTCCACCTGCCTGATGGCCCCCACCTTGGGCCAGCCTCCTCAGACAGATGGTTAGTGCCAGTTATTGTCCAAACAAAGGATACGATGCACTGATAAATATCTAGACTCGTAGTCACTGTCCCCTGGAGTGAGAGAGGAGGTGAGAGAAGGAGGAAGAGAGTAGCCAAAACATTGCCAGGATGAGCCAAGACACGGGGTGGCATCCGGGCACCTGACCAACCTGCAGATTCACGCACAGGGTGTAGCTTTCATCCTGCCAGCGGTATGTTTCCTGCACAAAGCAAACCTCTGCTCCAAGCTCACAGACTTCACCCTTACGCAGCACACGGACACGTGCCAGGAGGGAGAGGAAATAGGAGAGTAAATGTGCCAGTAGGGAGAGTCGGTCACTACTGGAGAAAACTCACAGCAAACCAGTGAGGAAGGTCGCCTCCTCACACACCAAGGGAAGGGCACTCGATGTGGCAGTGCAGTGACAGACTGCTCCTGCGACTTCTAGAAACCTGATGCTAATGGGGGTTCCCATTAAAAAATTCTTCCTCTTGAACATTCAGCAATGCACATTAGCATGCGCAGCAACAGTGACAAGTGTGCCCCTCGGATGCCAACTCAGAGGGGCAGAATTGACCAGCATCTCTAGCTACCATGCTTCAAACTCCATCGCTGTGTTACAACCAAGGCAAGACTCCCACGGGCTTTCTCTGGCCAATGACTGAGTATGGCAGGTCCGCTGAGGCAGGCCTAGTCCAGCAAGACCTGGGACTTCTCTGATGGGTGACTTTGGTCTGATCACTGCCTGTTGGCCTTGCTGACACTCTCTTAGAACTACACGAGGTTGAAAGACCTTCCTGTCTTCCTCTGTCCTTCTCCTTATCAAAAATCAGACCTGCATCACAGTCTGGTGGCTTGTCCCGCCCTCTTCTGGCTCCTTCCTTGTTTTCTTTCCTCGGATTTTCTTCAAGAAATCAATCTCTCACACTATTAGTCCCGTGTTGGGATTTGCTTCTCGGAGGACCAGACTAAGCCACGCATTAGAAGTTCTGAGAAGTCCTCCAGCTGAGAAACTCACTTAACTCAGTGTTTCCCACCCATTTTGCTAAATAATACACCTTATTCTTCTTGGAATAGCCATTAAGAGGTGGTGGGAACTGGGACTGAGAAATATCATAGGAAAGAGCCTGAAATAACAACTAGAAAGTGGGGGTTTTAGTTCTGGGTCTCTGCTAATAAAAATTCTCTAATATTGGTGTAATCTTCCTGTGGTCGGTAGAATTCTGAGATCACCCTCAAAATTGCAGGCCCTGGTGTACACACGCTTCTGTCAGTTACTCGGGCAGGCGCTCCTCTAGGTGGTGCTGTGAAGGGATTTTGCAGAGGTGATTAAGGGCCCAAATCAGTTGACCTTAGACTAGGAAGATTATCCCCTTGGGCTGGACCTAACCCAGGAGCCCTTTTACATCTGGGTGGAGAGGTCAGAGACAAGCAGGTCAGAGAGACTCAAAGGATGAGAGGGACCCCGGGAGGAGGGCATTGCTGGCTTTGAAGTGGGGGCTGCCTCAGGACAAGGAGCTTGGGTGGCCTCTACCAGAGGAGGGCTGCCCCTGGCTGCCAGCCAGCAAGGGCAGAGGCAGCTCATCCCACAACTGTAAGGAATCCACGTGGCCATGTGCTGCGCAGCACAGAAAGGGAACACACCGCGCACTGCGCGTCCATGGCCGTCACTTGTGGGAAGCCCGCACTGACCCTGTGGGGCAGCTGTTCTGTTACCCCTTGACTGACTGGAAACGGGACAGTCAGGGAAGGTGAGTGAGTGGCTCCAGCAATACAGCTGGTAAATACCGTTTGGGGCTCGCGTGCCAGTGGCCTCCACAGCCAGCTTTGGCAGGCTGCCTGCCTCCCAGCCAGGCGAGCCTCTGCGCCTGTGGTCCTCGCCAGCACGAAAAGCACTGGGGGAGGGGAGAATGGGCCAAAAGCCTTCCTGCGCTGTCCTCCCTTCAGGGCTGCTGGAAGGACCAGAGGTATCTAAAGGCACCTTGCAGAGGACCGGGCACAGGACAGGAGGGTGTGGTTCCCAGTTAAGGCTGAGTGCTCTCGCAAGGGCCCTATGTGTCTCAGGCTGTTCTCCCCTAGGACACCGCCCAGTCACCCCAGGAGGATTCATGACTGCTCTTGGATTTCCATCTCCCCATAATCTACTTTCAGTTATTGTTACGGAACTTTGACAGCTTTCCTATCTAACGGGAGGGTACTTCCTAGGGAGACCCCAGAAACTCCCCCTCACACACGGTGGCCTTTTGAAAGGGGGCAGGGCCACTCAGGCCAGGTTGTTTCTGACTAGCCTGGGCCTCAAGCCAGTGGGTCAAGTTGACCCAGAGGTCTCCTGGGGCACACTGCTCCCTTTGTACCTTCCTCTTCTTCCTTCAGGAACCCTCCTCACTCCTTAACCCTACTTCCCCGCGGCAATCTGCTGCCCTCCCCACATCCTGACTACAGATAGTCCTTAGATCCTGCAGACGGATTCTTAGATCCCTCTTCCTTGCTAATGCCTAAATCACAGCAGCTTGGAGGAGCAGTTCTTAATCCCAGCACCAGGGATGAGTTTCAGAGGGTCTGTGACTCCCCAAAAGTGAATGCAGAATTCCATGTGAATGTGCCTTTCAGAAGATTCCCCAAGGATCCGAGTGTTAAAACAGTCTGAGAAGCACTGGATGAAGCCATTACTCCAGAGCCCCAGGCAACCTGGGGTCTTCGGGGCTTCCTGTGTGTGACATACAACATGCTGTGTCCAGTCCTGGGCGGCGTCCTCACAGGCTCTGCAGGAACTGGCAACAGCATGGGGCCCAGATACGTGAGGATGCCCCACGCGTGGGTGCATCTCCAAGCCACAGGAAGGACTTGTCTGTGGCCTTTGCCTCAATTGTGGGAGCCAGTCCCTTCCCATCTACCCAGAGCTTGTCCCAGCAACCGGGCTCTGCAAGCAAAGGCTCGAGCTGCCCTCGCTGCTCCCTCTCCTTTCAATCCCTCCCAGCTCAGTCTGCCGGGGGGAGAGCTGCCTGCTTCTCTAAGGTGACAAACCACAACCATAGGCATTTTTGTGTTTTGAAATATGGAGACACTGTGGAATGGCTGAACTTTGAGCTAATTAACACACATCACCTCACATACTCAGTATTGTATGTGCTGAGAACACTTAAAACCTACACACAATTTTCATTTACACAATACGGTGTTACTACGTCAACTCTTTCAGTTTCCACACAGAAGTAACATCATATGCTATTTGCCTTTCTCTGCCTGGTTTCTGTCACTTAAAGTAATGCCCTCCAGTTTCATCCATGTGGTCACAGTGACAGAATGTCCTTCTGTTGAAAGGCTGAATAGTATCCCACTGTGGGTGTGCCCTGTTTCCGTCACCCATTCATTTGGATGGATTCCCTGCCTTGGCTACTGTGCATAAGGCTGTGACACAAAAGGAGAGAAAGCCTTCACCATCTTCCCACTGAGTGTGATGTTGGCTTTGGCCTGTCACGTGTGCTCTTTACTGT
This sequence comes from Microcebus murinus, assembly GCF_040939455.1. Taxonomy (NCBI): domain Eukaryota; kingdom Metazoa; phylum Chordata; class Mammalia; order Primates; family Cheirogaleidae; genus Microcebus; species Microcebus murinus. The sequence continues at coordinate 61,999,864 of NC_134117.1, forward strand.
GTTCTGGCACATTCTGTCTGTACCTAATTGTTGAGAGTTTTTATCATGAAAGGATGTGAAATTTTGTCAAATGCTTTTTCTGCATCACTCAAGATAATCACATGGTCCTTTTCCTTCATTGTCTTAATGTGTTCTGTCATATTCATGAATCTGTGTGTATAGAACATCCCCTTTGATCAGGGTGAACGATGATTTTAATGTGCTGCTGAATTGGCTGTCTGTGTTTTGTTGAGAATTTCTGCATGTATGTTCACCAGGGATATTGGCCTATGATTGCATTCTCTTAGAGTGTCCTTGCTTGGTTTTCGCATAATGGTAATGCCGGCCTCATACAAGGAGTTTCTTCCATTTTGTTCAATTTTGGGGAAGAGTTTGACACGTGTTCTTATTAGTTCTTTAAATGTTTGGTAGAATTCGGCAGTGAAGCCATCAGGTCCTGGGCTTTTCTTTCCTGGGGGACTTTTTAGTATTGATTCAACCTCCTTATTCATTATTGGTCTATGCTGTCTGCCTCATTCTTCAAGGTACAATTCAAATGTCACCCCCTCTGAGAAGCTTCCTTAAATCCCTGCAGGCCCAATTGATCATGCTTTCTCTGCTTCTTCTAGTCACCCCATCCCCATAGGTAGAAAGCAGCTCTGACACAAGCACCATGGCGGATCCAACTCCACTTCCCCAGCCCTGCTTCGAGCAGCTTCTCAGTAAATGTGGGCTGCACTCACTCAGGGCTCAGCGAACGTTCTGTGTAAAAGGCCAGATGGGAAACGCTTTAGGCTCTGCCAGCCATGGGGTTTCTGGCGGCTGCCCCTCCACTGCGGTAGTCAGAGGCAGCCTTGGAGGACACGCACACTGTGTGTGAGTGAGTGGACGTGGCCGAGTTCCGGTGAAAGCTTATTTACAAACAAACTCTGCAGCACCAAGTACTCAATAAATACGGAATGCACCAACTAGACACGTTTCCTTCTCACCCCCCAGTCACCTTGCACATGTAGAGTGGCCTCACTGCTGTGGAAGTCAGAGTCGTGAACCATTTGGTTAACCAGTAAACACGACTCTCAAGATTTTCAACTGACAGCAGACAGAAGAGGTGGCCAATGGTCTCCAGAGCTTCCTCTGCCACCTGTGTCCAAAGAGACACAATGAGTTTGCCTCAGCTCGTCATTCCTCTTAGTATCCCCAGGGCCTAGCACAGTGCCTGGAAGGCAGAGGGGGCCAGGCAAAGGCAAATGACAGAACCCTGTCATTACCGAGTAAGTGAATGGACAGGGGAGTCTTTTCTGATTGTCCCCTTTTCTGGTCAACAGGAAGAGGTGGCTGAAGAGGGTCCTTCTCCCCCCCCCCCACAAGGGCCTGGTGAGTCAGCCTGTCACAAGCGAGTGGACACACACAGTCCCTCCCCACCTTTGGCTCCAGCCTCTCCCTTTCAGCCCATCCCCCAACCCCAGCTACCTCCCACTCACACCTTGCTTTTGCTTCCCAGGAGCTGATGATTGAAGAAAACCTGGAGGGTTTCTTCAGCCCTGGTGGCCACTTCCATGGGCGTTCTGTTTGTCACTTCCTTCTGCAGAGAGGCGTCGTCCAGGAGATCCTGGGCACCCGTGGCCAGTCCATGGAGCACTGTGAGGGGAGCAGGGAGTTGGAGCTGCCATCACCCTTCCCTCCCCACGGAGGAAACAGACACACAGACGTGTGCACACAGTCCCCCTGCTGCCCACAAGGGCCCCTGGGGCCCTGTGCTGGCAACATTGCCCATTCACCGTCTCCCCAGCTATCCTCCCCTCATGGCACCTGGTCCACCCAGAGGGGCAAGGGAATGGGTGAGGCTGCCGACACTCCCTGCATCCCGATCAAGTTGGGTCCTGGCCACAAACCAGGTGACGGAGCACAACATCTGCTGACACGCTGGCCTGCTCCCAGCCACCTCCCGCCCCTTCTCTGGGCTTCTGGGATCCACATTCAGAGACCCCATCTTTTCCTGCCCTTCTTTGCTCCCTCCCTGATCCCCACAGAGCTTTCCCCACACCCCGACCCTCACCCTGACACAGCAACAACATGTCCTCCTCCCTGCGCTTATTCCTCAGCAGGCTCAGGATACGGGCCCACGTGGCATCCCGGTAGCTGTCTATGTCTGGGAGGGAGAGAGCAAGATGACACCCCCATCCTAGCGAGGGGGGCCTTCCAGCCATGCTGTAGTGTAGGAGGCCTCACTGATTAGGGGCCACGAGGCCTGGCCTCTGACCCTAGCTTTGCCGGCAAAGAGTCTGGGTAAGCTGGAGCAAGGTACTTTGCTGACCTGAATCCAGTTTCTGCAGCTATGAAAGGGGACCTGACCTGGCTGCCTCTGGGAAGCAGCGCGGAAGGTGAAGCTCCATGTTAGTGTGAGCACAGCACACAGAAGCTGGGGGCTGCCACCACCTGCACACGCGCCCCCTTTCAGGAACACTTGAAGAACCAAAGACATGTGCTGTCTGAGCTCGATGTGAGAGCATTTGGCATGATCAGATCGGGAGACACAATTCCTGCCTCTGTTGCTGTGTCCTCTGGGCTTGTCTTTTTTTTTTTAATTAATTAATTAATTTTTTTAGCACATTATGGGGGTACAGGTGTTAAGGTTACGTATATTGCCCATGCCCCTTTCCCTCCTCGAGTAAGAGCTTCAAGCGTGTCCATCCCCCAAACGTTGCCCATCTTACTCGTTGTGGTTGTATATACCCATCACTTCCTCCCCACTCCCGCCCTCCTGTCACCCGATAAATATTATTTCTATATGTCCACTTAGATGTTGATCTGTTAATACCAATTTGCTGGTGAGTACATGTGCTGCTGGTTTTTCCATTCTCGAGATACTTCACTCAGTAGAATGGGTTCTAGCTGTATCCAGGAATATACAAGAGGTGCTATATCACCATTGTTTCTTAAAGCTGAATAGTATTCCATGGTATACATATACCACATTTTATTAATCCACTCATGAATTGATGGGCACTTGGGTTGTTTCCACAGCTTTGCAATTGTGAATTGTGCTGCTATAAACATTCGAGTGTAGGTGTCTTTTTCATAAAGTGACTTTTGATCTTTTGGGTAGATGCCCAGTAGTGGAATTGCTGGATCAAATGGTAGATCTACTTGTATCGCTTTGAGGTATCTCCATATCGCTTTCCGCAGAGGTTGAACTAGTTTGCAGTCCCACCAGCAGGGTAAGAGTGTTCCTCTCTCTCTACATCCACACCAGCATTTGTTGTTTGGGGACTTTTTGATGAAGGCCATTCTCACTGGAGTTTAGTGAAATCTCATTGTGGTTTTGATTTGCATTTCTGTGGGCTTGTCTGGTAGCCCAACCTTCGTGCCTTGTCCTTTGGAACCTGAGGCCCAGAAGGCCGGCTGACTCCCCAGCCTCTCATTGGCCCCAGCTCAATTGGTCAACAAAGGGCAGGGACTGTCATTTGTCCCTGACTTGATTTGTTTTGGATTGAGGGACAGAAGTGGAATGGGTAAGAGAACCACTGCTGTCACCAGGTGCCACAGGGACAGCATGGAAGAGGAAGACTGTGTGGTGATTCTCTACCTCCTCCTGCTACTCAATTACCCTTCCAAGCCTCTCATCCGATCCACACCCCCAGTGTTCCCTAAGCAATGTCTCCTCACTGCCCCCTTTGCCCCTCCTGCCTCTGGGGAATGGGGCTTTCTAATCCACCTTCTCATTCCTCTTTGTTCCTCAGTCTTTCCTCCAGCTCCAGTCTCCCATACCTTAATACTCTTTCTTCTGAGCCATTCCTGGTCCCCACGAATAGCTCCCCAGTTCCCATCTGCCCCACACGGAGCCTGGATTATCCCCCTCCTCCCCAATACCCCCAAGTGGTGGCCCAAGTGTCCACTAAAATGCCCAGCTGTCCCACTAAAAGAATTAGGAGAATCAAGACTCCCTACAGTGACCCCTCTTCTGCTGCCCCATCGTCTTCTCACACAAACTCTCCCAGCACAGGGTCCAGACCTGGGCGCAGGCTGAGTTCCTTCAATGCCAGCAGGAGGCTCCTTGGGGGCATCATGTTTTCCTCGATGTCATACAACAGCATATCAATGACCATCTCTATGCTGTGCGACCCCAGAGCCAGGAGGACTGATGTACACGCGTCCTCCACTTCTCTCTGTGGATTCTAGAAAGACAAGGACTAGCTGTTCCCAGGGTCATCCCCAAGACAAGTCCCCAAGCTTCTGAGAACCACATTTCATCAATAAGTGATTGTCTTCTCTCAAATGGGCAGGAGCTCACTCACCTCAACCCACCACCCATCCAACATTCACCTTAATGGTGCTGGAGGGCGACAGCTTCCTTGAGTGCACACAGGAGGATGAGAAGACAAGAAGGGACAAGTTCTCAGCCTGCAATGTCTCTGGCTTGTGTACTGGGGTGAGGGTGGGGAAAGGAGGTTCCAAAGCACAGAGTGTCCCCTGTAGCTGCGAGTGAATCATCAGGAAGGTTGATGGAAGTGGTGGAAGCAACTTTGGAAAGTCCCTGGGAGGTCAGTGGTCTAGGTCACCAGACAACTGTGCCAAGGGAAGGCAGGTAAACTGGAAGAAGGGTACCTCCCAAGTAGCAGTTATCCAAGAAAATAAGAAGGCAGATTAACCCAGTGTCAGGAAAGTTACTGCAAAACTATGTGGATGGATAGACAGGTTGATGGCATGAACATTCAGTGCAGAGGTGGGCTAGCACACTGGTGATGGATTTAAATAGCTTAGAAAATTGAGTGGGAAAACTAGTTGAGTCACAATAACGGAGGTGACCATCTATGGTATCCCACAAGGGAGTTGTGGACGCAGTCTGAGGATCAAGTCAGGTGCTGAAGCCAATAGCACAGATCCTTCCCTTGTCCATCTCATCTCTCTTGCCTCACCCTTCCCTCCATTACTGTGTCTTCCATTCTGCCTAGGTCACATTTCCTGAGGTGCACTCAGGGTGCAGGATACGTGGTTGATCGCACTGTTTAGCAACTGGAGGTGCTTATTTCCCAGGTCCCAATTGGGTCCAAATGTCATCGCCCACCAAAAGAGAACTCCTGGGCTCAGACCCGGGGTCCTTTCTTTCTTTTCCTCCAGCCTAGGGGCAAGGGCTCCTCACCATTCTCTTGAGGAACAGGATGGTTATGTCAGCCACCATCTGGCATCGTGTATTTGCCAGCTCCTTTTTTATGATTTTTGCTTGCAGCTTCTGAAAGGTGATTAATATATTCTCTGCATAAACCTAGGAGAGAGAGGGTACTCAGGAAGGAGGGAAGGTTAGAGGGAGGAAATAATAAAGAAATGACAATCTCTGGCAGAGAAAGGAAGAGGAGGAGTGAGTGTGGAGAGGGGATTCCAGCTGGACCAGTGGTTGTGGGAGTGGAGAAGTTATGGGTCACACGAGGGACGTGGGGATCAGACATGGAGCTGTGAATGAACTGGACCAAGTCATGCACTGCTCACAGGAAGTTTGACTGGGTAGGTGCCCAACCAGCTATGTGGATGGAGGTGTCCCACCTTGGCTGGAGCCAGAAAGATGTCTCAGATAGCCTTACCTCACCAGCTCTTTGCAGGCACCCCACAAAGCTGCTCTTTGGCATGTTGTGCATGTACCATTCCAACATTCTTCTTTGAACCTCCTCTGTGTACTCCTCTCCAGAGCACAAGGAACACACAGCTGCTGGGCAGCACATTACAGATGCTGTGGTACCCATGGCTGCTGATGTTTCTGTAAGGAATAAAGAGGGGGGTGTTTCTCTTCTGGTGGACGTGGTGATTTTCTTCGGGGTATTTCATCATGGATGGTGAAAACATGCAAAGACTAATGCTTAAGAATCAGGAGATGGAAGCTTGCCTCTAGACAAGACATTGCACCTCCCCACCAACATTTCCTTAGGCGATTGGCTTAACTTTTAGGGCCTCTATTTTTTTACATGTAAAGGGAAATAGGTGACCCTTGGGGGCACTGGAAATGTTCTAGATGTGGACACATGTATCCAAACTCTTTGAAGGGTACACCTGAAATTGGTGAATTTTAAACACGTATAAGTTATATGTCAATACAGTTGATATGAAAAATCAATAGTGGTTGTACAACAGTGCGAATGTACTTCATGTCACAGAACTATACACCTTAAAATGGTTAAAATGGTAAATTTTCTGTTAGGTATATTTTATCACAATTAAAGAAACTGCCACCCAAAATCAATTGCATTCTATATACTGACAATAAACAATCAGAAAATAAACTTTTGAAAAGAGCATTTATAATAGTACCCAAACCAAAAATACGAAGGAATATATCTAGTAAGGGCTGTGCAAAATCTCTACACTGGAAATCATACAACATTCCTGGAGAAAAAAGTAAAGAATGCCTAAATGATTACAGGACTATATCATGGTCATGGATTGATACACACTATTTTAAGGTGTCAAATCTCTCTCATTTCATCAATTTTATGTATTATATTTGATTAACTTTTTAAAATTACTTTAAACAGAAAAAAGGAAGACATGTTCAACAATATTAAATGTAGCAAACAGTTAAGTAAGGACTTGAAATATCCAAGTCTCTTAGCCAGGAAGTCAGTACTGACCCTAAAAACAATGTTTCACTGAGTTGCTATGAGAAGAAGGCACCTGGCTTTGGGTTTAGATGGAAGGTGAGAATGCTAACAGCATACTGCCTAAGAAAACCATGCACACCACATACAGGGAGCTCTCTTTGTTAACTGGAGGGCCTTAATCTCTCCCACTCACTGCACATGAAAGAACAAAATGGAAAAACAGAGTATCCAACTGGGCACTTTTCCTGTCCCTAGAGATCCCTGTGTTATCTCCAGAAAGAGTGACAGGCTCCCAACAGTGAGAAAAAGAATGAGTCACATTCTCTCATTCCTTCACTCAGCACACACATATCAGGAGCCTCCTGTGGGCCAACTTAGCCAATCCCCCTAGAGGACAGGGACACAGTGAGGTGGCTCACAGGTCATTCTCCTCTAGGAGATCCCCCACAGAAACATACTCATTTCACCAGCACACAGTACTTGCTATAAAACTGAGAGAGATACTGGGGGCCATTGCCACAGCCCTCCCCCTCTCCTCCATGGCCAACCTGGAATAAATGCCTCCCTCACTCCCAGCCAGGGAGGAAAGACTCAGGGGCCCTTGATCAGATTCCTCCAGTGCTCAGTCAACTACTTCCTGGAGACTAAGACAGAATGTTGAATCTGTGAAGAAGCCAGTTATTTTTGTGTTTCTCAACATCAAAGCACTTCTGTGCCCAGAGAAATCTGGAAACATTCAGTGCTGTGGGGCATGGTGTCCACAGCCATTCACATCCTCATTTGCCTGGAGTCTAACTGACCTCACACCCTCCAGCTGTGTTTAACACTTTCATAGACAAAGTGACTACTACAAAGAAAGATAAACTGACAGGCTACTTTGCCTAACTTCTAACATGAAAATCTCTGCAAAGGCAACCAATCACAGGGAGCAAGACCACCTCTCAGTTGCTGTAATCACGCTACCTCACTGTTCACACACATAGTGCCCACTGGACTCTCAAATATATCCATTTGGCCACCTCCAAAGCCTGGAATAGCAGCTCTGCCAGGAGTTCTTTCTGGATGGAATAGGGCACGAAGGGAAATTCAACACGAATGCCATGAACCTTCTGGGTTCTTGGGTCCTGGGAAAAACATAAATAAATACTATAATAGCTCTCTCATGAGCCAGGAAGAAGGGGATTGAAATCAAGAGCAGTCTTCATACTTGTTACCCAGTTGCTTCTTGGTTGTACATTTCCTTTCAAGCAGAGACCATGTCCTCTCCATCCTTTGCATGGCCATGTGAAGCTACGCTAGAATCATGCAACGCATCCAGGGGCAGTAAGTGGCTACAGCAGGATGCAGCCTAGGAGAGCCCCCAAACCAAAACTCCACTACCAATCTACCTCTGCTTGGATCCCAATCTAATGCATCTGTGAAAGGCTTGCAGATGTGCTCTTGAAGACGTCCGCCTCTGGGGTCAGGGAGGGTATCTGTGAGGACCTTTGCAGCATTCTGCTCCCGTGTCTCTGCAAGGCAGCATTTGCATGCCACAGCTGCTCCACTTTACCCTGCTGTGGACACGTGGAAATCATGGCACTCAGGCAGAGAAGCATGAGCACAGCTTGTAGGAGTGAGCATACCCAGGGGAGCATATACACCCATACTTTACAAATACCTTCAGTGTGCTTCTTAGTTTTCCCTGGCCCCCATTTCCAGGACAGATGAGAGCCCCTGCCATAGTGTTCTGTCCTGAAGAAATAACAGCGTTCTCTTTGGCTCCAGAATACAGAGTTGTCTTCAAAGACACTGAGCTTTGCCTTGAACAGCTTCCCAATCCCGACATGACCTTATTTCTGCCTGGAACAGCTTACCTAGGTCTACAAAGAACTTCTGTTCCATATTTATATCATATTCATTCACCTCTTATGAACCTATTTTCTCTGAGAGGGCTTTGGCCACCCCCTTTCCTCCTTCAGTCACCATCTGGAGGACACACTCTACCATCCTGGTCCCCACACCTCTCTCACTGCAAGCTATTTCCAGGTCCATCTAAGTACAAATGTTCACAACTTTAAAACCAATTGTGTTAATATTAATAGATCCATCATTCATCCTTACTAATCTGGCCTCATGAACACAAGTGACAGTGTCAATCCATTTAGAAGGGGGAAGGTAGTTGCCATTAAGTTCTTTCAATCATAGTTAAGGGAACATTGAAATGACCAGAGACACACACAGGTGGAGGGATTACCATAAGAAGGATGACTCGAAAACACTAGGAGAATTCAATCCTGAGAGGGAGATATGCCATTGAAAAGCCATTTAAGCATGATAGAAAGGGGAAGACGGGACAGCACATTCTGAGCACCTGCTTGGTGCTCAACCCTCTGCAGGCCCTTTTCCTTTTAGGCTCTCCTTGGATCTCCACACCTCCACAAGTATCAGCTGTGTACTGATGCTCAAGCTGTGCTCAAAGTCACAGCTAATAAGGGAAGAGCCAGGGGTTCAAACCCAGGTCCACATGACTCTGTTCCAGTCAAGTGCTCTGTTTGCAGGGCAGAACTAGCAAAAGTAAAAGGGAGTTATGCTGAAAGTATCCTTGGTAAGAAATGAAGAACTGAGCATGTCTGGGAACACCAAGAACAGAAACTGATGACAAGGTGGGACTTCTTGCAGACTAGAACTGCAAGGCGGTTTGGATTTCAAGACAGCTCCAGGAACCTCACTGACAAGTAAATGCCCTGTCTTTTCATTCGTTGCTCAGGCAGGTGCCAGATGGAGCCACAGTCTGACTTCTTCAGCTGGCTCAGAGTTTCTGATTACCCCAAACTTTCATCTCTCTACCTCGTATCTTCAGCTAGCAGGACAACATTAAACAATACAAAATAAAAGTCATTACTATTTCACTTCACTGGGGGTGATTATTATTCCAGAAGCTGTACCAGCTAAATAATAGATCAGAAAATGTTTAGGTCAATGAGAGAATAATGGATTCACTAAGGCCCATCAAGGACACGTGGTATAACATTCTGAGATCTCCTCGTGGTGGCTATTAGAGGACAACCATGATCTCCCATGCAAGTTCTCCTCAGAATGTTCCCCCACGGCTAAGGCTCACCCAGGCACAGGGAATCTCATGCCCATTATACTAGCTAAGATTTGTGAAAGGACTTCAGGTGCATGTGAGTTCTCAAACTGTTCAATTTCTTCAGTGCTCTACTATCACTATTACATACTTACTGAGTATGAACCGTTGTTATGGAATGCACTGTGTGTGCCCAAATTCCTGTGTTGAAGGCCTAACCCCCAATGTGAGTCTATGTGGAGATAAGGCTTTTAAGGAGGCAGATAAGATTAAATGAGGTCCTAAGTGTGCCGTCATAAGACCACAACATTGCTGGCTTTATAAGGAGAGAGAGAGAGACAGAGATAGACAGAGAGAGAGAGAGGGGAGTCCTCCCACGATGTGTGGACGCAGATGGAAGGTGACCCTCTGAAAGCCAGAAAGAGGCCTGGCCAGGAACCACACCTGCCAGCACCCTGATCTCAGACTTCTCAGCCTCTGGGGCTGTGAGAAAATAAATCTGTTGTCTAAGCCACCTTCTCTGTGGTATTTTGTAGTCGCAGCCCTAGCAGACAGAGGCAACTGTCTCCTAGGGACTATAATACTGCTGTGCTCCTAAATGCTGAACTTCACACCTGGGAAACACCACAGCCCCGAGAGAACAGCTTTTCTGCACCTGGGGGTAACCCAAAGCCACATCAGACTGCAGTGCTGCCAGGCTCTGCCAGCTGCGGGACAGCCTGGCCCATGACACCCACATTCTCACCTTCCTGTCTCCTGTCTCCCCTCCCATCTGCATCCTCTGAGCTCTCACGCCGTGTGGGACCCAACAGCTACTTATCACTATTTATGTCCACTCCGAGGACACTGCCCCCAGCAATCTGCTCAACTGCACTCATCCGGGTCCCTTTACCGGCCCTGCTCCGCCTTGACTCCCAGGTGTCCGGGCCAGTGGAACTGCAGCGCGCTGGACAGGATGGGCTCTGGGGTCAGGTGCCAAGAGTGGGATCCCAGCTGTGGCCTTGCTGAGGTTCCTACCTCTAAGCCTCAGCTGCCGCACCTGTGAAATGGACGTGGTAATAGTGCTCACCAGCGCCTGTGGAGAAACGTACAGAAGACGGAGGAGACAGTCGACGAATGCGTCTAAGACCGCCAGAAAAGGTCAGTTTTGAGAGCGCTAGGCCTAGCACAGCCAAGTTAGGAACCTGACAGGCAAAACCCGTTAGATTTCCCACGTGCCCTGACAGTTTAACTGACAGGCTCCTTGGTGTGGCCTGCCTTCTCTCATTGGCCTCTCGACTGTCAATCAGACACTGGCTCCGCCCCTGCGGTTACTGACTGTTTTAGGGAGCTGCTTGGCCCCGCCCCTTTGCCAACATGCTCTCACGTGAGCACAGCTGCTCCACTGACCGCGAGGCCACGCCCCCGGTCGCGCATGCAGGAAGCCATCCTGTCAGCCAAGCCCTGACAGAAAACCTTTGGTTCCTGTCAGATGCCTCCCTCCCAGTCAGCTGCTGGGCTCTGGCGGGAAAGATGGCAGCTCTGGCTCTCCACCACAGCTAAATTTTGACCCAGGAGAAAACTGGGGACCCGCAGAGGACTCAACGTTCAGTCACGTGTCCCAGCTCTGCCCAGGACAGCTGGAAATGGATGTAAAGTGGCAGCTCTGCCCCATCAGCGCCACCCGCCTAAGCAGGCGTTTCCCTGAGCTTCCTCCTCCCCGTGCACAGGGGAGCCTGGCGGTGCCCAAGTCCCGCTTAGGGCTGTGAAGTAGCGCTTTTATTTCTAGGTGATCTCTATTTTGGGAAAAAAATTCCTCTCCAGGTGAATGTTTTTATTTTGGAGTTAGTCGAAAATATTTTTAGGTATGATATGTGAAAACCTGAACCTAATTCTTTCAGAGCTTTGTGTTATTCAAGGATGAAAGACGTTCATATTAAAATGTACTCCGCCTTTTACCAGGGACTGTGGCCATTAGCGTGTTCACACATCTCAGAAACAGCCCGGGCTACACAGTCAGGGCTTGGCAGAAAGGCAGTTCTCAGGGAGAAGGTTAGATGCAGGTGAACTGAAGGGCAGTTGGGCAGTTGGTGCAACTGTGGGGTCAGGACCTGCTACCTCCCTTTCACAGCATGGCGCCTCAACCCGGGAAAAGCTCCCTGAAGCCGCTGGCGCGCCCCGTGTGCGTGTGCACGTTGCACGTGCCTGTGTGTACGTGTGTAGTGAATGTGCCTGTGTTTGCTAGTGCGTCTGTGTTGGTGAGTGTGCACGTGTATCTGTGTGCAAGTGTGTGTGTTTACACTTGTGTGCGTGTTTACACGTGCATGAGTTGTGGCAGCACGCTCTGTGGGAAGGGCATTCTGAGACCCAGCAGAGCTGTCAGGGGCCGTCCCTACTCCTCTGCAGTCCCTTCCCTCTCTCAGGAAACTAGAGTGCTGCCGCGGGTGCAGCCAGACTCCCGCAGTCTGGCTCCTGCAGAATCCTGCAGCCTTCCCACGTGGAGGCCCAGGTAGTGGCTGATCCCCGAAAGGTGGCTCTGGGAGAGTTGCCTTTCCACCTTTTAGGACTACTGCCCAGGGGTGCCCTCAGGCGATTGGTCTGGCGAGGCCAGAGGGGAGTTGGCCCCAGATCCTTGGCCTGTCTCTTTAATCCCGTCTCTGGACAGGAGCATGGGGGAGGCTCAGGGTGGCACACAAGCGCCCCCAGGTGCAGTCAACATTGCACCGAGGCGGTCATATTGCCCATGTGTTAGGGCCTAGAGACCACAGGTAGCCAATAACCAGCCATCAGCCTCTGCATTATGCTTGCTTGCTTGCTTAGGAGAGTTGAAAATGTTCAGCTGACCCTCCAGACCATGTCACATGCTGCCTCTGTGCCTTGGCCAGTCGCCTTGGCTTGGGGTCAGCCTGGCCTCCCTCCTCCTTCTCCTTTTCTCCAAGCTCAGTCCCTCCCCTTCATCTGCCCAAGATGAGAGGTGGGCACTCCCCACCCCCACCCAGCCGCCACCCCCTTGCCAAGCACACACACTCATCCCACTTGAGTCCTGGGGCAGGAACTCAGGAAACTTCCAGCCCTGGCAGGAGCAGGAGCTCCGTGCAGGACACAGGAGCCAGTGGCCTGTTCCCCTCAGACTCTGCTGTGCCTTTGCCTCTTGCTCCTGCCACCCTGGGAGGCCCAGTGCCACCCACTGCTCTGTCCTTTGCTTGTGCTCAGGGCTGCCTGACCCTATCCTGGGGGAATCTCCTCATCCTCTCTTTACTTTCCAACTGGCCAAGGCGCTTGCTAGCGCGCGTGGTCTCTCTCTGTCTCTCTCTCTCTCAGGAAAGGAGGAGGAATTTCTTCCCCTGTCTAACTTTTCAACGGACACAAATTCACTTCCAGTCTCTTCCTTTTCCAAGTCACCTTCCAAGTGCTCCCAGTGCCCTCAACTCCCAAACACAGAGAAGAGGCTCTACAACCCCAAGCCTTCTTTTCCTTGCCCTTCCCTTCCCCTCTTCCTCCTCCACAGCCACCTCCCCTGCCCCCAGGAGAGCCACCTGTCTCTGCCTCCTCCTGCCTCTTTCTTTTTGGCAGTCGCTGGACTTCAGGGCTTGGCAGTGGCAGCGGTGGCAGCCTAAGCCACAGCAGCCCTGGCAGCACACCGGCCCCAGCCCCAGCCATGGCCTGCTTCTCCAGCCCCGTCACCTGATCCCAGGAAAGGTGTTGAGCAGATGGGGGCAATTGAGGCAAAGTGGCTGCAGTGGCGGTAGAGGCGCTGCTGCTGAGGGAGGCCTGATGAGCACAGGCGACTAAGGCCCCAGGCAGCTGTCAGCTCCAGCCCAGTGACCACGTGCTGCCCTGGCGCCTCAGAAGAGAGGACGCGGCCCACAGGCCAAGCAGCAGCAAGTCCAGAGGCGGGCGCGGCGCAGGCACTTGCCCAGCCCAATTCCCCTGGCCAGGCCACCAGGACTTGACAGGCTACCAGAGTGAGGGAGCACAGTCCCTGCAGCCACCGTAGGATTCCCGCCGGTGACGGAGTCCCCCCATGTCTGAGACGCAGAGCCTGGGGGGCCCTGCATCCCTTGGATGGCCAGGTGGAGCACAGGGGCGGGCAGCCTGGGGACGGAGGGAGGTGAGGTCAGGCGAAGCACTTCCTGAGACTATCGCTATCATGCTCAGTCCTGAGTCAGATGGTGTCGCCTAATGACTGGAAGCCCCTGGGATCCACAAACCAGAGCTCCCCAGTGCTTTCTGTGCAGCTTTTGCAATTGCCTGGGGAGAAGGAGGTGCCACGACCCCGGGTGCTCTGGCCCATCTGGGCTAAAGGGGCTTAGTCTTGGGGACGAGGCTCTTTGTCCCTCTTCCTGTAGCTGCTCCCTGGCGAGGTGCGGGTGCCCAGTAGTCACCCCGTTGGTGCCCCCCACAAACTCTCGGTGGCCCAAGACTCCTGCCCTCCGGAGGAAGCACACGTGGGGTCCGGGCTGCCTGGTCCTCTTTAGACTGTTATAAAGCAGTGCCTCAGCCCCCAGAGGTAGCTCCGGAAGGAGGGGTAGGGAGCCTGGGCCCAGGGGGAGGAGGTGAACTCCTTAGGTAAAGGGTGAGTTGAAAGGGGTGTCAGAGAGGGTGCACAGTAGCTAGGGTTGCTTGCTGCTGGGGCGCCCAGTTCCCCTTTTGCTCTGAATCCCACTCCTCAGAGCTGCAGACATTGTTTAAAATTATTTTTTACTTCTTTCTTTTTTCTTTTTTTGTTCCGAGCATTGTACAGACCTGCAGACAGTAAATGTTCTTCTCCTAGGCAAGCGGCTGGGGGGTGGGAGGGGATGATTGAGGGGAGCCCAGACCAGCTGAGTGAAGGGTTTTATCTGCAGATGCAGCAGGTTCCGCCAGCAGCCAGCTCTTCCTGAGCTGCCCAGATCCCAGGGTTCAGTTTGGTTGGCTGCAATTTCCAAGCCTGGGTGGGCAGGGTTACATGGCCATGTTCCTATGGAGAACATTTAAGCTCCACTTCCTTGGGCTTGAAATCTTCTTCTTGGCTCCTTGGCCTTAAATCACTTCCTTCCTGGCCAATAGACCAATTAGATAATAATCCTAGAGTCCCTAAGCTGCTTGAGAGCAAGGTGCAGAAGTTGAACACTGTTGGCTTACCTGTGCATTTTAGAATAACTGACAGTTGTACTTTTTTAATTCATCTAAGGAAACAAGTGAATCTGGAGGCCCCTGAGTTTTCTCCCTCTGCCCACGGGACACTTTGCAGCACTTTTGGATCTTGTTTCACACCTCTGGGGAAGTCTCTGCCCTCTCCCCCTTGTTTCCCACCCACCACTTAGCTCTAACTCTACTAATTGGCCACTCCCCCAAACAATCCAAAAGAAAATGCATTGGGGGCTGAGGTGATTGGATGTTTTACTTTTGCATTAAGACAGAGGCCACAAAGAAAGAAAAATGCTCCTCCCATGTGTGCTCTGGATGTGTCCACTGGGACTAGTGGTCCCACAGACAGCTTGCAGGGAACTTCCCCAGACTCTGCAGCTAGGATGCGAATTGTCACTGAGGACATCCGTGCTTTTAAGGTAGTCTCAGTCACCGAATCCGAATGAACTGTGAATAGATGCTTCACTGGATACATGTTTAGGATCTGGAATATTAATCATCACACTCACTAACCACTGAGTATGTACTACTTGACAAGGGGACCACTGAAAGTTTTGCTAAACCTAGTGATTGTTTGAATTTCTCCTTGCCAGACACCCCATTCCTCCTCAATGCACCCCCCACTGCCCGTCAGTTTTCTCTAATCCATCCCATAAGAGTTTTCTCTAAAGGAATTTTGAAGAAAAGTTCTTCATTTTTATCAAAAGATATTTAGACTGGAGACCATGTCTGCTTCTCCAAATGGAAGTAAAGAATTAAAGCAAATACGTAGATAATTCAGGTAAAACCTCCCACCACAGATTTACAATAATTAGTTGGAAAGTTTAGGGGGAATGGAGTTATTTTGAATTGAGGAGCTGTTCACTCACAATGTGTCTGTTGAGGCATGATCGACCTAGAATGCAGGTAGGCATACAGAGATGATTAAAACTACCTTTCAATGTGAAAGGTGGTACAAGTATCTATGTCGTTAGCGTCATATTTCTGTTGTTTGAAATGCTAGTGTAATGGATAGTGTATTCGTATAAAATGGTTATTTCTGTGAGTTGCCAAATGCAGCACCACGTAAACTTTTGAATCCCACCCCATAACACCCAGGGCAAACATGAAGCCCTCACAAAACATGGAACGCCTTCGGAAAGACGCTCTGGGCCACTGCCACATGCTGGTGGATTTGACGCTCCCAGGGGGAGGCCGCGGCCCTGTCTGTGGATAGCTGGGAACCAAGGGGGCATAAGGGGGGAAAAGGTGGGTTTGGCATTGAAGGAAACCTGCCAGAATGGCGGCCCAGCCCGAGGAGGGCAGTGCAGGGCAGGGCGTGGCCTGCTCGTCCCCACTCCTTCCTCCAGCCTCATACAGCCCCCAGCTCTGCCCGCACCTGCTGTGAGCATAGAACTACCGGCCTCCTCGTGTCTCCACTGACCCAAGCCTCAGAGGGCCGAGGCCACACCCTCACCTTTAGGAAGCTCACCTGTCACAAACCTCCCAGTGGGGTCCCCCTTTCCATTGTGGAACCCGTTATGGGGCCTGACCCTAACCAGCCAGGTCACCCACTGCACCTGCTGCGTCCCCCAGTCCAGGAAGCCAAGGCGGGTGCTGGCGGCCACCACATAGGTCCCCTTCCAGCACAGGGCCACAGAGCAGACTTAGTTTCCTGGGGAAGTCAGGGGACGAGGGGGGTGACCCCGCTGCTGCGTCTCCACAGGGCCAACGTTGCTCCCCACCTGCTGCACACCGTCAGGAGGCGCCGGCAGAGGTACGGGGGCATTCCTCTTCCCAGGGCAGTGGGCCTGGCTGCTCCCAGGCGTGGTCTGGGCTGGCCTCCGTGGGCCACGTGCATCCTGGCAGAGACGTCACTTCGCTGCCAACCCCGCTACTCACGCAGCCATCCACTGTGGCCAGCAGGTGACTGACCTCCTGTCTCTGCCTCCCTGTCTGTAAGGGGTCAGTGGGCTCTGCCTCCTGGGGAGGGTGCGAGGCTGAGGGAGGATGCACCTAGGGCACAGCAACTGCCCTGTGGATGGTGTGAGGCCACACGCCTGCAGCAGCTCCACACACGCATGTGATCCCATGTGGGTGTGGGAGCCCTACACAGGTGTGTGAGCTCTTCACAGGTGCACTAGCCCCATACCGGTGTGTGAGGTCTTTACAGGTGTGTGAGCTCTTTCAGACCGTTTGTTTTCATCCTGCCATGCCCCCAACATCGTGCCTGACCTGCAGGAGTGATGACCAGCAAATGGTCAGGAACCACCAACGCTTGGGCATGTCTGAGTTAGGACAGGTGCCACAAGGCCGGACCTAGGGTCAGGCTCAGAGACTGCCGTTCCCGTGCAGTGACACATTTGAAGATGTTACAGCTTCTATGGACTTTTCGTCTAGAAGAGAAAACAAGTCCTAATTGTTGATGCAACAACAGTCATCGCTGTGGACCTATAAACTCCCGCTGTCTGATAGTGTGTTCAGGATGAAAGTTCCCACTTGAGGTGGCCCAGAAGCACCTGGCCCAGGCTGGGACCATGCAGGATCCAGAGGCAGTGCTCCTTGGGGAGCACCTGGGGTGCCTTTGGCCCCATCAGGGGTAGGAATGAGCCACCCCCTGGACGGGCAGAGCCCAGTGCCCTGGAGCAACCTGGAGTCCTACGGGAAGCCTCCGGGCTCCTGGGCCAGCCCTCTCACTGCCTCCCGTTTTCCTGTGGGACTTGCCTGAGGGACAGGAGCCCCGCTTGGGGAGAAGTGCTTGCTGAACCCCAGCGTGGTGGGGGGCGGTGCGCTGGGCCAGGAAGAGGCAGGGGAGCAGGAATCATCTGTAGGTCTCTGGAAGCTCAGCCAAGACAGCACTTGTTCTGGGATGGGTTCCCCTTAGCAGTGTCCTGGGAGTCTCACCTGCCACACTGAGTCCTGGCCCTGCCCCTGGGGTCTCCAGCCTGCCACAGGCACACAGAAAGAAAGAAGGGTAGACCCCCACATGGGCAGCAGCCCAGCAGACATCAGGCCCGGGTGCCCAGCTCAGGCAGGAGACAGGGTGTCTTCAGTCGCCTTGTCCTAGCTCCTCTGACGCCTTACAAGAGGGAGGGGCTGGCCTGCTGCCCTCTGGCCTGAGGGTGCACCGTGGGACCCCAGGGTGGGGAAGGCCCGGCTCAGTCGGCCCCTGTGCAGGTGCCTTTCACGGCTCCTTGGGCCAGGGAGGGTCCTCTGAGTGCTCAAGGCCCAGCCGCCTCCTCATGCACCCTCAGTGACACCAGATGAGGACTCGGCCTGGTGGACACACATGTTGGTAGAGGCACAGCTTCTCCCTTGCAGGAGCGCCCTGGCCATCCGTATTGGGTGGACCGCCGGGAAGGGCGAGGCGCGCGTGCGCACAGCGCTCCACCCGTCCTCACTCAGACTACTGGCTGTCGCCCCTGCAGAAGCCTGCCAAGTGCTTATTCGTGGAACTGGCTTTCTGAATGCGAAGGGGCAAGACGAAGTCATTGCACACTCAAGTTTGGCAAAAACAACCTTGTTGGAAAGTTGTCCTCTTGGTACTGCTGAGTCACACATTCCCCACACAACGCCGGCTTTCTCCACAGCCAGCCAAGACTCCAGTGCGTGGTGCCCATTCCCTGTGGACACTGTGGGTGACAGCGGTGAGGACAGGTGGAAGGAGGACCTGACTCAGAGCCTGGCCACCCCTCCCTTCATCTGCAGAGTGGGGAGGAGTAAATCCCCCAGGGCCACAAGAGCGTCCCAGATCAGGGCTTGACCCCGCTGAGGCTGGGTTGGGGGCTGGGTCTGCGTCTCAGCTGCACCTGCCCACCCTGTTCCCAGCTCTCCCTTCCCTGGAGCGCTGAGGCCCCCCAGCCCGTGTGTCTGCTCCTGCCAAGTGGCAGCAGCCCGGGCTCTGGGCCTGGCCAGGTGTACCAGTAGCTTGCCCAGGCCGGGGTATTAGCCCTGGATTGAGAGAGGATGCCAGCCGCCAGGCCTGGGCCCTGGAACCCCGGCTCAGGCACACGTTGTGTGTCACCTTGACCAGAGGAGTGTTCTGCTCTGAGCCTCTGTTTTCTCTACTGCAAAATGGAGCCAAAACAGTGGTTGCAGTAGGCACCGTTGCAGGTGTCGAGCAGGTGGAAGGGCTTAACACTTTTTACAAAATCTCCTATAATTTGGCATCTGTCAGGCAGGAGGGGTGCTTCTACCACAGGGCGTGGCCTGTCCACAGTGCAGCGGCCTCGGCGCTGACGTGGGAGGGCTCCTCCCCACGAGCTCCTGGGCACAGCTGGACTTCCGGCAGCCTCCTCACCTGGCCCTCGATACACTCATTGGATCTGATTATATTATGTTCCATGACGTCTTTGATTCCAGGGCCATCTGCTGAACCCAGAATGACCCCTGTCCCCCAGGAGGCTTGTTGGCCATCTCCCCTCTTTCCATGAGTGCAGAGAACGGGGCAGGGGCCGTCACTGCCACATTCTCACTGGGCACAGCCGTGTGGATGGTCTCAGGGAATTAGGTTTTCATTGGAATGTACTTTCTCAGGAGTGGCTAAGGACTGAGCAACCCCTTCCTACAGAGAGTGACATTTACTGAGTACTTCTTGTATCAGACACTGTGCCCAGTCCCTACATGCAATATCTCCTAGAATTCCCAAAACAGCCTTAGTGTTACTTTCTTGTAACATGAGTCTACCTAAATAACAAACAGAAAAGCTATCTAAAAGAAAACTGTTTATTCAGGAATAGAGCATTGCAATGGGAATATGCATGCCATAGTCAACTATGCGCGAATTCAGGGAGATAAAGTAGTCTTTAGGGTAAAAATGAGGAGGATTTCCGATATGTTTGAGCTCACTATTATTGTCTACAAAGATCAATAACTTGGGTGAAACCAAAGTGGTGTTGAACAGGCAGTTGCTGGGCAGACGTTCTTGCAGAAGTATTTTTTGTGTAAGCTTTGCAGTGGCCTTTGTGCAAGTTTCTGGTTTTTGTGAAAACTTTTGTGATAGTTTTTGTGATTACGTATGCAAGCAGGAGAACCCTCTATTCATAGGCTCCCTCAGCCCAATTTGTCAGGTTTTTTGTTTTTGTTTAACACATGTTACTCCCTTTTGAGTTTGACAACTTTCCTGGGTCTCCCTTTTGATTAACACCTTTGTCTTCCAGCATCACTGATCAATCATCCTGCCTCTAGGATGTGATTATCCTTCAGTGCCAGGATGGACCTTTCCTGGCGCTGGTCTCGTCCCATGTTGGAGGGACTGATGGCAACTTGGAATCCGTGTCAAACGCTTCCTTTGGGGGACAATGTGTCTGGTTGTCACCCATGGCGTATGTATCATGCTCTATAAACCTGTGTCTTGCTCTTGCCCTATAACCCTATCTTTCTCTCCTCAATAAACCTCATTTTCATGTTCGCCTAACTTTGGCTTGTCTGGTCATTCTTTGGCCACGAGCATGCCAAGAACTGACATTTTCACACTGAAACCTGACACAGGACATTACTGTACACTACTGTAGACTCTATAAATACTGTACACTTTGGCTAATTTGAAACTTTCTTCAATTAATTAACCTTGGCTTACTGTAACTTCTTCATAAACTTTAACTTTTTAAACTTTACTCTTTTGTAGTAACACTTAGCTTAAAACACACCTTGTACAGTTATACAAAAAATTTTTTTCTTTATAAGCTTTTAATTTTTTTTTAACTTTTTTGTTAAAAACGAAGACACAAACACACACATTAGTCTAGGCCTACACAGGGCCGGGACTGTCAATATCACTGTCTTCTACCTCCACATCTTGTCCCACTGGAAGGTCTTCAGCTGCAGTGACACATGGAGCTGTAGTCTCCTGTGGTAACAATGCTGACCTTCTGGAATACCTCCTGAAGGGCCCGCTGAGGCTGTCTTACCCTTTGCTTTCTTTTCCTAAGTAGAAGGCGTATACTCTAAATTAATAATGGCCGGACATGGACATGGTGGCTCATGCCTATAATCCCAGAACTTTGGGAGGCCGAGGTGGGAGGATCACTTGAGCCCTGGGAAACAGAGAGAGACCCTCTCTCTAAAAAGCACAAATTTTTTAACAAGGAAATACTAGGTGATAGGAATTTTTCAGCTCCATTATGATCTGGAACCAGAGTCAAATATGAGGAACATCATGGAGTGAAACATCAGTTTGGTATGCTGTTGGTGAAGAACGTAAATTACTACAGTCCACTATGGAGCAAGAGTATAGAGGTTCCTCAAAAACATCAAAATTAAAAGTAGAACTACCATATGATCCAGGAATCCTACTACTAGGTAATATATCCACAAGAAATAAAATCAGTACATTGAAGAGATATGTGCACACCATGTTTATTGTAGCACTCACAATACCCAAAATATGGAATCAATGGATGAATGGATAAAGAAAATGTGGTATATTCACCCAATGGAATACTATTTATCAAAAAAAAAAAAAGAAAGAAATGAAATTCTGTCATCTGCAGCAACATAGGTAAGCCTGGAAGACATTATGTCACGTGACATAAGGCAGGCATACAAAGACAAACAAACACTGCATGCCCTCACTGATATGTGGAGCCACAAAAAGTTATCTCATACAAGTAGAGAGTAGAATAGTGGTTGCGAGAGGCTAACGGGAAGGGGGCACAGAGTGGATGGGGAGGTTGATCAATGGGTAAATGTTGCAGCTGAATAGGAGGAGTAAGTTCTAGTGTTCCAATGCTCTGAAGAGTGACTACTGTTCACAGTAATATGTATTTCAAAATAGCCAGGAGAGGAATTTGAATGTTCTCACCACCAATGATAAATGTCTGAGGCGATAGACATGTTAATAACCCTAATTTGATTATGCATATTATATGCACATATCAAAACACACTGTCCCCCATAAATATGTACAATTAAATATATATTTTGTAAGTCAGGCACAATGGTTCACATCTATAATCCCAGCACTTTGGGAAGGCACAGGCAGGAGGATTGCTTGAGGCCAAGAGTTTGAGACCAGCCTAGTAACATAGCAAGGTCCCATCTCTAGAAAAAAATGCAAAAAAATTAGCCAGGCATGGTGGCATGTGCCTGTAGTCCCAGCTACTTGGGAGGCTGAAGCAAGAGGATCACTTGAGCCTAGGAATTTCAGGATGCAGGGAGCTATGATGACACCACTGCACTCTAGTCTGGGAAACAGAAGAGATACTGTCTCAAAATATAAGATGGCCAGGCTTGGGGGCTCACGCCTGTAATCCTAGCACTCTGGGAGGCCGAGGCAGTCAGATTGCTCAACGTCAGGAGTTCGAAACCAGCCTGAGCAACAGCGAGACCCCCATCTCTACTATAAATAGAAAGAAATTAATTGGCCAACTAATATATATAGAAAAAATTAGCCGGGCATGGTGGCACATGCCTGTAGTCCCAGCTATTTGGGAGGCTGACGCAGTAGGATTGCTTGAGCCCAGGTGTTTGAGGTTGCTGTGAGCTAGGTTGATGCCACGGCACTCACTCTAGCCTGGGCAACAAAGTGAGACTTTGTCTCAAAAAAAAAAAAAAAAAATATATATATATATATATATACAGATACATACATGTAAGTTTTGAAGAAAAAATCTTAATGTTCTGTACATCAAAAGATTCCATCAAGAAAACAAAATCCAACCCACACATTGGGAGAAAATATTTTGTAAATTATATATAAGGGTCAACTATCCAGAATAAACAACTCTTATGACCCAACAAAAATAGACTGTTGCTTCCTGGATCAGTTCAGTTTCGTGCTTTTTAAGAGTGTACTCAAAATTAATAAATAAATTATATATATATATATATATATATATATATGTGTGTGTGTGTGTGTGTGAAATAAAAATCAAAACCGCAATGAAGTATCACTTATCCCCAGTGAGAATGGCCTTTATCAAAAAGTCCCAAAATAATAAATGTTGGCGTGGATGTGGAGAGATAGGAACACTCATACACTGCTGGTGGGACTGCAAACTAGTATAACCTCTGTGGAAAGCAATACGGAGATACCTCAAAGAGCTACAAGTAGAACTACCATTTGATCCAGCAATTCCATTACTGGGCATCTACCCAAAACAACAAAGGCATTCTATAAAAAAGACAGCTGCACTCCAATGTGGATAGCACCACAATTCACAATTGCAAAGATGTGGAAACAACTCAAGTGCTCATCAATACACGAGTGGATTAATAAAATGTAGTGTATGTATACCATGGAGTTCTACTCAACCACAAAAAACAATGGTGATCTACCACCTCTTCTACTATCCTGGATAGAGCTGGAGCCCATTCTACTAAGTGAAGTATCCCAAGAATGGAAAAATAAGCACCACATGTATTCACTATCAAATTGGTATTAACTGATCCACACTGAAGTACATATATAGTAATAACATTCATCGGGTAATAGGCAGATGGGAGGGGGGAAGAGGGGATGGGTATATATACATGTAATGGGTGCAATTTGCACCATCTGGGGGATGGACACGCTTGAAGCTCTACCTCGGGTGCGGCAGGAGCAATATACGTAACCTAAACATTTGTACCCCCATAATATGCTGAAAGAAAAAAAATCTTAAAAAATATAAATTACCTAATTTAAAAATGGGCAAAGCATTTGAATATTTTTCAAAAGAACATATGCAAATGATTAATAAGCACAAAAAAGTCTGCTTATTACTCATTAGGGAAATGAAAATCAAAAGCAAAATAAGATGCCACTTCACAACCACTACAATGGCTACAATCAAAAAGATAGGCAATAATAGTAAGTACTGATGAGGAGGAGAAATTGAAATCTTTATCTATTGCTGACAGCAATGTCAAATGGTGCAGCCACTTTGGAAAACACTTTGGCTGAACCTAAATAAATTAAACAGGAATACCACATGATCCAGCAATTCCACTCCTGGGTCTATGGCTAACAGAACTGAAAACAGGCCAAGCACAGTGGCTCACAGCTGTAACCCTAACACTTTGGGAGGCCAAAGCAGAAGGATTCTTGAGGCCAAGAGTTCAAGACAAGCCTGAGCAACATAGTGAGACTCTGTCTCTATAAAAAACAAAAAATTAGCTGAGTGTTGTGGTGTGTACCTGTAGTCCCAACTACTTGAGAGGTTGAGGCAGGAGGATTGCTTAAACCCAGGACTTTGAGGTTGCAGTGAGATAGGATGATGCCACTGCACTCTGTATGGGGCAACAGAGAAAGACTGTGCCTCAAAAAAAATAAAAAATAAAAACAGAAAAAACACATGTCCACACAAAAAATTGTACATGAATGTTCACAGTAGCATTATTTGTACTAGCCAAAAGATGATAAAACCTACATGTCCATCAATTGATGAATGGATAAAGAAAATGTAGTATAACCATACACTGGATTATTCAGCCATCAAACAGAATAAAGTACTAATTCCTGCTACAACACAGAAGAACCTTAAAAACACTATGCTAATTGGAAGTCAGACTCAAAGGGCCACATATTTTATGATTCCGTTCATGTGAAAAGCCTAGAATAGCAAATCCCTAGGGACAGAAAGTAGATTAGTAGCTGACAGGTGCTGAGTGGAAGAGGGACAGATGAGGAAGGACTTCTAATTGAGTATGGGGTTTCTTTCTGGGGGTAATAAAAATGTTAAAAAAAATTTTTTTTTGAGACACGGACTTGGCTGTGTTGCCCAGACTATAGTGCCGTGGCCCAATCACAGGTAACTGTAACATCAAATTCCTGGTCTCCAGCAATCCTCCTACCTCAGCTTCCCTAGTAGCTGGGATTACAGGCACGTGCCACCACGCCCAGCTATGGTGTTACTGAAGTTAAACAGGTATAAATTTTGGCCTGGCGCAGTGGCTCACACCTGTAATCCTAGCACTCTGGGAGGCAGAGACGGGCTGACTGTTCGAGGTCAGGAGTTCGAAACCAGCCTGAGCAAGACCAAGACCCCCGTCTCTACTATAAATAGAAACAAATTAATTGGCCAACTAATATATACATAGAAAAAATTAGCCGGGCATGGTGGCACATGCCTGTAGTCCCAGCTACTTGGGACGCTGAGGCAGCAGGATTGCTTGAGCCCAGGAATTTGATGTTGCTGTGAACTAGGCTGATGCCAGGGCTAGCTCTAGCCCGGGCAACAAAGTAAACTCTGTCTGAAAAAAAAAAAGAAAAAAAAAAAGGAAAAAAAAAAGGTATAAATTTAGAGTGTGTCTTGTGGTAAGGTCTATGCAAACCTACCCTCAAAGTCCAAGGAAGCTGAGGACAAAGAAAGAGGCTGACAAATACATTTTCTCAGAAACATTTAATAGGGATTCACCAACAGAAGCCACGTTCCCGGTAGCAACAAGACAAGATGGTGGATCCCTGAGCCATTACCCACCAAGGACCCAGGGCTTATATACCATGGCGAAAGAATGTGTGGGACAATTGAAGTTGACCCCTCAGGGTAAGCAAGAATGCTATATGAATCTGCCTAAGGGCAGGATTTATGGTCAAAATTATCCTAAGAGGATTTATGGTAACAGTAGATAAAGCAGAAATCTTAAAGACATTGCTGGAACAGGAGTTAATCATAAGTTAACATGGCAGATTAGCATCCAAGATGGAGTTGCTTTATCCTCCACTGTGGTATAGCTTTAGGACATTACTAATAAAAGTAATCCTTATGGTTACTATAAAGAAAATAGTTATAGAATATACACAAAAGGAATAGGAATTTAATGTTTCACTACAAAAAAACACTAAACACGAAAGACAGCATTGTAGGAAATGAGGGACAAAAAAGCAGTAAGGAATATAGAAAATAGCAATATGACAGAAATTTCTCATACTTACTTTAATATAAATGGATTAAACTCACCAATCAAGATAGAGATTGGAAGAATGAAGAATGGATAAAAGTGATCCAACTGTATGCTGTCTACAAAAGATTCTCTTTTGATCCAAAGACACAAACAGGTTAAAAGTAAAAGGATGGAAAAAGATACTCCATACAAATAGTTAACCAAAAGACAGCCGAGAAGTCTATAGTAACTATGTTATGTATATTTTATCACAACTTAGAAAAAGATTCTGCTTAGAAAATTTAAGACTAAGAATAAATACACAAGTTTTTCAAAACATATTTTGGTTGTTTTCTCTTTAGTAAAATCTAGTAATATCAGACAAAATAGACTGTAAATCAAAAAAAGGTTACAGGGGACAAAAGACGTTATATGTTAATAAAAGCTTCAACACAACAGTAAGATATGATAATTATAAACATCTACACACCTAGCATACCACTGAAATATATGAAGCAAAAACTGACAAAATTGAAAGGAGAAACAGCTTTATAATAGTAGTTGGGTAACTACTATTTAAAAAAAAGAAAGACAATACATCGAGCATCTAATATTTAAAAAAGAAAGAAATAATAGTTGGAGATGCCAATGCCTCAATTCTCAGCAACGGACAGAAGAATCAGAAGGAAAAAGAGGCCTTATGTAATAGACCAACTAGATCTAATAGACACATCCAAAACACTCTACCTAACAGCAGTAGCATAAATATTCTTTTAAAGTACAAATGGGATAGTCACACCCGTTATATTGGCTATTACAAAACATGTAAGTGTTTGCAAAGATGTGAAGAAAAGGGAACCTGTTTGCTGTTGATAGGAATGTAAATTGGTACAGCCATTATGGAAAACAGTATGGAGCTTCCTCAAAAGTTAAAAACAGAACTACATTAAATGATCCAGCAATACCACTTCTGGGTACATACCTGAAGGAAAAGAAATCAGTATCTCAAGAAATATGTGCGCTCCCATGTTCACTGCATCATTACTCACAATAGCTAAGATATGGAAACAACCCAACTGTCCACTGGTAGATGAATGGATAAAGACTATGGAGTATATATACACACAATGGAATATCATTTGGCCTTTAACAAGAAAATCTTAAGAAGAAAATCCTGCCATTTGTGACAATGTTGAAGAACTATGAAGATGTTAGAGAACACTGTGCTAAGTGAAAGAAGCCAGACACAAAGAATTACTGCATATTGCTTGTGTATGCAACCTAAAATAGTCAAACCTGGACAGAGTGGTAGTTGTAAGAGGTGGGGGTGTGGAAAATGAGGAGATGCTGGTCAAAGGGTAGAAACTTTCAGTTATTAGTAAAAGAAATTACATAGAGAAAAAAAACCCCTTTCATTTATCATATGTATTTAAGTTCTAGAGATCCCATGTAATAAATAGTAACTATAAATAATAATAATGTACTGTACCACTTGTAATTTTCTAATGTAGATTTTAAGTGTTTTCACCACAAGGTGAAAAATGATGTCAGGTGACAGATAAATAGCTTGAGCTTAATTGTGTGAATCATTCCACAAGGAATACTTATATCAAAATATCATCTTGTATCCCTTTAATATATGCAAAATTTATCAATCATACTTCAATTAAGAAAACAACTGGAAAAAAGTAGTCTGTATTTTAAGCATATAAACATTTGACCCTTTTTTAAAAAGTGCTATAGGTAATACTAATCTATTCTCTACATGGAATGTGTTTACAAATATAGAATACCAATTTATGTAAAATAAGATGCAAATTACTCCTCTAGGTCGAAAGAGATGAACTTTTAAAAAAAGGAATACAGTTTTGACATACTACCAACTCTAACTAGCCAATAGACCTGGTAAGATTGTGGAAGGCAGAATTCTCAGCAACTTTGTAAAAAATTATACACGACGGCACCGCCCAGCGTCAAAGTCTCAAAATGGCGCCTTGACCTGTGGCCCGAAGGGGTGGGGCCTCACCTCAGCCGGCAGCATGGTGAGACACTACGGAAAGTGCTGTCTTCTCACATCTCGGGCTCAACAGCAGCCCCCAGCACGGCGGTGGGGACCCTCTCAGGGGCGTGTGGCAGTGTCGGGCTTCTCCATCCCTCCTCGGGGCTGCGCGCAGGCTTGCCGGGCCGCCTGGCGTTTGGCTCTCAGAATATGGCGCCTGGCTCAAGCTGCTCCAGGCTTGGACGCCTGTGGGGTCTGCGTGGGTTCCCTTTCTGGAACAACGTCTCTGAAACTCTCCAAGTAGCTCCCTATGTGAGGCTGCAACTTGCGTGGGTCGGGAGGTTCTCTTGTAACCAAGATCCTGAAAGCTCCTCTTGGAGACTGGACGAGCTTGGAGATCCCCTGGGGGCGTCTTCTGACTCTTTGTTTCCAGCAGCTTCTCCCAGCTGTGAGCCCCTGACCGGGCAAGATGCCCTGAACCCTATCCTTACCCGCTTTTGGTGCTTCCTGTCACTTGTCGGGTGAAACCTGGTGGTCTCTCCTAGATGACCTGTCTGAAATGGGAGAATCTGATTACTATTCTGGTTCTTTTCCAGGGAGGAGGCACATGCTACCTGTGCCTAGTGGACCATCATGATCCAACTTCTCTGTTTCTTGTCCAGTCTTAGTAATAATCCTTAGTATAGGTGACCACAGGAGTTAAGTGCAATGTGCATCGCAGTAAGCACTCGCTAAGTGGCAGCTGTTGTTATCTGTGATTTTAAAAATGCATTAAATGTGAGCAGTAATGACAGTGTATGTTGATGATCTAGAAGCTCATAGTATAGAGTTGACGAGTACTCTCACTTTTCCTATGAAGGAACCCAGAGCATATTAAGGTAAACTGGGTCTGGATACTGCATGATAGTGACGCTAATGGCTTTCTCTGTTTCTGTGCAGAATGTCCACTCAGACCTCTCCATCTGCACCTTCATGCTAGAACAGTCCCTCTCTGTCTGGGCCCTGCAGGAGATGATGGAGAAATCAGAAGGGGCAAGTATCCAATTTATGTAGACTTGCAGTGTTTTAATGAACTCAACTAGTATATGAACAATTTCTTTCACAGGTATTGGAGATTTTCTTTTTGCTAAAATAAAGTGAATGCCTTTTGCTTGTGATTTCCTTAGGTTTGACTTCCTGCTTTATCCAGCAGATCTGTGATGTCTTAAAAACTTTTAAAAAACCATCCAAACTGGATATGATCTGCGGCACTAAGCCTCATGCTTATGTCTTCGGTTTAAAGCAGACTTTTCTTTGAGCAGCAATCGTGTGTCTCCTTACATTTTCAGATCTGTTACTATTTTAACTAATTGCTTTATGCATGGCTATTTGTCATTGACCTTTATTTCATTTTCAAATGCCTCTAACCATGTGACTATGTCCTAAGCTTCTTTATGGCAAGTAAAATTTCATGCCACTGGTACATATTTTAAGTCCTAAAATTATGGTGATATGGATTTAGTCAATTGTAACTTTGCAAACAGCTAATCATTTTCTTCTGAAAAGTGAAATTCTTATGCTGTCTCATACTGCAGATATTTTCCTTTGACAGCCTATTTGGTTATTTTAATTATTTTCCCTGAGACTTGCTAGGACTGATTTCTGGGCTGTTACGTATTCTTAACCATTAAACTTTAGAATTAAGCAGGAAAAAATATATACATTATTACACAGAATTATAGATTTTTTTGAGTTTTATTCGATTTGACATCCTGATTAGAATAAGATTAGTGAGAATGAAGCTTAACAAACATTGTGATATTACTACATCATAGTGATATGGCTTCACATTGATTGTATATCAAGAAAAACATTAGAATTAAGGCAATAACATGTGCTGACCAAGCACATTACCCTGACACAGTCCTTAGTAAAAACCTCTTTTGGTTAGGTGATGGTTGATATTGCTGCATGCAGGTCAGTCACTGCTTTGAAGGATAAACTATGAATAGCTTCATTCATGTACAAAAAGAAAATCCTTCCTAGTGGCCCACAATGGCCAGAAGCAGCCTTCGATAATCTCCACTCGTGTCACTTGCAATCATTGTGCCCAGGGTCTTCTGATACATCTGAGTAAACATCTGTTTTTTCTGCACAAGATCAATCTGCATAAGAAATGATATTTCTGATGTTAGAAAAAAATCTGTCAAAAGAAAACTGGTATTTAAATAATGACAAGATCTTAATAATGATGAAAACTGAGGGGGGGAAATATCAACAGGTGACTGATATTTTATAGCTTACACTCATACCCAATAAAGGTCTGATTCACTGCTCTATAAAATATTGGATAAGGGTGGTACTAGTTTCATCTATTAATCCCAAAATTAGTCATTTCACAAACATGTGGTAGGATGGCTATTATCAAAATAGAGAATATTAAGTGTTGGTGAGGATGTCAAGAAATGGGAACACTTGTGCATTGTGGAAAAGCGTGCAGCTGCTGTGGAAAATGGTATGGTGGTTCCTAAAAATAAACAAACTGAAAAACAAAAAAGCCCCATAGAATTACAATATGATCCAGCAATTTCACTTCTGGGTATGCCCAAAAGAAGTGAAAGCAGGGATTGGAACAGGTATTTGTACACCCATACTCGTTGTGGTATTCGCAACAGCCAAAAAGTGGAAGCAACCCAAGTGTGTCTAGGCACATGAATGAATAAACAAAAGGCAGTATATACATAAGGACTATCATTCAGCCTTAAAAAGGAAGGAAATTTGGACACATGCTACCACATGGATAAACCTTAAGGACATTAGTCTAAGTTAAAGATGCCAGTCACAAAAGGACAAATACTGAATGACTCCACTCATATGAGGGACCTAGAGAAGTCAAACATAGGGAAGGAAGTTATTATTTAATGGGTAGAGTCTGTTTTACAAGATGAAGAGTTCTGGAGATGGATGATGGCAACAGTTGCACAACAATACGAATGTACTAAATGCAACTTAAAAATGGTTAAAACAGTAAATTTTATGTTACGCATATTATATCACAACTTAAAAAAAGATCCTACTTAAAAAATTTAAGCCTAAGAAAAATAAAAGTTTTTCAAAACATATGTTGATTTTCTTAAAAAAATGATCTACCTTCTTTAGTAAAATCTAATAGTCTATGTTCTTTAAATTTAAAAAAGTCCGATAAATATATAAATTTAAGGTAAAAAAATCTAAGGCTATATTTAGGTAAAGATAATAAATTTTTTAAAAATCGTTTTACTATTAATAAGGGATGCTAAATTTTGAGAACTTTGATATCCAATAGGATTAATTTACATAGCTCTTTCATGTAATTTTTTACATACACAAAGTAAAAATCGAAAGATAAGTGTCTTCCAACTTCCCATAAACTAGCGATCTCCACAGACCTTCTCAAGTAGGAAAACCTCTTGGTTTTTATCTTCATCAAGGCACATCGGCTTGTTTCACTAATACAAGCCTCTCCCACAGCCAAACAAAGTGATACTGTACTTCATATTAGTATCAACCGCTCTCACCAGTGACAAAGAGCTCTTAACATCATTCCTGAGGAACTAACAACCAATTGAGAAACTTTTAAGAAATCAGCATTCAACATCAAGAGAGACCCAACAGAAAAAGCCCTGCCTCACCTCACTTCGAGATACCGCAGTCCTGACCAGGGTGGAGTCATCTGTGCCAGCACCTTTCATAGAACAGTAGAGCCTCTCAGCAAAGAAGGCAGGGCGGTTCAGGGCACACTGCACTGCAAGGTAGAGATGCTTCAGAAATGGAATCATGACCTGACAAGCAGCTCTATCCCTCCAACTTCATTTACCACTTCCAGCCTGCCTGTGAATCTTTCTTTTCTTTTCTTTTTTTTTTTTTCTTTGAGATAGAGTCTCACTCTGTTGCCCTGGCTAGGGTGCCTTCGCCTCAGCCTAGCTCACAGCAACCTCAAACTCCTGGGCTCAAGCGATCCTCCTGCCTCAACCTCCCGAGTAGCTGGGACTACAGGCATGTGCCACCATGCCCAGCTAATTTTTTATATATCTATATTTTTAGTTGTCCAGCTAATTTCTATTTTTTTGAGTAGAGACGGGTCTCCCTGTGGCTCAGGCTGCTCTCAACTCCTGAGCTCAAACAATCCTCCCGCCTCCCCTCAGCCTCCCAGAGTGCTAGGATTACAGGCCTGAGCTACCATGCCAGGCCTGTTTTTTTTTTGTTTGTTTGTTTTTTTGTTTTTATATTAAAGAGACAGAATCTCACTGTGTCAGGCTGGAGTGCAGTTATGCTATCATAGCTCACTCCAACCTCGTACTGCTAGGCTCAGACCTCCTGCCTCAGCCTCAGCCTCCTGAGTAGCTGGGACTACAGACACACACCACCTTGTCCAGCTAATTTTTAAAATATTTTGTAAGGATGAGGTCTCGCTATGTTGCGCAGGCTGGTGCCGAACTGCTAGCCTCAAGGGATTCTTCTGCCTTGGCCTCCCAAATTCCTGGGGTTACAGGCAAGAGCCACTGTGTCCAGGCTACCACCATTAATTATTAGCTATGCAATTATCTTAAAACTTGAGGCGAGTTGGGGATGGTCTCCCCCCCTTGATTTTTCTCAGCATCCAACTTCCTAACTGCATCCGACAGATTGCCTTCAATTCTAGAAGATCCCCTTTGGCCAATAAATCCTATTTTCTCTCCATGGTTGCAGGGACTTAGATTCTGTACATGTTTTCCCTTTACAGTATGAAAATCTGTAGCATCTATACCCTAGTAATACCTCACACCAAAAGGAATAATGACAAAAATCTGAATTCTAAAAGATAAGACTACCATCTGGCTCAGAGAAGGATATCAGATACAACCAATTTAAAAGAGACAACACAGATTTGAGCAAAGACTTCAGAGCGATGCTCAGAAATCTGACAGGTTTCTCTTTGGAAAATTCGCTTAGCAGGCTCCCCCTGCAGATGACAGAGATGTAATAACTGTATGTTTTTACTTTCACTACAATTACTGTAGTAACATTTATAAGACATTCCATTGCTAATACCAATGTATTACTAATATTCTCTTTAGTCCTATATTATCAATGGGAATGAAATTTCCGTTTTGTTAGACATGTAGTGTTAGACTACCAGAAATCGTTTAATTTCAAAAGGAAAAAGCGTCTCATAGGGCTGAGTACTTAAAAGATATGTTTTGGGGGCTCAAAATGTTTTCTGTGGCACTAGTGCTACAGTCTATGAGATACTGTCGAATAGTTCCCAAGAAAATCCTATAAAGACCAAATAATCCCCAAAAAACCTTATGTGATCACACCAACCATTCATAGGATATTGCATTAAAAAATATAGGATTAGCCCAGCTACTACTGCCTAAGCAGATTCCAGGAGGCTGTATTAATTATCATCACTTAATGGGAACGGACTATTCAAAGTTCTCATTCATTTAAAAACAAAGCACAAAAGCATCTTACAGATGGTCTTCAAACCACTTTCAACATATCCGGAAAACTCACGGCCCACACTGCTTAACAAATCTCGATTAGCCATCTGCAAAGAAAAATTACAGGGTTAAATATTTTCACATCTTAGAGTAGAAGCCAAATCCTCCAAAGAAAAGGTCCTACCCTAGAGTAAGCCTCCATGGTAGCTCTCAGCTGAGGAAAGCTGCTCGTGGCAAGGATCCTGTTAAAGCAAGATTCGTCTGTCCCGAGTCTTCCCTCACCAGCTTGATAGAGACGCTGAGCATCTTCCTGAGCCATTTGGTGGTTTACACTCTGGTTCTCATCACGATTTCCCTGCCAAGGATGAAGGCAGGAATTAGCAAAGGAAATCAAAGTTCTATTAAATTTTTGTTCCAACCTAGTCACTTCAGGATTTAAAGGGACGATTTAAATAAATGATCATGGTTTAATGATGTTATGTTAACATGACGGCTTTCAGAGATTTGAGAGCTAAATTAAACCAGAAAAGATTTAAATGAAAATATTTCCACTAGGAGATATAAACTACCACTGAAATGGAGAAAGTATAACTCTCCTTAGCTTGGATTTAAAATCAACATGCATTGTACTGAGTTCTACTTTGTATTCATTCATACAACTGAAAGGTATTGAGCACTTTCTTTGTGTCAGGCACTATGTTAGGTGGCAGGGACACAAGACAGACAAGGTCCCTGCCCTGTAGGAGTTTAAGTCTAGGGAAGAAGGATATAATATGGAGGCTTCATAAACTTCCTTTCCTTCATCTAAATGTAACCTTAATCCGTATATATTACAACTACATATATAAAAATGACACATGAGCTTTTTAGAAGCTATAAATAACTCAAGTTCTGCAAGACTATGCCAGGTTGTATACCAAATTCTTCTCCTGGGATAGGAGGCAAGGTGGAAGGGAAGAGGCAATTGGTTTCTCTCAAAAATAGAAAACCAGGGCCGGGTGCGGTGGCTCACGCCCGTAATCTTAGCACTCTGGGAGGCCGAGGCGGTAGGATCGCTGGAGGTGAGGAGTTCGAAACCAGCCTGAGCAAGAGTGAGACCCTGTCTCTACTATAAATACAAAGAAATTAATTGGCCAACTAATATATATAGAAAAATTAGCCGGGCATGGTGGCGCATGCCTGTAATCCCAGCTACTCAGGAGGCTGAGGCAGAAGGATTGCTTGAGCCCAGGAGTTTGAGGTTACTGTCAGCTAGACTGACACCAGGCACTAACTCTAGCCAGGGCAACAAAGTAAGACTCTGTCTCAAAAAACAAAAACAAAAAAAAAACAGAAACCCAAACCAAGGAAAGGCTGCCCTCTAGAGTCTCAGTGACCATTCAATGAGCAAAACAGAAAGATTGGAAAGATGCTCCTTGAAGGTGAACTGTCTTCTGAAAAGCACCTGGCACAAGGAATATGTACAGGCATATTCTAAATGGGCAACTGAATACAGCACAGGTAAAGTTGCTCAGGAAAGACTCCCCCAATTTTTGTCTTTCGATTTATACATACTATATATAATCTCATTTTCCTAGATACTCTTCTGTTCATACCCTCGAAAAGGTATGACCTTGAACCTTGCATAAAGAAAAACTATGGTTAAAAAAAAAAAAAAAAAGAAAGAAAAAAAAAATTAGCTTGTATGCCTAATGTTAAAAAAAAAAAAAGAAAGAAGAAAAACTATGCACCTCATATAAAGTCTTAATAATCATTCTTTAGCATTAAATGTCTGTTCCTGTTTTTCTTCTTGTGCCTTTGACATCCTAACCTGCTTCCCTGCTCTGTTACTCTGATGTAGGTAAATTCAGTTTCCTTCAGCCCATCTGCTTTCTTTTCATTTCTACATCCACTCACTTTTGTACTCTACCCGAGCTGCAACTACTTCCCCTGGATCTTAGGAGCCCCTCCTCTGCTTTTAGATCTCTCAAGATAGTCCAACCTTGTGCACTAGCAGGATAGCCAATAACTTCTGATATGGAATAGTCTTTTGCATCATCTCATTCTAAGTGTGTTCCTAATACCATTCCAAATATCCTAAATTAGAGTATTTTCTGTCAATTCTCTAGCACATCTGGGGAATTAGAATAAGGAAGGTGCTAATCACAGTATTACTGTGAACACTGAAACATTTTTCTGCATTTCTGGTTCTTCTCACACAGTCCTCATCTCCTCTAGCACTTCCATAGCAGTCCTGCATGTCTTCAGTTACTGGCCAGTGTGATAGGCAGGACAGTGCTAAGCTTGTATGTACACTTTCATGCCAGGTGCAATGGCTCACGCCTGTAATCCCAGAACTTTGGGAGGTCGGGGTGGGAGGACTGCTTGTGGCCAGGAGTTCAAGACCAACCTAGGCAACATAGCAAGACCTCCTCTCCACAAAAAATAAAAACAAATTAGGGTGGCGTAGTGGTGCATGCCTGTAGAGCTAGCTACTATGGAGGCTGAGGTGGAAAGATCACTTGAGCCCAGAAGTTCAAGGCTGCAGTGAACCATGACCATGCCACTGCACTCTAGCCTGGCTGACAGAGTGAGACTATGAGTCAAAGTAAATGAATGAATGAATGAGCAGTTTCATTCTAGCCACAGAGCCTCAAGCTGGTTTCTGATTCCATACAACCTTAAAGATGTTAATTTCTGATTCCTTACAAAAGCCAGATTTGCAGAAATAAATCCTAGTAGTAACTACAAAGACATCTGTACACTGGATTCAGTGTTGCCCCTCTTAAACATGGCAATATTTCAAGATTGCTAAATATCAAAAGGAATAAAGAATGCTCACTGGCAATAAAGTGCCCTTCACCAACACACATACATTCATGCTACACTCACCTGGCACATGGATACAAGTAGACGTTCAAAATGCCCTGATGTATCTGACCTAATGTCCTTTTCAAGGTCTCGTCCAAATTCTGATTGATAACACCTGACGATTTCTCGGATGTCCTGATTTGTTCTTGTGCACAAAATCTCAATCAATACATGTTCCTGAGTTCCTGCTCCCTATGTGAAAAGAAGGGAGAATTATACAAAAGATAATCAAAATTTCTAGAAGTATTAAATCTTACTGTTTCACCAGTACTTCTTTGTTCTCTAGAATCGAAAAACTATATATTCGGATGATGTGAAATAATGTATTGCTTTATCACTGTAAATTCAGAACTGTGATCATTTGTGGGGTTTTACATACAAAATAGAGTAAAATACAATAAATGACATGTAGTACCTGCATTGCGTTCCGTAAACTCCAGGCATCATAATATGGAGAAGGCATGAACAGGGCAAGGATTAGTTCTTCCATATTTCCACTTAACTCTGATTTGAGATCTTTGATTAAATCCTATTTAATTACAAACACAAGCTTAGTACATGTGCTCTCCAAAATTTGTAACTGACATCTTTTTCTAGAAAATATGGGGCTGGGTACAATGGCTCATGCCTGTAATCACAGCACTTTGGGAGGCCCAGGCAGTAGGATCGCTTGAGTTCAGGAAATCAAGGTTACAGTGAGCTGTGATCACACCAGTGCACTCCACCCTCGGCAACAGAGAAAAGACAATGTCTTTAAAAAAAATATATGGAAAACTGAAATAGAATTGCTTTACAAAACCATGAATTTCAAATCTGATTATGTAAGAAATATATATGTTTAAAGTTTGTTACACTCAAGCAGATGACTTTTATTCATTCTATCAATAAACAATAATAATTATTTTCTCGTTTTTGAGATGAGGTCTTACTATGTTGCGCAGGCTGGTATGGAACTCCTGGGTGCAGGCGATCCTTCCCCCTTAGCCTCCCAAATAGCTGGGAGTATAGGCACATGCCACCACGCCTGACTAATAACAAATCCTTCCTGCAGTTCTACCACTGTAACAGATACAAGGACAAGAGATACATGAAACAAAGAATCATTCAAGCCTCCCAAGTAGCTGGGACTACAGGCACGCACCACCACACCTGGCTAATTTTTTCTCTTTTTAGTAGACATGGGGTCTTGCTCTTGCTCAGGCTGGTCTCAAACTCCTGACCTCAAGTGATCCTCCAGCCTTGGCCTCCCAGAGTGCTAGGATTAGACATGAGCCACCACGCCCGGCCAAAAAACGCTTTTGAGAGAAGCGAATATACCACTTCTGAGGTCTCTAAAGTCTAGTTATCTCTCTATATCACAGGTACTAATAAAAAGATAGCATTCCGGCCGGGCACGGTGGCTCACGCCTGTAATCCTAGCACTCTGGGAGGCCGAGGCAGGCCGATTGCTCAAGGTCGGGAGTTCGAAACCAGCCTGAGCGAGACCCCGTCTCTACTAAAAAAATAGAAAGAAATTAATTGACCAACTAAAAGTATATATACAAAAAATTAGCCGGGCATGGTGGTGCATGCCTGTAGTCCCAGCTACTCGGGAGGCTGAGGCAGGAGGATCGCTTGAGCCCAGGAGTTTGAGGTTGCTGTGAGCTAGGCTGACGCCACGGCACTCACTCTAGCCTGGGCAACAAAAAGTGAGACTCTGTCTCAAAAAAAAAAAAAAAAAAAAAAGATAGCATTCCAATCTGACATGAATGCAGAGTTCACGGGCCACTATTGATGTGCACTCAACAAAAAACATACCTTGCCATACATGGTCTTAAAAGCTGCTTTAATTTTTTGCCTCTGATCATTGGAACGGTTGGCCACAACATCCTCAATTGCTTGCTCGTCTGTCCCTGGAAGAACCATACATGGTTTGTTTTTTTTGTTTTTTTGAGACAGAGTCCTGCTCTAGTACCCTGACTAGCGTGCAGTGATGTGATCACGGCTCACTGCAACCTCCAACTCCTGGGCTGAAGCGATTCTCCTGCCTCAGCCTCCTGAGTAGCTGGGACTACAGGAATGTGCCACCACACCCAGCTAATTTTTTCTGTTTTTAGTACAGACAGAGTCTCACTTTTGCTTAGGCTGGTCTCACACTCCTGAGCTCAGGTGATCCTCCCACTTCGACTTCCCAGAGTGCTAGGATTACAGGCATGGGCCTCCACAGCCAGCTCCAGACAGGTTTAAGAAGCGACAAAATCTGTGCTGGGTGCTCCTTGAGGGTATCTCTTAGAAGGCTTACAAGGTGCTAGGCCCTAGATTAAATTGAGGTGTGTGCACCAAGCCTGACACATAAACTTGGTTTATGATATAAGGTTTTATAACCAGCTCCATAAACAAGAAAACATTTTGTTTAGTTTTTTTGTAGTTTTTAGGCTTCAAGTTCCCAGACCAGTAAGATTTGCTGATCAGGACTTTGTAACTTTCTGCTGCACTGATGAATTCCCTTTTGTGTTTCTTTCCCGGCCTTGTCAAGCCCTACACCACTTGTTTGTCCGGAGAAGACAAGCTAAGCGATGCCACCACAGACTGTATACTAAGACCCCCTGAGAAGCCTATTCCCTGCATCCTGCCTACACATCAGGCTGAAAGAATGACCAATATTAACACCTAGCTCATTATACTACTAAAATCCCCACCCTGGGAGGGACTTATCCACCATTTTTGGATCATGGGATCTATGTAGTAGTATGATTTATCACTGTACTTGGGTGCCCTCCACTCCGCCCCAAACATGTAATGATGCTCACTCCCCTCATGCATTATTCATTTTACCTCCAGAAAACCCTGACCATGTTGACTGGGAACACAGATTTGAGACAGTTCATACCTCCCCCTCCCAGTGGACACGTCCACTGTAATAAATCCTTTCTTCCTCGACAATCCTTGTTGTCTCAGTAACTGGCTCTCTGTGAGCAAGCAACAGAGAAGCCCCCCTTGTATGTTTGTTAACAGTTCATTTTTACTTTAGAATTAATCACTTAAAGTTATTATTAATATAGAAGACAAAAATCTGCTTTCCTTACCAAAACCCTTCATTGCTTTACGGAGAATTTCTGCATCTCGCATAGCATCGAAGTTGGCAGCTGCTCTGATTGTTCCTTGAGTGCCCTGACTCATCACAGCAGGCTGAGAACAAAAGGCATAAAATCCAAGTCAGGACTTCCAATAAGTTTCTAATAAAGAAACTTAAAGACTTCCCCAGACATTGCTCTTAGGAAAGAAGGCCAGTGTTTGGGTTTTAGGGCAAGGATATAAGCATTGTATTGCCAGGGCTCATTCTAGAACAAATAGGAAAGACCTATACTCCTTCAGACAGATTTTTCTCCTGCTAACAGATAGCCAGACACCAAACTTGCAGGAGAAAAGATGGTGAAACCTTTGAAATTAAAGTTACAAATCTTGTCTTTCAGTAGCTATGTAGTCCTAGACAAGTTTCTTAATCTCTCTAAAGCTCAAATTCCTCAAAAATCAGGAAAGTGAGCAAAAACAAACAAACAAAAATCACTAAGGTGTTTCTCTTCCAATACTGTAATCCTTCTCCTACCCCAGGCTAAAACAAGCTTGAAAATGCTAGATCTTTATAAATATACAGTATGGAAGTCAGTAAGAAAATCAAGACAAATGTAACCATAGAGCTATACTGCTTATGTTCCTAGTAACTTGAATTCCTATTCAAGTTTTAAAGATTTAAAACTTTCAAGATTTAAAATTTTCAAGATTTAAAAAGTTAACAAGGCAATTTAAGAATAAAACAGTATTAAGTTAAGGAGCTATACAGAGATAGGGTAAAGATTTGATATATGAAATCAGAAATGTTTCCCAGTAGGGCTACTAAGAAATACTGGTTACCATGTTTAAAGACCTACCAATTACTACAGGGACATAAAGATAAAACAGATACATCGGAGTCCTAAAGGAATAGTGAGAGATAAATATATGAGAAATGAGAAACAACTGAAAGCACATATAGGGTACTTAGTGATTAGTGAACATTAGAAAACCTTACTCACTTCACTGCTATAATCCAAAGAAACAGGAGAGAAAACAGGATAGGAAGGAAAGGACTCTGTATTGATCTGAAAGAAGGGTGGAAAGTATAAAGGTAAAAGTGGAAAACAAAAACCACCCTTCATAAACCACTGCCAGAAATCCAATCAACAAATTGCCCAAGTTCATAGTTATAACTGCTAGTAAGGGCAAGGAAGAGCTAATACAACCAAAACCAATGCCAAGAGCCAATGTGAATCTCTAGGATAAACTATGAGCATCATCACCTGTGAGAAGGACCTATGCTTGTCTTATCAAAATCATCAGGACCGTATTTAACCACTTTGGTACGAGCGTCGACTGTAGTCAACAGCCACAGATGAACGCGCACAGCGACTTTAGCCGACAGCCGTGAGATGACTTTTCTAATTTTTCATTTATCAAAATAAAATTGTGAACATCTAAAAATAATGTAATGAAAGCATATATGTTTATGTTACCGATTCTGATTTATATTACAAGTAAAGCTGCCTGTGAAGTAAAACAAGCTTTCAGTGCTTTAAAGCTTTCCTCATCACACAAGAGCAAAACAGATTCGCCGTGAATGCACAGCACCAACTACCGTGCGGACTATGAGTGCCAGCTGTGGGCAAGGTTTCGCGGCGGTGAGCGCCGTACCGAAGTGGTTAAAGCAGATCGACTAAGGAGAGCACAAGTTCTATCAGAAGCAAAGATTAAAGTGTTATGTTATTGTCACAGACTGTTTCCTCTGCTTCATGGAAACCTCTCATGTCAGCAAAGGAGTGGTGCCCTTCTTGGGCATTATCCATTTACATAGACTGAACTGAAATGGCAGGATTATGCCAAGCATGGTGGTTCATGCCTGTAATCCCAAAACTTTGGGATGCTGAGGCAGGAGGATTGCTGGAGGCCAGGAGTTAGGGATCAGCCTGGGCAACATAAAGAGACCCCCTGTCTACAAAGACATTTAAAAATTAGCCAGGCGTGATAGCATGTGCCTGTACTGCTACTGGGAAGGCTTAGGTAAGAGATCACTTCAGCTCAGGAGTTCAAGCTCACAGTGAATTGTGATTGCACCTCTGTATTCCAGCCTGGGTGACAGAGTGAAACCCTGTCTCAAAAACAAAAACCAAAAACAAAAAAAGTAGGAGTGAACATACCTGACCAGGGTAAGGAGCTTGTCCTCCAGGATACTGTCCTCCAGGAAAGCCACTTATGTGTTTAAAAAAAAAAGTATAACAAATAGGCATTACATAATCGAATTTTTGAAAACAGCATTATAAATATGGAAACATGAGAACA
Source organism: Microcebus murinus (assembly GCF_040939455.1). Lineage (NCBI taxonomy): Eukaryota > Metazoa > Chordata > Mammalia > Primates > Cheirogaleidae > Microcebus > Microcebus murinus. The sequence continues at coordinate 62,041,036 of NC_134117.1, forward strand.
TTCACACTGTATATTAAGTAGGATCAGTTTTTAAATATTATAATTTACTGACTCTAAAACAAGCTTTGGTCCTAAGAACTCTTTTTTTTTTTTATTAGACAAGGTCTCACTGTCACCAGGTTGGAGTGCAGTGGCATCATCATAGCTCACTGCAACCTCCCACTCTCGGGCTCAAGTGATCCTCCTGCCTCAGCCTCCTGAGTAGCTGGGCCTACAGGAGCATACCACCACACCCAGCTAATTTTTCCATTTTTTGTAGAGACAGGGTCTCGATATTGCTCAGGCTGGTCTTGAACTCTTGACCTCAAACAATCCTCTCGCCTCGGCTTCCCACAGTGCAAGGATTATAGGCATGAACCATCACACCCGGCCAAGAACAGTTTTAATATTCCATGTTCTACGTAAGATCCTAACAAACAATACTTATTCCCCCCACACGCACACTTGAACCAGATTAAATTCTGATTCCATCTGGAATGGTTATCAGGATATAATTCTGGCGGTCATTTCATCTGTGGTACAGGATTCAGCAGAGAAGTGAAAGTTCCTGAAGGTTTTTCTTTTTGGCCTTGGGACAGATTTTTTAATAGTAAAAGGGGTCCTTACTTCATTTTCCTGATTAAGCTTTTCCATCAAATTAATATATTTCATGAAAACATATATTTAAAATTACTTGTAGAAACACATACACATTTACTGAAGACCATCCCAAACATAAACTAAGTTCTCTCGATGGCAACTGAAAACTCAAAATAGCATGATGTCGTTTTTTGTGGTCAGCTGGTACCTACCAGGTAGCGGGACCTGTGCTGGCCCACGCCGTGAGACTGCGAAGGTGGCTGTGGGTAGGTAGCCAGAAAAGCCTACTCCCCCTGGTGGGACTCCAAATCCTTGGCCGGGAGGAACTAGAGAAAAGAACAGTTTGATCGACTACAGTGACAGTTCCATGATTAAAGAGATAACTTTAGAAAAATTTCTACTGTTAACAATGGAAAAAATATGAGATTAAAGCTGTACCAGCAGTCCCTTTTTGTGTAAACTGAGAACTTCAACTTCTCACCAATCCCTTCCCCAGTAAAAGAAAAAAATTTTTAAATTTTACTTTATTCATCTTCCTATTAATTTACAATACAAAAGCATGAAGTCTGTGTTTTTAACCTTTGGATAAAGCTGTCCTAAAAGCCAGAGTCATGTTAATTCAAGTGTCTTAATCAGGTCTTAAGATTACAAATAACCATATGAAGCAACCACTTCTCCATTTAAAAAACAAACAAACAGGCCAGGGGCGGTGGCTCATGCCTGTAATCCTAGCTCTCTGGGAGGCCGAGGCGGGCGGATTGCTCAAGGTCAGGAGTTCAAAACCAACCTGAGCAAGAGCGAGACCCCGTCTCTACTATAAATAGAAAGAAATTAATTGGCCAACTAATATATATATATATAAAAAAGAAAATTAGCCGGGCATGGTGGCGCATGCCTGTAGTCCCAGCTACTAGGGAGGCTGAGGCAGAAGGATCGCTCGAGCCCAGGAGTTTGAGGTTGCTGTGAGCTAGGCTGACGCCAGGGCACTCACTCTAGCCTGAACAACAAAGCGAGACTCTGTCTCAAAAAAAAAAAAAAAAAAAAAAAAAAAAAAACAAAAAAAGGTTACAAATAACCAAAGGATTATATATTGGTCCTTTATTACCATTAAGTTTATTGCATTTCCCTTCACAACGGAATTTCGCAAACTGCTCCCAGCTTTCATGCCCCCTGAGAACTTTATCCCTATTGTGCCAGCTAGGTCCCTTACTGTCTAAGGGTAGTTAAGAGCGACTCTGACCTCAGACAAAACAAGCAAGAATGAACAGGATTCGAGGACAGAAGGAAAGTGTTACAACAGTCCCGAATCATTACTAGTGCCACAGCCAGAACTCACCTCCGGGATAGGATGCAGCTCCCCCTGGCTGTGGGGCACCAGGACAGCCTCCAGGGGATGGAGAACCTCCAGGTGCAGGGAAGCCTCCAGCTCCTGGGTAGCCACTACTGGGCGCTTGTGGGTAAGCACCTCCTCCCACTGGAGGAAAGCCACTAGGATAAGGACACTGACCTGGAGGGGGACAAGATGATTCCTGACCTGCAGGCTGAAAATGAGAATAATTTTAAATGAATGTGATCATAAAAAAATATGACCCATCTACAAATAAAGAACAGAGATTACTATTAAGGAATAGCTTGTTCTTTAACTTTTTTAAAGTCCTATGAGAAATCTTGGGGTCTTATTCTGGTTCATAGGTATACTACTTTCTCAGGACATTGGTTTGCCAGAATACAGCTAAATTTAATTCTACTTGGGTCAGGCAAAGAGGTTTTTTGTTTTTTCTTTTTTTCTCTATTTGGCAGTTGGAACCAGGTTCTTTACAAACCTCAAGGCGGCAGGAACAACTAACAAACCTCATCAGTTCCTTCATTTTCCAGGCATCTGGAAACATGAGAAAGATCCTCCTCTCTCTACCCTAAAGAGGAATTCAGAGGCCAGTGTGGTAGCTCACACCTGCAATCCTAGCACTCTGGGAGACTGAGGCGGGAGGATTGCTTGAGGTGAGGAGTTCAAAGCCAGCTTGAGCAAGACCAAGACCCTGTCTCTACTGAAAATAGAAAAAAATTAGCCACATGTGGTGGTGTGAGCCTCTGGCCCAGCTACTCGGGAGGCTGAGGCAGAAGGATCATGTGAGCCCAGGAGTTGCTGTGAACTAGGCTGACACCACAGTATTCTAGCCCGGGCAACAGAGCGAGATACTGTCTCAAAAAAAATAGGAATTCATAGCTTTCTTACAACATACCTGGATTTGCTGCATAATGTTTTTAAAAAAAAATGACCTTAGTCACAAACAGAGTGTGACATTTTGGACTTCACGGTTCAGACCACAAAATGTCTAAGAGTGGCAGAGATTGTTACCTGCTCACTAAACTCTTTCTTTCCAGGCCATAAAGCTAGAGATGCTACATTTCCCTGACCCCCTAATAGTTGGGTAGGACCATGATTGAATACCAGTGAATAAACATGCACAGAAGTGATGTACACCACTTCCAGCCTAGCCCCTAAAAACCTCTGACCAAATCCTCTATGCTCGGCCGGGCGTGGTGGCTCACTCCTGTAATCCTAGCACTCTGGGAAGCCGAGACGGGCGGACTGCTCGAGGTCAGGAGTTCAAAACCAGCCTGACCAAGAGCAAGACTCCATCTCTACTAGAAATAGAAAGAAATTAATTGGCCAACTAATGTATACATATATATATATATATATAACATTAGCCAGGCATGGTGGCACATGCCTGTAGTTCCAGCTACTCAGGAGGCTGAGGCAGGAGGATCACTTTAGCCCAGGAGTTTGAGGTTCCTCTGAACTAGGCTGACTCCATGGCACTCACTCTAGCCTGGGCAACAAAGTGAGACTCTGTCTCAAAAAAAAAAATCCTCTATGCTCACTCTCTTCCTTCATCTGTCAGCTATAAGTAGAGCATGCAGTGGAAGACTCTAAGGCACCAAAGGATGGTATTATAAAAATCAAACAAAGGAGGAGTCTGGGAACCTGAACTACTACATGAAACAAAGCCCCCTCCCACCCAACTCCTACCACACCACTAACTTCTAGGAGACTAAAGCAAGCAAGAAACATGTTTTTATTGTGATGAGCCACTGAGGTTTGGGGGTTGTCTGTTTCAGCAACTACACTGACTGAAATGGTTGCCAGAGTCCAGTTTAGTACACAGGGACTTGGGAACATATTCATAGCACTCATCTCTCCTATGATAAATTCACAACAGCTATCTATTCACTTTGCATGAGTATACACATATTATCATTAACCTGTATAGGCCTCTTTCTATTCTCCCAGCGTTAGATAGCAGCACTTCATACTTAAGAGTATGAAACTGAAATGCTTAATTCTTACTATGCCTCAGCTCTCAGTTGAGTCCTCACAGTAGTACAGCTATCAACAAGGTGGAAGTCTGTAGCACATTTATAAAATGTACTCCAAATACTAAAAATCTCAGAACCACAAAATCCAGGGCCCTCTGATCCACTGTAGTTTGTTTCTAAGTCAAGCCCTTTTTAATTATTTTAATAACCTTCCAACACGAAGGCTAAAACCCAGTGATTCATGGCATGTGCTTAGCTTACATAAATGTCTTATTGGCTCATATAGCACTTAACATTTTTAAAAACTTCCACATTTTAAAAAATTTGGTGCATGAGGCTCCCGGTTCAATCCCCAGCACCTCCACCAAAAGAAAACAAAATTGGGGCAATTTCGCATAAAATCCAGGTTCCTGGCTTTACCTGAAGAATTAGAGTATCTAGCAACACTGGGATGGCCTCCCTGCACGGCCGAATCAAGCTACAGCTGGGTGTAGATGAGGCGAGTGCTCCTGAGTTCCCCCATAACCCCTGCCTTCACTCACTTATTCTACACAGTACCTCTGATCTAGCATATCTGTAAGAGCAGTAGCGGGCTACTCCTATACACCACCTGTTTCGAGGACATGAGTTATTTTAATATTATAAGCGGCAATACTTACAGGATATCCAGGGAAAGGTGGGTAGCCTGTAGGAGGATAGCCTGGGTACCACATTCTGTAGCAATAAAACATGTCCTCTGTAATTTCCTATAAGGGTTAAGGATTTTGAAGATATACAGATAGACACACAACACAAGGTTTTATGCAAAATATTCCTTCTTTCCAAAGAGTCTATCGGGTACTAAAACAGGGATACTGGTGGTAGAACCTTATAAAATACTTCTTCATTTCACCATTTGAGCTCCATTTGAGCTAATGGAGTTGGTATAGCAAAAGTTCCAAATTCCTTGTCATACCACACAATTTTTGTCATACCTCAATTTACTGGTACTATTATTTAATATTTTTCTTAAGCAGATTAATATTTTACTTAAATTTGTTTCATACCACTTACATAAATGGAAAACTTACCATAGGGTTCTTGCCACAAATAGATGGTAATACTAAAATGAATACATAACTATTAAAATAAAAAATGCTTTCTAGGTGCCATAGAAATCTCCTTGTATGGTGAAACTATATTATGAGAAACAATGGTATAACGGTTAAAAGTTAACATTCTAGAGTCACATATACCCAGATTAAGCCCTGGCATTTTATTTAACTTTTTTTTTTTTTTTTTTTTTTTTTTTGAGACAGAGTCTCACTTTGTTGCCCAGGCTAGAGTGAGTGCCGTGGCGTCAGCCTGGCTCACAGCAACCTCAATCTCCTGGGCTCAGCGATCCTACTGCCTCAGCCTCCTGAGTAGCTGGGACTACAGGCATGCGCCACCATGCCCAGCTAATTTTTTTTGTATATATATTTTTAGTTGGTCAATTAATTTCTTTCTATTTTTGGTAGAGACGGGGTCTCACTCAGGCTGGTTTCGAACTCCTGACCTTGAGCAATCCGCCCGCCTCGGCCTCCCAAAGTGCTAGGATTACAGGCGTGAGCCACCGCGCCCGGCCTTTAACTTTTGATTATGGCAACTTTCAAGCTTATTCAAAAGTAAAGATAAACCCATGGATCCATCACCCAGCTGCAACAACTACCAAGTCATGGACAATCCTGTTTCTTTAATATTCTCACTCCTCACCACTCCACTGGATTATTCTGAGGCAAATCCCAGACATTATATCCTTTTAACCTATATATATACCCTAGTATGTACCTCTAGAAACAAAGACGTTGTAAAAATGATTAACAAGGCTGCTGTAAAACCATAACCATGTTTCGATGTCATGATGTACTGTACTTGAAAAATAATCTATATAGGCATGTCATTATCACCCTTCTTAGTAACTTTTTTTTTTTTTTTTTGAGACAGAGTCTCACTCTGTTGCCCAGGCTAGAGTGCCATGGCGGAACCTAGCTCACAGCAACCTCAAACTTCTGGGTTCAAGCGATCCTCCTGCCTCAGCCTCCTGAGTAGCTGGGACTACAGGCATGCACCACCACAGCCAGCTAATTTCTTTCTATTTTTAGTAGAAAGGGGGTCTCACTCTTACTCAGGCTGGTCTGGAACTCCTGACCTCAAGCAGTCCTCCTGCCTCAGCCTCTGAGGGTGCTAGGATTACAGGTGTGAGCCACCATGCCCAGCCAGTTTCCGAATATCAACATGTGACTATTAAATCTTTCCAGTAATCTTTTAAGTGTTTTTACTATTTTATTTTGCAATTGTTTATTGACCTCATGGTAAAAAATTTCAAACATTTAAAAGCAGACGGCCAGGTACAGTGGCTCACACCTGTAATCCCAGCACTTTGAGAGGCCAAGACAGAAGGATTGTTTAGGCCAGGAGTTTCAGATCCACCCGGGCAACACATAGAGACCCCCACACCCCTCTACAAAACCTGGCATACAATTCCTAAAATCCTTAATGTCCTAAGTGACACCTTTTTGTATCCTAATGAGTTGACTGATGGCT